>NW_022060590.1:0-746358 GCF_003285725.1 Scaptodrosophila lebanonensis | reverse complement strand
AGTATTTGAGTCTCTGTTGAAAGAAGGCCCATTTCTCTGGGTTTCTTCTTAGATTTGCTTCTCGTAATCGTATATAGACTTCGCGCAAGTTTCTGATGTGGTCATCGAAATCTTAGCCTATAATGGTGACGTCATCCAGGCAAAAGCGTTGGGTTCCATGTCTGTGTGTTTGAAATCCAGTTCTTATCTCGTCTTCTAACTGCTAAAAATATTTGGAGGGAAGAAAAAATTCATAAAATTCTTTTCGGAAGGTAGCCCATGTTGCATTCTGTAACGGTTTGTGCGGAACCAGAGATCGGCTTTCTCAGTTAGAACCTCTGGCATGGCGCATGTTAGCTCGTCGAACTCGATGCCGTAGGATATAGCTCTTTCTTCGAGTTGCTCTGTAATAGAGGTTTCACTAAGATCTTATCCATCTCTTACCTTCTCTACCTCATACCTGCCATGCTTATGAATCTTTACAATCTTATACGGACCTAGATATTTTCCGTTAACCTTCAAGCCTACTCCATACTTAGGACGCTTAATCGCCACTAGATCATCAATCTTGTATCGCTTTTCTACTTTCCTTTTTCCATCAAATGATCGTTTATTCTCTTGTTGTATGCTTTAATATTTTCTCTTGCATCTTTCCTTACTTGGTCACGTTCGTCATCTAAGTCCTCTATAAGTGATTGCTTTACTATCTCCTTAATATCTGAATTTTCTGGACAGCGCCTGTCAAAATTTTAAACGGGGTTATCTTTGTAATTCTTAGTTCGGTATTGTTCATTAGTGGTTTCACTCTACCTCCATATTTGTACCAACCAACTAAACTAAACTTTGACAACATAGGTACTACAATTCTATGAATCCGTTCGACTTGTCAATGCCGCGTGGTACTCCTGTTGTTATCAGACAATGTTGAATCTTTTTCCTAACACAGGATTCTTGGATCATATTGGCTGTGAAAGCTGCACTTCTGACACAATTCTATACGGGCTACCAAAATTAGCAGCCTGTTGTTCTAAGAAATTGATAACTTCTTCGGCTCCTGTGCTACGGGTTGGATACAACGAGGCACATTTGGAAAATTCATCGGCGATTACTAAAATGTGATTATATCTTTTCTTGGTTACCTGGGGGTGGTTAATGGGGGTGCTGAGTGACGAAAATTTGTTGTTGAAGATCAATTTTGTTTACATTTTTCGTGTGTGTGTATTGTGTACATTTGATGTTGAAGGTCACTTTATATTTATATTTTTTGTTTGTATATACATTTGTTGAGGATCAGCCACAGCTGCGCTTATTATAAAAAGCAAGATATTCGCTTGTTTCGCACACACACTTCAGCTTTTTTTTTGAGAGGGTAGTCTACCTGTTTAGCTGTAAACATAAGATTCGCAAGTTTGAGAGTACAACGTAGCTGCTTAGCTGTAAACACAAAATTTCAAAGCAGTTCAATCTACATAATGAAACTAGTAAAAAAGCTAAAGTCGGGTGTCCCGACTTTGAAATACTATGTACATATGTTTAGAATAATTATAAAAATTACAAAAATTAAGAGAATTAAAAAAATATTGGATCGATTTCACCTCTCTCGGTATTCGAACTCACGTACATATAGAAAGCAATTGCGTCTTTGTGAATGTATGAAAGTCTATGCGCGTCTATTCGTGTCTGTGTAAGCATGTTTGCAGTCAACGCATCAGCATCAACACCAGCTGCGGGCAGCGGTTGGGTAGCGAATATATTTATGGCTATAATTTCTTTTTAATTCGGTCTATCATAGTGAATCTTGGCACATGGTGCTAACTGGGGGGATTTGCAAATTTGAGTTCGAAATGCCAAGAATTACGGGAGTTACGATTTGTGGGGGAGAGGGGGGAGGGAGGGAAATTCCAAAATACACAACTCGTATAGCGTACATAAGGCATCTTTGTGAAAAATTTGGTGTCTCTATCTCTTATAGTCTCTGAGATCCAGGTGTTCATACGGACAGACAGACGTCCTGTCGGAATCCTACGACAACGATGATAGTGTACTGCAGGGGTTATTCGAGAGCCTAAATAATTGCCAAATAGACCGAGCAGGCAGGGAAATGAACGCTGAAGAGTTAAGGGCCATTATCGATGCTGCGGTATCCTCCGCCTTGGCAATACAGGCAGTTCTGTATGATCAGAGGACAGAAACCCTAAAGGGGGACATCAACGGCCAAATTTCCGAACTTTCACAGCGCATACAAAGTGTGCAAATAGCTCCTCCGGAGGTGGAAGTTTATAGTGATGTAGAGCTCGTGGCCCGCTGTGACGAGCCCTTAGACGCTGTAAAGTGTTTAGCCGAGTTTTTTTTTTGGCACGCAGGAGACATACGTGTCTTGGCATCAAGCCCTACAATGGTAGCTAACGCCACAACCAGGCGGTTATTATAAAAAAGGAGCAAGGTAAGAGGTCCAGCAGATGCTGTCCTCCACTATTTCATCACTCCTATGAATTTCGAGGCCATAATAGGCAGACTTGATTCCACGTATAGTGACAAAAGACAAATACACGTCATCGAACAGGAATTGGGTACGCTCGGGCAGGGAAATCTTTCGTTGTTAGAATACTATAAAGAGGTAGAAAAGAAGTTGATATTACTGACAAATAAGGTCAAAATGTCCTACGATATAGACCGAGCGAGGGGCATGTTCGAAAAGTATGGTGCTCAAGCGGAATCTTACGGATGTGCTTTACGCAGCACATCCCTCCTATTTGCGTTCGGGCTTGTCATTGACCCAGGAAGTGGAGGCGAATCATGGAACGTATGACTTTGCGTCAAATTACGCCAGAAGCTTAGAGCGAAAGTCCCAGAAATTGGAGCTGCGGCCACACGGTAGGCAACAGATGAGGCAGCAGGGTTAAAAAGGCGGGTCTCAGACGCACCAAAGAAAGAGTCAATTTTTTGGCCGACAGCAGTGTGGCCAGCAGCAGCTTGAGCTAACGCAAAGGGGACAGGCCCAGGGGGATTTTGGTGCGCCCATAGACGTAGACCCCTCTTCGTCGAAATTTCGACATTCAACTACTTGGCGGCAGAACCAGAACCCAGGGAGACATTACGGGGCAAAACCTATCCAATCTGACCGCATGATCGGCCAAAGAAGGCAAAGGGTCAACCACATTGCCCAGGGGAATAACCAAGAATACGCACATTTTTTAGAGGAAGCTCCCTGCTGCCCTTCATCAGACGAAGAGTAGCGGGGGTAGTCATAATACTATATAAAGCCCTGCACGGGCATGAAAAATGTGGTCCCGGTCTATACCCCCTTTTCAGCGCACTCACTTTACGGTTCAACCAGCATCGAGGAAAAGTTTATTGAGAATGTTCGGTGTTAAATCAGAATTTTTTTTGGTTTACAACCTCTCAACGTTTGAAGGGATCATTGGCCTTGACTTGCTAACGCAAATGGGCGTGGTCCTAAGTTTACAAACCGCTGAGTTGAAATTTGGTGCCAAATCGGAAATCATTGAGTACCACAGGTGTTCCAATATCAACTTTACTAACGTTGACGACATTGAGGCACCAGAGGGGGTAAAAAAACCTGTATTAAAATGCTGAAAAATAGAATAAAAGCTTTCGCAGACACAAACGAGGCTCTGCCATATAATACTTCTGTCGTCGCAACTATTAGGACGAAGAACTCTCAGCCAGTTTATTTTAAGTTGCTGGCTCAGCGTGATCAGAAACCGAAAACTTCTTTTTCGGTAAACGGAGGGAAGTACGTATTTTGCCGACTTCCGTTTGGTCTAGAAAATGCAGGCAGTATTTTTCAAAGATCCATCGATATTTTGCGCGAGCAGATCGGCAAGACATGTTATGTCTACGTCGATTATGTTATAGTTTTTTCTGAAAATGAGGCAAATCATGTCAAACACGTTGACTGGGCCTTATATATAGATTATATGATGCAAACATAAGAATTGCTCAAGCGTCTAGTTTCTCGGTTTCATTGTAACCAGCGAAGCCGCAAGAACAGACCCTGAAAAGGTGAAAGCCATAGGGGAATTTTCTTAGCCGAAAAATTTCTTCGAGCTCAAATCATTCTTAGGGTTGGCGAGCTACTATAGGTGCTTTGTAAAAGAGTTTGGTTCAATTGCAAGGCCCCTCTCAAACATTCTTAAAGAAGAAAATGAGTTAGTCAGCCAGCACAAGTCAAGGAAAGTTCATATTGAGTTTGACGAGATCCAACGTCATGCGTTTGAAAAATTAAAAACATTATCGCATCTGAGGATGTTATGCTAATGTACCCTGATTATAAAAAGCCGTTCGATCTAACGACCGACGCTTCGGGTCATAGCATAGGGGCAATTCCCTCCCAAGGTGGTCATCCGATTACGATGATCTCTAGGACATTGAAGGACAGGGAGATGAATTATGCCATAAATTAAAGAGAGCTTCCTGCTATAGTGTGAGCTCTCGGAACACTTCGTCATTACCTCTACGGGGTGAAAGACATAAACATTTTTACCGACCACCAACCGCTGACATTTGCCGTTTCGGAACAAAACCCCAACTCGAAAATTAAGCGTTGGAAGGCACGCATAGACGAGCTTAATGCCAAGGTATTCTATAAACCAGGCAAGGAAAATCATGTTGCCGACGCCATGTCGCGACAGAATGTCAATACATTGGAAGACCAATACCCTGAATCAGACGCAGCCACTATGCATAGTGAGCTGTCGTTGACCTACACGATCGAGTCCACAAGCAAGCCATTAAATTGCTTTAGGAATCAGATTGTCCTAGAGAAGGCGCGCCTCCCACTAAAGCGAAATTTTATTTTATTTGGCGAAAAAACTCGCCACATGATAGATTTCACGGACAAAGAAAATCTGTTCGAACAAGTAAAAGAGGTGGTGAGCACAGGCGTGGTAAATGCAATATACTGCGACCTGCCCACATTAGCATGCATCCAGAACGACTTGGCTCGAAATTTTCCTGCCACGAAGTTCTGGCACTGCAAGAACAGACATCAGACATCTTCGACATTAATGAAAAGAGAGAAATCCGCACAACTGAGCATAATCGAGCTCATAGGGCCGCTCAAGAGAACGTGTAACAAGTCTTGTCTGATTATTATTTTCCTATTATGACTAGGCTCGCTAACGAAATTGTATCAAACTGTAGGAAAGCAAAAACTGGGAGAAACGCCAATTCCGTCCCACGCGGGTGAGAGACTACAAGTAGATATCTTCTCAACATATAAGATATTTTTTTGACATGTGTGGATAAGTTCTCTAAGTTTGCTGTGGTGCAACCAATTGCATCACGGACAATAGGGGATCTGAAAGCACCCCTGATACAATTAATGAACACCTTTCCATACGCCCGCGCGATCTACTGTGATAATGAGCCGTCGCTTAAGTCGGAAACGGTAGGATCGCTTTTATTAAACAATTTTGAGGTTAATATTGTGGAACGCAAAGAGTGTAACACAAAATAAAACACTGACTGTGTGGCTGAATCGTAACAAATGTCTTATTCACTCGATCGTCGACTTAAGACTAAATTTATCGCTGCTCGCAGGCAGCTCTCTTGTAGCTCGCAGGCTTGCATTACAAACGAGAGAGTATTTCCGTTACAGTAGTGAGATATAGCGGCATGAGAGAGCCAACAGTGCTACCATATAGGTAGCCACACTATGGAGAATGCGCCTCCGCTGCATACAATTAATGAACATCTTTCCATACGCCCGCGCGATCTACTGTGATAATGAGCCGTCGCTTAAGTCGGAAACGGTAGGATCGCTTTTATTAAACATTTTTGAGGTTACTATGGAGAATGCGCCTCCGCTGCATAGTACGTCAAATAGGCAGGTGGAACGTTTTCACAGCACGCGCTTGGAGATGGTGAGATGGTTGAAAATCGAAAGGGGGATCGAGGACACAATCGACGTAATACTTCCGGCCACGGCAGAATATAATCGTACAATATACTCGATCTCGGACAAAAGACCTGTTGACATACTGCATGCCTTTGACCAGGGGTTGTTGGAGGTGGTAAGGGGCAGGGTGGAAAAAGCCCAGAACCTCCTGCACAACAGGGAGAACTAATGCAGACAAAATAGAGTATTCGAAGTGGGAGAAAGGGTCCTGGAAAAAACTAACAGAAGGCTGGGCGCAGACTTAGGAACAACATTTCTAATTAAGGGCAGAGTTGTCCACAAGGACAACATAAAATATTAACCAGGGTAGCTTCAATACCCAAAAATCAGATTAAGCACACTTGAATTTCTGTTAGCCTGACGCGACTCTAAATTTTAATTTGGACGCTTGGTACTTTTATTGCTAGAGGTGGCAGACGCTCGAATTACCGACTACTCCAATTCCAAGTATGTGCCGGTATAACACGGCAGCGTTCTGTCCCTCAGTCTCACATGCGCAAACTATTGGTCTTGGACACCGAGCACGTAAGAAATTTGTTGTCCGAATGTGCACCATAGAATATCGAGAAGTTTAGACTTTTCGGGTACAGCCTTAAACATTATCGCAACTACCTCTGAAGGTAGGTAGTTAAGCTCCGTAGTAGTTAGGCTCCGTATTTCTGTAATTGTTCTGTATTAAAAAAACAAAAAAAAAAATTTAATGAAATATCTATTCCTAACAACATTTCTCCGCTGTAAAAGCAATATATATTTTTTTCCTTTTCAGTACTTTTCTTTTTCAACACGCTTAAACACCCACAAAAAAAAAAAAGTCAACAAAACTGATCTGCAAACGGCAGAAGATGTGTTAATATGTTTTCATTATGCAGATTGAACTGCTTTGGGATTTTATGTTTACAGCTAAGCAGCTAGCCTGTCCTCTCAAACTTTAGAATCTTATGTTTACAGACAAGCAGCTACGCTACCCCCTCAAAAACAAAGAACAAAAAAAACTGAAGTGGGTGTGCGAAGCAGGCGAATATCTGGCTTTTTATAATAAGCGCAGCTGTAGCTGCGCTGTGCAGACTTTGCAATTTGTTTTGGGAAGTAAACAGCCAGCTTGACCTTCAACATCAAATGTACACAAAATACACGTACACACATACACGCACACATGAAAAATGTCAATAAAACTGATTTTCACCCTGATCCTCAACAAATGTATACACATAAAAACAAACAAAACTGATCTTCAACAACAAATTTTCGTGACTCAGAACCCCCATTCCCGTAAACGTAAACAGCAACAAAAATGTTAACAATGCTGACCTAGAAGAACATAAAAACAATCCTGACCTTGGACAACATGTGCCGTCACTTCGTGGGCCAGAATCCCCATTCCCTTGCCTACCAACCTTTGAATTAACAAAAATGCACTCGACCCAATTTCCAACTACTCGATTTACTTTCTCTTTCAACTAATAAAATAAAACTTCTTCACTAAATCCTGCATTTTTTTCACTGAAAAATGTCCCTGTTAATGGGAAATTTGAATAATCTCAGTTTCCATTTGAGAAGGAACGACAATCAAATCTCGGTCAGGGTCTTTGAATAATACCTGATTTTCAATGTATAAATCTTCATACCCACTACTTTCTACTAGTTCCCTTACTACTTTTGTCCAATCGTCTGTCAGTTGTGCTTCCTTTAACCGATGCATCACACTATCGATTAAAACGAAGCATGAAACTCGGCTTAATGCATCCAAATTCATTGTAATGGCAAACGCATTACAATCAGTTACGATTTTGAATTTTGTTCCCAAGACATACACGCGCCACTTTGTTAAAGCTCCTATAACTGCCAAAACTTCGAGTTCATACAAGTATGAATTGTAATTTTCTTCACAAGGCTTTGTCTTACGGCTCATGTACATAACTGGATGAAACAAACTATCTCCTGGGTTCCTTTGCAACAAAACGGTCCCAAACCCAAATTTAGATGCAGATGTAGGAATGTCTGTTGCCAATTGCGGATTATATAACATCAAAACTGATTTACTTGTTAACGCCACCTTTAACTCCAATTAATTTTCAATCCAATCCGCAACTTCCAGTAATTTTTGCAATTTCTGCAACCCTTCATCAACTACTATTATTGATTAACACTGCGGAAGAATTTGAAATGCCAAATGGTACATAACTGGCAACTCATCTGTCGGACATATTTTCATTTTTACTCTACAATTTATATTTCTCTTCAGATTATACTGATTTATCATTCGCTTTCGACGCATTCGCTTCACGTCGCTCATTTGCATCTCTGATAAATCTTATAAAACAATTTTTTTTATCGTGACTTTGCTGAACATGCGTAAGCTTTTAAACTCTTTCATCAGTTCATTACATGACCATTTTGCTTTCTGTTCACCATATATTTTGTATTCTTCATTACATGCTGATCTACGTACAAACTCTGTTCCATTTTTCTTTACTTTCATATCTATATTTTCTAGTATTGTTCTGCCTAAGATAGCCTCAAACCCATGTCTTCATCAGCAATGACATGAAACTCAAGATTCTTTTCGATGTCATCTATCTGCACTGCATTTTACAAAAATATTGCGACGCAACAAACACAAATCTGCTCCTGTATCTACAAGTCCTTTAAAAATAGCCCTTGAGTGCACTACGGACTTCAGTTCTAGCCCAGAAGAATAATTTGAGCCAGTAAATTGTGTAACGCTACCTTCTGCATCCTTCAATGTAAACCATGACTTAGCCAATCCTAGAGTCTGCGGGTTCTAAATTAATCTAATTCACTTGAGCTGGGATTTCTACCTTGATTCGTTCCATTTCTTCCTCACTAGCATTTACTTCTTTATTATTCGCTGAAATTAATTCGTTTAGTTAATTGTGCGCGCAAGTTCACCACGAGCAATGCTACGATCTCGTCTTTATTCATTTTTCAGCTGTAACAAAACAAAAATCAAGTTATTGAAAATATTTCTAAACTTAAATTCAGTTTTCCATAAATCATTCAAATCTAGTGACTTACAAATTAATTCGCAATGACTCTCAAACTGTGCCAATACAGTGACTTGCAAATTGCCCACTATGGCTTTCAAACTGTCCAGATCAACAGTTCTTACACACTGCTATTTTTTAACATTCTGTCAACTGCATTTGAAAAATTATATGTTAAAACTAGCAGGTATTGCCCGTCTTAACCCGGCTCAATATAATGTTTCCAATTGTATTTATTTTGTGTGTGCATAACCTACCCATATGTTTTCACCTTATAAGTTACCAGTAGGAAGGCATTTAAGGTATTTAAATGAACATTTTCTGTTCTTGACAAAAAATTGTTCAGTAGTCCGTTACATTTTTGTTCTTGCCAAACTATTTCGTTAAACGAACATGACCACTATAACTAATATTTTTTAAAGCTCGTTTTCCCCCCTTTGGAGCTAGAATTTTCCAAAAGCCTTTCTTAGTGTGCTCCTACACTATGATGGATACTATGAAAGGATACTTGAGTCCAAATTTCATCTTTTACCGTTTGGGCTGTGCGTTGATCACCAATTAGTCAGGACAAACTGTTTTATATATAGAGATAACGCAACGTTTTAAGATAGACGATTTGCAAAAAAGGGAGAATAATTATAAGGGTATATCCTAATTTTAAATGCACATTTGAGCATTTTCGTGCCATATTGAGTCAATACGGTCACGCACAAACTCGGAATATGAAACACGGCACTCGTGTCAATGCCGTGCAGCGATAAGCCACGATCAAAAAGCACTGACAATTCTCATCTGAATTTGCTAGAGTAAAACTTTCGATAGTTGAAGCCACCGATACCATCAAAATATCGAAGTTTGAATGCAATAAGCAGAATATTTAAATAACAAAATCTAATTATTTATTGAGATCGATAAGAACAAATCATATACATACATACATCTGCCCGCAATGCGAAGCAGAATATGCGTAGCTCCGTTATTCGGTTTCTGCTTTACTATCGCATACGCAGTCGTTGCTTAGCGACGGTAACTGTAAACTTTTGGCGTTTTGCCTTTGCAATTAACATTAAATGGTCAAAACGAAAGAAGATGAGCGAGCCAACAACTTGAAGTTGTTGTTGTTGTTTTGTATTTACATGCTTCATACATATACAGGCATAGATACATATGCTTGTACATATGTATGTATGCATGGGCACACATAGACACGAACTGTTCCCAACTATTTGATATTTGATATATGGCAAGTAAAAAACATATTGCTATATTTTAATCGTTGAATGCCAATTTGTTGATATAGTTATGTTGATTACATTACCCAAATTTGAAATCGATCGGACAAAATTTATAACACAAACTATTCATTTGAAAAAGTGAATAAATATTAAAACCCCAATAATAAAATTAAATGCGATATATCGAAAATATCGATACTTGTGTTGATATATCGTAATACATGTCGAATACAAATACATCGAAAAACATCGTTTGAGAGTTATTGATTATAATACTGTATTCGATTGTACACTGTACACATACATACATACATACAAATTTATTTGTATGTGTACTGTAACTGTAAACTTTTGGCATTTTGCGTATATAATGAACAGGCGTAAATGATCAAAACGAAAGAAGATTTGCGAGCCAATAACTTGTTGTTGTTGTTGTTTTAAAAATTTTGATTTGAAACCATAGAAAACTATTTTTTACAATTAAACAACAGTGTTCGATAGCCCACTGCATACTTGTACATACAAACCTATATATGTATATAGGAATGTATGAACGTACATACATACTTATTGATGTACATACATACATATGTACATGCTATACATACAGACGTATGTACGTATGTAATACATATGGTGCTGGTGTAATTCATAATGCGAAATTCTTTCTAAGGGGAGCAATGTCCCCCCTGCCCAACCATCGTACGCCCTTGTAGTCCGTTGTCCTAAAAACCCCTTATGCCAAATGTACTAAACAAAGAAAAAATAACATAAAAATGTTTATGTTATAATGTTAATAATTTTTAATTAATTAACATTTTTTGCCCTGTCAGTGCAAGACGAATGTACTTTTATACATATGTATGTATGTATGTACATACATGTGTACAAATGAACATTCACACATTAGTGTCTCACATTTTGCTTTGGCTACTTCAACCGTTTGCACGCAACTACACGAACAGCTGCTTGTATGTATGTATGTGTGTGTGTGTATGTATACTTATTATTATTATTATTAACAGTTCGGCTGCAATGTAAAATGTACAGGCGAACAAATATTTAGCTATAGCTACGAGGCCTTAAGCTAGCATTAAATAACAGTTAAGGATATTTAAATTTGTTACATATAAATATATAGGACGGGGCTTAACTTATTGTATGTACAAATTATGTTATAGGGCCTTAAGGGTATTGCTATTGTTGAGGTATCGGATTATCGTTTCTATATTAAGGGGATTGAGATCAAAAAGGGATTGGACGGGGCTTATTGTGGGGAATAGAGAATTTCGTATAGGTTGTAAATGTGGGCATTCCGCCAGGATATGTTGAATGGTTATACGCTGGTTGGTGCACATAGGGCACAGGGGCGCTATGTGAGGACGATTAAAAAGGTAACTATGAGTGAGGTTGGTGTGGCCCAATCTTAAACGAATAATTTTCGAGAAAGTGGAGCGAGGAATTGAAAGCTTGGATTGATTTCGACCGTAGTCGTATATTGTATTCGCTTTTGTGTTGTTGGAATTGTAGTATGAGTTCGTTTGATGAAAAAGAGATATTTGTTCGGATTTGAAATGTTTTTTTATATGTTTTAGGATATCTGTGATATTAAAGTTATTGTGAAATGTGAGTGGGAGGAGAAAAGCGTCTTTGGCAGTCTTATCTGCATCTTCGTTGCCTTTTATCCCGCAGTGTCCAGGAATCCATATTAGTTTTAATTTTTTAATGTTTTTTAATAGTAATTGTCTTATGGCAGATGGGTAATATGAAGTATTGGTGGAATTGGAGATGGCGTTTATTGCTGAAAGGGAGTCAGTACAGATAGCTGTAGGATGAGGAGAGAGTTGCGATAAAAGTGTTGCTTTGTGGATGGCAATAATTTCGGCTGTATAGATGGAACTGTAGTAAGGTAATAGGTTTTGCTGGTGAGAATCATTAGCTACTATGCTAAAAGAAGCTGCACCGTTCATTTTGGAGCCGTCGGTATAAATGAATGAGTAAGATGAGTAGGTATTTTTCAGCTCTAGGAATTTTTGGTGGTAAACTTGTAACGGAGTAATGAGTTTGGGTAGTTGGTGTAGAGAGATGTCTATTGCGGAAGATACATCATTCCAGGGTGGAATAGGGTGTCTCTCTTGGGGAAAAGGTTTGAAGGGTAGACCAAGATCTAAAACTGATTTCAGGGCTCTATGTAGGGCGGATGGAATATTAGGGTTTGGCTTTCTTGATTTAAGTATTTTTTCTATTGTTGGTTTCAGTGGTGATCCGTTTGAAAGTAAAATTTGTCTAATAAGTTTGGCTGTGGAAAATTTTGTTCTGATATCTATTGGCATCATGTTGGCTTCGAAGAGGAGGTTGTATATGGGAGTGGAGCGGAAGGCACCAAGAGCAGATCTTATTGCGGAATGGTAAATTGTTTTAATTGGCTTTAAATAGGAAGCAGGGGAGTTTCCGTAAAGAAATATACCGAAATCTATCTTTGACATTATTAGGGAATTAATAGTGTGAATAACGCTGAGCTGGCTGCAGTTGTATTTATTGTTGGAAATGCATTTTATAATGTTAAGCTGTGTTGAAATTGAAGCGGTTAGGTTAGATATATGGTCCAGCCAGTTAAATCTTTTGTTAAATGTAATTCCTAGTATTTTTAATTTGTCTGTATTTTCTATAGGGGTAAGAGTGGTAGAAAGTTTGATTTGGCAGGAGTGCTTTTTGCAAATATGGAGGTGCTTGCATTTAGAGAGCGAGAGTTTGGCCCCTGAATGCTCGCACCAGGAGAGAATGTCGGTGAGTAAAGGGTCTATGTCTATTTGAGAGCTATTGTTTAATTTTTTAAATATATGGTAGTCATCGGCGTACGCACAAAAGTTAAATTGCTTGTGTTTATTAATTATGGAGTTAAGTTTGTTGAAGGCGATGATAAATAGGATAACTGACAGGGGTGATCCCTGAGGGATGCCGTTGTGTTGGGGAAGGGTTGAGGAAAAGTGGTAGTTGGCATAAACTTTAATTTTTCTGTTGGTCATAAAGTTAACGCAGTATTGGATTATTTTAGGACCTATTTTCCACGAACGCAACTCGTCTATTATTGAATGGATGCCAATTTTATCAAATGCTTTGGTAAAGTCGAGTGATATAATTGAGGCATGGTTTTTTGTAGATAGAGAGGACGAAATCAAGTGGTCTAAAACTAGTAGACTGTCCGAAATCGACCTTCCTTTTCTGAAACCTGTTTGACGGCTATCAATTGATTTATTATGGGAAACAAACCACCATAGCCGGTTGGCGATAATTTTGTCCAGGGTTTTGGCAACGCACGAGTTAAGGGATATGGGACGGTAAGAGTTGAGGGAAGTTTTATCGGAATGTGGCTTGTTTAGGGGAATTATTTTACTCAGCTTGTAGTGCTGAGGTATGTGGCTATTGAAGATGTTATTAAAGTGGTCCACTAAACGGAGCTTTACTGAGGGATGGAGGTTTTTCAGCATGGCGTAAGATATACGATCCAGGCCTGGGGATTTTCCTTTTAATTTTGAAAGAACTATGTTAAGCTCGAGAGTGGAAATAGGTGACTCTATTTTTAAGGCAGAGGCGGACGGCCGGTACTTGGGAGGGGCTAGTAGGGAGCTGTTTTTCAGAGTAATAAAGGTGTTGGAGAAGTTTTCATCACTGGATTCGGCAGACCAGAAGGTACACAGTTCATTGGCTATGGCTAAGTTGTCTGTAATATTGACTTGGGAATCTGATTTGGTAATGCAGTGGATTGAAAGACTTGGTTTTAGACCACAGAAAGAGCGTAGGTTGCTCCAAATCCTAGAGGAAGAAGAGCCGGGGTTGATTTCGGCGGTAAAGGATTCAAGGGATGTGCGTTTTGCTATTTTTACTTCTCGTTTGAATAGTGCATTTGCTTTTTTATAATTAATTATGTTAGTAGTAGATATGTTTCGTCTTAGTGTTAAAAAAAGGGAATTTTTAGATTGTTTTAATTTTTGAAGGTTTTTGTTCCACCAAGGGACCTGGTGTTTTATATTATGTTGGTAAGTGGACTGTGGGATGGAACAGTTCGCACTTTGGTGAATGATTTTTTGAATGTTTGCTGATTCCTTGTTCAGATTTTTACTTTTAGGGCGTTGGTGGTGAAAATGGTAGCTAGCGTCTTGAAATCTTGGCCAGTTTGCCTTATCTAGTTTGAATTTGGGAGTTATTATTGGGGTTGAGTTGGTTTCGAATAGGGATGTGATAATTGGGAAGTGGTCACTGCAGAAGGTATCGGATTCGGTGTGCCATGAGGAATGAAGAGCGAGAATTGGGGTGGCGAAAGTGAGATCAACATGGGTCAGGGTGCTATGTGTACTGAAATGGGTAGGAGAGCCATCGTTTAGTAGGATTAGCGGTGATTGTTGTATAAATTGGGCTATGATGTGTCCCTTCTTATTATTACGGGGCGATCCCCATAGCATATGCCAGCTATTGAAATCACCGGTGATAAGGGTGGGAGTGTCTATGTTGCTGAAGACATTTTCTAGGTTATTGATGGTAATCTTATGATTGGGGGGGATATATGAGCATATAATATTGAAGGTTAATTTAGAGTGGATTTTGATGCAAACGGAATCGAAGTCTTGTTGAAGGTGTATCTCAGTATGATGAATGGATTTGTGTACAAGAATAGCGACACCGCCTGACGCGTTGCCAGCAGAGTTGATATTGTATATAAGGTAGTTGATTGGGATAGGGAAGTTTCTTAGCGTATTTAGGTGGGTCTCTTGAAGAGATATAATTTTTGGGGAGAATTTTCTTATCAAAAGCTGCAATTGGTTGTAGTTATTTAGGTATCCATTAAGATTCCATTGGAGTACTTTCAACATTTTGTTGTTATATTTATATTTATATTTAAATACATATATATATATATATATATATATATATATATATATATATATATATATATATGTATTTAAATTAAATGATAGTGTTGTGGTAGCACTGGTGTTGTTAAGTTTTTGAATTTAAAAGTTTCGGGTCAAGTTTTTCTTTAGATTTTAGGGGCTTGGTAAGAGTATTCTGCTTAGCGTGAAAAATTCGGAGCTTGGGGTCGTCTTGAGGGTGTTGGTGATTAGGCTGGTCTTGCATCAGTGGTGTGGTGTCCATATCGATATCGGCGTAAGATGTGATGATTCTTTTTAGATTTGGTTGGTGAGTGGTATTGATTGTAGGCGTGGTGCTGAGGTTATTAATGGTATTGTGTGCGGGTTTCGATGTGCTAGATGAGGTGTTCGGCTGCGCTGGAGATGTCTGTTTCGGAGAATTGGCTACTATTTTGGAGTAGGTTGTGGTTGAAAGTGGGTGACGTGCGTTATATATTTGTAGAGCTGATTTGTGGTCTACTTTATGAATTGTTTTAATTGCTGTCAACTCTTTTTGTTTCAAAAATATAGGACAGTTTTTATCCATGGGTGAGTGGTTGTTTTCAATTTCGTTTTTGCAGTTGATGCAGAATTTGGTTCTGTTGCAGGTCTCGTCCTCCTTAGTGTGTTCCTCTTGACAGCAGTTGCGGCATGTTTTGAAAGTCTGTTTGCAGGCGCTGGTTGGATGTCCAAATCGTAGACATTGTTGGCATCTTAGTGGGCGTGGCACATATGGTCGTACGGTGACTTGCTCGTAGCCAATCATTATTTTTTCGGGGAGAGTAAGGGAAGCAAAGGTCAAAGTAATGAGTCCGGATTCCTTAAGAGAGTTGTTGACTTTTTGGTAAATTTTGTGTACATCGATCACATTTTGTGGCTTAAGCTCTTCTTTAATTTCGGTTTCGCTGATGGTACGAAGCTCATTTGAGTAAATTACTCCCTTTGTTGAGTTGAGAGTCTTATGTTCACTTGCTGTGACGGGAAAGTTGTGAAAAGTTTTTAGTTTAAGGAGTTTTAGGGCTTGTAGGTAAGTTTTTGTTTGGATAAGTAGAGAGCCAGCTCTTGTTTTTTTACAACTCTCGACTTCACCATTGCAGGTGTGGTCGATTACTTTTTTAATTATAAATGGATTCACATTATCAAAGTTACTGTCGTCATCTCTAGTAATTAGTAGGTATTTGCCGTCGTTATTCTTATTGTTTGTTTTTACACCGTAGTGTTGACTTAAATCGGGGGGGCGATTCATTTTTTTTTTTTTTTATATATGTAGGGCGGGGCCCTTTAGAGATAAGGTATTAACTGCACTATTGTAGAGTTGTTTTTGTCTTTGCGAATTTTACTTTGAATAGTGGTTTGTTTTGAGTTATTGTTGTTGTTGTTTTAATAGAAAGATAAGCACTTGTGCACAGATCGCTAGTCTCACGTCTTATCTCTTCGAGGTTTAAGGTGATACTGTATGTATACTTAGTTGTCCCCAACTGTTTGATATTTTGTATTGTTTGTTCTGCCTGCTTTTGTAAAATGCATATTTTACAAATCGTTAAATGCAAAGTTGTAATTTTAGTTACGTAGATTATATTACCCAAATTTGAAATCGATCTGACAAAATTTATAACACAAACTTTTCATTTGAAAAAATGAATAAATATTAAAACCCCAATAATTCAAGCTCCAACACAAATTTCGAACCGAGTATGCAGTTTTGTTTGTATTCTTTTATAGATTATAAAAACCGAATTTAAAGTTGATCGATTCAGAAATGCAGAATTTTCAAACAAACTTTGGAGCTACTTTTCCCCCCTTTGGAGCTCGAATTTTCCAAAATCCCTTCTTAGTGCGCATCTACACCATGATAGGATACTTGAGCCCAAATTTCAGTTTCCTAGCTTTTACCGTTTGGGCTGTGGGGTGTTGATTGTGTTTCAATTTTTCCACGGAAAACCCCCCTTTTTCATGCCCCAGGAAAAATGGTGAAAAACAAAGTATACAGTTTTTCTTGTATTCTTTTTGAGAGTGTACAAACTAAGTTTAAAGTTAATTGGATGAAAATTGTAGATTTTTCATACAAACGTTGGAGTCCGTTTTCCCCCCTTTGGCGTTCGAATTTTCCAAAACCGCTTCTTAGTGCTCACCTACACTACTGAAGACAACATGTGTCCAATTTTCAGCCTCCTAGCTCTTACCGTTTGGGCTGTGCGTTGATTGCAGATAGCTTTTCGTTTACCGAATTTTCCACCGGAAAATCATTATTATTCAGGCCGCAGGAAAAATATTGAAAATCCAAGTATACAGTTTTTTTTGTATTCTTTGTGAGAGTATACAAACTAAGTTTGAAGTTAATCGGATAAAAATTGTAGATTTTTCATACAAACGTTGGAGCTCGTTTTCCCCCCTTTGGAGCTCGAATTTTCCGAAACCCCTTCTTAGTGCTCACTTTCACTATAAGAGGGATCTTGTGTCCAAATTTCAGCTTCCTAGCTCTTACCGTTAGGGCTGTGCGTTGATTGCCAATCAGTCAGTCAGTCAGTCAGGACAAACTGTTTTATATATATAGAGATGTTAATGTTTGCTTAACAATATGTTAAAGACTACAAACTGTTCCCTTCGTTTTCATTCGTCTTCTTCGTTATCCTCTCTTGTGGTAAGTGCTTCCAACTCACCCACGCTGAATACGCTTGTTCGAATACAACTGCCCCCGCCGCCAAGTTTCTGCTCTCTTCGATTTTAAGGCTTCCGTCCTCTTGCTTGCGTTGCCTGTATACACACAAGTCGTCGAGTCTCTCTCAGTAACGGTAAATATTTCTCCTTTATCGCCTTCTTCGTTTCCGTTTGATTCGGTTCCTCGTCAATTCTGTTTCGTGAAATTTCACAATGTCGCCAGAGATTTCCAGAAATTACCAGACGTTGGTAGTTGCTATCTTGCTCTATTAAATGTTGTTGAATTACATTTTTACATACTTTCAGCAACAAATTCGAAATTTTAAACTTTTAAATTTACAGCAGCTCACATCTACTACAGCAGCGTATGAATTACACATATGTATTTTATCACACTTGTTATTAAGAATTAATTCAAGCCCCTAAAATGTGGTCTCCAAAATTTCGTAGTGATGAAATAACCAAGAGACAACGTTGCGTTATTATGTTTAATAGTTTTTATACTCTGTACTTGAAATGTATCAGAGTATATTAGGTTTGCGCGAGCTGAAAAATGAAACAGGCAGAAGGATGCGTGGCAGATCCCACAAAGTATATATATTCTATATCAGCATGACAAGACGAGTCGATCTAGCCACGTCCGTCTGTCTGTCCGCCCGTCCGTATGAACACCTGGACTCAGAGATAGACACCAATGTGAATACGCTGAAAATGTATACTTTGGAATTTCCCTCCCTCCCCCTTGTACTCCGCAACCACTAATTGAAATTCGAAAAATACCTCCAGCTGGTGATTCGTATGCCAAGTTTCATAATGATACGCCGATTTAACAAGAAGTTATAGTCATAAATATATTTGCTGCTCCAGCGCTGCTCAATCGTTGCCCAAGCGCTGCCCGCAGCTGTTGTTGGTGCTGATGCTTTGGTTGACTGCAAACATGCTGACACTGACACGAATAAACACGCATATAAGTACATACACTCACATGGACGCATATGCTACGTAAATGTGCAATTATACACCCTTTACGTGAGTTCGAATACCAAGAGAGGTAAAATCGATCAAATTTTTTTTTTAATTCTCTTAATTTTTTTAATTTATATAATTATTCTAAACATATGTACAGAGTACTTCAAAGTCGGGACACCCGGCATAACGGATGACTAACATACATCCGAACATCATCCGCATTCATGTGTAACTCGGAATTTGACACAGAACATTGACATAAATTGATAACAATAGTGGTCCTAAGACAGATCCCTGGAGGACTCCACGCTTTATTAACAAAATAAATGAAAACCCAGAAAGGAATGCTAAAGTCGAGCCAGCTCAACTCTTAAATACCCAGTACCTCCCACCAAAAACGAAAATATAAAAAAATTATATTAATTAAATTAAATGAAAATTATTTAATACATATATACAAAAGTGGAGACATGTTCATGTAGAGTTTCAACAGCATACATTTACATCAGAATCGTGTCTCTGTATGCTTATATGTATGTAGCACAAAGTTGAACCAAAGCAGCAACAACAACAGCTGCAGGCAGAGCATGGGCAGCGTATTTATTTATGACTATAACATTCTTCAGAATTGACCTATCATGATGAAACTTGGCATACGGATAGATAACAACAAACTAGTTCCAAGAATTACGGGAGTTATGAAAAACACGAATTGTGGGGGAGTGGGGGGTGTATCAGAATAAAAAATAAAACCTGACCTGCCTAGGGCTCAGGGGAACCTGGATACCAAGTTTGGTAATTCTAGCTCTTGTACCTTCTGAGATCCTTGCGCTCATACAGACGGACGGACAGACAGACGGGCATGGCTATATCGACTCGGCTGGTCACCCTGATCAAGAATATATATACTTTGTGGGGTCTGCCACGCCTCCTTCTGCCTGCTACATACATACGCACAAAACTAGTATAGCCTTTTACCCTTTGGGTATAGTTTATAATTATGCGATGTGACTACTGCGTTTTAAAACCGGAGCGGCAGCCTGTTAAGATTCGGAAGGAAATTTGGTGGTGGGCGGGAAAGCGCACTGGCGAAGATGTGAACAATACCGTCGACAGAGATAACCCCACAGAACCGTTCGCAGACGGTGGTACTGTACCGTCAGCCAGCCATGGCGAAGACGGAACAGGAATCCAGCGGCTCAAAAACAACAAATCTGCTGGAGCAGATGGGTTGCCTGCGGAGCTGTTGAAGGCAGGCGGCGATGAGTTGGTAGGGTGCACCAGTTCATTTGCAAAATATGGCTAACTGAAAGCATGCCTAATGATTGGACCCACGGTATTTTAGGGACTTGAAGAAGGGTGAAGCTAAGGTATGTACCAACTATCGTGGAATTAGTCTTCTTTCCGTCGCATATTGCCTATATTGCCAGTAAATCGACGGCTAGTGTATCTATTTCGAAGTTCGGTTTTGCTGAGCCCCATGAAATAGCCTCGTTTAAAATAAGTGTTCCACCTGGGGCTTTTACAATTATATGTGATTCAAAATTTTGGCCTCCACATATGATTGTTCATGAGTTTAGGCAGAAAAAACGATTTTCGTCACTGCCTGTTGATTTACAGTCTAGTACTCTTTCTTCGAAACCAACGTCAAGTTTGGCTTCACAAAACTAGACTCGCGACCTTTTTCACTTAATATTCTGTATCAGAATGTTAGGGGTCTTTTGTCCAAGCTCGGGAATTTATTTCCGATCAGTTTTTCTTTTGATTCTAATATTATTGCGTTTTCAAAAACGTGGTTAAATCCTACGACTTCTGATAATGAAATTTTATGAGGCGACTTTTGTATCTTTTGTCATGATCGTCCGAGTCGTCGAGGCGGAGGGGTACTGATTGCAGTCAAATCCAACCTTCGGTCCGAAATCATTGATGGTGATGTGCCAAATGATGTTGAATTTGTTGCTGTTAAAGTAACTTTTCCGTCTTTTGCTCTTTACATCACTTGCTCTTATATACCTCCCTCTTCCGATATTCAGGTTTATATATAATATATATATATCCAATTATTTGGTGCCCTCAGCAGAGCATGAATTTTTGGATTGCCTGTTGGACCTTTCTTTGTTTCAAATTAATTCTATACCTAATCACCTAAGCAAAATGCTTGATCTCGTCTATGTCACTGACCTATCTCTAGGTCTTCACTCCTGTCAGTGCCTGAATATACTTACCACCCTACTTTAGAAATCTCCCTATAATTTTCAAATCACACCTTTATTCCTACACTTAATTCTAATAAAACACGTCGTTGCTTTCGCAAAGGAAATTTTTCTTTGCTTAACGAACTTATTTCAGCAACTAATTGGTCATTTTTGTATAGTGCGGTTGATATCAACATAGCCGTCAAGTTTTTCTATGACAGTATTAATGCTCTTTTTGATGTCTGTATCCTAAATAGTGTCATATCGTCCGCGTCATCAAAACCTCCTTGGTTTTCACCAAGACTTTCAAACTTAAAACATGTTAAATCTAGATGATTTAAAAAGTATCTCTTGACTTCTATAAATACTCTATAGCGAAATCGAATTTTGTTCTGCTTAATTCACGATGTTATAATAATTGCCTTGCCCTAAGAAATTCTATAAGTTCGTTAATTCTAAACGTAAAACTGCTTCTCTACCTTCATCATTTTTCCTTGGTGACAAAAAAGCCAGCAACGATTCTGAAGCTGCTGCCTCTGTCTCTATTAGTAGTACCTCTTATCCTTATAGCATTTCATCTCCCCACACTATTTACACTCCCATAATTACTGATAGCTGTCTACTTTCTACTTTCAAGGAGTGTTCTAGTTCCCTATTACAGCTATTACTTAAAATCTTTAATCTGTCACTTGGTTCCTTAATCTTTCAAGCTATTTGGGGAGAATCTTTTATTATTCCTCTTCATAAAAAGGGTGGTAAGTCTGATATTTCAAACTACAGAGGAATTGCAAAGTTGTTTGAAATACCGAAATTATTTTAAAAAAAAAGTCATATCTCCGGCTCAACATGGTTTCTTAAAGAGACTGTCTACTACGACCAATTTGCTGGAATTTACTTTCTTGTTAAATGAAGCATTGATGTCGTCTACACTGACTTCAGCAAAGCATTTGATTCTGTGAACCATGATCTTCTGCTCTTTAAGCTAAGTCGTATAGTATTTCCCTCCTTACTTTTTACATTATTAATTAATGACCTCCCCGCTACCTTGCCACACTCTCATATTCTTATGATGTGAAACTTATTCTGACTTACAAAGACCCTTCTCATTTTCATCGCCTGCAGGATGATCTGAGCTCCATGCAATCTTGGTGCTCAGCTAACCACTTACACCCCAATTGCTCAAAATGTAAGTTCATTACATTTCACCGAACCTTGCCTCATTTAGGGACGTATACGATTTACAATGTGCCATTGCAACGTATATCGACTGTTGAAGACCTTGGGGTTCTTTTTGATTCCAAATTGAACTTTAACCTTCACATATCTAGTATTGTCAATAAGGCCTAGAGATTACTTGGACTTTAATATAAACGTAGGTCCAAGGAATTTAATGACCCTTATACCACTAAGCTTCTTTACACTGCTCTAGTACGCCCTGTACTTGAATACTGCTCATGCGCTTGGTCTCCGTAGTATAGAAAGCATCAGGAAAGTATTGAGTCTGTTCAGAAGCAATTCCTTCTTTTTGCTCTACGTGGTTTTAGCTGGGATCCCAATCTCTGCTTGCCATCGTACCCTAGTAGACTGATGCTTATAAACCTTCCTTCCTTAGTAAATCGTAGGAGGGTCCTTGGAGTAGTTTTTCTCCACAAGTTGGTTATCTGTGAGGTTGACTCCTTTGTCCTCTTAGGTCGCCTTAATTTTTCAGTTCCTTGTAGACCAACAAGGAATTATTTGCCGTTCATATTGGACAACTGATTACGCTTTGCACAATCGTTTTCGGGTCATGTGGGGTAATGATCTTTCACATTTACTTTCGACAGGACTCTCTCTGTTCTATTCTTTATAATTATCTTCGGGGAAATCTCTGACCACTTACTGCTGTGAGTTGGGGCATAGCTTGCCGGACTGGCATTTAAAATTTCCACACCGGGTTGGTTCTCTCTTTCCACCTTTCGCTTTCCCTGTTTCTCTATCTCTCTTTCCTTCTTTCTTTTTCTCTTTTCCTCTTTCTTTTTCTACTTCTTAGTTTTTATACTCTGTACATGAAATGTACGGAAGTATATTAGGTTTGCGGGAGCTGAAAAATGTAACAGGCAGAAGGAGGCGTGGCAGACCCCACAAAGTATATATATTCTTGATCAGCGTGACAAGACGAGTCGATCTAGCCCTGTCTGTCTGTCTGTCCGTCTGTCCGTCCGTATGAACACCTGGATCTCAGAGACTATAAGAGATAGAGACACCAAATTTTGCACAAAGATGCGTTATGTGTGTATTCTATACGAGTTTGTTTTATTTTTTTGATTTCCCCCCCCCCCACTTCCCCCCTATGGGGATTTCCCGATTTTCCATTCGTATAATCACCTATATCTCGGAGACCATAAGACCTAGGAACACCAAATTTTAGTCCAAGGTGCCTTGTGTGAATACGCAGAAAATGTATATTTTGGAATTTCCCTCCCTCCCCCCTCTCCCCCGCAAATGTGATTTTCTCTAACTCCGTAATTCTTGGAATTTCGAACTAAAATTGTGCAAATACCTCCAGTTAGTAATTATGTGTCCGTATGCCAAGTTTCACTATGATAGACCGATTTACCAAGAAGTTATAGCCATAAATATATTTGCTGCTGCAGCAAATATTGTAAACATATGTACAGAGTATTTCAAAGTCGGGACACCCGACTTTAGCTTTTTTACTTGTTCTAATTAGTTCTTAAATAGAATTAATTTTCCTCCTCTATATACTTTTTGTGTAGTTTTTTAGGTCTATAATGTCTCTGACCACATATGGCTGTGAATCGAGGCATAGCTGGCCAACTGGCAAATAAAATTCCCCCAACGTGTCGAAGGCATTAATAGACGTTATTGTACAGCTTTGTGTTAGGATTTGTCGATGTTCTAAAGAAAATAAAATACAATTTTTTTTATAAATATAACAATCGTAGTGTGGGATTAGCTGAAGTCATTTGCGAAAGCACTGATTGGGCCTTATCAGTGCGGTTTTATGTCTGGAAAGTCCACCATTGACCAGATCACAGACGCGGCCAGTGTAGTTCTTGATCTCGAATGGACCAGCGTATTCGATGCCTGTGTGAGAAAAAGGGGGGAATGAACTATGTGGATCTGGAAGGCTTCCCATCAGCTGGGTCTACAGCCGTTTTTGTGCACGACGCAGATCTTGCACGAGTTGATTGTTTTGGCTAAGTTGCATATCCGAGGAACCCAATATCCAATCAGCTGGGTCCACCATGAGAGTCGGTGAGTGAAGCGGACTAGGAGCCGCGAATAAGCACAGCTGTACAGCAGCATAATCAGATATTGTTCGTCATAGCTCAGCGAGTTAGAGGAGCCGAGGTGGCCGCATGCTCGCATGACTCCTTGGTCGTCCATAAAGAGGTTCAAGTTTAGCAAGTGGTTGCTGTTTGGTATCCTCTTCTGATCCCGCAGAGAGTTGTATTCTTGTGGATACTCCCACCGTTGCGTATCTATCGTCGGGATCCGCTGAGCCTCGGCTAACTTCTGCTGCTTTAGCTCTTTGGACGGCGAGACAAGCAGCTTTCGACACTGCCGACTAAAGCGCTGGACTCATGCCATCACTCTTAGTTTTCCCAGATCGGAGAACCGTTCGAGAAGTTCTGGAGCAGAGGGCCATGTGAAGAGATGTGATTGGACACTGCGATCATCCAGGTTCGTCTCCTGTGGGGCCAGGTCCTGTCCCGGCCAGCTGTCGCTGGGGGTCAGCCACCCTGCTAGGTCGAACAATTTCACTATTTCCGATAGGACTTCTCGCTTTGTGAAATTAGGTTTCGGCTTCATCTTTGTGCCGAAGAAGAGAAACTCATCGATAGTTGCCTTCTAGCGGATGCCCAGTGTCTTCGTCATGCTGGCGTTTTCGATATCCAAAACATCGGTGTGCAGCACGTCCTGCTTCGTGTGCTAGGACGTCTCCACGTACATATAATAGGTGATGATCCGACTGGCCAACGGATATTGTGACGGGGTGTCCTCTGCGAGATGTAGAAAGACTCCATTGGCAAGGAAAGGAGCATAGTTTAATTCAATTTAATTTTATTAATCCAATAATAAATTCGTTCGACAAGAACACCAACAACAATAAGTTTGCTCTCAATGTGAATAAGTCAGCCGTGGTAAATGCCAAGACACAGGCCACTCGGCGATTGATAACCTGCAGTAGGCATCGAGCTCTTTTGTCGTAAGGTCCTGCACAGCTGAGTTATACCTCAGCTGGAAAAATTACTTCTTTATAAGTGTATGTGTATGTACATATAAATATATGTGCACGCACACTTTGAAAGAGCATAAGCGTCTGACCGTCTCTGTCTACTGCCACTCAACATATGAAATGAAATTCGCTCACAGAGAGCACGAGAGCGACAGCTCCCATTTGGCTGACCCGTAGTGCGACAGCTCTCATTCGGCTCGTGGCCGAACAGCTTTGGGAGCTGTCCCTTACAATTTTGCGGGGACGTTTTCATTGTATGAAATGTTGCATCTATCAGGGGTCCCAAAGAAAACTCCGGTGGTTTCGGCTACAGTTGTTTTTTAAAACTCCCAAAAAATACGTCGGCGCCACAGAACTTCGAAAGATTTCAATTTTTCGAACTTCCCCTCCAAGCCACCTGTCAGCAACAGCTGACTGTCGACGCTCACATTTGACTGACTAATTCTGTAAAAGTACTCTAACGCACTCAACTGCCAGCAACAGCTGACTGTCGACGAGTACATTTGACCGACTAATTGTGTTTAAATTCTGTAACGTACTATGTTAAATAGAAAACAAACATGCCATTTGCATTAATATTAAGCCGCGAGCATTTGCGGAAACGCCAATTAATTGTTGAAGAAATATAACACAAATGTTTAGGAGAATGTTACTTATTAAAAATTAAATGTATTTTAAATATAATCATTTCGTATTTTTCGCAATTGAATTTGACGAAAATTGCGTCCTGTTAAGGCGATCTATGCTTTGCAAAAATTAGCAAATTGTGATGTTCGAAAAATGGAATGTTCGATTTGGGCCAATGGGGCATCTCTATTGCTTGGTTGTTTTGGATGCTGTGTGTGAATGCTGGTGTTTTAAATATACATTAAATAATTTGCTAATTTAATAATATTTACGTAGGATATGCAAAATATTTTTAATGCAGATAGTTCAGAAAAACTAAAAGGGTATTCCAATGATTATTTTTATTTGGAAAAATGTCTTTGTTACTGTTTTTAATAAAAACTCCTAGCAATGCAACCAAGATTTGGAACATCCCAAAAACGATTTCTGTGGCACCGAGAATTAGTTTTGAGGCGAAACTTGGGCGGAAGAGATTTCTATGGCATGTTGTACAGTTTGTCAACGCATTGCATTTATGGGCCACGAACAAAAAGCACCCACTATGACCATCTCTAACTGTTTCTGTGTGAGATTAGGATCAGTGTTGCCAATTTGTCTTTATTCCGTCAAATCTGGTCGTTTTTGAAATGAGATTGCGGGAAAATATTCGAAATTGCGGGAAGCTTTTTTCCCGCTTTTTGTAATTTTTATGTATTTATGTAAAAAAAATGGAAACGAGGCACCGTAATCATTATTTTCTATCAGTATTTGCCTATGTGTGGTTAATGATGGTAGTTTATTGAGTTATTTTTATGCAAAAAGTTACTTACAATTACTAATTATGTATATAATGCAGCTCGTTTATGACAGTAGAGGCGGTCGCTTGTGAAAGTCGACCCTACGTATTGACAAACAGACTGCTGTGGTTATACTACACATGACATCACTAGTTTTAACCATCTCTCAAAAATGCGCTTAATTTGTAAAGGTGCGAATGCATTCATGCTGAAAGAATACGAAACAAGTAAAAAAAGCTAAAGTCGGGTGTCCCGACTTTGAAATACTTTGTTCATATGTTTAGAATAATGATAAAAATTTAAAAAATTAAGAAAATTAAAAAAAATTGTTGATCGATTTTTCCTCTCTTGGTATTCGAACTCACGTAAAGGATGTATAATTCCACATTTACATAGCAGTTGCGCCTATGTTATTGTATGTATGTCTATGCGCGTCTATCCGTGCCTGTTTAAATGTGTTTATGTCAACCAAAGCCCCAGCATCAACAACATCTGCGGGCAGAGCTTGGGTAGCAAATATATTTATGCCTATAACTTCTTGTTAAATCAGTCTATCATAGTGATACTTGGCATACGGACACATAATCACTAACTAGGGGTATTTCCAAAATTTGAGTTCGAAATTTCAAGAATTACGGGAGTTACGATTTGCATGGGAGAGGGGGGAGCGAGGGAAATTCCAATACTATATTATCGCAACACATCGATGCAATATGTTGATGTATCATAACGAAAAAGACATCAATGTTTTTTCTAAATGAGCAGAATAAAAAAGCTTTTTTTGACGTGAAGGAAAATGAAAAAAAGCTCAAATTTTTTACAAAAAAGCGTAGTAAAAAGCTAAATTTATTTCTACAAGAAGTGCTTAGCAAAATGTATTTTCCAAGGTTTTTTAATATCTTGGTGAACATTTTAAATGATATTTACGCATTTTGTTTTGTGTTCTCGTATGCACCTTCAAAAAAGGTCAATCTGCGCTATTGCTGTATGCTGAGCAACAATTAGGCACAGCGCGGCTTCTTGCTTCGGTAGCTTCTCAAAACCAAGTTTGTTTTTCCCCATAAAACGTGTGTGTTTTTTTGTAACATCAAAACAGCAAAACATCTCGGCTATAATCTGTACATAAAATGTACAAGAGTATATTAGGTTTGCGGGTGCTGAAAATGTAACAGGCAGAATGAGGCGTGGCAGACCCCACAAAGTATATATATTATTGATCAGGATGACAAGACTAGTTCATATAGCCATGTCCGTCCGTCCGTCTGTATGAGCACAACGATCTCAGCAACTACAATAGCTAGGATAACCAAACTTGACATTCAGGTTCCCCTAAGCACTAGGCAGATCGAGTTTGTGTTTTTATACTCTGTACATGAAATGTACAGAAGTATATTAGGTTAGCGGGAGCTGAAAAATGTAACAGGCAGAAGGAGGCGTGGCAGACCCCACAAAGTATATATGTATATTATTGATTAGGATGACAAGACTAGTCGATATAGCCATGTCTGTCTGTCAGCAACTACAATAGCTAGGATAACCAAACTTGATATTCAGGTTCCCCTAAGCACTAGGCAGATCGAGTTTGTGTTTTTTTTTTCTGATACAACGCCCCCCCCCCCCTTCCCCACTCCACCGCAATTCGTGTCTTTATAGCCTGTACCCAAAGGGTGAAAGGCTATACTAGTTTTGTGCGAATGTACATATGTAACGGTGATTTGGTTGGCAAAGGCGCACGCATTGGCACTATAGCGGCAGTACATAAATCGGAGAGAAACAGCAGTCGAGAGATCAGCAGTATTAAAGAAGTCGTCAGTAGCAGCAGTTTGGAGTCGGTCGTTAAAAGCCATCGTGCTCAGCCGTTCATTGCCAGTCGTCAAGCAAGCCGTTACCGAGTTTTTATCCCGTCGATGTTATTTAAAATATATCTTTGCACGCTTAACTTTAATTTGGATTGAACTTATATAATATTAATAAACTACATAAAAATAATAATTCAAATTTGGGGGCTCAACTGTGTCCAATAATAATTAAAGTGTTTTGCGAGAAAAAGTGTCAGAAGTGTTTAAGGAAAGATTGTTTCACAAAAGTTGATAAGATTGTTAATATACTATTTAAATGAAAATGACTGTTGTCTTGCAAATTGTAAAAGTTGATGCTGAAAATACTTCAAACGTTGTGAAATAATTTGCGCTGTCGATAAATAACTGTATATTTCATGAGTGGATGTAAAGTGAAAAAGCAACAGGAAAAAACCACCAATACAAGTGCGAACGAGACCACTGTATACCCGTCAAACGTCAGCACGAAACGTAAGAATGAACGAGACTCAAGAACAGAACGCAAAACTGCCTCCGGCGCCAACGGTTGCCAAGATAAACAATGAAAGCGGAGATCGAAAAATTGAGCTGGTACACGATCAGAGAACCGAAGAGGACAGCAATAAAACGCTTCAAGAACTAGTTCAGCTCCTGTCGTTGAATATACAAATTGACGAACGAACCAAAAATGATTGCCCAATTGTGGCAGAGAGCTTAGCAAAAATTATTCCTGAATTTGATGGAATAAATATGCCGGTGAAGTTCTGGTTCAGAAACTTCGAGTTGAACGCAGATGCATATGGGCTTAACGAGAAGCAGAAGTATGTCCAAGCACGTGCAAAAATGACGAACACTGCCCAGCTATTTTTGAAGTCAACACACGTGTATGAATATGCTGAACTCAAGAAGCTTTTGGAGGAAGAATTTAGGCGCGACAATAAGTGCAGTGCAGATGTTCATACCGAGCTGCGTGAACGTCGCAAATCCAAACAGGAGTCGTTTCATGAAGACATGCTCCAGATGAAGAGGATTGCTGCAATCGGAGACATTGACACACAATCAGTAATACGCTACGTTGTTGATGGGCTGCAAATGAAGATCGACTTTAAGTATACTCTGTACAGTTGCAAATCGTTTAGAGAGCTGCACGAGCAGTGTGAAGTGTATGAGCGTGTACTTGAAAATAACAAAGTTGACAAGAAACCATTCCAGCCGAGCCGAAAAGTATATCCAGACAGTATCGAAAGGAAGAATCATTGCTTTAATTGTGGATCCACCGATCATTTACGAAAGAATTGCCAAGCCGCTACAAAGTGTTTCCGCTGTAACCTAAGTGGACACAAGTCCATAAATTGTCCAGCAGCAGCAGCGCCAGCCGTACACGTCGTGCGTACAAAGTGGTACAGGTGAACAACATCAAAGTGAACTGCTTAGTCGACACAGGGAGAGATGTCTCAATTATAAAGAAGTGTGTTTACGACCGGATTCACAATGTTCAGTTGCGTAGTTGCTTTTCAAACCTGCGTGGCTTGGGCAACAATATTACTCGTCCTGTTGGCAGTTTTGAAGCAGAAGTTGCGGTCGATGAGGGGAAGATATCTCACAAATTCGTGGTTGTTGCTGATCGAGATGTGGAATACGATGCTTTGCTGGGCGACTTTACTAGCCAATTCAACTTTACGTCATCGGCCGATGGATTCAAGTTTTCTTTCCTGTTGGGAGAGAAAGCTTGTGGCAACATTAATCAGATAAGTATATATAATTTGGCATATATAGATTCTGATATAAATGTACCGTTGCAGTATGAAAATGTCGTGCGCTCGATAATCAACAATTATAAGCCGAGTCAGTCTGTTGAAGAAGTTCCAGTTATGCTGCATATTGTACCCGATGGAGAAATTGCACGGTTCGCCAGTCGCCCAGTCGTCTGTCTATCACTGATGATGAAGCAGTCAACAAGCAAATGAGTGGCTTGACGCAGGCATTATTCGGCAGTCATCTTCAAATTTCGCCAGCAGCATCGTTTTGGTGAAGAAGAAAGATGGTTCTCATCGTATGTGCGTCGATTTACGAAAGCTGAATTCAATGGTATTGAAGGATTTGTTTTCCTGTGCCGATAATTGATGACGTGTTGGAAAGGCTGCATAATGCTAAGTTGTTCACCGTCATGGATTTGGAAAATGGGTTTTACCATGTGCCCATCGCCAAAACCAGCAAGAAATATACAGCTTTTGTGACCAAGAATGGCCTTTACGAGTTTAACCGTGGGTTAAACTCCTTTTGGGTTATGCAACTCGCCGGCTGCATTTATGCGCTATGTCAGATACGTATTTCAGAACCCTATAAACGCTGATGTCTTAGACTTATATGTGGATGACATCATAATTCATGCAGTAACAGTCGACGAATGTTTTGAAAAGATGAAGATGGTCTTTACAACAGCCGCTGCTTATGGCCTTCGAATAAAGTGGAAAAAAAGGCATTTACTGCAAAGTACTGTAAATTTCTTAGGTCATTATATTAAGGATGGATACGTGTGGCCAGGAGAAGAGAAGACGAATGCAGTCAGCAGATTCGCCGTGCCGAAAAATATAAAAGGAGAGCAGTCGTTTTTGGGACTTACTGAAGCCCACAACGCCGGTCATTTCGCACTACAAAAAACTGTGCACGCCGTACAGCAGACCTACTGGATACCACACTTGGAGCAAAAAGTAAACCACGTCATCAGCAACTGTATTAAATACAGCAGCCTCCGCTTTAGTTGACTTTTTACTCCAGAAGTAGACTGGGTAAAGTTTATCATCGAACCACTGCACTAAGACTGCACTAAATCCTTGATTTGATGCATCTGTGTGAACTTCAGTTCTGGCATTTCGATCATACAAGATGTCCTGTACGAGTGAATTTTTCAACGTTTGATTAGTTAAAGGCCTAGCAATTTCGGCATACCCTTTAATAAATTTTCTAAAAAATCCGGTAAGTCCCAAAAACGACTGCTCTGCTTTTATATTTTTCGGCACGGCGAATCTGCTGACTGCATTCGTCTTCTCTTCTCCTGGCCACACGTATCCATCCTTAATATAATGCAGGTTTTGCAGTTTACAGTACTTTGCAGAAAATGCATTTTTTTTCCACTTTATTCGAAGGCCATAAGCAGCGGCTGTTGTAAAGACCATCTTCATCTTTTCAAAACATTCGTCGACTGTTACTGCATGAATTATGATGTCATCCACATATAAGTCTAAGACATCAGCGTTTATAGGGTTCTGAAATACGTATCTGACATAGCGCATAAATGCAGCCGGCGAGTTGCATAACCCAAAAGGAGTTTAACCCACGGTTAAACTCGTAAAGGCCATTCTTGGTCACAAAAGCTGTATATTTCTTGCTGGTTTTGGCGATGGGCACATGGTAAAACCCATTTTCCAAATCCATGACGGTGAACAACTTAGCATTATGCAGCCTTTCCAACACGTCATCAATTATCGGCACAGGAAAACAAATCCTTCAATACCATTGAATTCAGCTTTCGTAAATCGACGCACATACGATGAGAACCATCTTTCTTCTTCACCAAAACGATGCTGCTGGCGAAATTTGAAGATGACTGCCGAATAATGCCTGCGTCAAGCCACTCATTTGCTTGTTGACTGCTTCATCATCAGTGATAGACAGACGACTGGGCGACTGGCGAACCGTGCAATTTCTCCATCGGGTACAATATGCAGCATAACTGGAACTTCTTCAACAGACTGACTCGGCTTATAATTGTTGATTATCGAGCGCACGACATTTTCATACTGCAACGGTACATTTATATCAGAATCTGTATATGCCAAATTATATATACCTATCTGATTAATGTTGTCACAAGCTTTCTCTCCCAACAGGAAAGAAAACTTGAATCCATCGGCCGATGACTAAAGTTGAATTGGCTAGTAAAGTCGCCCAGCAAAGCATCGTATTCCACATCTCGATCAGCAACAACCACGAATTTGTGAGATATCTTCCCCTCATCGACCGCAACTTCTGCTTCAAAACTGCCAACAGGACGAGTAATATTGTTGCCCAAGCCACGCAGGTTTGAAAAGCAACTACGCAACTGAACATTGTGAATCCGGTTGTAAACACACTTCTTTATAATTGAGACATCTCTCCCTGTGTCGACTAAGCAGTTCACTTTGATGTTGTTCACCTGTACCACTTTGTACGCACGACGTGTACGGCTGGCGCTGCTGCTGCTGGACAATTTATGGACTTGTGTCCACTCTGGTTACAGCGGAAACACTTTGTAGCGGCTTGGCAATTCTTTCGTAAATGATCGGTGGATCCACAATTAAAGCAATGATTCTTCCTTTCGATACTGTCTGGATATACTTTTCGGCTCGGCTGGAATGGTTTCTTGTCAACTTTGTTATTTTCAAGTACACGCTCATACACTTCACACTGCTCGTGCAGCTCTCTAAACGATTTGCAACTGTACAGAGTATACTTAAAGTCGATCTTCATTTGCAGCCCATCAACAACGTAGCGTATTACTGATTGTGTGTCAATGTCTCCGATTGCAGCAATCCTCTTCATCTGGAGCATGTCTTCATGAAACGACTCCTGTTTGGATTTGCGACGTTCACGCAGCTCGGTATGAACATCTGCACTGCACTTATTGTCGCGCCTAAATTCTTCCTCCAAAAGCTTCTTGAGTTCAGCATATTCATACACGTGTGTTGACTTCAAAAATAGCTGGGCAGTGTTCGTCATTTTTGCACGTGCTTGGACATACTTCTGCTTCTCGTTAAGCCCATATGCATCTGCGTTCAACTCGAAGTTTCTGAACCAGAACTTCACCGGCATATTTATTCCATCAAATTCAGGAATAATTTTTGCTAAGCTCTCTGCCACAATTGGGCAATCATTTTTGGTTCGTTCGTCAATTTGTATATTCAACGACAGGAGCTGAACTAGTTCTTGAAGCGTTTTATTGCTGTCCTCTTCGGTTCTCTGATCGTGTACCAGCTCAATTTTTCGATCTCCGCTTTCATTGTTTATCTTGGCAACCGTTGGCGCCGGAGGCAGTTTTGCGTTCTGTTCTTGAGTCTCGTTCATTCTTACGTTTCGTGCTGACGTTTGACGGGTATACAGTGGTCTCGTTCGCACTTGTATTGGTGGTTTTTTCCTGTTGCTTTTTCACTTTACATCCACTCATGAAATATACAGTTATTTATCGACAGCGCAAATTATTTCACAACGTTTGAAGTATTTTCAGCATCAACTTTTACAATTTGCAAGACAACAGTCATTTTCATTTAAATAGTATATTAACAATCTTATCAACTTTTGTGAAACGGACGGACGGACATGGCTATATCAACTAGTCTTGTCATCCTGATCAATAATATATATACTTTGTGGGGTCTGCCACGCCTCATTCTGCCTGTTACATTTTCAGCACCCGCAAACCTAATATACTCTTGTACATTTTATGTACAGATTATAGCCGAGATGTTTTGCTGTTTTGATGTTACAAAAAAACACACACGTTTTATGGGGAAAAACAAACTTGGTTTTGAGAAGCTACCGAAGCAAGAAGCCGCGCTGTGCCTAATTGTTGCTCAGCATACAGCAATAGCGCAAATTGACCTTTTTTGAAGGTGCATACGAGAACACAAAACAAAATGCGTAAATATCATTTAAAATGTTCACCAAGATATTAAAAAACCTTGGAAAATACATTTTGCTAAGCACTTCTTGTAGAAATAAATTTAGCTTTTTACTACGCTTTTTTGTAAAAAATTTGAGCTTTTTTCATTTTCCTTCACGTCAAAAACAGCTTTTTTATTCTGCTCATTTAGAAAAAACATTGATGTCTTTTTCGTTATGATACATCAACATATTGCATCGATGTGTTGCGATAATATAGTATTGGAATTTCCCTCGCTCCCCCCTCTCCCATGCAAATCGTAACTCCCGTAATTCTTGAAATTTCGAACTCAAATTTTGGAAATACCCCTAGTTAGTGATTATGTGTCCGTATGCCAAGTATCACTATGATAGACTGATTTAACAAGAAGTTATAGGCATAAATATGATGTTGTTGATGCTGGGGCTTTGGTTGACATAAGCACATTTAAACAGGCACGGATAGACGCGCATAGACATACATACAATCACATAGGCGCAATTGCTTTGTAAATGTGGAATTATACACCCTTTACGTGAGTTCGAATACCAAGAGAGGAAAAATCGATCAACAATTTTTTTTAATTTTCTTAATTTTTTAAATTTTTATCAGTATTCTAAACATATGAACAGAGTATTTCAAAGTCGGGACACCCGACTTTAGCTTTTTTTACTTGTTTCGTATTCTTTCAGCATGAATGCATTCGCACCTTTACAAATTAAGCGCATTTTTGAGAGATGGTTAAAACTAGTGATGTCATGTCTGTTTGTCAATACGTCAAACTTACTTGAGTTGGAGATGTACGATGCTTTCGATGCTGAGCGACAGTTAATGCGGCAAAATGCGATATTGAATTTTCAGCGGGCTCAGGACGCATATAAAAAACAAGAGAGAACGCTACAGTCGAGCAAGCCCGACAGTAAAATAGCGTGTACTCTCCACAAAAAAGGAAAATTAAAAAAAATTTAAATTATTAAAAAAAGTGAATTAGTTAATTAATTAAATTCAGAAATAAATTTAGAAGACATGTTTATGTTCAGTTTTAACAGCATACATTTACATCACATCAGCGATTTTATTTATGGCTATACCTTTCTTCAGAATTAACCTATCATGATGAAACTTGGCACACATTAGTGCCACATTAGTACTAACTGGATGTACCTACCAAAATTGATTTCAAACTTCAAGGTATTTATAAAAAAACAAGATAGAACGCTACAGTCGAGCAAGCCCGACAGTAAAATAGCCTGTACTCTCCACAAAAAAGAAAAATTAAAAAAAAAATTTTAAAAAAAATTAAATTATTAAAAAAAATTAATGAATTAATTAATTAAATTAAATTAGAATATATGTTTATGTTTAGTTTTAACAGCATACATTTACATCACGTACCTATGCGTGTTTATATGCGTGTATGTATGCAGCACAAAGTTGAACCAAAGCAGCAACAACAACAGCTGCGGGCAGCGCTGCCGACAGAGGCAGCGCATGAGCAACGATTTTACTTATGGCTATAACTTTCTTCAGAATTGACCTATCATGATGAAATTTGGCACACGGACACATTAGTACTAACTGGATGTACCTACCAAAATTGATTTCAAAATTCCGAGAATTACGGAAGTTATAAGAAAAAACACGAATTGCGGGGGAGTGGGGGGGTGCATCGAAAAAAAACTCAAACTCGTACTTTCTCGGTCTTAGGAGAATATGGAAACCAAGTTTGGTTATTCTAGCTCTTATACTTTCTGAGATCCTTGCGTTCATACGGACAGACGGACAGACAGACGGACGGACGGACAAGGCTATATCGACTCGGCTTCTCATCCTGATCAAGAATATATATACTTTGTGGGGTCTGCCACGCCTCCTTCTGTGTGTTACATACATGCGCACAAAACTAGTATAGCCTTTCACCCTTTGGGTACAGGCTATAAAAACAGGAATTGCGTGGGAGTGGGGGGGGGGGGGTGTATCATAATAAAAAAAAACAAGTAAAAAAGCTAAGTCGGGTGTCCCGACTTTGAAATACTCTGTACATATGTTTACAATGTTTGAGCAGCGCTGCAGCAGCAAATATATTTATGGCTATAACTTCTTTTTAAATCGGTCTATCATAGTGAAACTTTGCATACGGACACATAATAACAAATTTTAGTTCGAAATTCCAAGAATTACGGGAGTTAGAGAAAATTGCGATTTGCATGGGAAAGGGAGGGAAATTCCAAAATATGAATTTTCTGCGTATTCATACAAGGCATCTTGGACTAATATTTGGTGTTCCTAGGTCTTATAGTCTCCGAGATATAAGCGATTATACGAATGGAAAATCGGGAAAACCCCCATAGAGGGGAAGTGGGGGGTGGGGGAAGTGGGGGTGGGGGGAATCAAAAAAATAAATCAAGCTCGTATAGAATACACACATAAGGCATCTTTGTGGAAAATTTGGTGTCTCTATCTCTTATAGTCTCTGAGATCCAGGACAGACGAACAGACAGACAGGGCTAGATCGACTCGTCTCGTCATGCTGATCAAGAATATATATACTTTGTGGGGTCTGCCTCGCCTCCTTCTGCCTGTTACATTTTTCAGCTCCCGCAAACCTAATATACTTCTGTACATTTCATGTACAGAGTATAATAAACTTGACGTGCCTAGGACTTAGAGGAACCTCGATACCAAGTATATATATTATTGATCAGGATGACAAGACGACTCGATATAGCCATGTCCGTCCGTCCGAAAGTACAAGAGCTAGAATTACCAAACTTGGTATCCAGGTTCCGCTAAGCCCTGGGAAGGTCAAGTTTATTTTTTTTATTCTGATACACCCCCCCCCCCCCCCCCCCCCCCACTCGCCCGCAATTTGTGTTTTGTTTTTTATAACTAGCGTATGCCAAGTTTCATTATGATAGGTCAATTCTGAAGAAAGTTGTAACCATAAATAAATTCGCTGCTCATGCGCTCCCTGCAGCTCTGCCGGCAGCGCTGCCCGCAGCTGTTGTTGTTGTTGCTGCTTTGGTTCAACTTTGTGCTACATACATACACGCATATAAACACGCATAGAAACGTGATGTAAATGTAAAACTGCAAATAAACATGCCTTCTATGTATGTATTAAATAAATGTTCTTTATTACAAGTAATTTAATTAATTAATTCAATTTTAGTTTAGTATTTTAACTTTTTTTAAATTTTCTTCTTTGTGGGCTTGCTCGACTGTAGCATTCTCTCTTGTTTTAATTTCTATAATTATTGTAAACATATGTACAGAGTATTTCATAGTCGGGACACCCGGCTTTAGCTTCCCTACTTGTTATATATATAGAAGATTTAATTTTTTTTAAATACATTTTCTTTTAAGTTTCCTTTTTTGTGGAGAGTACAGGCTATTTTACTGTCGGGCTTGCTCGACTGTAGCGTTCTCTCTTGTTGTTTAGATTTAATCTTTTCAAATGTGGAGCATTCCTTATCACCCCTTGAACAGAATATAAGCTGGCTTCGACACCAACATTTGCTCTGATCTTTGATCTTATCAGCATCAGAAATCACTTTATTGTTACAGTATTTATTATTTATACCATATCCCTATATTTTAAGTAAGAAATTGTATATAACTTTTCTACTTCTGCCGAATTATTTTGCTATTTCAGTTATTGAAAGTTTTAACTCTTCTTAAGCTTTGTATTATGCTTTCTCTTTAACCTATGTTTTTTTTACCCATATTAAAGAAAATAGATCACTTGAGCAATAAAAAAATATCGTTTCAATACTTATTCAAATTGAAGCACCCTTTTCGATGCTTCGTTTCAATACCCTTTTCGATTGAAAAGAAAAGAAAATAGTAAAAACTATATAACGGTATATTGTTAACACATGTTCTCTTTCTCAGTGATAGTGCATACAAAGGTGAAGAAAATAGAAAACAAAAAATTGGCTTAAAGTTAACAACAACAAAATCCGACACAATTATATTTGGCTGATGTAGGTGTGCTAACCTGATGACGCGCAGTGTACATACAAGTATGTGTAGGGTTGATATCTCATTTACTAGCAGATTAGCATTGATCTATCGTTATGAGCAGTTAGGCTAAGAAGGTATATACTATAGTTAGAGCAGTAAGAGTTTGACTTCGGAAGCTAGAATGGACAAGTATAAACTTTAGTTTAATTTATACGAAGAATAAATATTATACGAAAGATCCTTACACACATTTTTTAAAAATCATATCTTATCAAATAATTAAACAGAAATATATTAAAGTTTTATTCAAGGCCTGGGCCCAAAATTTACGTTTCAAAGTCAGAAATCAAATTCGATTTGCGATGCATCGAATCAAATACATAAATTTATGATCCTATATTGACATATTCAATATATCGGACGAGCTCGATATATCGGAAGCAAACATCATGTTTTATTGAGCATCCATATTTATATGTATATCGCACATCCCTACTTTGGCGTTCGCATTTGGACTGTGCGTTGATTGCACATAAGCAGCTTTTCGTGACGAAATTTATCCACGGTGAAACCTCAATGTTTCAGGCCCAAGAAAATTTCCAAAAAGTCTACATATTATTTTGTTTATTTTCTGAGTATTCAAATTATTTTCGAGGTTAATCGGGTGAAAATTTCGGATTTTCATACAAACGCAAAGTATACACTTTGGTGATCTGTCACGCCTGCTCTGCGTGTTACATACATTTCAACTATATATATATATATATATATATATATATATATATATATATATATATATATATATATATATATATATATATATATATATATATATATATATATCTATATATATATATATATATATATATATATATATATATATATATATATTTAATTGCTTTTATTTTATATTCTATTATTGCTTAGACCAGCAGGTGCTTTTTCATTGATTTTGCGCGAAGCATCTTGTATAATGATCTTATTTTTCCGCCTCGTTACTTTAGCGAATGTAGTTGTTGGTTCAATCGGTGAACAACTTGGATGTACAAACGCAGTTGTGGCACTCATTGTTGACGCATATCGCGTCGCTATTTTCGGTACACATCTAGAATCATTGTTTACTTCTGCTGTGGGTGCATTGAGTATAAGTTGCAAGTTTTGCGTTGAGTATGGTGGCTTTTGCACAGATCCTAAGACTATAGGCATATCTTCATCAACGCCGATACTTTTATTAAAGCTGGTTGAGCTAGCCGATGCCTCTTCACTTAAGTGGCGCATAAAAAGAGTGAGTTTCATTTCATATTGACGTTGTAGAAATATAACGTTACGCTTGCCCTCTAAGCGCGCTTGTAGGACGGCATTCGATAGTAAACGCTCCTTCTGCTCCCAGACGTCTCGTTCGCGTTCGAGATGATTAAGCTGCTTCTCCAACTTGCGAGATGAGTCTTTCAGATCAATGACTTTAATAAAGTACTTGTAGAGAAGTGTTCGCATTTCCTCAAGAGATAACTTATTTAACCGTTCCATCAACATTTGCTCCCCCTGTTCACGGTTATGCCATGCACTGATATCGATGGACCTGTGACCACAAATAATCTCATTTTTAAATTCAATGGCCGCATCTATAGCTTCAATGGCCTCATCACATTCTAGTAGCTTTCGCTCTTCAAAATCCGTTAGTATTTTATCACGTTTTAGCTTGTTGTCCAATGAACAGCGCTGTTCCACAAGATGGTCTCGAGTGCGTCGCAAATTTCGTATCTCGTGGCGTAGGGTTTCTTCCTGTTCATCGCGTTGCAAATTCTCAGACTTTTCGCGCAGAATGTGATCAAGATGTGTAAGACGGTCCTGTACAGTCTGTAGCTCTTCATTATTCAATTGTTTTGTCAATGACATTGTCGCCAAACCGTTTATTGCTTCTGCTCTATCCAACATAATGTGCGGCTCTCTTGTCGTTTTAATCTGATATTCCAATTGCTCGCGTTGCTTCCTCTCTTTGTTAATTTTATTTTGTAGTTCCTCCATTTGCTTACGCGATTCACTTACTGACTGCTGCAGTTTTTTTAATTTTTCTTCACTGTCGCCTGCAATATGCTTCATGGAGCTCAGATCCTCTAGGCGCAGACTTAAATGTGATATTACAGCTCGCAGACGATCAATTTCACACTTTTCCTTGCCCTGTACCAATGCCTTTGTCATTTGTTTTTTAGTATTCTCGAGTTCAAGCTCCAGCTTGGCCTTTTTTTTATGAAAGCGCTGTTTGGCATGAATACGGGTTTCCCTATTTTTTAACACCTCGCTTATATAATTTTTTTGAAGCTGCATTGTCTGCTCAATTTCTTTTAATTGACACTGGTGCACGTCAATTGCAGCTTTCACTTTCCGCAGTTTTTTTTCTATGTATTCAGATCCAGCATGGGAGAAAATACGTATACTTTCACATGCTGATGGTAAGTCATTTATGAATGAGCGTTGATATTCTTTAGTAAAGTGATCCTTTGTCGTTTCAATCTCTTTGGAGGCCATACGGGAAAGCATGGCTAGCTCTGTGCTGCTTAAACTGGTACCCGGTTTAATTGAACGGCGTCGACCTGGAAAGGCGCAACATTTAACTTATACACGAATTCAATTAATCATTAATCAAGTCTTACAGCCTACAGTAAACTCCCGCTCGTCACATTTCTTCTTGGTAAAACTCTCTTGACTTTCCATTACAGCCTTAGGTTGCTTGATCAGGAATTCTGTATGCTTAGCTTCAATCAGTGTATCTGTTTTCAAGCAGAACTCGTCCATTATATTATCTAGTTTCTCAACCAAGTCAGGGCGAGATTCTGTATCTGTTTCATTGTCAGAATCTTGTTGAACCGATATGTCCAGCTCATCAGCCTCTTGTATCGGTACTAGTGGCTTTTGTACGCGAATATTGCAATTAAAGCTTTCGAGACAATCTTCGCATTCTTGCTTCAAAAACATCCATTCTTCAATTTGCTCCTTTTCCAGTTCAGATAAAGCATTGGAAGTGATCAATCTGCAAAAACGTGTTATGATTGTAGCAAATGCATTTAGTAATTATACCCTGTACCCAAAGGGTGAAAGGGTATGCTAGCTTTGTGCGAAGATTCTGATGTAAAAGTATGCTGTTGAAGCTGTACATAAACACAACTGTCCACTTTGTATTTGAATTGAATATTTTTAAATTAATTTAATTAATTAAAAGTTTTTAAATTAATTTAAAAAAAAAAGAAGTAGAGAAGCTAAAGTCGGGTATCCCGACTTTGAAATACTCTGTACATATGTGTAGAATAATTATGCGTGTATGTGTGTGTCTGTGTATGTCTCGTGTGTCTGAGCAAAGCAGTTACAACAACAACAGCTGCGGGCACTACTTGGTCTTATGTACATATATGGCTATAACTGTTATTCTGTTAAATCGGCCTATCATGATGAAACTTGGCATTTGGACTTATAATAACTAAATAGAGGTATGTACTTGCCAAGTTTGAGTTCGAAAATCCAAGAATTACGGGAGTTAGGGGGAGGGGAAAAATTCCAAAATACACATTTTCTGCGTATTTACATAAGGCATCTTGGACTAAAATTTTGTGTCCCTAGGTCTTATAGTCTCCGAGATATATGCGATACGATTTGGAAAATCGGGAATTTGGGGGGGGGGGGGGGGGGGGGGGGGGGGTGGACATAAATAAAACAAACTTGCACAGCGTACACACATAATGCATCTTTCTGCAAAATTTAGTGTCTCTAGCTCTTATAGTCTCAGAGATCCAGGTGTTCATACGGACAAACTGACAGACGGACAGACAGACAGAGCTAGATCGACTCGTCTCGTCATGCTGATCAAGAATATATATAATTCGTGGGGTCTGCCATCCCTCCTTCTGCCTGTTCCATTTTCAGCTGCCGCAAACCAAATATACTCTTGTAAATGTTATGTACAGAGTATACAAATTCTGTGGGAGTGGATACAGGGTATTTCATTGCCGGGCTTGCTCGCCGGTAACGTTCTTTCTTGTTTTGAGTTTACGTACTTGGAAAAGAGACCTTCAGCATTAGATACAAGTTTGAACCATTGACTTGCTGCAAACTGCAGCCCAAAGTGGCCTGCTTTTGGAGGTACCACGCACGATATGACCGAAGAGGTCGCACTAAAGGGGGCCACCTCTGGTGATATGGGCATATTATCATCTGAAAACGTATTCATGATAACGTAGTTTCGAACAGACTGAACTTCAGTTGCAAACTGCAGATTTCCTAAAGTTTCATCGATATCCTGTTCCAATGGTGATATGCATAATATGAATAATGTCTGCGCTCGTCCACCAAAAGAATCCTTCAAAAGTGTAGTCAGTGTGGATCGACTATATGGAATATTACGCTCTTCACCTTGCAAATTTATGGGATCGATTAGACTGTGAACTACTTGCTCAAGCATTTGCAGACCAGTGTCACCTGGCCGTGAATTGCGCCAACGTTGACTAGCGCACAAATCTGAAAAGCTGGCTGTGGACAAGCGATGCTGTAGGAATCCATCTTTTGAGACCCACTGCTGCTCCAGAGTTAATGTGAAGAGCGTGTGCACAGCTGTTGAAGATTTTTGCATTAAGCTCAGTCCAACCTGCAGCCAATGGAAGACTTCTTCAACATTGCTGCAATGAACGTTGCCAACCCCAAGCAGATCACGTATATGATCGTTGCAGATTTCGACAAAGCCCACATGAACTACAAATGTTCGATCTGTAAAATAAACTTATCAACAAACTTATAACATACATTTTAAATCAAATTACCTGTACTTCGATTCACATGATTAAATATATCACGTACGCAATGCTGTACCACTCCTTGATCGGTCTCACTGTAGATATATTCAAATCCATTTCCATACAATGTATACGTTTTCCCTGTTGCCTTTTGGCCATATGTTACTACAGATGCATCAAATCCTTCCAGAAAAAGACTTATCAATGGAAATACTGATTGCTGATAAATGTGGTTTTGCGAAGTGTCACTTTTGATGACATGTCCTACACTATAGGTGTTTTTGCCAACTTTTATAACGTCCGCGCCAGACAACGTCGACTCCACGCAAACTAATGATGTTTCATTACTTTGTATCTGTTTGGTTACTGACACGAATTTGCAGCTGCTTCTGTTGTTAATTACATTGCAGTCACTATCGCCATTAGACATAGGGTTTAACCTATTATTGTGATGCAACCGTGTACTTTGAATTCGCACAGCTACTTGTATAGGTATTTCCATCGTTTCATACAAGCTTGTCAATTACTTAATCCTAATAGCTTAGATTCGAATAGATCGTAGGGATGTAAGAAAACAACGATGCATTAAAGATGTAAGAACCCTCTATGAATCGTACATCGACGATGTTTTAACAAGATGCATCGATGTTTTTTTTTGCTTGATATACATTGTCAATCCATCGATGTTTGTCAAAACATTGAACATTTTTGTTCTGTTGGGCGGTCACATTTATTTTGATTTATTTGAGATTGTTATTTGATTTGTATATAATGCCGATGTGTATAAATATGTATAACCACACTTATTATTATTAAAAAGCGTAATTGCGGATTGATTTTTTTTAAAAATACAAATACATTAAAAGTCAGCATAACAATTACTTTAAAAGTTATTCACATTAAATAAAATACTATTACAGTTTATCTTGCATAATACATCGATGCACATCGTCATCGATGTTTTCTCTTCGACTTACATCCCTAAATTTCGCATCGATGGTTAGATTTTTTTATATTATCGATATATATCGTAGATGCATCAATTCTTGCATATTTCATCGGACATTTTCTGCTTTTGTGTTTGTTTCTATATAGAGCTGGGGAAACATCGATGTTTACCAACATCTATGTATCGATGCATCGAAATTCCACTAACAAATTTTCAAACAAAAATTAATTTACAGCATAGGGCACTTCGTTTTGATTTGTCTTATTTATAAAGGCACAAAAGGTTTTAAAATAAACGATATTTTTACAACTTCAAATAATAAACTAAAACAAGAGAAAGTATAACAAAAAAACAAATTATAGCTTTTACCACTAACCATACAACATATACATAGATGCGTCATTTCATACAACGAAAACGTCCTATCAAAATTGTTAGCGACAGCTCCCATAGCTGTTCGGGTATTTGCCGAATGGGAGCTGTCGCACTTCGGCTATGAGCCGACTGGGAGCTGTCGCATTCGTGCACTCTGTGAGCTAATTTCTTTTCATTCGCAGAGAGGCAGTCAACAGAGAAGGTCGGTTCACGCCGCTTTTGCTCTTTGTATGTGTGTTTGCACATATATACATGTATAAATAATTATTTGGATGTATATGTTTTGTTGTTAATTTTGGACATAGTCTGGTTGAATTTTTTGAATCAATTTCAAATAAATCTTCTATTACTTTCCATGAAACAACGCCATTAGGCGTATTTAAATTTCTTTTCAATATTATGTTTCTAAGCGATTTTATAAGATGTGGAACATCTTATATCGCAAATATTTCTTTTTGGTTTACATGGAAACTGGGATTATTTATCTCAAATCCCTATCTTTTAAATACAGCTCTATTGTTTGAGCCTTGGTCGCAAATAGCAAATACAATATTAGATCGGTAACAAATTTGAGCGGCGAATTAAAAAAAAACATATGTACATACATACATATAAACATATATGTATTTTTGTTTATTTGATTACACTTGTTTTACAAATTTTACCACATTTTGCGACCCTTAAATGTACTTATTTTCATATTAAATATCGGCTAATTTGCCAACCGACATTTTTACCAAGAACATAAATAAAATAAAATATTTTTAAACTAATATTTTTGAATTAATTTGATTTAAATGCCAACTGACATTTTTACCAAATATTTTGTAATTAATATGCAAGTCAAACAAAAATAAGAAATAGCCTATCAACAAAATTGCTTGTGCATAAATACATATATGTAAGTTGAGGCAGGTCATGACAATGTCAAGGCTACTGCCACACGTTCATATATGAAGTGTCTGCATATGAACACAACATTTGCACACATACATATGTATGTATGTGATTGTATGTATGTGTGCTTTTATAGGCATTATGAGAAACCCATACACTATTGACAAACTTCACTTGCATACGCATCCCAAAATACAATGCGACAGAAATATGGAAACAGTGTATGAAATTCTCATGCCCATGTAGCAGGTAAAATCTGAAAACGAAATTGAAGCTGCTGCTCGCAAACAGCAAAAGACCAAATGCACAAATACATATAAGCATATACATGTATATATGTGCACGCACACATACAAAGAGCATAAGCGGCGTGAACCGACCTTCTCTGTTGACTGCCTCTCTGCGAATGAAAAGAAATTAGCTCACAGAGTGCACGAATGCGACAGCTCCCAGTCGGCTCATAGCCGAAGTGCGACAGCTCCCATTCGGCAAATACCCGAACAGCTATGGGAGCTGTCGCTAACAATGGTGGTGATGGGACGTTTTCGTTGTATGAAATGACGCATCTATATGTTGTATGGTTCAGTGCTGCCATTTTAGCTTGTTTCCCGCTAGATCTGGCTTTATATTTAATGCCAGTGCGGGAAAAATTCAATAATTTCGGGTTGCGGGAATTCTAGCTTTAAAAAAAATTTTTTAGCATTTTTCTAGCTTTACTTTTTTTTCACCATATATTTTGTCCCTTTATCTTTGTCAACACTGAAAATCATGAATATAAAAAGCGATAAGCGACTTTCGATAATAAACTCGATTAAAATCACCTTGATGCTCGATTATCAACTGTTTTTGTGCAAATTTGTCTTCATTGAATTAAGAAATGTCTAAATTATACAAACAAAATGTTCGCGAGGTGTGGCTGCAGAGCGCCGAGTTTAAAGAGTGGCTCCGCAAAGATATTACGAATTCCACAAGGGCTTACTGCAGCTACTGCAAGTGCGGGTTAACTGCAAAGCTTTGCAACCTGCGTGTCCACGCGGCAACCAAAAAACATAGGGGTGCACGAAGTGGCTTTGCACAAAAAGAAAAAATTGGTTTTGGGCAAACGCCAACAAAAACAATCGAGCAAGAGATAGCACTTTGCCTCTTTGTAACAAAGCACACTGCAATTGCTCCCATCGACCATCAAGGCACCCTTTGCGACCGCGATACCGCGTCTAGAATTAAGCTGCATCGCACTAAATGTACATACATTATTAAAAATGTATTGGCTCCTCATTTTCGTGAGGACCTCAGAAACGACGTTGGAAACGCTAAATTTAGTTTGATTTACCAGGTAAACTTGGTAAAATCAAAATTAAGGAATGGAATGAATTTAAATACGCTTAACTCCATTTTAAGCGTAAGGTAAGGGTTTTTATAAACAAAATAAAATATTGTCATAAATATATCAATTTATTTTCCATTAAAGATAGGGACTAAATCGTAAAAACAAATGCTGTTTTGAGTATTCATTGCCTCAAAAATGGTTGCGAGCAGTAGGCAACCGAATTTATTACCCTGACGAAGAGGCAGTGAGCTTAGATGAACTAATCGAGTTATAGAAGAGAATTATAGAATTGAACATTTTCAATTTTAATTTATTGTGAATCTTCTATAATTTTTTTACATTACAAGAATCTCATGTTTTATTATAAGCTATAAAATAAGAATATATATAGAATTAATATGAAAACTTTAAAACAGATATTTCCTTAAATTTAATCAAGAAAAAATTGTTTTTAAAACCGGTTTTTTTTAGCTTAATTTGCCTTGGATTTAGATTTTTTTAGCTTTAATTTTTTGACGATCTAGCTACTTTTGCTCAGAAAATTATGGCAGCTCTGGTATGGTTAGTGCTTTTACTTACCTAGCTTTTCCCGAGATTTTTTTTCAAGTAGTAAAAATTATCGAAAATCGGAAATAAAACATCGATGTTTGGAAAAAATTACAAAACATCGATGTATCGATTTTACATTGATGTTTCGCCCAGCACTAATCGTATTGTTGTAATACGATCTAGATGAATTGGTTAGATTTGTTTAATATTTAAACTTACCTACCCTAGTTCATTAGCCTACCAGATACAAGCGAAAATATACACCCCTTTAGGCGGTGTTGGGCATTATGGCGTAAATTTTCCGAAATATGTACATATGTATGTAAATTCATCATACATATGTTTAATGGGGTAGTAGTTATATTTATTCTCTTTTTTTTGAAACTTAAAAATACAATTTTTATGCACATAACGAATGAGTTTCAAACATTAATATTTTTATACTCTGTACATGAAATGTACAAGAGTATATTAGGTTTGCAGGAACTGAAAAATGTAAGACGCAAAAGGAGGCGTGGCAGACCCCACAAAGTATAACTATTCTAGACGAACATGACAAGACGAGTCGATCTATGTCTGTCGGTCTGTCTGGCGGACGGTCGGACCGTATGAACTCCTGGATCTCAGAGTCTATAAAGCTAGGTACACACGATGCAAACAATTTGCAGCAAGTTGATTGCTGCAATCAAATTTGCACGTATAAACACGAGTGCAACCATTTTGCTGCAAACAAAGAACTTGCAAAAATTGTTTGCAGCAATATTTTTTGCTTGTCGTCTGTATACATTATTTTACCGTTTCTTGGTTGCGTCAGTTGCTTGCTTGCTTGCATGTGCTGTTTGCTTTCAGTCGCAATATTGCAGCAAGCAAAGCAACATGTGGGATCGCGAGGAAACGATAAAATTAATTGAATTTTACGAGAATTATTCTGTTTTATGGGATGTCTCGGCAGCAGAATAGATAGAACGCTACAGTCGAGCAAGCCCGACAGTAAAATAGCCTGTACTCTCCACAAAAAGGAAAAATTAAAAAAAAAAAAATTTAAAAAAAATTAAATTATTAAAAAAAATGAATGATTTAATTAATTACAAATCGAAAAAAAAACTCAAACTCGTACTTTCTCGGTCTTAGGAGAATATGGAAACCAAGTTTGGTTATTCTAGCTCTTATACTTTCTGAGATCCTTGCGTTCATATGGACAGACAGACGGACGGACGGACAATGCTCTGCATCTCATCCTGATCAAGAATATATATACTTTGTGGGGTCTGCCACGCCTCCTTCTGTGTGTTACATACATGCGCACAAAACTAGTATAGCCTTTCACCCAAATGAGTGTCACTTGCAAGCACTGCAAACAAGAAATGAAAACACGTGTAGACATTGACGCAATATATTGCACGAAATAGCCATGCAAAAGTTTGCATGCAAAACAAAAATTGATTGCAGCAAGAAATTTTCTTGCAATATTTGCATAGGTGTAAACATTGGTGCAAACTTTTGCTGCAAATTATTTTTAACTTGCTGCAAATTGTTTGCATCGTGTGTACCTAGCTTAAGAGCTAGAGACACCAAATTTTGCACAAAGATTAAGTGTGTGTTTTATGTGTGTACACTGTGCAAGTTTGTTTAATTTTTTTGATTACATTATCTATTTATATAATCGCCTATGTCTCAGGTACTATGAGCGCTTGGAACACCAAATTTTGGAATTTACCTCCTTCCCTCACTATCAGTGATTGTCCATAGCTCCTGTATTTCTTCTAATATTTAATTGAAATTCAGAAAATACCTCCAGGCAGGTCAAGTTTGTTTTTTTATTCTGATACACCTCGCACTCCTCCGTTATTTGTGATTTTTTTTATAACTTCCGTAATTCATGGAATAAGGAAAAAAATTGGTAGTTTCATCTAGTTAGTGCTTATGCGTCCTTCCGCATTATGCCTTCAAATTCTATATTTGCTCCAATAATTAAAGATTCTTGTATTTTATCTAATATACAATCTGTAAAAGCTTCATTCTCTCCTGGGCCTGACAACATTCCTAGTTGTGTGGTTAAAGAGTGTATTACTTCCCTCTGCAAACCGTTGCTTAGGCTTTTTAATCTATCCCTTGGGAGCAGAATCTTTCCTGCTTCTTGGAAAGAATCGTTCATTATACCACTCCACAAAAAGGGCTGTAAGTCAGACATTTCCAACTATACAGCCATTGCTAAACATTCTGCCCTTCCTAAATTATTTGAAACAAGTAGAAAAGCTAAAGTCGGGTGTCCCGACTTTTAAATATTCTGTACACATGTTTAGATTAATTAAATAATAAATAAAATAATAAATAATAAGAAATTAAAAAATTAAGATAATTACAAAAAAATGTTTGATCAATTTTACCTCTCTTGGTATTCGAACTCACGTAAATTGAAAATTTACATACCAATTGCGTCTATGTGAGTGTATGTATGTCTATGCGCGTCTATTCGTGTCTGTGTTGTCAGTGAAAGACGTGTTTTCTTGAGCTCTGTGTTTTCTATTATTTTTGCCTTTTAAAGCAGCTTTTAATTTGTAATTATTGTTTTACTTTGTGAAGTTAATGTCTATTTGGCCCGTATTGTGCTCAGTTTAGTGGTTGTGCATTTAACAGGTATTTATTTTATAATTTTATAGTTTCGGCGTCAGTGCACTGCATTTTGTTTTTGCAATTATTTTGCTTTAAGCAGCTCCCTTTGCGTGCAAAAGGTTTGTGTGAGTGTTCGCGGTAGCCCTCTCATTGTGCACTTGGCTCTCACTCAGCCTTCTTGTTGTTGTTTGCTGTTTGTCGCAGTACCTAAAAGCTCATCTTAGTGCCGTTCAGTTTTTTGTTCAGTTTTTGCTTACAGCATTCTTCTTAAGCTTTGCGCTAACTACGTTATTTAGGTCATTCATCCTTATATTTATTCTGCCCACAATGTTTTTAAAAATGCAATTGATTCGGATCAGCTTCGATTTGTTAACTGTTGGTTGCGCGAGAATTTTATGCATATTAAATGTGCAGGATTAAGTGGTCGTGACCTCGGCAAAGTTTACTCACCTAAAAAAGGCTGTGGTGGTTTGAGGTGATCATGCCCTTTATGCATTGACGTGCGAAATAAATTTTCTGGAGAACAGTTGCTAAGTCAATATAAGTTTGTGTCTCCGCCCAAACGTAGTTTAGAGCCTCAATTTCTTGAGGTACCGCCTTGCTCGGCGCCGTCAACCTCATTACGCCCAAGTTCTCCAGTAGATCTTGGTCTATCGCCAGCAATCTCGTTGTCTGCTTCCCCTGGAAATTTGTTTGAAATTTCCCCTGTGCCTTCTCCTGCTCAGGTCACCTTAGCCCCGTTGATAGAACCTCCTGCAGTAAGCAAGACAGTAGTGGCCTCGAAAGCTCCTAAGAAAGCTTCCTCTATAAAATTTTGTGCAATTTCCCCCGCAGTCTCATCACGAGCTGCAGAAAGTGCGTCAGTTGTTGCTCTGGCTCAGCCCCCGGCTCTTACTGTTATAGCTCCCACAAGACAAGTTTTTGTATCAAGATTATCTTCCGATACCACTTGTGAATCTATAGCAGCCTATATTGCCAGTAAATCGACGGTTAGTGTATCTATTTCGAAGTTAAGTTTTTCTGAGCCCAGTGAAATAGCCTCGTTTAAAATAAGTGTTCCGCCTGGGGCTTTTACAATTATATGTGATCCAAAATTTTGGCCACATATGATTGTTCATGAGTTGAGGCAGAAAAAACGAGTTTCGTCACTGCCTGTCGTCGAGGCGGAGGGGTACTGATTGCAGTCAAATCCAACCTTCGGTCGGAAATCATTGATGGTGATGTGCCAAATGATGTTGAATTTGTTGCTGTTAAAGTAACTTTTCCTTTTGCTCTTTACATCACTTACTCGCAGAAGAGGTGGGAAACTGTTTCCTCCTCTTCTTCGTCTCTGCAACTTCTACAGAAGTCGTTGTATTTAAGACCTAGTCTGGCGACATGGGAGCCCATCAGCCAGTGCCCCGTGATGGCTCTGATTACGGCAGAGCATTGGCTTCTGCTCAGCCTACAGAGTTCTAAAGTCCGTTTCCTATCGCGGATGGGCCACGTTTGACGTGAGATTTTGTAGTTGCTTGTGTCATTGGTCCACATTTGATTTGCCATGAAATCGAAGTGGTTCCGAATGGACAGTTTACAGCTGGCCATATACCGATGCTCTCCTTGTCTGAAAGGAGGGGAACGGTGGTACCTTCTCTTGCCAGTTCGTCGGCTATGCAGTTTCCCAGCGAAGGTTCGATGCAGAGTCTGCGGAGGCCGTGTTCGCTTCGCTGGTTGTGGCGGCGTGTCTTCTGCCGACCCCTGCCTTTTCGGGGTATTTTTGTATCTTCTTACCGGAGTTGCCTTGAAATCCGGTAAGATTTTCTTTGCCCATTCTACCATCATCCGACCATCTGGTGACGACTAGGGGGCAGAATGGTTCTTTTGCAGTATGTCTGCTGCGCGTCTCTTGTCTAGAAACGACGTTTGTGTTTTCGGTGGTAGCATCGCCGAAGTGCCTGGCTCTGCAGAGTTACCAGCAATCTCCCCTTCGACTGCTGGCTTAGCTGCTTCGCATTCGAGGTGGAGGGTGTCTGATGCTCTCCAGATTCTGAGACAACCGATTGTCGGGTTGTCAATCCTGGGAATTCAAATCCTGGTGACAGTCAAGTCTGTGACCGTTTGGTTTGAGGGATTAGAAATCCCGTCCGGTTTATGACGAGTTCCGGTCTCAGTGTTTTTGTTTGTTTTTGTTTTCTTTGAAGGTCCCACGAGTAGACGGGAAGGGGTGGGTCACCCGTGGCATAGCCCGGGTACCACGGGAAGCCTGACTTAAAACTGGAGGTCGGCAGGTATTCAGAGTTCGCATAGTAGCCGCTGAGCACCCCCTCAGCCACGCATCTATCAGCCTACGCTGTTCCGCCTTGGATTGGGGAAAGTTTATAGAGCTTTCAGCTCTTGCCCGACTTCCATTAGTCAGCACCACGAGGCAGAGAGATGACCGTGCCAAGGGCCTGCTTCCAGCCGCGCTCGCGAGGAGAGTATTGTCGCACTTCCACTGGTGTATCACAATTACGGCGCGTACCACCTGGCTTGGTGATTACATGTTGATCTCCTTGTGATACCCATTGGCTGACGGCCCTGTTGGAGCTTTCTTTGTTTCAAATTAATTCTATACCTAATCACCTGAGCAAAATGCTTGATCTCGTCTATGTCACTGACCCTAGTAGCGCTGTAGTCTCTAGGTCTCTACCCCTGTCAGTGCCTGAAGATACTTACCACCCTACTTTAGAAATCTCCCTATCATTTTCAAATCACACCTTTATTCCTACACTTAATTCTAATTCTTAATTCTTTCGTAAAGGAAATTTGCCTTTGCTTAACGAATTTATTTTAGCAACTAATTGGTCATTTTTGTATAGTGCGGTTGATATCAACATATCCGTCAAGTTTTTCTCTTTTTGATGTCTGTATGCCAAATAGTGTCATATCGTCTGGTCATCAAAACCTCCTTGGTTTACACCAAGACTTTCAAACTTTAAAAATGTTAGATCTAGATGCTTTAAAAAGTATAAGCAGTCGGGCCTATCTCTTGACTTCTATAAATACTCTATAGCGAAATCAAATTTTGTTCTTCTTAATTCACGATATTATAATAATTACCTTGCCCGATGCAAGATGCAATTTGCACAGGATCCTAAACAATTCTATAAGTTCGTTAATTCTAAACGTAAAACTGCTTCTCTACCTTCATCATTTTTCCTTGGTGACAAAAAAAGCCAGCAACGATTCTGAAGCTGCTGACTTGTTTGCCAACTTCTTCCAGTGAACTTATTTCTCTGTCTCTATTAGTAATACCTCTTATCCTTATAGCATATCATCTTCCCACACTATTTACGCTCCCATAATTTCTACTCTCTGCTATCAAATCCTTAAAATCTTCATACTCTCCTGGAGCAGACAACATTCCTAGTTGTGTTCTCAAGGAGTGTTCTAGTTCCCTTTTACAACCATTACTTAAACTTTTTAATCTGTCACTTGGTTCCTCAATATTTCCAACTATTTGGAGAGAATCTTTTATTATTCCTCTTCATAAAAAGGGTGGTAAGTCTGATATTTCAAACTACGGAGGAATTGCAAAGTTGTCTGCCATACCGAAATTATTTGCAGCACCTCTGCAAATCTGTCATATCTCCGGCTCAACATGGTTTCATAAAGAGACGGTCTACTACGACCAATTTGCTGGAATTTACTTCCTTGGTAAATGAAGCATTTACTCTTAAAATGCAGACTGATGTCGTTTACACTGACTTCAGTAAAGCATTTGACTCTGTGAACCATGATCTTCTGTTCTTTGAGCTAAGTCGTATAGGATTTCCCTCCGCTTTTTTGTGTTGGATTTCATCCTATCTAAAAGACAGATCCCAACGGATCTAGCTTAGGTCGCACATTTCTAAACCTGTGTTTGCATCATCAGGTATGCCTCAAGGTAGCCATCTTGGCCCCTTACTTTTTACATTATTTTTTAATGACCTCCCCGCTACCTTGTCACACTCTCATATTCTTATGTATGCTGATGATGTGAAACTTATTCTCACTTACAAAGACCCTTCTCATTTTCATCGCCTGCAGGATGATCTGAACTGCATGCAATCTTGGTGCTTAGCTAACCACTTCCACCTCAATTGCTCAAAATGTAAGTTCATGACATTTCACTGAACCTTGCCTCATTTAGGGACGTATACGATTGACAATGTACCATTGAAACGTATATCGACTGTTGAAGACCTTGGGGTTCTTTTTGATTCCAAATTGAACTTTAACCTTCACATATCTAGTATTGTCAATAAGGCCAAGGGATTACTTGGACTCATTAAACGTTGGTCCAAGGAATTTAATGACCCTTATACCACTAAGCTTCTTTACACTGCTCTAGTACGCCCTGTGCTTGAATACTGCTCATGAGTTTGGTCTCCGCAGTATAGAACGCATCAGGAAAGTATTGAGTCTGTTCAGAAGCAATTCCTTCTTTTTGCTCTACGTGGTTTAAGCTGGGATCCCAATCTCTGCTTGCCATCGTACTCTAGTAGACTGATGCTTATAAACCTTCCTTCCTTAGTAAATCGTAGGACGGTTCTTGGAGTAGTTTTTCTCCACAAGTTGGTTATCGGTGAGGTTGACTCCTTTGCCCTCTTAGGTCGCCTTAATTTTTCAGTTCCTTGTAGACCAACAAGGAATTATTTGCCGTTCATATTGGCAAGATGCACAACTGATTACGCTTTGCACAATCGTTTTCGGGTCATGTGCAGACATTATAATGATCTTTCACATTTACTTTCGACAGGGCTCTCTCTATCAAATCTATTCTTTATAATTATCTTCTTATCTTCTGACCACTTACTGCTGTGAGTTGGGGCATAGTTTGCCGGACTGCCATTTAAAATTTCCCCCACTGGGTTGGAGATTTCCCTCTTTTTCTTTTCGTCTCTCTTCCACCTTTATCTTTCCCGGTTTCTATATCTCTCTTTCCTTCTTTTTTTCTCTTTTTCTCTTTCTCGTTCTACTTCGTACTTTTTCTAATTAGTTCTTAAATAGAATAAATTTTCCTCCTATATACTTTTTGTGTAGTTTTTTAGGTCTATAATGTAGAGACCACATATGGCTGTGAATCGGGGCATAGCTGGCCAACTGGCAAATAAAATTCCCCCAACGTGTCGGAGGCATTAATAGATGTTATTGTACAGCTTTGTGTTAGGCTTTCTTATCTTTTAAGTTTAGTTTAAATTGATATATTAAGTTATATTATATATTCGACAGAATTATTGCTGATATTCTGAATAAAAAATAAAATAAATGTTTGCAGTCAACCACAGCATCAGCATCAACAACAGCTGCAGTGCTTGGGCAGCAAATATATTTATGGTTATAACTTTCTGCTAAATCGGTCTATCATGATGAAACTTGGCATACGGACACATAATCACTAAGTGGAGTGCCAAATTTGAGTACAAAATTCCAGAAAAATTCCGGCATCGAACACAAACTGGATGTCTTCATATTTATGCAACAGAACTCAACGCGTATTATATCAAAATGCACTGTCCAAAGTCGTTAACGTCACCTCTGGTGTGCCCCAAGGTAGTCATGGTTTTTGGTTGACCTTTTTATAAATGACCTGCCGCAGGTAGTATCCTATTAAAATATTCTAATGTATGCCGACGACGTAAAAAATTTCATGCCGTACTTTAGCCTATCATCACATCTAAATCTTCAAGCTGACCTAAATGAATTGCATTTATAGTTTTCTAATAAGCTTCTGTCGCCTAAGCTTTCGCAATGCAACTCTATGACCTTCCACCGTTCTGCTGCCTATTTCGTTTCCTATACTCTTAGGAATTCTACTTCAAATCAAATAACCACAGTTAATGTAATTAACTGTACTTTTTGATAATAAATTATGATTTACCAGCCACATTTCAGTTATATTGCGAAAGCAAGAGGACTTCTAGCTTTTATAAGACGTTGGTCGAAAGAGTTTGACGATCTTACACTACGAAATCATCGTACATATTGCCCTATCTTAGAATATTGCTCTGGTGTATGGAGCCCACAATACAATGAACAAAAAATGTTGATTGATTCTGTCCAAAAACAATTCTTACTGTTTGCTCTTTGAAGTCTAAATTGAGACCCGCGCAGCTGTTTGCCTTCTTATATATCTAGGTTAAAACTTACAGCACCGTAGAATTTGTTCAGGAGTCACACCTTCACAAACTTCTTTCTGGTGATATTGACTCCCCTTTCCTTCTTAGCCTCGTAGACTTGGAAGTTCCCTTAAGATTTACTCGTGCATTTCGCACCCTTCGATTGCCTATTTGTAAATCTAAATGTCCTTCACATGAACCCTTTCATGTGTTGTGTCCTAATTACAATTATTTTTCACACAACATATCCTTCGAACACTCCATTAAGACTATTTCATCAATAATATACTTGCAACTTGATACCGACAGTCTCAAATCCTATCTTACTCTACTACTTGTTTCACTTGCTGAATTTTATTTAAAGTTATAATATTAAATATTTTGAATTCTTTTGTATATTTATAAACATTTTTTCTTTCCTTCTTTTTCTTATTATTTTATATTCTGTGAATCACGACCTCCTCTTGAATTGGATTTCCTCGTACTTAAAAAATGGAACACAGAAGGTACTACTCAGGTCAAATATTTATAAACCTGTTCTCGTAACTTCTGGTGTACCTCAAGGTTGGCCCCCCAATATTCACTCTATTTATTAATGACCTTCCGTCTATCCTGCTGCATTCCCGCATACTAATGTATGCCGATGATGTGAAGCTAATCTTAATGCAAGTTTATGACTTTTCACCGGTCAGACCATATCTAGGTACTTATGTGATTGACAATATACCATTGCAATGTATATTTACAGTTGAAAATCTTGGAGTTCTTTTTGACCCCAAATTGAATTTCAATCTTCACATGTCCACTTTCGATAACAAAGCTAAGGGTGTTCTTGGTTTTATTAAACATTGGTCCAGAGAATTTAACGACCCCTACACCACCAAGTTACTGTACAGTTCTCTAGTACGGCCAGTGCTAGAATACTGCTCATGTGTTTGGTGTCCTCAGTATAAATTGTATCAGGATCGCATTGAGTCGGTTCAGAAACAATTTCTTCTTTTTGCTTTTCGTGGTATAAGCTGGGATCCTAATCTGCGAGTAGGATGGTTACTCCAGTAGACTTCTCCTTATTAACCTGGCTTCTTCAGCTTCCAGGAGAACAAGGAACTTTCTGCCTCTTCTACTTAACAGATTCACTAGTGATTACGCCATGCACAATCCTTTTCGAGTATTATGCGCTAATATAATACTTTTCACTTTTTAATCTCAAGTGAGCTTTCTCTCCCCTCACTAAAATCTTCTATTTTCAGCTACCTCAGGCAGAATCACTGATCACTACTGCTGTGAGTAGGACTTGCCGGACTGGCTAATAAATTTTCCGCCAACGGGTCAGTGATTCTTCACCTTTAATTTTTAATTATATTTTATCTTTTAGTATTTCAGTATTTTAATTTTAATTTGTTTTCTTCTATCTTTTTTTGCTATATTTTTTCATCTCCACTTCTTTTTTCATAGGTCTAATAACCTATCTGACTACTCTCTGCTGTGAATCGGGGCATAACTGGCAGTTTGGCAAATAAAAATTCCCCCATGTCGGATTTGTTATTAGATATTTTTGTCCTTTTTATACGCTTTTTTATTGCTTTAGTTTTATTTAGTTTAAGTCAAGTTGAAATAAATAAATATTTATTTGTATGTTGTTCTTGTTTTGCAAAGTTAGCAGTTCTTTGTTGACTATAAATAAATAAATAAACATTTTCGTGACCGAACCCCACTAAAAAACCGTATATTGACGAGAAGAACAAACGTATACTTCTAAATATGCTATTTCTCTTGCGACACTCTGTAAAGTTTGTAATCAAATTTCTTTGGTATATAATATGTATAAAATTATTTGATAATGAGCTTAAATGAAACTTTGAAATAAGTCGTCGCCTTAAAATAACGTTGTAATCGTCTGTATCCCCTTTATCCCGTCTTTTCGTCTTTAGCTCTTCTTTTCCACTCCTCTCAGCTCACTTCGCTTTTAACTTTGAATCTAACGATACTTCTCTTAACGTCTTTTCAGGGATGTGGCGGACTAGCTGTGCATAGTTCCCAGACCAATCCCACAACTCAGCCACCCTCCTATGCATTCGTCCGGATGTTGCGTCGTCGTTGTCAATGTTAAACAAGGACTTCATGAACTCTGCCCAAGTGGATGTGCGCCGATGATCATCGCCGGCTAGCGACTCCTTGACCACATCGTAGGTATCGTTAGAATTGACTTTGATGCGGTATGTCGTAGCAGTGGGCTCTTGCATATTTACACATAAACGGTTTTGCTCACGATACCTTTAATCATAACAAGAAAGGAATGCTCAAGTCGAGCAGGCTCAACTCTTAAATACCCTGTACCACCCCACAAAAAAATATATTAATTTAGTTAATTAACTAAATTAAATATAAAATATTACATACATGCATACATACATTTACATTTACATCAGAATCGTGTCTATGCGTGTTTGTGTACTTGTACATATGTATGTATGTGTGCATTGGGCATGGTTATATGGCTATAACTTTCTTTCTGACCAACCCATCATAATGAAACTCGGTATACGGATATATAATTACTAACTGGATGTGTCTACATTACAATTTTAGTTTAAAATTCCAAGAATTACGGGAGGTCCAGAAAATCTTGAATAGGGGGAGAGTGGGGGGGCGCATCGGAAAAAATGAACAAACTCGTCCTTTCTCGGGCTCAGGAGAATCTGTATACCAAGTTTGGTTATTCTAGCTCTTATACTTTCTGAGATCCTTGCGTTCATACAGACGGACGGACGGACGGCCGGACAGACGGACATGGCTATATCGACTCGTCTTCTCATCCTGATCAAGAATATATATACTTTGTGGGGTCTGCCACGCCTCATTCTGCCTGTTACATACATTCGCACAAAACTAGTATACCCTTTTACCCTTTGGGTACAGGGTATAAAAAGTGGGACCGACACCAGTATATGAAAAACAAGTAGGTTTAGCCGTCTTTGTGTATTTACTCTATGATATTTCTCTTCCGACACTCTCTAAAGTTTCTAAAGAGTTCATTTCCCAAATAGCAAGTATAGTACAATAAATACTAAATATGGCTATACGTACATACAAACTGCCAGTCCTAACTTATCTGTACGCTTCCTTAGCACGCTGCCACAAATTCCACCACAATACCACCGTTCGACGGACGATACGTGAACTGGCCCGCATTCAGTGATCTGTTTCAAGAGATGATCCATGGGACCACTTTACCAGAAGATGTGGTATCTAAAATCCTGCGTATCTGGAGATGCAGCTGAACTCATCAACCATATATGCGGAACAGCTTCAAACTATTCAGTGGCCTGGGAGACATTAGTGCAACCCTATCAAAACCCATTCACAACAGCTGTCTTGGAGAGATTTATGGAGCAGCCCGTGGGGGCAAACGACACAAAGGCCATACGGTCACTGCACAAGTAGGCCTAGATCCCGTCAAACTTCAGGACAGCATGCTCCTGTATGTCCTGCGTAAGAAGATGGATAAGTTCAACCTGGCGCTACTAGAACAGGAAACGCAAGACTCAACTGAGTTCCAATCGGTCAACGCGTTTCTGGATTTCCTCAACCGTCGCTTTCGAGCACTGGAGGTAAAAGGAACAAAAACAGACCTGCCATGTAAGTAAAGGCTCTGGTTCTAAACACAATTGTGCCCGACCAACCGTCAACGACGATCACCAGAGATGAAGTACAAATTCCGATGGGAATAGAGTTAGCTGATCCTGAGTTCTACCGGTCAACCGAAATTGACTTGTTGATTGGAGCCGAATTTTACCACCGTCTGATGCAGCCTCATCAGATACCACTAGGAATTGGCCAACCCATATTACAAAGTACTGTACTCAGATGGATTCTGTCGGGACCAGTAAACGTTCGGGAAACATCCAAGACAGTCTGCGTTGGCGCTGTTACAAAGGGTCAATCAGAGCAGGCTGTCACAGTAGCAGAACATTCAGGGAAATGCTCCAAGAAGCCTAAACGGACATCTACACCGACCATCCCTAAATGAATCTATGAGCCACGCATCCTATAAACGTGGATCGCTCCACCAGAAGCCGTCGACCGGTCATCAAAACCGACAAATCAAGACCGAAATCGACCAATAATGAACCTGCAAACGATGACAACATGAGAGTCAGACTGACCGCACCAATCAGTTTATCACCCATAAGATGGATCAACGTAATGCTGTTGGCTAGTTATTAGAATCAAATGCAATTGACAGACAATGTCTATATATGCCTCATGCATAGCCAAAAGTGATTGCGAAAGAATCCGGAATTGGGGTAGTGGGGGGGGGGGGGGTGAGAGAATGTTGCGCGATATAAACAGTGCCGGCAATTCAGTGCACCTGTAGGTACATGAATTGACCGTCCAGGGCACATGAAATTGTATAATAAGCACAAGAAATGCGATTGACAAGCCATATTCACGCACCATGCTTAATAAGTTCATAAATTGCGAAAGGTCGCAATTTAGGGGGGGAGAATGTCTGTTTGCGTCGTGTCATATATGTCATATACTCATATATATATATATATATATATATATATATATATATATATATATATATATATATATATATATATATATATATATATATATATATATATATATATATATATATATATATATATAATAAGCAAGAATAACCACATATTATTCTGCTCAGCATAAGCAATAATAATCAAGAATAAGACACATATTATTCTGCTACCTCAGCATAAGACCAACAATCAGGTCATAGTCTACGAACCAAATTGGGCTGACACCAGCATACTTAACCTAATAATATATTTTTGGGCTTCATTATTGTGAAACCACCAACAAATACAAATAGTAAATATAAATATTTATAAGCTAGTTTTAAGCATGGCTATATAAGCCATGATTTGTAAAAATAAAATCAATGTGCAAATTATCAAGGAACGGCCTGTTACTTTGGGTCAGGAACCGCTAATCTTTATCACGCCGACTACCACGTTGACTACATGCTCCCAAGGATTGTCATCCGGTATCCTTGGTCACTACAAACGTCCTGCGTCGTTCTCTAATATGTTCATCTCGCATCGGATTTTTGGTACACTTGGTCTTGCTGCATTAACATAATTGTTTTCTAAAAGTCGCGTGAGCTTGCATCTGGTTTCGTACCCAACATTTTCGCCAATGTTGTAGAGCTTATCGTTCTCATCTAAATGGTATATTCTCAGCATATCTGACGCGAAACAATCTTCTTCTAAACTAATCTCTCTCGATTTTCCTAACATCAGCAGCATCCGCACGCTGCCAAAACTCATACTCTCTGTCTACTGTTATTAGCTTCAACTCATTTGAGTCAAAGCTCAAGTTACATGCATTGATAAAATTTCTACCAAGTACTGCATCATACCCCATAGACATATCTGGATAAATAATAAATCAAATTAACATTTATTGTTTCCTTCTTAAAAAAATTTGGTTTTTAAAAAAATTTTAATAGGCTTCCATTGAGCCCCCAATACCAACTTAAGGCACTCTGAAGTTCCACTTCAATAGGAACGAATGTTTTTTTAAACAAGTAAAAAATCTAAAGACGTGTGTATGCCACCTCCACATCCACATCCGCGAAAAAATATCCAAGTGGATTTGTCACCTTGTTTCCCAAGCCACGTAAATTATGGTCAGATCTCCAGTGTCGACCAAACACTCCACTCGCTGGTTAAATTTAACATTTCTCATACGCGTACTGTTTATAACGATTATTGCGGCGTCTACCATAGGTCATTTTGTCGAAATGTGCCCGCTCTTCTTGCAACTAAAACACTTCGCCAAATCTTTACTTTATTTTCCCCATATGATCCGGTGACCCACAATTAAAGCAACCTCTCTTTTTTCCAATGATTTGCCGCACGTAACGTTGTCGCAGTAACGTTGTTACTCTGCCGCGGGTATACTCGCCGGCCAGAGTTTGCTGAAATAAATTAGGCACCCCAAAGTGCCAAGGTGTCCACCAAATAAAAGAGGGCGGTACGCCAAGTGAATAAATTCCACGTGTTTTAATTCCAAAATGTACCCAAAAAGGTGGGTGCGCTTCAGTACGACTATCTCTCCCTCTCAGAACTAACTCAAAACTCCTCTCCAACTCCAATTTCAAACTACTTATTTCTTCTAATACTTAAACTACTTCTTAAAACTACTCGCCTACTCAGGTATCGTGACGACGCACAGCTGGTTGCTGCGCAACGCGTCGTTACACCTCCCCCCTTTCCCCAAGGGGTGTAGTGTACAGGTTTCAGTAGTGATGTTAACTAGCTGAAGAGAGGTGTTAATGGTGCTGTTAAGCTCAGAGGGTGTGCACTCTTGCTATACTCGGTATTAGCTCGTCGGAAATGTCGGGGTTCTTTTCTGGCCTAAACAACAGGAACTACTACATTTAATTAAGTGCACTGTATATATATTGGTATATTTAACGGGAGGGGAATTTAAATTGGAAGCAATTCGTAAAACGCGCATCAAGAGCAATTTGGTGAAAACCTTAGCGCCGACACGCCGATTCGGTGCATACTGGGAAGACTACCTATCTGAGGGAACTAGGTGAAGTCGTCCCTCGTCTTTACCCACCCTACCATGGCAATGTGGAGTTTATGTTGGCATTGCCCCTTATCTTGCTACAATTTACCTATGTTATTTTACATCGTTCCGGCAAAGATAATCGACAGACCATTAGTTACACTTTAGAAATTCATCTTACTAATTTATATTTACCAAAATTTTCATAAAAGTTCAGGGTTTTAGTCATCATTCAAAATACAAATATTCAACTTATTATACATCGGAGCATTTTAACTGAGTACATTTAAATTATCAAATTAGGAATTCTTTTAAACAAAATTAATTTCAAGTTCATTTTTCTTAATGAGTGTAGCAATTGTGAACCATAATTTGTTTATATGTATGTATATATATAGGTGATTTTAACATAATTTACAATCATTTTCTAATTTGTTTATAAATGGTCTTTTCTTTTCTTTTTAAATTCCAACATATATAGTTTTAAATTCGGTTTGTTGTATTTTAACCATTTTATACTTTTACTTTTTTTTTTTTTTTTATTGTTTTGATTTACTCACGCAGCTTTACCTGTATCCTGTATTCGTAGTTATCGTTGGGCCCAATGATGACGTAGACGGCGGCATTAAGCTGTATGTTAGCGCACAAAAATCAAATATAAGTTGGAATTCAATAATATATACATATATAATTCCTATGAGGTTCACTTACAAGCCAGAAGAACTTAAATTAGTTAAGCATTTACTTTTAAATTGATTTAAGTAAATTTTATGTATGTCTAATTAAAATTTGGGATTATTAACATTTTCATTTTTTTTTTCTTTTTTTTTTTTTTTTTTCACTGTGCCTGGGGCTACTTAAAGCTCTTTCTTTTTTTGTTTTTAGCAATAGACTACATTAGAGTATCAGAATATGGGGTGGTTCAGTCACTGGCTGGTATGTAAAACTCTGTACTTATCCCAAATTCCTTCGGTCTGCTCAAACTATACCCAAATAAGGGGTGTGGTCAACTGGGTGCAGATTACGAAGATCCGCTTCCCAAGTGGTTTGGAAGCTTCGCATCTGGTCTCGATCGGGGCGTGTTCTGTGGCGGCGTTACACCTGACCAAAAGGCGTCTCCCAATTCTTGGCCGTTCGCCCGTGTTTTGGGGACTGTGCCGTGGTGCGAGTTGCAGCGGTTGGACAGTTGTCCGTGAAGTGGCGAATGTGGTTAAATAATAATGTTGCCGGAACGGCAGATGTTGCGGACAACTATGGCTATTACATCCATGGTTTCCGGCTCAAACATCGCCAGTTGCCTTGGCCAGTGCTTCTCAAAAAAATAAGCCTTTTTCTTCTTTTTAAATAATGAACACTTTCACTTATAACCCTCTCTGGGTCAACACTCGCGTGGTTGAGGAATTCTTAGTCGTTGTCAGATTTTCTAATAAGTTACGTTCCCCGTCACTGACGTCTTGTTGGTTTTTATTTCTTCGACTGAATGAACTAAAAAGTTCTGCAACCAAGCATATGTATAGCTGCACGCATAAAGCTTTTAACGGCATTATCGTACGATGCTTAGATCAAGGGCTTACAAGGTCAGGCTTCCAATGAAAGCTCGACTTACACGAGGGTGTGTCATGCATATGCCAAATTTATTTTATATATATTTTTATAGCATATTTTCAAAAAAAAATAGTTGGTAAACGGACACTACAGCGCAGATAATGGAACAAGACATGTTCGAAGAGGCATTATCTGAAGACTTTTGTTATTTCCTGACTTGAATATCTTTAAGGTGGAATACTCCTAAATGTTTATTTTGTTCATCCACCAATTCGTAATAATAAGAGCTTCGTTTTTTATGAACTCGAGCCGGGATAAATACTGGTGCTAGCTTTGAATTAAACCTTTTAAATGCATTGCTTTGAATGAAATTCCTCGCATAAACTGTATCTCCTACTTTCAGTTGAATACTTCGACAACGTAGGTTATAACTATGTGCGTTCGCGTCATGTGCTTTATTTATGTTTTCTTTTGCTATTTGACGGGCTAATTGCAAATTATCTGCCTTGTCTAATCGAGTGTTATCATTTAACAGATCTAAGCTCCGCAAAAGATTAAAATCTTTGCCATTTAAAATCATATTTTGCCCGAAAGTTAGAAAATAGGGAGAATATCCTGTGCTTCTATGAAGAGTGGCTCTCAAAGCTCCACTAATAGCATTTAAGTTTACGTCCCAATTAGTGTGTTCGCTCCCGATATAAGCTCGTATCGCCGCTAATACTGATCTATTTAGTCTCTCACTTGCGTTAGCTTGCGGAGAATAAATGGCAGTACACTTATGCGCGATACCAAAACTAGCTAGGAAGCTTCCAAAATGACTGGATTTGAATTGTGAGCCATTGTCGGTTAGTATCTCCTCTGGTACTCCAAATGTATAGAAGATGGATCCTTCCAGGTACTCACAAATTCTAGGTGCAGTAAACTTTTTCAAAGGACATAAAAAGTGGAATTTAGTGTTGTGGTCGACCACTATTAGCAAGCCTATGTTTCCTTTCTTCGAACGCGGGTAAGGTCCTAACAAATCTATGTATAGTTTTTGGAATGGTCTATCCGAGGTAAGTGGTTTCCCCATAGGTGGTTTTAAAACACTGTTTGGACTTTTGGTAGTTCGACACACTTGGCATTCAGATATATATTCACGTATCTGACTGACCATGCGTGGCCAAAAGAAATATCTTTTCACTTTTTCCACCATGAGGAGTCTTCTTGGCTTGCATCACCAGATGCGAATTGGGTCCTCTTATAAACATATTTATCTACTACCTTTAAGTCAGGCAGCCTATCCTGGTTGTGATTGATCTTTTCAATTAAGTTCTGATATTCGAGTGAAGTAAATTCGTCTGATTCCAAATCGATTATCGGGGATACTTTATCTATAGATTCAATTTCCAGTTCATTTTGTCTCGACAAAGTATCTGCGACTACATTCTGAGAACCACTGCGATGCAAAATTTCAAAAGTGAAAGAACGGAGTTTCATTGACCACCTGGCCAATCTGCCAGACAAATCTTTTTGGCGCATGAGCCATTTTAAAGATGCGTGGTCGGTTATTACCGTGAATTCTTGCCCTTCTATATAAGAACGAAATTTCTTAATGCCTTTAATCACTGCCAAGCACTCTAGCTCCGTAACTGAGTAGTTCCGTTGTGCTTTTGACAATTTTTCGGACATATAAGCGATTGGCAGTTCGACTCCATATCGCTTTTGTGCTAAAACGCAACCGATGCCATACGTACTAGCATCGCAAAGTAAAACAAATGGTTCTGCGAAATTAGGAGTAATTAGAATTGGTGCAGCAGTTAAACTGGATTTAAGAGTTTCAAAGGATTTCTGAGCATTTTCATTCCAGGAGAAATTCTTCTTCTGCTTAAGCAGCTCTGTCAAGGCGAAACTTACAGTAGCGTAATTTTCAATGAAGCGCCTATACCATCCTGAAAGACCTAAAAATCTGCGTAATTGCTTCACTGTAGTGGGTACTGGGAACTCGGTTATGGCTTTTATTTTATCTGGATTTGTTCTGATTTGCCCATTGCCGATAATAAATCCTAGATATGTAATTTCTTTCATGCAAAATTTGGATTTACTAATGTTAATCGTGAGATTGGCTTTGCGAAGACATAATGCAATTTCACGTAATAACACTAAGTGTGAACTGAAATCGTCAGACAGAACAAGCAGGTCATCAAGATATATGAAAACGCGTGAACGCAAATTGGCTGGTATAACAAGATCCATCAAACGACATAAAGTTTGAGCAGCATTACATAAGCCGAATGGCATCATTTTATACTGATACAAAGGTCTATTTGGTACCGTAAAAGCTGTGTATTGCCTTGATTTTTCATCTAAAGGTATCTGCCAATACGCGTGTTTCATGTCCAATCCTGTGATGAAACGTGCTGGTGGTAGTCTGCTTAGAATACCGTCAATATGTGGAAGAGGGTAAGCGTCACGTCTAGTAACTTTATTGACTTCTCTAGAGTCGAGACATAAACGATATTTTTCCCCTTTCTTGACCAAGACACAATTACTACTCCACGGGCTTGTGGATTCCTCTATGACGTCAAGTGCTAGCATATTGTCCACTTCAGCAAACATTAATTTTTCAATGGCTGGTGAAACTGGCCAATGCCGTTGCTTAACCGGAATTGCATCACCAACGTCTATAGAGTGAGTTGCCAAGCTCGTTCGACCTAAGCCTTCGGAAGCAAATGATGGAAAAGTAGCTATAACTTCCTGCAGACGTTGTCTTTCTTCTGATGACAGAACATGGAGTTTATGCAAATCCCGATCTTCCTCATTAGTGCCAACGTCAAGTTCAGAAATATGTGCGGAAGACCTAATTCTGTCTGAAAGTCCGGCTTTATCCCAGAAATCCATTCCAAAAATGATTTCTTGTTTAATTCCAGGGATGATAAATAATTCTATGTCAAATATGCGGTCATTATATTTAATTTTGCCGCTCGCACGACTCCACAACACTTACGTCTTCGGGGGTTTTCTAACAAATCTATGGCTGCTATACCGCCACTGCAGCTAATTGTAGCGCCTGAATCTAATAAAGCCACATATTCTTTGTTTTCAATCTGAACGTTAGTAAATATTCTGTTATCAGACTCATGGAAAATAGCGGAAATAAATTTCTTCCTGTCCTTACAGACTCGTTTCCAAAAAGTACGTAGCCGTCTCGTTGATCGTTTAGGCTTCGTAATTAAATTAAAGCTAGAAATTTCATTAAAAATCTTATTACGAATAAAGTTATAGTTCTCCAATCTTTTATGTAATGGTATAAATGAAAAATGTTTTGTATTATCTAAATGGGTTTCAACAGTCTGTGTACTAGTGTGACAACTGCGTGAGTGACTTTTATCTGTCACGACAACATCTGGTTCAATAATGGAAGTTTGTGTTGTTATGGATGTGCCTAGCTGTGGTGACTCGACACATCCCTCTTGTGGTTTCCCGATTGGGTACATTTAGTACAAACTGGCTTATAGGTATCTTTGGCTCCACAGCCGTAACAAAAGATGCTACGTGGACCTACACAATCTATAAATTTGTGACCTTTAATGTCACAATTCCAGCAAGTTGGAGTTGAAACACGTTGAAGTTGCAAAACTTCTTCTGTCATTTCTCCTGGCTCTGTGCTACTATCAATATCGTTAGAGCTGATTAACTCTGAAACATGTGGACGTAAAGCTCTCGGTTTGAAAAATTTCAAATCATTATAAAACTTTTCATGTTTGCGAATCTCCCTTCGGAGCTGTGAACGATTTGAAATTGGCAAATGGAGTAATTCATGGTGAACGGTAGGTTTGGCATTTCTAATTAACAATTCTACTAATTCATTCTCCGATACTGGATTTTGAAGTCTGTCTATAAGGTCTTCTATGGCATATTGGTAGTCATCGAAAGATTCACTTTCGCCCTGGCGACGTTTTCTAACCTTTTCCCATATGTCATAGTCAGTTTCAACTTCTTCGAACCGTCGCCTGAATTCTTCACAAAAAGTATTCCAAGTGAAATTCGAGTGAGTACGGTGGAATTTCCAATACCAATCGTTGGCTTTTCCAGCGAACAAAAGATACAAATGGTCGCAAAGCAAATCATAATCGTTGTTCAGATTTTGCTTTGTTAGCGAACGAACACGATAAATAAATTCATCCATTCTCATGCAATTTCTGGTGCCATCAAACTTGATGTGCCAACTCTGCATGATGTTGGGTACTTTTTCTGGTGCTACTCGAGAATTTGTGTTACCACGGGAAGCACTAGTTCTCGGAGATGACAAAGGTAAATCTAGGTGGACTTCCTGCGATCCTTCATTGTCTCTATTAGCCGACTGACTTGGTTGCGGCGTACTTTTACGTTGTCCCAAGTTCAACGTGGCTAACTGATTTTGAATTGAGGTTTCTAAGGACCTACTTAAAAATGATGTGAGGCTTTCAAATAAGGCCGATTGATGTGCGCTCACAGTAGATTGGACGTAATTTGCTATCTCTACCGGAGTACTAAGAGAAAGGTTTGAACTTTGTGGAGGTTCGCAAAGGACACGATCTAATCTACCACGATATGTGGATCTAGTGGACATGCCTGGTTTAGGACTGGCTCCTCGAGATCGGACGGTTTTCTGACCTCTTTTGGATATATTCTGTCTATTGTCGGAAGTGCGACTACGCCAAGATTCATTCACACTAACAGGTCGTTCTTGATCTGCCGTAAGCTCAGCAAACAAAGTGTTGTTTGAAAATGTAAGGGCCATGGCTGTGCAATCGCCTTGACAGATCGGACATGCTGGGTTTGTTTTTAACTGCTCTAGTATACAAAGTTTGTGGAAACTATGTTGACAGGGAGTTTTAGCTATAAGGTGTGTGCATGACATTACTTCATTACAAATACCGCAAAATGGATCTGCCGCTTCTAAAGCTGACGTAATGTCTTCTGTACTGTGTCTTACAGACATTTTCGTAACTACAATTTAGTTTTACAACTCAGAATTTATGTGAAATAGATACAACTGGGTTTTACTCACACTATATAGAAATAATTCGATTCTGATTATATAAATATTAAGGTCTGTCTTTCTCTATTGCCGAAACAAGATATAAAATAACGATAGATAGGGTCTCAGTATGACTCGCTATTGTACTAAGTGTGGTTAGAACGGATTTAAGCATGCTTTGGATTATTGGACAAAATCCGCAAGCCTGCAGTATTTTGTAATCCAAACAATCCGAATACAATGCTAAAGTTTATTTTCATACAGCTATATCAGTGAATCGTCTAGTTCTATTTTGGTCGGTCAATCCCAATGGAAAGAATTGTAACCGCAAGATCCTAAAATAGAGTCAAGCACGTTTACTTTATAACCTTTTGAAATGTGTAACCAAAAAAAAAATTGTTGTAGAACGATGGATTATCTAGCCGAAAATTGGAGAGCGAAGCCAGCTTAAGTTTTTTTTTTCCAGGAAAATCGGATCCTGCTTAAATAGTTCAACAACTACAAGCAACCGTGTTTTCTTATAAGCTGTTTCGGGCCTCTTATGTTGGGCGCCATAAATGTGTAGTGTACAGGTTTCAGTAGTGATGTTAACTAGCTGAAGAGAGGTGTTAATGGTGCTGTTAAGCTCAGAGGGTGTGCACTCTTGCTATACTCGGTATTAGCTCGTCGGAAATGTCGGGGTTCTTTTCTGGCCTAAACAACAGGAACTACTACATTTAATTAAGTGCACTGTATATATATTGGTATATTTAACGGGAGGGGAATTTAAATTGGAAGCAATTCGTAAAACGCGCATCAAGAGCAATTTGGTGAAAACCTTAGCGCCGACACGCCGATTCGGTGCATACTGGGAAGACTACCTATCTGAGGGAACTAGGTGAAGTCGTCCCTCGTCTTTACCCACCCTACCATGGCAATGTGGAGTTTATGTTGGCATTGCCCCTTATCTTGCTACAATTTACCTATGTTATTTTACATCGTTCCGGCAAAGATAATCGACAGACCATTAGTTACATTTTAGAAATTCATCTTACTAATTTATATTTACCAAAATTTTCATAAAAGTTCAGGGTTTTAGTCATCATTCAAAATACAAATATTCAACTTATTATACATCGGAGCATTTTAACTGAGTACATTTAAATTATCAAATTAGGAATTCTTTTAAACAAAATTAATTTCAAGTTCATTTTTCTTAATGAGTGTAGCAATTGTGAACCATAATTTGTTTATATGTATGTATATATATAGGTAATTTTAACATAATTTACAATCATTTTCTAATTTGTTTATAAATGGTCTTTTCTTTTCTTTTTAAATTCCAACATATATAGTTTTAAATTCGGTTTGTTGTATTTTAACCATTTTATACTTTTACTTTTTTTTTTTTTATTATTTTGATTTACTCACGCAGCTTTACCTGTATCCTGTATTCGTAGTTATCGTTGGGCCCAATGATGACGTAGACGGCGGCATTAAGCTGTATGTTAGCGCACAAAAATCAAATATAAGTTGGAATTCAATAATATATACATATATAATTCCTATGAGGTTCACTTACAAGCCAGAAGAACTTAAATTAGTTAAGCATTTACTTTTAAATTGATTTAAGTAAATTTTATGTATGTCTAATTAAAATTTGGGATTATTAACATTTTCATTTTTTTTTTCTTTTTTTTTTTTTTTCACTGTGCCTGGGGCCACTTAAAGCTCTTTCTTTTTTTGTTTTTAGCAATAGACTACATTAGAGTATCAGAATATGGGGTGGTTCAGTCACTGGCTGGTATGTAAAACTCTGTACTTATCCCAAATTCCTTCGGTCTGCTCAAACTATACCCAAATAAGGGGTGTGGTCAACTGGGTGCAGATTACGAAGATCCGCTTCCCAAGTGGTTTGGAAGCTTCGCATCTGGTCTCGATCGGGGCGTGTTCTGTGGCGGCGTTACACCTGACCAAAAGGCGTCTCCCAATTCTTGGCCGTTCGCCCGTGTTTTGGGGACTGTGCCGTGGTGCGAGTTGCAGCGGTTGGACAGTTGTCCGTGAAGTGGCGAATGTGGTTAAATAATAATGTTGCCGGAACGGCAGATGTTGCGGACAACTATGGCTATTACATCCATGGTTTCCGGCTCAAACATCGCCAGTTGCCTTGGCCAGTGCTTCTCAAAAAAATAAGCCTTTTTCTTCTTTTTAAATAATGAACACTTTCACTTATAACCCTCTCTGGGTCAACACTCGCGTGGTTGAGGAATTCTTAGTCGTTGTCAGATTTTCTAATAAGTTACGTTCCCCGTCACTGACGTCTTGTTGGTTTTTATTTCTTCGACTGAATGAACTAAAAAGTTCTGCAACCAAGCATATGTATAGCTGCACGCATAAAGCTTTTAACGGCATTATCGTACGATGCTTAGATCAAGGGCTTACAAGGTCAGGCTTCCAATGAAAGCTCGACTTACACGAGGGTGTGTCATGCATATGCCAAATTTATTTTATATATATTTTTATAGCATATTTTCAAAAAAAAATGGTTGGTAAACGGACACTACAGGGGTCGAACGGCCCGATCCGTGGTGTTTTCGAATTTTTCTAGCACCGCACCATAATCGAAAGGCAGATGTGTAGCAGCTGGGTGGCAGCGCTGCCACCCCTCGCGTTTGGCCACCTGTCAAAGCCACCTGTACCTTCACAGTCAGCTGCTCGCGCTGTCATTCTGTCGCCTCGTTGTTTTCGCTCTCCATTTCCGCCGCGTGTTGCTGGCGTGTCGTCATCCTCTGGATTCTGTTGCTACTGATGCTCGCGCCTTGCTGCTGGGCTTGTTGTTGCATCCGCTGTCGTGGCCGTTGTAAAGGCCGTTGCGGAATTGGCCGCTGTCGTCGTAGCGGTTGTACCGCCAATGGCACGGTCGCGGTACTGGTATATTCGGCGCTGTGTGTGTATCTCAGGCGGTGTGGTAATCGACATCGCTTTACGTGGCCTGAAACAACAAACAACAACAAACTTCGTTTAATTATGTTTCTAGGCTTACATGGCCATCTTCTTCGACTAGAACGGCAGCTTTGCTGTTCCCGCTGTGGTGGACGCCGGTTGGGTTCCTGTTGTTGGTGACGGTGTGGCTGCTAGGGGCCTGGTTGCTGTTGCTGCTGTTGTGTCTGCTGTGCGGCTGCTGCGAAACTGTCGGTGGTGTGGCCCTGGTGATCATACTAACGCTGCCTCTGTCGTCGCTGCCTTCGTCGGCTTCGCTGTCTTCTGCGTTCACAGCTTTTAGATCTCGCACATGTGCCGTTCTACCTCTGCCGCCCGCTACTGGTCGCACACGCACTATAACTGGGGATATGAATGCTCGCACCGTGAATGGTCCATCGAAACGAGGCGCCAGTTTGGCCGCAAACTGCTCGGCTGCGTTGGACAGGTGATGTTGTCGCACGAGCACCTCGTCGCCCAGTTTGGGTCGCCACTCGCGTCTCCGCAGATCGTACTGGCGTGCCTGATCCTCGCTGGCCACCCCTTGGTTTCTTCTTGCTATACGGGCAACAAACTGTAGCAGCGTCGCGTGTGTTTCTGGGCTACCTGGTACTGCCTCAGGGGCGTCAGGATCCCTGCCGTACAGTGTGTGTGGATGCCTTGGTTCTCTCCCAAATAGGATGAAAGCCGGTGATTAGCCCGTTGCGTCTGAAATTGGTGTATTAATAGCCAATTGTGCTTCCGGCAGTTGTTCGTCCCACGTGTTGTGCTGCCCGTCCGCCAGCTGAGCGATCATTGATTTGACCGTTCTATTGGTCCGCTCCGTAGGATTCTCCTGAGGTGTATATGGTGCCGTCAGTTGTTGCTGTACGCCTGCCTCAGCGAGGAACTGTTTCAGCGCGCGACTTGTAAACTGGGCTCCATTGTCTGTGATGAGTTTTCGCGGCGTCCCAAACCGCGCCAGGATCCGCTCTCGTAGGGCCAGCTTCACTGCCGCTGCCGTCGCCTTGCGGATGGGGACCAGTTCTGCCCATTTACTGAACTAATTCACCAGGACCAGTAGATACGCGTTGCCTTGTTTGGACCGCGGCAGCGGCCCACAAATCGGCGCTGGTTTGAAGTGCATCTTGCCGGCTGTCAGTTGTTCCTGCGCTTTGTAACGTTGGCACAGCAAGCATTGGCGCACATACTTTGCGACATCACGATACAGCCCAGGCCAGTGGTAACGGTCTGCGACACGCGCTAATGTTCGACGCACTCCCATATGGCCGGCTGTGGCGTCGTCGTGGCACTCTCTCAGCACCTCCTGACGTAAAGGCGTGGCCACGCACAGCCTCCACGGTGACACCTCATCTTCTCTCAGCACGTGGGCGATGCGGCTGTATAGCCTTTCATTCTGCATGGCGTAATCGGGATATTTGCTGGGGTTCTCCAACACCGCTGGCGTCGCCTCTGGCTCCACGCGTGCGCGACCTGCCACCTCGCGCGGCTGCCGGGACAGCGCGTCGGCCACCACGTTCAAGGATCCTTTTCGGTACTGGACATCGAAGGTGTACTGCTGTAGCTCCAAGGCCCAGCGTGCGATGCGGCCGGTGGGGCTCTCGATCAAGTTGAGCCAACGCAACGCCAAGTGGTCGGTCACGACGGTAAAACGATAGCCCTCCAGATAGTGTCGCAGCTTTCGGATTCCCCAAACATTGGCCAGGCACTCCTTCTCGGTGGCGCTGTAGTTGACCTCTGCCTTCTGCAGTTTCCTACTGGCGTAGGAAATCACGAGCTCCTGGCCGTCGACGTTCTGCGTCAGCACCGCGCCCAGCCCATGCTCGCTGGCGTCAGTCTGTAGGCAGAAGCGTTGCGTGAAATCGGGGCACGCTAACACCGGCGCTTCTATGAGCTGTGTTTGGATGCATTCAAATGCCTCCTGCTGCGGTGTTCCCCAACTCCACTTGCGGCCCTTTTTCAACAGTTTGGTGAGTGGGCCGACCGTTGTGGCGAAATTTGGCACAAAGCGTCGGTACCACGAGGCCATCCCGATGTACTGCCGCAGTTGTACAGGTGCCATGTCCGGGCCGATGACGCTGTCCAACGCCCTCTGGAATGTCGCGGGAGCCGAATGCAGGCCAAACGGCATCACTCGCCACTGGAACAGCCCGCGTCCTGGCACCGTGAACGCTGTGTATCGCTGGCTTTCGCGCTCCATTGGAATCTGCCAATATCCATTCCGCAAATCGATGCTGCTTATGTATCTGGCCTGGCGCAGCTGCTCCAAAATGTGCTGGATCCGCGGAATTGGGTACGCATCTGGTTCTGAGCGTTCGTTCAGCTGTCGATAGTCGATGCACATCCTCCAGGCGCCTGTCTTCTTGCGCACCAACACAATGGGTGCGCTGTAGGCACTGTCGGAGCGCTCGATGCAGCCCTTTGCCAGAAATTCGTCGACTTCTTGGTTGATCACTGCTTGCATGGCCGGATTCCGGGGGTAATACCGCTGCTTGATGGGACGCTCGTCTTTCATCCGGATTTTGTGCACCGCCGCCGACGAGACTCCTGTGACGCTCTCGAAGCTCGCCAGTTCCCCCTCGAGGAACCTGGTTACCGTCTGGGCCTGCTGCTCCGTTAGGTGGGCAGCTATAGTGGGCCCCGCCTGCGCATTGGTCACCAAAGCTGCATGCCGGGCCCTGCGGTTCTGCCTCCGCCGCCTGCGTGGCCGGTGATCGTCCGCTCGCAGTTCTACAGTTTGGCCGCCCACAGTCACCGCCCCGTTGGCCATATGGACGTAATCTAATCCCAGTGTGAGCTCGTCTACGCATCCGGGGAGTGTGAGCAGCGGCAGTACTACGCGAATGTCGCCCGCCATGATCGTTGCCTTCATCTCTTCACGGACCGTCTTCTGTGTCCGGTCAGCCATGGACACAGTCACGCTCACGGACCGTACATTTTTTCCATCTGGCGCCCGCAGGCGTTGCGCCAGCCTCGGACTCACGAAGCTACGTGTCGCTCCGGTGTCCACGACCGCCTCTACTAGTACACCATCACAGTCTACTGATAGCGCGGCCGCTAACCTGCGTGTTGTTGTTAGTTGGAATTTGCCTGCGTGGGCTCGCCGGCTGTATGCTTCCCGCCGGCGCTCTTCTATATGCAGCTGCCACTCGTTGGCATATTTCATACTATCATTCCAACTCTTTGTATGTTTTATAGTTATACAAGTTGTATTTAAAATCGCTTTTAAAATTAAGCTCATCAATTACGACCGAGGTAGTGTCCACTTTCCCAAGCGAAGCAATTTTTTTTATTTGCAAAATATATTCTTTGAATGTCTCCTTTCAGTTTTTACGTCCGGGAAAATCAGCATTTACATCGGCGCTGCACACTAATCTACCTCCTCTTCCAATAACTCCTCATAATTATAAATATTTCCAGACTCAAGTACAAGTTTTGCCGTTTGCGTTATTTTTGCCCGAGTTACCATGTCGACCCTTTCCGCAAAGTAGGTTTATTTTTACCAAGTACGAATAGCAGCTCGTTAATTCAGCTTCACCTTAAACGTAGAATGGAATACAGTCATAATTTGTTGGCTGAACCATTAAGCCTTCCAAAATTGAAAGTGCACTCAGATATTTGATTAATACAGATCTTTATCGAAAGCATAATGTAAAAATTAATGTGCAGTGGATGATTACAATTACAATAAGTTGGAGTTGATTAACATACGTAATACAGACGGACATGGCTAGTGATTTTCCACAAATCCCGTAATTCTTGGAATTTGGTAATTACTTCGCGTTGGTGATTATGAGTCCGTATGCCAAGTTTCATTACGATAGGTTTATTATGAAGAAATTAATAGCCATAAATTTAATCTCTGCTCAAGCTCTGTCCGCGGCTGTTGTTGTTGTTACTGCGTTGACTTAATTAAACACGCATAGAAACGATTCTGGTGTAAATGTATGCTGGTGAAACTGTAAATAAACATATGTCTCCACCTCAGTATGTAGTTGTATGTATTGAAAATTGTAATTAATAAAAATAGTTTTTTTTTTATCTATTTTTACTTTTTTGGTGTGGGTAGAGTTGAGCCCGCTCGACTCTAGCATTCCTTTCTTAATTAACAACAATTTATGTCCCAACGAAAATAAAATGAAGCCTGAATGAAAATAAATGGGTTCAAGACTACAAATCTATCATACTAAGGAATTATTTTATACTATCGTTTCCGGCTTGTGTTGCAGCGCCACTGAATTGTAGTGCTTTTTAAGATTTCCGACGTCACATCTCTCCCAATACGTCTTTCGCATTTTATGGCTTTGATTAGGTCCTTGAGTATAGTTGAGTACCTACTGTTGACCACCTTTCTTTGTCTGTACAAAGGATATACATCGCTTTCGGTTTGTGTTTCTTGGGTCAGATGTGGATACACTTTCTCGCATTTGGCGAAACCACGACTCCCGTTCTTCTTCCGTTTATACAAGGTGTTTTCCAAAGTAAACAGGACTTTAAAAAAAAAAACAGAACAAACGGTTTTTTGGCAAAATCAATTTACTTTATTCAAATAGTCTCCTTCTGCTTCAATACAGCTTTTTCGACGATCCAAAAGCATGTCGAAATGCATAGGCAAATGCATTTTTCCGAAAAAGTAGAAATCGCACGGTGCCATATCAGGTGAATTCGGCGAGTGTGATTTTTGGTCAAATAATCGGTCACAAGCGTAGATCGATTCGATTCTGAGCAATTTTTGGTCTTCAGTCAATTTGTGCGGAACAAACCGTGCACACACCATTCGTAAGCCCAAATGTTCGGTCAAAATACGATAAATCGATGTTTTGAGATGTTCAATTCGATTTCCATCAATGATGATTTCGGCTGATTTTCGATGAATTAACGCACAGTTTCGATGGAATTTTCGGTGATCACGAATTTTAATTGGCCCACATGTTGATCGTCATTTATGTCCTCACGACCACTTTGAAGACGTTGAAACCACTCGTGCACTCTGCTACGGGATATGCAATCATCGCCATAAACTTGTGCCATCAATTGAAACGTTTCGGTAAAAGTTTTACCAATTTTAAAACAAAATTTAATGTTGGCTTCTTGTTCGAAGCTCATTTTCGCACCGATAACACAAACATACTGACACTTAAAACGCAATAACTTCACTTCCAATCGATGAAATGTCATGAAATTCTCACTGGAAAATCGATAAAGATAGCAGATTCTAACGCACCAGTCGACATATAGAGAGCGCCACCAGGGGGCGCTAGATTCAAAAAGTCCTGTTTACATTCGAACACACCTTGTATATCCATGGTTCTCGATGTAGATTCCCTTTCGCGCATTTACCGAAGCCGCGACTCACGTTCTTGTTCCGTTTCTATGGCTCTAGACGTAGATGCTCTTTCGCTCTTTCTTTTGCCGTTCATCGGCATTTTTAGCTGCTATTTTTTCGCTCAGCTTTTTTGATTTTGTGGTTTTTTTACCAATAGATGTTTTTTGGTGGCATTGTTTTGTATTCAATTTTAAAATTTTATTTATTACGAAATCGCCACGAAACTTCACAGGTCACCCATTGACCTATTTTGAATATTGCCACAAAATTTTATCAAAATCGGTATAGAGGTTTCGGAGTCTATACGGAACATATATACAACAGTGGACAAAACTATTTTGACAACACATTGCAAAATTTAATACCGCTTATTTCTGCAAACTTAGAATAGTAACGTTATCCATTCAATTTTTAAGAGAGAAAAGATATTAAAAGCTTTAAGAGAATAAGAGATCGCACTAATCCAAGAATCACCAACAAGGGGTGACGGACATTATTTGTACAGACGACGAAAGGTGGACGTTATCGAAACCATAAAAAGCGAACGACGAATTCGGAAAGATATGACGTCGGAAAGATTATAAAGCACTACAGTTCAATGGCGCAGCAACGCAAGCCGAAACGCTAGGACATACATATATATTTGTGTACTAACCTGAGATCTGCAACGAGTATGTTCAATCAGCTCCAAAGGGGGGACAACAGGTCTTACGTTTGTATGAAGAATCTACAAATTTCATCTGATCAACTTCAAACTTAGTTTGTACACTCTTAGAAAAAATCCAAAATCTATACTAGTTTTGTGCGCATGTACGTAACACACAGAAGGAGGCGTGGCAAACCCCACAAAGTATATATATTATTAATCAGGATGACAAGACAAATCGATATAGTCATGTCCGTCTGTCTTGGTATCGAGGTTCCCCTAAGCCCTAGGCATGTAAAGTTTGTTTTTTTATTTTGATACACCCCCCCCCCCCCATTCCAACGCAATTCGTGTTTTTTTATAACTTCCGTATTTCTTGGAATTTTGAATTTTGTTAGTTACATCCAAAATTCTGTAGCGGGGGAAGGGGGGGGGGGGGGGAATTAAAAAAAATAAAATAAACTCGTCCTTTCTCGGACCTAGGAGAATCTGGATGCCAACTTTGGTTATTCTAGCTTTTATAGTTTCTGAGACCCTTGCGTTCATCCAGACGGACGGACAGACGGACGGACAGACGGACGGACAGACGGACGGACATGTCTAGATCGATTTCTCTCGTCATGCTGATTCAAGATATATATACTTTATGGGGTCGGAGATGCTTCCTTCTGCATGTTACATACTTTGCACAAACCTAATATACCCTTTTTACCCTACGGGTACAGGGTATAAAAAAAAAAATTTTTTTTAATTTTCCTTTTTTTGTGGAGAGTGCAGGCTATTTTACTGTCGGACTTGCTCGACTGTATCGTTCTCTCTTGTTTTAAATAAAGAGGTGCATAATTGAAATGAAACATATTTATACTCTGTACATAAAATGTACAAAATTATATTAGGTTTGCGGGATCTGAAAATGTAACAGACAGAAGGAGGCGTGGCAGACCCCACAAAGTATACTTGTATATATTCTTGATCAGCATGACGAGACGAGTCGATCTAGCCCTGTCCGTATGAACACCTGGATCTCAGAGACTATAAGAGGTAGAGGCACAAAGATGAGTTATGTGTGTGTGTGCTGCTCAAGCGCTGCCAGCGGCTGTTGTTGATGTTGCAGTTTGGTTGACTGCACACATGTTTACACAGACACGAATAGATGCGCATAGGCATACATACACTCACACAGACGCAATTGCTATGTAAATGTGCAATTATGCACCCTTTACGTGAGTTCGAATACAAAGAAAGGTAAAATCGATCAAATTTTTTGTTTTTTTTTTTTAATTTTCTTAATTTCTTTTTATTTTCTATAATTATTGTAAACGTGTGTACAGAGTATTTCTAAGTCGGGACACCCGCCTTTTAGATTTTTTACTTGTTTTGTAAAAAGTAAAAAATCTAAAAGGCGGGTGTCCCGACTTAGAAATACTCTGTACATACGTTTACAATAATTATAGAAAATATATATATATATATATATATATATATATATATATAAAGTAAAAAATCTAAAAGGCGGGTGTCCCGACTTAGAAATACTCTGTACATACGTTTACAATAATTATAGAAAATATATATATATATATATATATATATATATATATATATATATATATATATATATATATATATATATATATATATATATATAATTTATTTATTTATTAAATAAACAAATTAATACAAATTAAAATTTCATAACTATTTTTAATTTTAATAAAAAGGAAAGTATTTCTTTTTGCTAATAGTTTTGTTGGTTTGTTCCTATTCTTTTCCCTATTCATCGATCGTCAATAAGTCTGTTTCGTTCGCTACTTTGATTGGTCATTGGGTCAGAGCCAGCGCTTACGCTGCAAGTCAAATGGCGCACTTAGAGCGTTGACACTTGCCTTGCAGGAAGTCAGTGGGCTGTAATCCTAAACCTTTCTTTCGCGTTCGTTGCTTGTGACAGTGGGCACTAGGTATTGATGAACCGTGGCTATGCTACAAAAAGGTCATGCTGTTTAATTTTGTACATATATTTTTGGAAACCGCGCCATTTACTGATTTCCGGGCAGTGCGACGGCTGATGGGCGACGCGGAGATGTCTGCGGAGGAGCAGCTGGCTGGTGAAGAGGTACACACGCTCGACGAATACGCACATGCGGCGAAGTGTGTACAGAAATCAATCCTGACAAGGGCGCAGTCGAGCACCACGCTCCCCGCGCAGGTCACACTGGGGCTGGATTATATCCATAGAGCCAGCGGTGCAGTGATCGTGGGTGGCCAAACACTGGAACTGGGGACGAGCGGCAGCCACGTGAGGTGATTGCTCGAGTCCACGGGAAGCAGAAGGCAGAATTGGAGAGACTGACTGCAGCAGTGATGGAGAGCGCCGGCAAATATCCCAATTACGCTATGCAGAATGGCCGACTGTACGGACGTAGCGCGCAAGTACTGGGAGAGAAGATTGTGTCACCATGGAGACTGTGCGTGGCCGCGCCACTACGACAGAAGGTGTAGGGAGAATGCCACGCCGACGGTCATATGGGAGTGCGTCGAACATGTGCGCGCGTCGCAGACCAATATCACTGGCCTGGTCTGTATCGCGACGTCGCAAAGTGCCGCCAGTGCCGGATGTGCAGGCGATACCAGGCCCAGCAGCAGCTGGAAGAGAGGGCAAGAGGCACTTCAGGCCAGCGGAGGCAGCTTAGGACGTCATAGTGCGCTTGCGACCATTAGTGCGGCGATGCACCAGCAGCAGCAGAACAGAAGAAGTGGTAGTGGCGAAACCCAAAGGGTGGTGAAGCATCCAGCAGCGGCGTCTGGTACAGGGACAGACCAGCAGCAGCGGGAACAGCGTTGACAGAGGCAGCGGCGAATTGGAATTCAAATACGCGGCGGAAATGGCGAGTTGCCAGAGTAAAGACAATGAAGCGACAGAGCAGCTGGCCGTGAAGTTACAGATGGCGTCCACAGGTGCAAAAACGCGAGGGGTGGCAGCGATACACCCAGCTGTTAGACATCTGCCTTTCGATTGTGGCGCGATGCTGGCAGAAATTCGAAAACACCACCGATCGTGCCCGTTCGGCCCTTTGGGTTAAGGGGGAGGCGTGACGACGCGCTAGCTGGATGCTTCGACACGCAGGGCATCGTTACGAGCGAGATGGCTGTAGGCGCATAAGGCGTGGATGTATTTGTAAGTAGTAGTGTAAGTAAGAAACGTGGCTTGAGTTTAGTTTTAGGTTAGTCGGAGTCTGAAGGCGGTCAAGAGTGGACGTGGAGAAAAAGGTCATGCTGTTTTAAAGTACATATATTTTTGGAAATCGCGCCTTTCAATGATTGCACTTTGGAGTGTCCATGCCCCATTCCCGCGGCAGAGTACAATCGTTACAGGTTTTTTCAATATATATGCATATTCTTGTATATGAAGTAGCTATTGAACTAATAGCCGAAAAAAGGAGGTAGGACCCGTTGCAGTGCTCTGACACATACTGGACATCTGCATAGCTCCACTCATAAGCTACGTTTAAAAGAATGGAATCGAATTGAGTTAAGTAGAACGCACAAAATGAAATGAAATTGGATCAATATGAGTGCGTCTTGTGTCATACGACATTCAGTTGAATGAGTGAGAATACAACAAGATAGAACGCTACAGTCGAGCAAGCCCGACTGTTAAATTTGAATTTTAAAGAAGCAAAACGTTTATGTTTATCGATTTAATGTATCGAACTATTCAAAGAACATTTCATTTTTGATTTAGAAGTTCAGTTCACACAAGATCGCTGTGCAAAAGCTAATTTAAAAATAGTTACATTTAAACACTGCAAATAAAGTTAATCATTGAGTAATTAATTATTAGTGTTTTTATTGTGAATGTTGTTATTGTGAGGTGACGAAAGAATTACAAAGGAGATTGTCACTTGTGCGTCCGAGTGCAACATGGTCCCTCAAGCCGGATCAATTGTTAATTAATATTTCGCAGGTAAAGTGCAACATGGTCCCTCAAGCCGGATCAATTGTTAATTAATATTTCGCAGGTAAAGTGCAACATGGTCCTTCGCAGCCTTTTTTGAACGGCTCTATGATTGCACAAGTTCGACAATTCCGGGAATACACAAAAGACTCTCACATTTAAAAAAGTTTTCAGTGTGCGTATTAAAAAATTCAGGCATACACAGAACACGACGACCAACGGTAAAATATTAGTACGGTAATATGGCACCACCAAGCACAGCAAAGAAGAGGAATCAAAGTGAGAACAAAATTCCAATGAATTCGTCGCTATTCGATGACGAGACAATTCTGCCAAATGCGTCGACGCCGTTGGAATTTAAGCAATGCATAAAGGTGCTATTTAAGAGACACTCATTTGTAAAGGCGCCATCTGAGAGACACTCATTTGTAAATGCGCCTTCTGAGAGACACTTAATTTTAAAGGCACCATTCGTAACGGCACCATCTACTCACTCGGCAAGAGTGAAAAAACTGGAAGGTGAATTAGAGATCATGAAGAAACAAAAAGATCTGCGACAACAACGTGCCTTATTGGAAATTCAAGAGAAACAGCTGGAACTAGAACTGACAATGTCTCGTGACGTCGAGAGATTTATGGAAAACAGCAACAACGACGACGACATCTCGGAAGGAGTAAATGATGCAGTTCAGAGAACTGAAGAATGGGTACAGGAGCCACGTAAGTTGTTCAATGAGGCCAAGAACAATGAAAAGTTGGTAACTCAATGGCTAGACAAACTATTAGTCAGGACTTGCCCACTTTCTCTGGCGACCCAATAGAGTGGCCAATTTTTTAAGCTGAATTCGTCAATAGCTCTGAAATGTGCAACTTCAATAATTATGAAAACATTAATAGACTAAGAAAAGCATTGGCAGGTCGTGCCAGAGAATGTGTACAGGCTTTGTTAATATTGCCACAAAACGTAAATTGCATAATGGAAATATTAAAAGACAGATTTGGCAATTCAGATCACACAATTAAGTTATTAATCAATAAGATCAAAGTATTTCCAAGTATGACAAGCTTGAAAATTTAATAGCCTTTTACGATACAATTACAAACCTCATTGACACATTATTATCATTTGAGGGCGTAGATCACATTCGCAACCCACTTTTATTTAACGATATATTGGAGAAGATTCCTTTGTCTTGCATTTGTGAAGCATGCTCAGGAGTCAAAAAGTAATGAACCTAAGTTGATCATGTTTCATAAATGGCTTGGAAAAACCGCTAAAGCCGCTCAACTACTGGGTTTTGGCCAAAACAAATCAAAGGTGTCTGCTCTAATAATATCTAGCCAACAAGATTATTCAACAAAAGAAAAATCAAAATCCTTTTGTAACTACTTGTATTGTAAGACATCTGGTCACTTTGTAACAAATTGTGAAAAATTTAAAAACCTAAATATTGACGAACGTTGGCAACATGTTTCAAAATATACAAGTAGTTTGTGCATATCATGTTTAGGTAAAAATAACAGAATGAGGAATGGCAAACGAAAAAAGAAATGTAACGTAACCAACTGCACACAATTGCACAATAGCTTATTGCACAAAGATAGGCCAGAAGAACAGACAAAAATCGATACAGCACTAAGCTCAGATCCAAACAAACAGAACTCAGACACAAACAACAACTTGAATATAAACATAAAACAAAGTAGAGTATTATTAAAAATAATACCGGTTTGCTTATAGGACCCAAACAAAAGATTGACACTTATGCATTGTTGGATGAAGCCTCGACCGTGTCTTTAATATATCAGAATTTGGCCAATGACTTAGGACTAGACGGACCCTGCAATCCTTTGCGGATGCAATGGACAAACAATGAAGTTTATGAGCAGGAAAATTCCAAAACTGTTAGCGTCCAAATTCAAGGCAAGTCCATGTCTAAAAAAGTTTTTAACTTGCGACGAGTCAAAACAATTTCAAACCTTAATTTGCCAGTACAATCAGTATGCATTGACGACATGATTAGAGACTTCAAGTTTTTAGAACAATTTAAAGAGTGTTCATATGCAAATGCCCAACCAAAAATATTGATCGGACAGGATCATTGGTCCCTGATAGTGTCTCGCGGGTTCCACTATTCATCAATTTATGGCCCGGTTGTCAGCAAGACATTGTTAGGACATGTCATTCATGGATTGGCAGATATGAAGAATAGTTACTCTTTAACAGGCTTCTCTTTCACATACACGACAAAGGTATTGAAAATAAAGATGATTTAGCTATTTTGCATAATCTCGTAAAGTCCTATTGGTCCGTTGAAAATGAATTGACTATAACAAGCAACCCTCTAATGTCCATTGAGGATAAACGATGCATGGAAATCATAGAAAAAACTTTAAAAAGAGTAGGAAAACAATTTGAATGTGGACTTTTTTGGAAAAAAGACAATTTTACCCTACCTGAAAGCTATAATAATACATATTCAAGAATGTTATTATGTGAAAGGAAAATCGATAAAGACCCTAGTTATCTTATATTAAAAAAGGATATATAAAAAAGTTAACTGACATAGGCTTACAAGTTGAATCAGCACTCACTTATTATTTGTCTCAACCCAAACAAACCTGATAAACTCAGAATTGTTTTTGACGCAGCAGCAATAAGCAACGGATGTTGTTTAAATGATTTCCTATTGCCCGGACCTGACTTATACAATCAGCTTTCTTCTGCCCTAATGAATTTTAGAGAACATAGGATAGTATTTATAGGAGATATTAGGGAAATGTTCCTTCAGATTAAGGTAAAAGAATCAGACAGATTTGCCCAAAGAATCCTATGGCGAGAGGATCGCAATAGTAGCCCGGACGTACATGAAATTCAGGTATTATTTTTCGGCGCAAATGCAGCCCTAGTATTGCTGAACATGTAAGAAATAAAAATGCACTAGATTTCAAAGATAAATTTCCCATTGCAGCCAGTGACATTATTAACAAACATTATATGGCCGATTATTTGGGAGGAGCTGACGACATAATTAGTGCTGTGAAATTAATAAATGAAATTACACAAATACACAAACTTGCCAGGATTGATTTGGGATTATGATAAAGACACCTTCAGTTATAACTTGAGATTTTCAAAAGTCTATGATGACATTTTCAATCTGACAAAACGTCCCACTAAACGTGAATTATTAAAAATCACAATGTCTATTTTCGATCCTTTAGGATTCGTTGCACATATGCTCATAGCCAACAAGATTTTATTACAAGCGATTTGGGACAGTGGTATCCATTGGGATGACCAAATAAATGACGAACATTTTGAAATCTGGAAAACTGCGTCACCAATTCTATTAAAAATCAGGGAGTTTAGTATAAACAGAAAAATGACGACACTGCCCATTGACAAATGTAACGTTCAATTGCATATTTTCTGCGATGCATCCAAGCTCGCATACGCCGCTTGTGCCTATTTACGATTTGAATACAACAATCAAATCGAGAGTACTAATCACTGCAAAGTCGCGAGTAGCACCCTTAAAACCAATTACACTACCCCGATTAGAGTTGCAAGGAGCATTATTAGGAGCTCGACTTAGTAAAATGACATCAGATACTTTAAACATTAAAATACATCAAACCTACTTGCGGACAGACTCGGAGATTATCTTGTATTGGTTAAAATCGAGTAGTAGCGTTTTAAAGTATTTGTAGCTCAAAGATAAGGTGAAATTCAAGAACTCACAAACACCACTGACTGGAGATATGTGCCGTCAGCCTTAAACCCCGCTGATAAAGCAACTAAGATTTTCAATATTGATCCTTTGTTAAATTCTTTTTGGTTGACAGGGCCTTCCTTTTTGAGCGAAGATGTTTCACATTGGCTGAAGGAAAAAATTATTTTGAGTAAAGTCAACAACGAAACTGTTTTAAAAAAATATGTTAATATTGTAACAGAATTAAAAGATTTAGTTGTCGTACCAGATTTTATTAGAACTATGGCTTGGGTCTTAAGATACATTTCACAATTAAAATCGAACAAATCCACAAGCAATGAATTGACGACTGTTGAAATTAGAAAAGCTGAAATTCTTATTATTAAAAGGATCCAATCAGATAGCTTCGCTTCAGAATTAAATTCACTAGTCAAAGAATATCCAATTGACAAGACAAGCAATCTTAAATCACTTCCATTAATACTTTCGGATGACGGATTACTGAGAGTAAAAGGTAGATTAGATAATATAACTGACCAAACTTATTGTTTTGATGCGAAAAACCCTATAATTCTCAGCAAAAATAATCCAATTACAGAGCTATTAGTCCAACATTTTCATGTAAAATATTCGTCATCGAATGTTGAGCGACGTCGTGTAACAAATTTAAAGTGCAATTAACTCCAATTTAATTCGCGAAAAGACGCTTAGGGTACGCATGAGCACCTGTGATCGTGTGACCCATATAAATTATCTGTTAAAGGGTGGAATATTGCTTAAAATAAAGCAATGCTGATGAGTAAGAACGCAATGCTGTTGAGTAAGAGCACAAGCTCGGTAAACACCAAAGAAAAAATGAGAAAAACTCGTGCTCAGCAGCAACAACAACAAAACGACCGTCGACTTTCGGCTGTTCATACCAACAACGCATACTTCACCATACGCTCACCAAAGGTAACGGCACCTGAATCAACTGCATCACTGCAAGTTGACTCGGAGAGAGCACGCTCTCTCTCTCTATAATATGCTCAGTCACCACATTGCAAAGTGAGTCATGGAGTGCCCAGTGCCCGTCCCCAGACCCCTGCACCCTTACCAACGAGCTTCTGATAACAACAACGACCAGTACATTGCCTTCGCTTACAACTGTGTCTTCGACTGTAACAACGACAACTACAACAACAACAACGGCAGTCTCTCAGCGCCCGGTATTGTCAACTTAGTGCGACCAGCTCCCCCTCTTTAAACCGAAAAGTACAAAGAGCGCAAGCAGAACGCTAATACAGGCCGGGCTCGATCGCTATGTCCAAATTAAAAGAAGGTTAAGCCCACAATCAACTAAAAAAACCAACGCACCTAAAATAACAAAAACATCGGAAAACACTGTGCCAAATGAAGCGCTGAAAAACAATAGATTCGCGATTCTCAGCGAAGCCGAAGAAAATAGCGTTGAAACACCAAAGGCCAAGCAACTAAAGCCGCCACCTATTTATGTGCGTCAAGCAAATTGTACAGATTTGGTTAAAAAACTCAGTAATAAAATTGGCGAAAACAAATGCTATGTTACGTCGATAAGAAGAGGTAACATCAATGAAATTAAAATACAAGTCAACGACGAAAAAAACTATGGATCAGTGGCCAAATACCTCAACGATGACAAAATGAGTTACTACACGTACCAACTTAAAAGTAGCAAGGTGGTACAAGTGGTCATCAAAGGAATAGAGCCAACCGTTCCAGTCGAAGAGATAAAAGATGCACTAAAAGATAAGGGCTTTGAAGTCAAAATAGCCATGAACATAATAAACAAAAATAAAATTCCCCAACCAATGTTCAAGGTAGAATTGACACCTGACTTCATGCCTAAAGGTAACAACTAAGTTCACCAAATTTATAAGCTGCAATATCTACTGCACCGTAGAATTACAGTTGAGGAACCGCATAAGCGAAATAGACGTGTCCAATGCACAAACTGCCAGGAATATGGGCATACAAAAACCTATTGTACCCTACGTGCAGTCTGCGTTGCCTGCGGGGATGTACACCCCTCTGAGCCCTGCCCCGTAAAAAAGGAGGACCCATCTGCGAAGAAATGTAGCAATTGTGGGGGAAACCATACTGCCAACTATAGAGGTTGCCCTGTGTACAAAGAGTTAAAAAGTCGCATAAGCCAACAAAAAACCGCAGCTCGAAACCCTGTCATCCGACAAAACTTGCCGTATATACCACCAACTACGATTCCAGGAGTATCTTTTGCTCAGGCGTTAAGTAACACTAACGTCGTATGCCTCAGTTTCTAAACCGAAACTTCAACAAACCACTGCAGGAATAATGCACCATCAGGTACCGCAACATAGGCCAGAAATGACTGCTCAGCAGCCCAATGCGAATCCATCCCAATTGCCTAGTGGAATTGAATCAATTCTGGCAACTCTCACCAATACAATGGTAGCAATACAACAAACGATGCAGGAAATTATGCGCAATCAAAATCTCCTCCTGGAATTACTTATCAAACAGAAATCTAATTATATGGTCTCTCTAAAAATGTGTTTCTGGAATGCAAATGGCATTTCACAGCACAAATGCGAGCTCTTGCAGTTCCTCGATCATCATGACATTGACGCCATGCTCATATCAGAGACTCACCTAACAAACAAAAATTATTTTCATCTCAATGGCTTCAATGGTAAGGCTTATGGAGGTACTGGCATTCTTATAAATCATCGCATCAGACACTATCCGCTGCCATCATTTACTACAACTTATTTACAGGCCACAACAATTCAAATCGAAACTCAAAGCGGCTACTTAAGCATATCCGCAGTATACTGCCCACCGCGCTTCTCTGTTTCTGAAGCAGAATTTGTTAAATTCTTCGATCTGTTAGGTGACCGGTTTATAGCAGCTGGTGACTACAATGCCAAACACACCCATTGGGGATCCCGACTCATCACCCCGAAAGGAAGACAACTATATAACGCCATAATAACAACAAGAAACAAGCTTGATTTTATTTCTCCAGGCTGGCCTACATATTGGCCCACAGATCCAAAGAAGCAACCCGACTTGATAGATTTTGCTGTTACAAGAAGAGTGCCACAGGCTCAGATTCGTGTGGAGCACTTATCAGACCTATCATCGGATCACTCGCCGATCCTTCTGCACCTTTGTGACCATCCACAGTTATTGGAACGCCCACATTTTCTAACTTCTAGAAAAACAGATTGGCTTAAATACAGGAAGTACGTAAGTTCCCATATTGATGACTGCCCTAGCATTTATTGTAAAAATGACATAGATACCTCAGTTGAAGCATTAGTGTCTGTAATGTCACTGGCGGCAAAACATTCGACTCCAATAACTACAGCTAATAAACTTCACAAATGCAGCCGTGTCCCCAGGCACGTTGAAGAGCTGCTTCGCAATAAGAGAAAACTTCGGCGGGAGTGGCAAGCCCACAGATCACCTGAATCAAAGGAGCGGTTAAAAATAGCCGACCATCTACTACGCAAAGCCCTAGAAGATGAAAAACACCGAGCTCAAATGGATTATATGGAGCAACTCTCCCCAAACAGCAAACGATTCCCATTGTGGAAAGCTAAATCAGGAGTATGTCCTCCAATCGAAAGTGAAACACCATTACGTACACAAAGAGGAAAGTGGGCTCGCAGCAACGAAGAGAAGGCAAATGTATTTGCCGCCCATTTAGAAAAAGTCTTCAAACCACATCCAGCAACAAATAGCTTTGTGCTCCCACCAACCAATTATCTTGAAACTACCACACCTATCGTATTTCAAGTTGGAGAAGTTACAAGTGTCATTAAGGACCAAGTTTCAAAGCAAAAAAAAGCGCCGGGCCACGATTTAATTTCCCCCAAAATGATCATCGAATTGCCGAGCTGTGCAGTATATCTTCTCACCATTATTTTCAACAGCATGATGAAATGGGGCTATTTTCCTCAACAATGGAGAAAATCGGTCATCAAAATGATCCATAAAGTTGGAAAGGACAAGTCTCAGCCATCACCATATAGACCTATCAGTTTCCTGCCGTGTCTATCAAAGATATTCGAAAAACTGATCCTGAATCGCATCAAACAGCACCTACACACCAACAGTGCAATCCCATTGCACCAAGAGATACGAAATGCATTTGAAAAACGAGAGTATTGCTCCGCTGTTTTTCTGGATGTCGCCCAAGACTTCGACCGCGTTTGGCTGGATGGCTTAATTCACAAAATCAAAATATTACTTCCACAGAACATCCACAAAATACTGGAGTCATACCTACAGCAAAGAAGTTTCGCAGTTAGATGCAAAGATTTCCTCTCCAAATACCATCCAATTGAAGCTGGCGTACCCCAAGAGAGCGTGCTTGGACCAACACTGTATATTATATACACAGCAGATATACCGACAAACAGTCGTACAACAATTTCGACATTTGCTGATGATACTGCCATCCTAAGTCGCTCCAAGTGCCCAAAAAGAGCTACAGAACTTTTAGCATCTCACCTCGTGGCCATTGTCGCTAAACAACATCAATATTCCACAAGAAACCGAAGTATCATACCTTGGTATCCATTTGGATAGACGGCTTACTTGGCGTGATCTAAAAGAAAAGAGATCAACTAAAACTAAAAGCTATTAATCTACATTGGCTGATAAACGTCCGTTCACGACTAAAACTGGAGTACAAAGTACTCTTGTACAATGCTGTTCTCAAACCAATTTGGACATATGGCTCTGTATTATGGGGAAACGCTTCCATTAGTAATTTAGAGTTAATCGAGAGAGCTCAATTGAGTATACTGAGAACCATCACTGGGGCACCCAGGTACATAAGAAGTGATAATATCCGCGAAGATTTAAATGTGGGATCTGTTAAAGATGAAATCGCCAAGGTGAAAGCAAAGTACCAGCTTAAGCTTCGGAACCATCCGAACAGACTTGCACAGAATTTAACTTGTCAGGCTAGCCATACACAACTCCGGCGAAGAGACCTCCCCACCCAGCAATAACACTTAGGGCCATAAAAAAAAAAAATTAAATTGTAATAAATTAAATAACTGTATTAGATTAAGATTTTACTACTTATCGCAAGTCTCCTAGAGAAAAGATCAGATAAATAAAGAAAGCTCAAAAAAAAAAAAATGTCATGTAAAAAGCTGCCACATTGGATTGGACACAGTAATTTCAAACATAAGACAGCGTTTTTGGATTACAAAATGTCGAAGTACTGTGAAAAGAATTGTTAATAAGTGTCAGTTTTGTAAAAACAAAAAGGCCAGTCCAAAAGTACCTATGATGGGTCAGTTGCCAAAATGTCGTGTCGAGCCAACAAAGAGAGCCTTTCTAAAAGTAGGAGTAGGTTACTTTGGGCCGATATTTATAACAGTTAATCGAAGTCATGTTAAGCGATATGAAGTAATTTTTACATGTATGGCTTCCAGAGCTGTACATTTAGAGATAGCTGAAGACCTTTCTTGTAATGCATTCATGCATGTATTTCGCCAGTTTGGTTGCCGACGACGATTTCCGACTGAAATTTATTCGGACAATGGCACAAATTTTAGAAAAGCAAACAAAGATATCATTGAAATAATTTCAAATTGGCCAAAGGACGAATTAAATCAATTTTTTACCCAGAAAAACTGCAAGTGGTATTTTAACCCACCATTAACACCCCACATGGGAGGAGCTTGGGAGAGGCTTATTCGGATTGCTAGACAAGCTATTACCAAATTACCCACCTTCGGGCCGAAACACAGTCGAGTTCACCTCGACTCTAATTACCATATTCACTACTGCATGTGGAATAGCGCTGCAGAAGTCATGCCCTATTGGGAAACCAAGAGGCAAACTCAAGCCTTCCTGGTGGACTCCACAAGTAAATGAGTCAAGGAAATAGGCCAGGAAACTTTTCAATGCAGCCAGATCCCAGGGAGGGGAGCTACACTGGTGTGCGTACAAACAAAGTCTGTCAGAGTATAAGAAAATACTCAGGCAGGCTAAACGCTCGTCTTGGCAGGACTTCTGCTCTGACATTGAGAACACCACTGACGCCGCAAGGCTTCGAAAGGTTTTCTCGAAAACACCTTCAACGCTGGGTTACCTTCAGAAGCCAGATAAGTCATGGACAACTTCAAGTAAAGAGTCACTTGGTCTGCTTCTAGGAATCCATTTTCCCAGCTCCACTAGCGTTAAACCATCCAGCAGCGCGCCAAGTGCGTATTATCTAAAAATAATATCAGCTGGGCAAATAAAAGCCATACAAATCAGCCGGATAACATCATTCCGGCACAGCTTTTCCACGCAAGAGATACAGCCATCAGATGGCTGACCGAATTCTTTAATAAAATAATCCTAACAGGAAGTATATCTGAAACGTGGTGTGCTGTATGTTTATTGGTACATCGAAATTAAGTTTTTTAAGCAACGACTTATGCGCACATTTATTTTGTTCTTCCCAACTTCTTCTTCTCGATCAGAGTGACCAAAAGGGCTAAACTCAAAATACAAATCAATAACGATAAATTTCTTAATACTAGTTTTCGCAGCGACATATGCCGGCCCCTAGTGCTGAGTCTCGGCACGATCTTCTCTGTCGCAGCGTTGAACTCCAATTTTGCACAAGCGGCTCACTGGACGACGATAGGTGTTTCTGGCCGTTTTAACTCCATACACGCACTATTCCGTCTTCGCTAGGGAAAACCTTCTGCACATAGCCCAATGGCCATTCTCCTCGAGGCGTGTTGTCCTTCAGTAAAACCAGTTCGCCCACTTTGAGGTTTTCTACTTGTTTATGCCATTTGGAGCGATGAATGAGAGTTGGTAGATACTCCTTAATAAACCGTTTCCAGAGTGCGTCTATTAAGAATTGAGATACTCTCCAAATACGCTTCTCTTTCGACATTTCAAGGAATACACCCGGGCTGCGAATGGCGCAGCTCTGTTGGATGCAGACATCATTTGGACAGAAACCAATTCCGTCGTCGGGATTGTCCGATTCAAGTATATACGGCCGAATGTTGACAAGATGTTCTACCTCTGCAATTATGGTTTGAATGTTGCATCATTTGGGTTTGAGTTAACCGACATCACTGCTTCGATCGCTCTTTTTTAAAAGTCGCTCCCAGCATCCGCCAAAATTAGGCGCATTAGCCGGAATAAAGTTCCAGACAATTTTACTGCTGGCCAATGTGGACCTTATCTGTTGAGCATCCATTTCTTCGAAGGCCTCCAGTAATTCTCGTGATGCACCTCTAAAGTTGGTACCATTGTCAGACCAGATTGTTTGTACTTCACCGCGTCATGCCATCATTCTTCGTAACGCCATTATGCAAGTCTGTATTCAAGGAATGCGCTATTTCTACGTTGATCGCTCGGGTTGTCAGGCACCTGAAGATGACACCATAGCGTTTGTAAAGAGACTTTTACGCTCTGTTATATTGTGACGTTTTGACATAGAAGGGCCCAAAATAATCCACTCCTTTTTCGAATGTGAGAAACCTCTCTTTTGGTAAATTACCCATTTGTGGTTGGATAGGTCGCGCCTTTTTGCGTTTGCACCAAACATAGGCCTGTATTATTGATCGAATGACGTAGTTTAATTTTGGCATCCAGAACTTTGTCTTGAATTTGTGTACGACGACTTGCATGCCCACGTGTTGTGAATCGACATGCAGTTTAAATATTAACATATTGGTAAATTGGTGCTTACCATCCAGAACTACTGGATTTTTTGTTATTGATGGAATTGTGGCGGTTACATGCAGTCGGCCAATATATACACCCCAATCGATAGCAAGCTATCGAAAGCATAGAGGCACTTGGTGACTGATCGATATACAGCAGCGTCGTCCACCATCTCCGCACGTTAATTTCACATATTGTATAATTTAAAGTTATTAAATAAAGTGGTTATTGTTACAAATATTATTATTATCACAACAAGATCCCACATTGGTGACCCCGACGTGATTTAACTCTGCGGAGACGTCAACTTTTAAAGAATATAAACTATCAAATGCTACGACTTTTTCTCTGGAATTACACACATACACACAAGCGCAAACACATTAAATGCCCGCGTCACTCATACATACATATATACACACGTTTCAAATAATTTCACAATTTAATGAAACATCGAACCATGAGTGATTGTTCTTCAGACGACACAGTAATTGAAGGTACAAGTACGTCCTCTGCTGATCCAACTCCGATTGAACCAAACATGGATTCAAACAACATAGTTAACCGTGTGGCAGTGAAAGTCCCACCATTTTGGGCCGAACGTCCCGAGACCTGGTTCGCTCAAATTGAATCGCAATTTTGCATCGCAGGAATTTCAGCTGACCAAACAAAGTTTCACACTGTTGTGGCTTCAATGGAATCAAACGTAATTGCTCAAATTACCGACGCTGTGCTCAATCCGCCCGCAAATGACAAATACGAGAATCTCAAGCGCAGTGTTATAGAGCGATTTTGTGAGAGTGAACAGATGAAGATTCGCAAACTTCTTTCTGACATTGACTTGGGTGATCGCCGCCCGACGCAGCTCCTAAATGAACTTCGTGGACTGGCCACAGACCGCATAAGTGAAGATTTTCTCAAATCTTTGTGGATGCAACGTCTGCCACCACATGCACGTGCCATTCTTCAAGCATCAGGCGATGATTTACAAGGTTTGGCGAAATTAGCTGACAAGGTCCTCGAAGTTGGAGGATTCGGCCAAGTCAACGTTACTTCTAGTACCGCAACGCCATCTAACCCAATAGACAAAATAATTGCTCGCTTGGATAATTTGGAGAAATGCATTCGTTCTCGTTCCCGTTCTCGAAACCGTTCACCAGGAATTAATACCCGTAACGCTTCTTCCTCAGTTTGCTGGTTCCATGAGAAATTTGGCAACAAGGCTAAAAAATGCAAACCACCCTGCTCATTTAACGATCCAAAAAACTAAAAACTACTAATCAACACAAATTTTTAATTGACACAGGTGCTGACGTTTCAGTTCTGCCGGCTTTGCCCAAAGATAAATTTAATCCAACAAACTCTTTCAGTTTATTCGCAGCAAACGGCACGCCTATCAAAACGTTTGGTGAAAGGCGCCTCAAACTGTCACTTAGACAGAGACGCGATTTTGTTTGGACATTCATATTGGCAAACGTTTCCATGCCAATCATTGGGTCAGATTTTCTGAGCCATTTCGACCTGTTGGTTGATGTTAAGCGGCGCACATTGATCGACACAAAAACATCGCTGCAATCAGGAGGCATCGTTGTCCAAGCGTGCGACCCGACGATAGTATCGCATATCACTAACGACGATGTTGCTGACTTACTTGTTGAATTCAAACAACTGGCAATTCACAACCATAACACACAGCCGTCACCTTCCGACGTAACACACGTTATCGAGACCAATGGACCAGCAGTTTTTTCCCGACCACGGAGGCTCACTGGCGACAAACTGGCTGCCGCTAAGAAAGAGTTTGCTTACATGGTAGAACGGGGCATTTGTCGTCCCTCCAGCAGTAGTTGGGCAAGTCCATTACACATGGTTCGAAAAGCTAACGGCGAATGGAGACCTTGTGGCGATTATAGATCACTAAATGCAAAGACAGTGCCTGATCGCTACCCACTACCATTCGTTCATGATGTCACAAACATTTTGTTCAACAAATCGATATTCTCAGTCATCGACTTGCAGCGAGCGTATCACCACATTTCAGTCGAGCCAAAGGACATACCAAAGACCGCAATTACCACACCTTTCGGATTGTTTGAATTTTGTTACATGACCTTTGGTTTGCGCAATGCAGCCCAAACATTTCAAAGATTTATGCACAACGTATTGCGTGATCTCTAATTCGCATTCGTTTATGTCGACGACATTCTCATCGCTTCTAACAGTATGGAGGAACATAAGCAACATTTACGAACAGTGTTTGGACGACTTCAGCACAACAAGTTAACAATCAACGCTGACAAATGCCAGTTTGCAAAGAATGAGGTCCAATTCCTTGGTCATAAAATTAATGCAAATGCATTTCTACCATTGGAAGCACGAGTCTCAGCCATACGAGATTTTCAGCAACCTACAACAGCATGCCAACTGAAGAAATTCTTAGGCATGATAAACTATTACCGCCCATTTATACCGAATGCGGTAAATAGTCAAAGCAAACTGCAATCGCTGATAAAGGGAAATAAGAGAAACGATAAAACTCCAGTGGAATGGACTCCTGACACTGTAACAGCATTCCAGGAATGTAAGGACCAACTTGCTACTTTATTGACACTTCTCGCCCCAAATGCAAAACTCTCGTTAAGCACAGATGCCTCTGACACCGCTGTTGGAGCTGTAGCACACCAACTAGTGGATGCCAAACTTCAGCCGCTTGGATTTTTTTCAAAAAAACTGAATCCTGCACAAACTAGGTATGGAACCTACGACCGCGAACTGCTGGCAATATTTTTGGCAATACGCCATTTTCAATATATTCTAGAAGGCAGACAATTTACTGTTTACACAGATCACAAACCACTTATCTACGCATTCTCTCAAAAATTGGACAAAACTCCACCCGTAAGAGGAAGACATCTGGAATTCATAAGCCAATTCACCACTGACATCAAACATGTGTCTGGTAGAGATAATGAAGTTCCGGATTTACTCTCTCGCATTAATGCAATTACCGAAATAAATTTCGACGCCATTGCTACTGCCCAAGAATCTGATCCGGAACTGATGCAAATGCTGAAGGATAACAAAACCTCATTAAATATAAAGAAGATCGCCTTGCCGAACACGTCGTTTTCCCTCTACTGGGACGTTAGCACAGGCATAGCTCGACCATTCATACCACAGCAGCTTCGGCAGAAGGTGCTGCAAAAAATACATGGTCTATCACATCCAGGACGGAATGCTACACAAAAGCTCATCTCAACACGATTTGTTTGGCCGTCATTGTCAAAAGACGTTGGCAATTTTGTACTCACATGCACGCAATGCCAGAGATGCAAAGTTCAACGTCACAACAAAACAGCAACCGGGAGCTATGGACCAACATATCAACGTTTTGATCACATAAACATCGATATCATCGGACCATTGCCAACCTCACGAGGAAACCGATGCTGCTTGACTTGCATCGATCGATTTTCCAGATGGCCCACAGCAATTCCAATTCCCGACATATCAGCTGAAACTGTAGCCACAACGCTGATAAATGGATTGATTTCTTTATTTGGCGTTCCACTTCAAATCACTAGCGATCTTGGACGCCAGTTCGAGTCAGCCGTTTTTTCTGGATTGATGCGAATTTTGGGTATTAACCATTTACGCACAACAGCCTACCACCCACAGTCAAATGGTTTGGTGGAGCGCTGGCACCGAACTCTTAAAGCAGCCATAAAATGTTACAGGACCAACGACTGGTGCGACGTCCTGCCTCTAGTCCTGCTTGGATTACGTACCACGTGGAAAGAAGACTTAGGAGCCCGCCCAGCCGAAATGCTTTTTGGTTCACAACTTCGCATTCCCGGCGAGTTCGTCACACATGGGAAGAACGAGCCAAACGAAACTGAATTTATAAAAATGTTTCGAGAGAAAATTAGATCTCTCCGACAAAGCAGCACTTCCTGCCATAGCTCCAATGAAACCTTCCTGCAGCCCGATATTAAAAAAGCAACACACGTATTTGTTCGTCTTGATCGTGTTCGTACTCCATTGGAAGCTCCATACGAGGGCCCATTCGAGGTTCTAAGCAGAAACGATAAATAAAACACCGACTCCATCCTTTACCACCACAAAATCGGGTCGAACCGTCCGGTTCCCTCCAAGATACCGATAGGTTCCCATCTAACGGCGGAGCACTGTGGCGGTTACATGCAGTCGGCCAATGTATACACCCCTAATCGATAGCAAGCTATCGAAAGCATAGAGGCACTTGGTGACTGATCGATATACAGCAGCGTCGTCCACCATCTCCGCACGTTAATTTCACATATTGTATAATTTAAAGTTATTAAATAAAGTGGTTATTGTTACAAATATTATTATTATCACAACAAGATCCCACAGAATCTCCTTTGCACGTTCAATTCGACCAGCCACTCGCATAATTTGATTCTCATCTAAGTATATGTTGTACTTTGTAAGACGTAGATTAGGTGACGCTTTACCACATTGAACTCTTACAATGTCATTTGGGAAGGATTGAAGCTGCACAATTTTATGTCAAGTTGGGCCGGTAAGCAAATTTCTTTTTAGCGACGTACCGTTACACTCAGCAGCCGCTTCGAATACGAGTCGTAGTTTCCCTGGTTTGCTTGAGTTGCAAACTGCGAAGGAAGCTTTATATCGTTTATTAGCCATACATCATTTAATTTGTGTGTTGTGCCTCTGGTATCACTTAGCTTGATATTTGCTCGCTCTCCTGTTGACTCGTATCTATATACTCCACCTGTCCAGCTAAAGCAAAAGGGCTCATTGATTCCTTTTAAACCGATTTCATGAGCCAAACTCATATCCATGATTGTGGATGTACTTCCTTCATCCAAAAAGGCAATTATCTGTTTGGAATGTTTTTCTCCGTGAACTGTGACTGGTACCATTGGTTCTGCAATGACTCCGCTAAAATTTTGCGGTGCCACTACCGTTGCCCCGCTTGCCTGTTTGTGTAGCAGTTTGTTGTGAAATTTCTCGCAATTATCAATTTTGCAAGCCTCTCGTAGATTGCATTGACCTTTATGAAATTTCAAGCAGCAATAACACGCTTTATGGCGGTTTGCAAGATCCCAGCGTTTTTTTACAGTAGAGTTGAGAAAGACGTTGCATTTGATGAGGTCGTGTTTATCCTCGTTGCAAATAGAACAAGTTGCTGTACAGCAGTAAGCGCGCATGCCTTTGTAGTTTAAGAATGCGCCCCATTCTCGTAAGTAGTTTTCAGCCAATTTTCCAATCATCGTAGCTAGAAGCCTTTGAGTGTCGATTAGAGTTCCATTTGTATACTCCAGTTCAGAATTTATGTTGCTGAGCCTTTTAGCGCCTTGGATAATCGAGGTACGTCTTCTTCGCCAGAAAATCCACAGTTCCTGCTTGAAGTTTCAAATTGGTGTATGAAGTGCTTCCAGGTTAGCGCAGATGATCCGTCGAACTCTAAGTTTTTGCCGTCGAAAGCTTGTCGTGCTAGCATTTTTGTCATTATAGCTTGCATGGATTCATCGTGTGGTGTTTCCGAATTGCGTTGCTGGTGTACCCAATCGGACGTTTGCTCATTTGACATTGAGCGTGCGTGTTTTTCGTTGGACCGTGCAGAATTTGAAGAAGAGCATTTTGTCAGTAAAGCTTTGGTTTTCAGAACATTTCTCTTACTTACCAATGCTTCTTCTTCCGCTTGAAAAAGATCCAACTTAGGCGTGCACCTTTCGATTCCATTCTTAATTTTCGCTATACCTTGGTCGTCGTTTGCAGTGACGTCACTATGTGCTTCTGCCAATGCGTTTTGCAGTTGAGTGAGTTCCTCCTGCTTTTGTATTTTTTGGCGTTTTAAGTTTACATTTTCCGCATCTATATTTCCGGTTTGTTCGTTGACGTCTAGTTTCAGCTCCAAATCCGATGCATTTGACCCATCGCCGCTTTCGATGCCGCCAACTGATATAGCTTCCTCAATTTTGGCCGCCATGACAGTTTTTGGCGTGTTTGCATCGACGCCGATGTCAAGAAAATCACAGACGCGCAATCAAGCGTTTTCGCCTAGTTCCTTGATAATTGCCAGCTCGTGATTTTCTTTTGCTGTATGCCTATTTTTGTGATTCTGAGTATACTTACTGAAAAGCGGTGTGATCGCCACCGCATACTATTTTGTCAATTCAGTGACCTACTCAAAAGGCATTTTTGTATTGCTATGACTGGATCACTTTCGTACTCGATCATGGGTGTATACGGTTTCTGCTTTACTTTTTCATCGCACATTCTTGTTGTCGTTTTCTGCAATCGTACTTATACTCATACGCGTACAATACAAATATTGCGTGCGCAAGAAACGATGAGAGAAGAGTTGACAAAATCAATGTGATGATTAGCAAAGCAAAGACCAAGTACTGAAAACAACGCATGTGCATAACGGCGTTTTTTATGTATGCTCATAATGCACTGTAAATAATTTTTTTCTGCATTCTGCTTCATATGGAAGGGTATAGTTAATTGCTGCATAAGACTCATTAGTGTTGAATCGATCATAGAGGAACGTATTCATAAGACCAAAAAAATGAATTAAATAAATCCTTTTAATATTGTACACATCTTTTTTTTACCTTGCCTTGTTTATGTTTGTATTCTTAGCGATATAGCCAAAACAAAATCGTAGCCGAATATGTACAGTGTACACACAAATGAACATACTGTAATAACATACGTACTTTTTATTATGAGTTTTTATTAATTATTTATTAACTTTTATGACACTCAATCTTAAAACTTGAACTTATACTGATTTCTTACATTTTACTTAAAATGAACTTAGCTAAGGCCTCGTAGCTGCGCTGCCAGAGACGCCGGCAGCGGAGCGGCCGCATTATGTATTTTACTTATGTATTTGTACTCAGCGCTGTTGGCAGCGAGAGCGCGAGGGAGAATGTTATGTGCACTTGAGGTGGCTGACACTAGTTGCACTGACGCTGCACTTATGTCGCCCAATGCATGTGCGATCATATTACATCGCGTCCGAATTATGCTTGGCTTTTTGAATTAATTTATTCACTGCAATAAAGTGTTACAGTGTATACTCCTTATGTATGCACACTACATCTCCCTCCTTTTGAAAAATAACGTAATATTATGAAGTTATTTTCTAAATTATTTATCTATTAATTTCATGTATATCTAGTTATGAAATATGTTTATATCTTTATGATTCGTTTCTTATTAATCTATTTGTTTTGTTTGTTTAATAATGTTTTTAAAAGGAAAATTGATATATGTATGTATATACTTATTTGTATGTATAAATTTTGTTTTTTTTTTTTATCTTATTTTTATTTTATTTTAATTTTTTTTTTTTTATATGTATATGTATATATATATATATTTTTTTTTCTATTATTATTTTTTTTTTCGATGGAATCATAGAAAATTGATGTATATTTTTTTTTTTTTTATTTTTTGATATTTATATATATGTATTTATGCTTGTGTATGGCCATACTTCAAGTTACGAATTAAAAATCTTTAACCTATCCTTATGTACTGTTTGTTTTTTGTCTTTATTATTTGATATTATTATGTTATTATTTTCTTCTACTTTTTCTACCTTATATGGTCCTGTATATTTAAAATCTAGCTTGTGACCTGTTTCATTTTTCAATAGAACCTGGTCTCCTATTTTTAACTTCAGATCTAAACTATTCTTGTCATAACTAATTTTCTGTTTATGTTTATTTGACTCTAGCATTAATCTTGCTCTTTTCAAAGCTTGTTCTATCCTAAACTTAGATTCCTTAGCATAATCTTCTATATTGTAAAGTGGTTCTATTCTATCTATGCTATTGAAATACTCTGGTAAATTTGAGGTTCTACCAAAAACTAGCTCATATGGACAGTAATCATGTGCCATTGAGGGTGTAGTATTAAAAGAATATACGAAGTACTGTAACCACACATCCCAATCTGATTTGTCGACTGAGATGTATGACCTGATGAACTCATTAAATGTTCTGTGGCTTCGCTCCACGGTTCCTACAGTCTGGTGATGATGTGCAGTAGATGTTATGTTTTTAATATTTAGATTTTTACATAAATCTTCAATTATTGAATTCTTATACTCTGTTCCCATGTCCGTAATGAACGTCTTCATTGGACCGTACTTCAGAATAAAATGTTCAAATATAGCCTTGGCTACTGTCTTTGCACTTTTGTTCTCTATTGGTATGGCTACAAGGTATTTTGTTAAATCGCAGATTAAAGTTACTGCGTATTCATTTCCTTTTTCTGACCTAGGTAGTGGACCGATCGTATCCACAATTACCCTATCGAAAGCCTTTATTGGCGTATCTGTTATTATCAATGGGGCTCTGGTATGTTTAGTCGATTTCGACTTTTGACATTTTCGACATTTTTTTATATAATTTGTAATGTCTCTTGTTATATTTTTCCAGTAATAATGCCTTTTTATTTTTGCCATTGTTCTTGCTATACCCGTATGGCCTCCTTGTATTGGATCGTCATGGAATGTAAACAGTATTGCTTCTTTTTCTTTTTCTTTATTTATTTGGGTCACCGGCTTGAGTAGCGCTACTCTTAATGATTTCAATATTTTATTGCCCATTTCTTTAAAAGATTCTATTGAAGTTGTTTCAAAAATCTTTTCGCTCGGTGCCACTTTGAGTCGGCTGATATTAAGCACACCGGCTTGCCTTTCAAGCCTTTGGAAGAACTGACCTAAGTCGAGAATTCCATTGGAGTACATATCGCTAACATCAATTCTTGCTATGACTTTTTTTCCATGCTTTAGTAAACATGTTGAATCTGTCGTACGCAAGGTCACTACTTTTCGTACCTCGTCATTTATAATGACTTCGTATACGTTGGGCTTTGAAGCTTTATTTTTAGTTTGCTTATGCAAATCTACTTTGTCTTTCTCTGCGCAGAGACTTTTCTGTTTACTTTGATTTCTTGTAGTGACTTTTAGTATTTTGTTTCCTTTATGTATATCTTTTAAGTCTGTTATAGTTATTCTCGACAACGCATCTGCTATATGGTTGTCTTTTCCCTTGAGGTATTCAACTGTGAAATCATACTCCTCTAAGTCAAGTCTCATGCGCGTCAGTTTTGAGCTCGGGTTCGTCATTGAAAACAAGTAAGTTAAGGGCCTATGATCGGTTTTGACTGTGAAGTGTCTGCCATAAATATATGGTCGAAAATGGTTTATTGCCCAATGGATGGCTGCCAGTTCTTGCTCCGTTGTATTTTTGTTACTTTCCCCTTTTGTAAACGATCTTGATGCATACGCTACTGGCAGTTGTGTCCCATTATGATTTTGGGTCAGTACAGCTCCACAAGCTTGTTTACTCGCATCCGTCGTTATGCAAAATTCTTTGCTAAAATCTGGGTACTGCAACAACGTAGGCTTCATCAACTGGACTTTTAAATATTCGAATGCTTTTTGACATTCACCGGTCCACTCAAACTTAACATTCTTTCTACATAATCTTGTTATGTGCCGCGAATAATCGGCGAAATTTTTTATAAAACGTCTATAATAATTGCAGAATGCAACGAATCTTCTAGCGCTATCAGCGTCCGTTGGGACTGGGTACCTTTCTATGACATCATATTTCTTGCTGTCTGGCAAAATACCCTTATCAGTACACTTATGGCCCAAAAAGGTTACCTCGTGCCTGAAGAATGAGCACTTTTCGGGGTGCAATTTAAGGTTGTGTTTTCTACACAAATCAAAAACGCTTGTAAGATTCTTAATCATATGTTTTTCTGAACACCCGATGACAATCAGGTCATCCATATATAAGAATGCCTGAGTAGGTTCTATACCCGAAAATGCGATTGTCATCATTCTTTGAAATGAATTTGGTGCTATTTTTAAACCATATGGTAATCGCGTGAAGCGATAAGAGCCATTGCTCGTGGAAAAAGACGTTATGTTTCTGGAGCTTTCCTCAAGCTCTATCTGATGAAATCCTGACATCAGATCCAAACATGAGAAGTACTTAGCTCTACCCAATTGATCGAGAATATCATCAATTCTGGGCAACGGAAACTTGTCGGATAAGATTTTTTTATTGATCTGGCGATAGTCAATCACCAAACGCCATCTTTTACTATCAGAACCCGGCAATGACTTTTTTGGAACTATCAATAATGGGCTATTATATTCTGAGACTGACGGTTCTACTATTTTGTCTTTTATTAGCTTCTCGACTTGCTTGTCTACCTCTTCTTTTTGGCTATGTGGAATTCTATAGTTCTTAATATAAACTGGTTCATCATCTTTCATTCTTATCTTTTGTTTGTAGAAATTATTGGTTGATATCGATTCGGTTTCTATTCCGAATACGTCAATGTACTTGGTGCATATCTCCGTAAGAGCGTGTTCGAACTGTGGTGGGAAATTTTTACTTAGTTTGTCCAAGACCTCAATGTGACTGCTGTTCATATTTGTTTCTATTATTTCATAATCACTCAATGGTTCAAAATTTACTTCGTTTAACCGAATGATTGCATTTTTATCTGTGGTATTCAAAATTCGGACAAAAATATTTTTAGAGTCTGCAATGGAGTTCCCAATGTATACTCCGTTTTGAATTTCTTGATTTGGTATGAATATATACTTGCTTGTAGTATTTATGGAAATTTTTCGGACGACTTCGGATCTTGCTGGCAAAATTGTGTAACTATTTTGAAGTGTATGATGTATTGGGATTTTTATTGAGTGATCAATATTATTAGGTCTCAGTATGAGCCAATCACTCTCCTGATTTAAGTCTATTTGACAATTATATTTCTTCATAAAATCTATACCTATTATTCCATTACATGGAAGCGGAAAGTCTGAATCTACTATATGAAAGTCATGAGGGATGGCATAGCATGTTGATAGGAGTTCTATCATTGCCGATCCTTTGGAATTGGTTGTTCCCTCACCTATACCGGACAATTGAGTAATATTATTATAATTGACGTTATCAAACGAGTCCGTATCTTCCTTTATTAAAGACACATCTGCACCTGTATCAACCAGCAATGTGTACAACTTATGTGTTGTTTCATTTTTTAGTGTAACATAAAGATTGAAATTAAGGTTTATTGCGTGAACCGTTTGTTCCACAGTTTTCTTTATCCCAAGGGTTTTTACTGGTTTTCCGACGTGGTTTGCACCAGTCGGACTTGGTTATAATTGCTGTTATTTCGTTGGTAGCCATTCTGGTAGTTTCTACCACCACGATGGTTATCTCCACCGCGATAGTTATTTCCACCGCGATAGTTATTTCCACCGCGATAGTTATTTCCACCACGATAGCTATTTCCAACGCGATGGTTATTATTACCTCTGGCTCTATGATTATTACTGAAGCGTCTGTCTATTTGCTGGTTTTTATAATACAAAATTGTATCTGTTCGTCCAGTTGCATCGGTACAACTATTGACAAACTTGGAGACAGCCTCATTCATATTGTTGAATTGGCCGGCCTCCATTACCAGCTTTACCCTGTCAATGTTACAATTCTTCATCATTGATTTTACAGCATGTTGCGTACTGTATTTAGCGGCTATCTCCAATGAAAGTCCATCGTTTATGTATGCACTCTCTAGAGACTTTGTCAGTTTTTCTACCTCTTGGGTATACTGATTAGCCGTCTTGCTCTTCTGTTGAAGATTCATCAGTTTGGCTGTAATAACCTCAACCGAGTCACCTTTTACAGTGGCAGAAAGTTTGCAAACAATTTCAGCAATTGAGTTCTCAGTGCTAATTAAATTGCGTGCGTTGCCTTTGAGCTTTGTTTTTATTAATTGGACTGCCGTTGACTCGTGCGTCTCTTTAATTGAGTCCACCAACTGCAACGCGTCCAAGAAGCTTCTCAAATTTTCGGCTTTGCCATCAAACTCCGGTATCAGAGATGACGCCGTTTTTAAGAATTGTATCTGTGTCTGCGACATTTTTCGCAACTGCGGGCTGTTTACTATTGCGTTGAGGCTGTCAGCCGGTTCGCTTCTTGCGGGGCTGTTATTGGGAGTAAGTCCGCTTTTGGAATCTTCTTCCGAAATTATGCTGACATATGCCGTATTTGGCGATTTTGACCTGGGACTTATAGACATTACTTCATCTTCGTCCACAGCTATATATGTCGCCGCGCTACTTATGACATTTGGCAAGTGTATATCCAAGCCATGTCTTTCCCTAACAGCGAGCAGCTGTTCTCTTAGACGTTTGACAACGTCTGAAGCCTGAGTCCAATGGAGATCCGTGAGCCTAGGTTTGTTTTCTAGGAATATCTCTCGGATCTCGTTATAATAATGCACCAATTTGATGGTGTGCTTATTCAATGTACCAATCTGTATTGGCCTATTTTGAGTGAGGCTTTTGTATGATTTATCAAATTCAGCTCTCAGCTCTTGCACTCTCCCGCATATAGCATTCCAGTCCATGTATTATGGATAATTTTGATGCTCAGCAAGATTTTTTTTTCATTGGACTCCTAGGTAATTAAGTTGAACACCCTTTCTTTTTTTTTACTTTTAATTTTTATGTTTTATTTATTATTTATTAATTTTTATTTATTTATGTTTCTTCTATTCTATTCCTATATTTCATAATTATTATTTACTGTTTAAATCTATTGTCCTGGTCATCTACCCATTGTGCATAGTGGTTGGTTCTACCTAGGTGTGGATTTCTTTCCACTCTTGGGCATACCTGATATTATAATTTTACATTGGTGAAAAATGTCCTTTTTTTATTTATATTTATTTATTAATAATTTTTTTTTGCTGCTGGCAGTAATCGCTGTATATTTTTTTTATATTTTATCTAAGTCATTTGCCTTACTCAGAATTCTTTTTTTTAGGCATTTATTGTGTAGCTTATACAGCTTAAAAAACAAATTCGCACTCATTAACACAACGATTACTACCAACAGGATATTTATCATTTCTACATCTACTTTCTGTGATTCCACCTTATTGACAATTCCTGCAGTGGAATCTACTACCTTAGTGTCTATCAAACCCATTTTGGGTATATTACTTATTTTATCGGTAACTATGCCACTTTTATATGGCTTATATATTTCTATCTGATCTATCTTACTTATACTATTGCTCCTCATTCATACTATTAAAAGATTGACAATTTTCCTGCCTATTTGTTCGTACAGCTTTACGGGCTGTACTTCTAATCGGGCAGAAAAGGTTCCGCTCAATTTTACAATTTTCCTTATTAATTATTTTACAATTTTCTTATTGGCTATTTTTTTTTACAATTTTTCTTACATATATATATTTTAACTTAAATATGCATTACAAATTTTGCATTATAAGTTTTTATCTTTGCTTAATCATTAAATTTTCCTCTGGTGTCCCTTTTTGGGATTGTCGTCTTGTGGCGTCCGCATCAGCTGGACGTCGCCGGTGTGGCACGCTGATGCTCCCTCGTTGTCGCTGGTGGTGGTTTGCCTCCCGCACTTGTCGCTATTTGATGTGGTGTATTCCCGCATCAGCTGGGCGTCGCCGGTGTGGCACGCTGATGCTCCCTCGTTGGTGCAAGGGGCGGCCTGCCTCCCGCACTTACAGTTGTCGTCGGCGTTTTTCCAGCGGTGGTGCAAAAGGCGGTCCTATGCCTTTCACACTTACTGCTCCTAATTGCGTATCGTGCAGTGGCGGCACGTGTACTCGCAGTGTGGGGTGTGCAATGGTCCCTCGCAGTCCGTTGGGCAGCTTTTTGCGTTCCTTGGCAGTTGCTTGGGTGAAGGCGGTAAAATTATTTCACGTTTATTTATATTTTCAATACGAGTGGAGCGAGTTGCGGAGTCGGGTTTCGCATTTTTGCTTATTGACTTTAAATAGTCAAGTTCTGCCTGCAATTTTTGGGCCGTTGTCCACGCGGGTGGTGTTGCAGTTGAGAATAAAAGCCACTTTAAATGTGCTATTCTCTTATTAATTTTATTGTGCACACCTCCGCGTTTACCCATCACTCGCGCACTCTACTCACTCAGTATTTTTATTGTGTTGATGTCCATGCCAAGCTCCGTCTTCCGAATTTTAAAGTTGTCCTCCTGCCGTTATTATGGTCGTTTTTATGGTATATCAGCTCCTCTGTCCTTGGTCCTCCAGGACCACTATCACGGTCCTATGTAGGTCCTGTCATGGTCGCCATGTAATAACATACGTACTTTTTATTATGAGTTTTTATTAATTATTTATTAACTTTTATGACACTCAATCTTAAAACTTGAACTTATACTGATTTCTTACATTTTACTTAAAATGAACTTAGCTAAGGCCTCGTAGCTGCGCTGCCAGAGACGCCGGCAGCGGAGCGGCCGCATTATGTATTTTACTTATGTATTTGTACTCAGCGCTGTTGGCAGCGAGAGCGCGAGGGAGAATGTTATGTGCACTTGAGGTGGCTGACACTAGTTGCACTGACGCTGCACTTATGTCGCCCAATGCATGTGCGATCATATTACATCGCGTCCGAATTATGCTTGGCTTTTTGAATTAATTTATTCACTGCAATAAAGTGTTACAGTGTATACTCCTTATGTATGCACACTACAATACATGTTCTACTACATACATATGTACATACGTGTAAACACATGTGCACTGAATATCCAAGGTCAACTTCGCAAATCATACTTTCAGAAGTACAAGTATTGCAGGCACCGCAGCTGAATTGATCGTGCAGAGCGAACACTCAAAAACACCGAGTAAAAAAATTGCCGAGTGCGAGAAAACCCAATACTCAATTGATCACAAAAATTTGGTGGTGGTTTTTACTCTTACAAGTTTCTTTGCAATCACCAACCGCATAAGTACAAAAATGAGTGAAGAGGATAACGAAAAGTCTTGTTGTGATTGCATTGATCTAAGTATAAGAAGGCCATGAGTATAATCAACACCGCATCATTTTTTTATGCGGTGTTTTGTATGATCGTGAGTGAAATATTCTAAGTAGGTATGCAGTGTACTTATTGTTGCGGTGCACCGCTGCAGTTCTCTGATTTGAGTATCTTTCCACTGCCACATTTTTACTTTTTTGTTAAAGTTTATTATTTATAGCGGACTGTATAACTATAGGTGGTATCACTAATATGATCCGGCTTGAAGGACTACTTATGTGTTGTATGTTTATTGGTACATCGTTTAAGTTTTTAAGTTTTTTAAGCAACGACTTATGCGCACATTTATTTTGTTCTTCCCAACTTCTTCTTCTCGATCAGAGTGACCAGAAGGGCCAAACTCAAAATACTAATCAATAACGATAAATTTCTTAATACTAGTTTTCGCAGCGACACGTGGTTTAGATCAAAAGTGGTCTTCATACCCAAAGCGGGTAAAGCCACGCATACTACCCCGAAAGACTTCAGACCTATCAGTATTTCGTCTTTTCTCCTAAAAACGCTCGAGAGACTACTAGGTCTCTACCTAAGAAGCAGGATCCCGCTTTCTGACCTCGCACGCTCACAGCATGCCTACTGCAAAGGCAGATCAACAGAAACGGCACTCCATGGCGTTATCTCGAATATTGAGAGATCTCTCAATATCAAACACTTCACAATCACTGCTTTCCTAGACATAGAAGGCGCTTTTAATAACGTGTCCCCAAACGCTATCATGAACTCACTTACGGACCTGGGAATAGACAACTCCATCGCAGAATTGATAAGACAGCTACTCACCAAGTGGTTTATTAAGGCTAAGCTGGGGTCGTCCACTATATCCAGATACGTAAGTTGCGGAACACCTCAGGGCGGCGTTCTCTCACCATTCCTTTGGAACGTGGCGGTCAACACACTTCTCCGATCCTTGGAGGGAATAGGGGGATGCCAAGCTGTAGCCTACGCAGATGACGTGATCATCTCCTTTTCGGGTAAATTCCCCCAAACACTCTGCGAACGTATGTCTGATGCATTAAGCACACTGTCAACTTGGGCAACGTCAAGTGGCCTAAGTGTAAACTAGTCCTAGCAATACAGAGCTAGTCCTATTCACCAGGAAATACAAAATTCCACAACTTCGTCCCCCACTAGTAAATGGGGTATCATTATCATTCAGCAGCTCAGCCAAATATCTAGGTCTAATACTGGATAGGAAGCGAGTCTGGAGGCTGAATATTGAAGACCGAGTGAGGAAGAGCACAGTCGCGCTCTATACCTGTCGGAAATCCATTGCCCCATTTCAGTGGGCATGGCACCATATGTAGTCCACTGGCTTTATACCACGATAATTAGACCCATACTGTTGTATGGGGTCTCAATTTGGTGGCCATCACTGTCCAAAAATTCATCTCTCCAGAGACTAAATAAGGTTCAACGACAGGCTGAACTAACCATTTCAGCTGCCTTACGCACTACTCCAACCGACGCTCTAGATGCGATCCTAGGAATACTCCCACTAAATCTCATGGCAAAGATGAATGCCATGCTGGTGGCTCTTCGCATGAGAGAAACCAATCAATGGTCAGAGGAACACTTTGGCCATGCCAAAATTGTGAGAGGAAACAACATCATCCCCTCAGTCACTGACTACTGCACCCCCAAGGAGTACCTCCATACTCCTTTTCACACCATCATTCCCTCAAGGGAAGATTGGAATTATGGCCAACTGGATCCCAGCAACTCCATAAAAATATACACAGACGGTTCTAAGCTAGACAGACAATCGCCTAGGCGGTGGCGTCTTCTGCGAAGAACTAGGTATCAAAAAATCGTTCAGGCTTCAGGACCACTGTAGTGTGTTCCAGGCAGAAATCCTAGCCATAAAGGAAGCTCTTACACTGCAATTCTCAGCAGCAAACAACAGAGAAATCTGTATATACTCGGATAGCCAAGCGGCAATAAAATCCCTAAACTCCATCACATCGAACTCGATTTCAGTGCAGAAATGTCGCAAATCTCTTCACGAGATAGCTGCACAGTTCTCTGTTAACCTCATTTGTGTTTCAGGACATAGTGACATTGAGGGAAATTCCACAGCAGATGAGCTGGCAAGACATGGTACCACTGTCTCTCTCCTTCCGGACAAGGAGAGTGTCGGTATACCAATGGCCAGCTGTAGACTATCAGTTAGGAACCACTTTGAATCTCTGGCAGATCAAATGTGGATCTACAGTTCAGACTCCAGAATTACGCGTCTAACGTGGCCAATTCGCAACAAAAAACGCTCCTCAGAACTCCGCAATTTAAGCAGAATCCAATGCTCAACCACAATAAGAGCGTCACTTGTAAAGACGTTGAAGAGGAGGAAACTGATACCCACCTCTTCTGCGACTGTCCAACCCTATTAAGGACGAGACAGCGTTTTCTAGGGGCTAGTACTTTCCCGGACTAATCGGAACTATCTGAAAAGAAACCGAGGGACATTTTCAAATTCATCCAGGCATCTGGATGGATGTAATATAAGCGAAGACACACAGAAGGAGGCGTGGCAGACCCCACAAAGTATATATATTCTTGATCAGGGTGACAAGACTAGTCGATATAACCATGTCCGTCCGTCCGTCCGTCTGTCTGTATGAGCGCAAGGATCTCAGAAGGTACAAGAGCTAGAATAACCAAACTCGGTATCCAGATTCCCATAAGCCCTAGGCAGGTCAAGTTTATTTTTTTTATTCTGATACACCCCCCCACTCCCCCGCAATTCGTGTTTTTTTTCTATAACTCCCAATTTAGTAACTACATCCCGTTAGTGATTATGTGTCTGTCTGCCAAGTTTAATCATGATAGGTCAATTCTGAAGAAAGTAATAGCCATAAATAAAATCGCTGCCCATGCTCTGCTTGTAGCGCTGCCCGCAGCTGTTGTTGTTGTTGCTGCTGGGGTTCAACTTTGTGCTGCATACATACACGCATATAAACACGCCGAGACACGATTCTGATGTAAATGTATGCTGTTGAAACTGTACAAGAACATGTATTTAATTAAATTAAATAATTTAATTAAATTAAATAATTTAATTAAATTAAATAATTTAATTAATTAATTTTTTTCATTTTTTCCTTTTTGGTGGGAGGTACAGGGTATTTAAGAATTGAGCTTGCTCGACTTTAGCATTATTTTCTTGTTTAACTACTTTCATAGATCTCCTGATGAAAAAATTGTGTGTTTTTGGACTGCCGTAAAAGAAGTTTCTAAAATTTTTTAGACTTAGCTTACTTTTTACCTCGTTTCTACCATTTTGATTCAACATGAACCGCAAAAAACACCTAATTTTTAGTTCAGTGCAATAATATTGCAATTACAGCCATTGACTTGCTTTTATTTTTAAGCTTAATTATGATATCCTTTTTCGTAGCTGTGAAATTATATCTCCGACTTATTCTTATCTTTATACCACTATTAAGAGAAAACATTTTTTCCAACCCAAAAACGTAATTACCTAACAAATCAGAGCACACAGCAAATATTTCTGTCAGAATACGCATAAAAACGAAATCACAATGAAGTACCTTTAACCAATTATCGTCCATAGTAGAAAAACCCATATAACTTGCCCAGAAATTGAGGACAGGAGTTTTTAGTGAAAAGTGGAATGTCGTTTCTATTATTTTGTTCTGTACTGTAACTCAGTGGTGTAAGTTAGTCTGGATACAGGGTATTTTGCTGGCGACTTTGACGTTCGACTTTAGCGTTCTCTCTTGTTACATTTGTAATGGGTTAAGAATTTAAAGCAGTTTGAAGTTTGGTATAGCAACTAGTTCAAATAAGATGTGAGCCACTGTAAAAGCAATCAATGTTACTGAAATTTAAGTTTCAAAGGTTTTAATATTGAAGAAATTAAACCTAATACAAGGAAAACTATAGACCATTTGTTTTTTAATCTATATAATTGGTGCAATTACACATATTTGCTTAAAATAAAATAGCAGAAATGGGCAGTTTGTTTGAACCACTTCAACATAAGCCCAACAACGTGCGTAGAAACGCAAAACCAAATGAATCCTCCACATCGAAGCTGACATTCCGGTTCAATCAATATCATCTTGCTCATCATCGTCAAGCTCTAATTTAAAATCACCATCGGTGGTATACTGACCACGTTGTCCAAAACTAAGGGACTCGTTAGTCGTCTCTGGGTACGAATTGAACACGTGGTTTTCATCATCGATGTCATAGATATGGCTGATATTGCCATTTCCGTAAGCTGGTAAGGTATGATCAAATTTTGTAAATAATTCCCTTATGTAATATTCACTAATACAATACCGTCTACATATTTAGCCAGATTTGGTGGAACCCAGGCCTTAACTCTCTCAATGTTCTCCAACGAGGATTCGCCTTTTTCCAGTCCTACAAAGTACAGTGATTTTTTAGTGAGTTATATTCATAAGAAAAATTAATATACTAACCTAATAGCAACCCCATTCGTTTTAAGACCTCGATGTCATCATGCATTTCAAATGTATTATTAAATTTGAAAATATATTCGGATCTGTAGTAAATAAGAAACAAGAAATTGATATACAACTTTAGTGAAAGTAAATTATTTTATATAAGAATCAGAATGGTAAGACTTACTTGTCGTTGGTAACGCTACAATTAATTTTAGTGGATTTGTGAGTATTAACTATTATGAACGGTAATTGTATGGATGAATTTGGTGATGGTACCAATCCTTGGCTCTCTACTTTCTTGTTCCGCTCGACCAGTCCCTTAAATGCCACATGTTGCATTATCATTTCACGCAGCATGTCGTGTTTTTGTTTTATGCGTTCCCGACGTTTCTGATTCTCCTCCTCAAGTGCCAGAAGTTGCTGCATATAATGAAAAATATTACCGAGTAGAAAGTAGAAGTCGCGCGATATGTTTACCCTCAAGGAAATACATACATACATAAGTAGATATATATGTTCATTTTGCTTGTATTTTCTAGTAACAGTAAATTTTTTTAGGGTATGCCCACTTTGTATACCCTGTTTTGTGCAATGTATGTAACAGGCAGAAGGAGGCATCTCGGACCTCATAAGGTATCTAAGGTATATATAAAAAGAGAGAACGATACAGTCGAGCAGGCCCGGCTGAAAAATACCCTGTACCCACTCCCACAAAGAAAAGAATTAAAAAAGTTTTTTGTAAATAAATTTAAGAAATTAAAAATTCAATTAAATTAAATTTAAAAAAAGTAGTAGAAAAGCTAAAGTCGGGTGTCCCGATTTTAAAATACTCTGTACATATGTGTAGAACAAATATATAACTTAAATAAGAGAGAACAGTCGAGCAAGCCGGACAGTAAAATACCCTGTACTCTCTCTCCCACAAAAATAGAAAAACATTAAAAATTACCTTAAAAGAAATTCAATACATACCTCATGGAAAGAAGTATACACTGCGCGACAACCGATTAGCATTCTCTATGCTTCTTCGTTTTGAAGCTTAATATCAGCCAATCTTATAAAGCTACTAAAATTAACTTTCTAGCTAATAAAACTTTATTAAATTATATCTTATTTATAATGTTCAGGTCGAGCGAATTGGCGGCCATGTCAGTAAAGGCAGGTTTTAACGCTCAATCCAAGATTTTACGGCTCTTGCAGTGTGTATGGGCGTTATCGTGCTGGAACTTCCATTCCAAGGATCCAAAAATATCATTGATTGCTTTTTTCAATACCCCAGTGTATGCTGTGGCATTCATACGACTTGTAAGAAATGGCAGTTTTATGGTCCCATAGTACGTAACTGCTCCCCATACCATCACACCAGTGGTTTTAGTTGCAATAAAACCAATCCAGGACTTTCCAGCATATCCAAATGCAGCCCAAATCATTAATGATACGCCACTGAGTTTCCGCTTATGACAGGTTTGCCGTGGTGGCCTGAAATTGCTGCAATATTTATGGCAACCATCTGGGTCGTCTAAATTAAGTTTTTTCGCGTCGGAAAGAATAATATTGCGAAATTTATTTGTCCAAAATTTGTGCTTTTCGGAAAATGCTAAACGAGCCCGACGGAAGTGGAAGTAGCTTAGGTACTGGCTCTCGGGAAGTATATTTAGCGTTAATATTTTCAACCAGAATTTGGTGGACTCGTCTTCCAGTAACATTGAGATCTAATGACCCCTTGTAAACCCCCTTGTAACGAGATACATGACATGTCCTTTTGAACAGCAAGACGCCTAATTCCCGTTTACAACGTTCGTCAATGTTGGTGGGTCTTCCGTAGCGTTGGATCTCACCATAAGAATCAGGTTTCTTAAGAATATTATTTATTGTGTTTCGGTGTCGATTGACTCTGGCAGCTATTTTGTACCTTTTCCTCTTAAATGCATTCCACATGGCATTTTAAGTAAAATCCACATTTCGTATGAACATTCAACGGCAACTCCTAATTATGAGATTTGTTCTCCAGTTTTATCTCTGTCAGCTTCCCCTAATATGGTTCCCCTCTGCCTTCTTCAATTGAAGTTTCATCGACGCTGGTTAACATTCCGCCGGCGAACAATGAAAAATCAGTCCTGCAGTACTCAATGCTTTAAAAAGGTCCGCACCCGTTTCAGACTTAATACCTAAAGTGGCTGAGGTTGCAGCTTCTGCTGCCAATCCTCCTACTCTTAATGTCGTGGCCCCTTGGAAACAAGTGTTTGTATCGAGGTTATCCGCTGATATGAATTGCGAATCCATTAAAACTTATATCGCCAGCAAAACTTCTGCTAGTGTTTCAATTTCTAAATTTAATTTTTCCGAACCTCGCGAAAAAGCGTCGTTCAAAACTAGCGTTTCCGTTGAACTGTTTCCGATCATTTGTGACAATAAATTTTGGCATCCTCAGATTGTTCATGAGTTCTAACAAAGAACAAGAGAGAACGCTACAGTAGAGCAAGCCCGACAGTAAAATAGCCTGTACTCTCCACAAAAAAGGAAAATAAAAAAAACAACTAAGTTATTAAAAATAATTTAATTAATTAATTAAATTAATAAAGAAAATTTATTTAATACATACACAGAAGACATGTTTATGTACAGTTTTAACAGCATATATTTACATCACGTGCCTGTGCGTGTTTATATGCGTGTATGTATAAGATACGGACATCGCTACAGCGCATGGGTAGCGATTTTATTTATGGCTATAACTTTCTTCAGAATTGACCTATCATGATGAAACTTGGCATACAGATACATAATCACTAACGGGATGTAGTTACCAAATTTTAGTTCGAAATCCTAAGAACTACGGGTTAGAAGGATCTCAGAAGGTACAAGAGCTAGAATTACCAAACTTGGTATCCAGGTTCCCCTGAGCCCTAGGCAGGTCAAGATTGTTTTTTTTTATAACTTCCGTAATTCTTGGAATTTTGAAATCAATTTTAGTTACATCCCGTTAGTGCTTATGTGTCCGTATGCCAAGTTTCATTATGATAGGTCAATTCTGAAGAAAGTTATAGCCATAAATAAAATCGCTGCCCATACTCTGCTTGCAGCGCTGCCCGCAGCTGTTGTTGTTGCTGCTGGGGTTCAACTTTGTGCTGCATACAAACACGCATATAAACACGCCGAGACACGATTCTGATGTAAATGTATGCTGTTGAAACTGTACATGAACATGTCTTTAATTTAATTAAATAATTTAATTAATATAATTTTTTTTAGTTATTTAAAAAAAAAATGTTTAATTTTTTCCTTTTTGGTGGGAGGTACAGGGCAATTCTTGTTTTTCCTAACTCCGGTAATTCTTGGAATTTTGAATTTGGCATATACATCTAGTTCATAGTTATTTGTCCGTATGCCAAGTGCCATCATAATAGGTCAATTATGAAGAAAGTTATAGCCATAAATAAATCGCTGCTCATTCGCTGCCTGCAGCACTGCCGGCAGCGCTGCCCGCAGCTGTTGTTGTTGTTGCTGCTTTGGTTCAACTTTATGCTGCATACATACACGCATAGGCACGTGATGTAAATGTAAACTGAACATAAACATGTGTTCTAATTTAATTTAATTAATTAATTCAATTTTTTTTAATAATTTTTTTTCTTTTTTGTGGAGAGTACAGGCAATATCCCGACAGTAAAATAATACTAAAATATTACAAGACGAATGAACATACATACATACATAGATGTGTACATGTAAATAGATGTGTACATATGTATGTGTGTACATTCACACATTAGTGTCTCACATTTTGCTTTGGCTATTTCAATCGTTTGCACGCAACTACACGAACAGCTGCTTGGATGTGTGTGTGTGTGTGTGTGTGTGTATGTATACTTAGTTGCCCCCATTGATATTTTGTATTGTTTGTTCCGCCTGCATTTGTAGAATGCATATTTTGAAAATCCTTGAACGCAAAGTTATAGATTTAGTTATGTAGATTACAGTCCCCAAATTTGAAATCGATCGGAAAAAATTTATAACACATATCACACTAATGTGTGAATGTACAGACATACATATGTACACATCTATGTACACGTACACATCTACAAGGTGCAATTCAAAAGTTCCAGGACTTTTATTAAAAAACGAAAACTATTTTTTTTTTTTGAAAAATTTATTGGTCGCCTTCAAAATAGTCTCCTTCCGCCTGAATACAACGTTTTGCACGTTCAAGAAGGTGATCGAACGACTTTTTTAGGTCATTTGTCGGTATAGCGTTGAGGATGGCGTTAGTGATTATGTATCTGTATGCCAAGTTTCATCATGATAGGTCAATTCTGAAGAAAGTTATAGCCATAAATAAAATCGCTGCCCATACTCTGCTTGCAGCGCTGCCCGCAGCTGTTGTTGTTGCTGCTGGGGTTCAACTTTGTGCTGCATACAAACACGCATATAAACACGCCGAGACACGATTCTGATGTAAATGTATGCTGTTGAAACTGTACATGAACATGTCTTTAATTTAATTAAATAATTTAATTAATATAATTTTTTTTAGTTATTTAAAAAAAAAATGTTTAATTTTTTCCTTTTTGGTGGGAGGTACAGGGCAATTCTTGTTTTTCCTAACTCCGGTAATTCTTGGAATTTTGAATTTGGCATATACATCTAGTTCATAGTTATTTGTCCGTATGCCAAGTGCCATCATAATAGGTCAATTATGAAGAAAGTTATAGCCATAAATAAATCGCTGCTCATTCGCTGCCTGCAGCACTGCCGGCAGCGCTGCCCGCAGCTGTTGTTGTTGTTGCTGCTTTGGTTCAACTTTATGCTGCATACATACACGCATAGGCACGTGATGTAAATGTAAACTGAACATAAACATGTGTTCTAATTTAATTTAATTAATTAATTCAATTTTTTTTAATAATTTTTTTTCTTTTTTGTGGAGAGTACAGGCAATATCCCGACAGTAAAATAATACTAAAATATTACAAGACGAATGAACATACATACATACATAGATGTGTACATGTAAATAGATGTGTACATATGTATGTGTGTACATTCACACATTAGTGTCTCACATTTTGCTTTGGCTATTTCAATCGTTTGCACGCAACTACACGAACAGCTGCTTGGATGTGTGTGTGTGTGTGTGTGTGTGTATGTATACTTAGTTGCCCCCATTGATATTTTGTATTGTTTGTTCCGCCTGCATTTGTAGAATGCATATTTTGAAAATCCTTGAACGCAAAGTTATAGATTTAGTTATGTAGATTACAGTCCCCAAATTTGAAATCGATCGGAAAAAATTTATAACACATATCACACTAATGTGTGAATGTACAGACATACATATGTACACATCTATGTACACGTACACATCTACAAGGTGCAATTCAAAAGTTCCAGGACTTTTATTAAAAAACGAAAACTATTTTTTTTTTTTGAAAAATTTATTGGTCGCCTTCAAAATAGTCTCCTTCCGCCTGAATACAACGTTTTGCACGTTCAAGAAGGTGATCGAACGACTTTTTTAGGTCATTTGTCGGTATAGCGTTGAGGATGGCGGTCGCCGCCTGTTGGATGGCATCAACGTCAGCATAGCGGTTTCCTTTCATGGCCAAATTTAGTTTTCCGAACAAATGAAAAACACACGGTGCCATATCAGGTGAATACGGCGAGTGGTTAATGGTTAAAATGTGATTTTTGATCAAATAATCGGTCACAATCGGTTGATTTTTGAGCAATTTTTGGTCGTCAGTCAATTTGTGCGGAACAAACCGTGCACACACCTTTCGTAAGCCCAAATGTTCGGTAAAATGCGATAAATCTATCGATGTTTTGGAGATGTTTAATTCCATTTCCATCAATTTCAATGATGATTTCGGCTGATTTTTGATGAATTCACGCACTGTTTTGATGGCATTTTTGGTGATCACGAATTTTGTTTGGCCCACATGTTGATCGTCATTTATGTCCTCACGACCACTTTGAAAACGTTGAAACCACTCGTTTTTTTCGAAGCTCATTTTCCGACCGATAACACAAACATACTGACACTTAAAACGCAATAACTTCACTTCCAATCGATGAAATGTCATGAAATTCTCACTGGACAATCGATAAAGATAGCAGATTCTAACGCACCAGTCGACATATAGATAGCGCCACCAGGGGGCGCTAGATTCAAAAAGTCCTGTTTCCTTTGAATTGCACCTTGTATGTCCAAATTTCTGCTTCCTAAATCTTACGGTTTGGGCTGTGCGTTGATTGCACATAGCTTTTCGTGTCCCGATTTCCACGGGATCTCTAGTTCTTCGCTACATTCCTATATTCCAAGACCCTTATAGAATTCCTTATTCTAATTAAAAAGTATCATATCGTCTGCGTCACCAAAACCTCCTTGGTTTTCACGAAGACTTTCAAACTTTAAAAATGTTAGATCTAGATGCTTTAAAAAGTATAAGCAGTCGGGCCTATCTCTTGACTTCTATCTTCTTAATTCACGATGTTATAATAATTACCTTGCCCGTTGCAAGTTCGTTAATTCTAAACGTAAAACTGCTTCTCTACCTTCATCAATTTTCCTTGGTGACAAAAAAGCCAGCAACGATTCTGAAGCTGGTGACTTGTTTGCCAGTGTCTTCCAGTGAACTTATTCCTCTGTCTTTATTAGTAGTACCTCTTATCCTTATATCGTTATGTCGTTTACACTGACTTCAGTAAAGAATTTGACTCTGTGAACCATGATCTTCTGCTCTTTAAGCTAATGCAGTTCCCAACGGATCTTGCTTAGGCCGCACATTTCTAAGCCTGTGTTTGCATCATCAGGTGTGCCTCAAGGTAGCCATCTTGGCCCGTTACTTTTTACATTATTTATTAATGACGTCACCGCTTCCTTGTCACACTCTCATATTCGTATGCTGATGATGTGAAACTTATTTTGACTTACAAAGACCCTTCTCATTTTCATCGCCTGCAGGATGATCTGAACTGCATGCAATCTTGGTGCTTAGCTAACCACTTGCACCTCAAATGCTCTAAATGTAAGTTCACGACATTTCACCGAACTTTGCATCATTTAGGGACGTATACGATTGACAATATGGCATTGCGACGTATATCGACCGTTAAAGACCTTGGGGTTCTTTTTGATTCCAAATTGAACTTTAACCTTCACATATCTAGTATTGTCAATAAGGCCAAGGGATTACTTGGACTCATTAAACGTTGGTCCAAGGAATTTAATGACCCTTATACCACTAAGCTTCTTTACACTGCTCTAGTACGCCCTGTGCTTGAATACTGCTCATGCGCTTGGTCTCCGCAGTATAGAACGCATCAGGAAAGTATTGAGTCTGTTCAGAAGTTTAAGCTGGGATCCCAATCTTTGCTTGCCATCGTACTCTAGTAGACTGATGCTTATAAACCTTCCTTCCTTAGTAAATCGTAGGACGGTTCTTGGAGTAGTTTTTCTCCACAAGTTGGTTATCGGTGAGGTTGACTCCTTTGCCCTCTTAGGTCGCCTTAATTTTTCAGTTCCACCACTGAAATCCAAGGATATCATGCAGTGCTATCGATGCCAAGGCTTCGGGCACTCCCAAAAATACTGCCGGCTTCCACCTAAATGCGTTAAGTGCGGCGAAGACCACTGCTCTATCGAGTGCACCAAATCTAAAGAGATTCCCGCCTGTTGCGCCCACTGTAAGGGCAATCATGCAGCCTCCTATAAAGGCTGTAAGGTGTATCAGAAGGCCAAGCAGTTCCATTCACCTAAACCAAGGCCCTTGTTACCGACCTCAAGCCGCGTGATATCCACAGTTGTTCCTGGCATTAGTTTCGCCAGTACGCTACGTGGATCCCAACAACCCCCGCATCAGTCTGATACCACGCCCTCTGCCCCGAATGCAATAAACTCCAGAATGGACCGTCTGGAAGCCATGATGGAGAAAATGCTAGATGAATTTGCTGCCATGATGCAATTGCTCACGTCACTCGAGGTCGAACATTACCTCAAGACAAGCCACGTTGACATACTCCTCGTGTCGGAAACTCACTTCTCCCCCAGGTCCTTCTTCATCATTAGCGGCTATGATGTCATAGCCGTGAACCATCCCAGCGGCAATGCCCGAGGCGGAGCGGCTGTAATCATCAGGAGCGGGATTAAATATATCGAACTCCCGGCATACCAGGAGCCATGGGCACAGTGTGCCAAGATAAGAGTACTCAGTCCAACAACAATTGCGGCCGTGTACTGTCCACCACGACACCTTGTAGGGCATGCTCTATTCCATGGTCTGTTGGACAACCTTGGGTCACGGTTTATTGCTGGAGGTGACTTTAACGCCAAACACATATGGTGGGGTTCCCGCACTATCAACCCCAAAGGCAGAGCCCTCTACAAGTGTATAACTGATTCCAGACTCGACTGCCATTCCACCGGTGACCCTACTTACTGGCCCACTGACAGCAACCAGATTCCCGAAGTGCTGGATATTGCGGTGTCTAAAGGGATCGCAAGGCATAAGTTCGTCACCAGCAACGTGTTAGAGCTGTGTTCTGACCACTGCGCTGTCAAGCTCCTGGTAAACATACCAGCCAGCACCAATTCGGCAAGGAGCAGATTGTTTAGGCGTAACACCAATATCGATCGCTATCAGCACTGGCTGCAGAGCAATTTGGACCCAATGGTTGAGATTGCAACTGGAGACGACTTGGATGAAGTTGTAGAACATCTCAACGTTCAAATCCACAACGCTGTGTCGCATGCCACACCCCCAAGCAGACCCTTCTATAGCGTCGCCCATAGAGATGTCCACCTTTGGTCTCCCGAAGTTGCAGCTTTGGTTGTTGAGAAACGACGTCTACGCCGACTGTGGCATAATTCTCGCAACCCCAGAGACAAAACTGTGTTCAACAGAGCGGTCAAAGCACTCAAAGAGCTGTTATATAATCTTCGAAAGCAATCCCTGGATCAGTTTCTTGAAGATGTGGAGCCAGGCGACCCTCAACACAACCTGTGGCGACTGACCAAGAGCGTCAAAAGACCTATAAGAAGGAAGGAGCCAGTTAAGAACGCCAACGGAGTCTGGTATCGTTCTGACAGCGAAAGGGCAACAGCCTTTGGCGGTTCACTCCAAATTAGTTGAGAGATTATTTTTGCACAGAGTCCGAGCAATCCTTGAGGAGGCCAATTTGATCCCGGATTACCAGTTTGGCTTCAGAGAATGTCATGGCACACCTAAACAATGCCATAGGATTGTTGCAAACATTCTGGATGCAAGGAAAAGAAATATTGCTCGGCAGTCTTCCTGGACGTCAAGCAAGCCTTTGACAGAGTATGGCACACTGGACTGCTCTACAAGCTGAAGATTGCCCTACCTGCACCATACTACTTATTTCTAAAATCTTACGTCGAGGGAAGAATGTTCTTCGTGAAGTGCGGAGATGTAGGCTCCGCCATTAGAGACATTAGAGACGGAGTTCCTCAGGGCAGCGTACTGGGCCCAGTCCTCTATACTCTATATACCGCTGACATGCCTATCATATCGGATAGAAGACTACTGACTGCCACCTATGCTGACGACACGGCCTTCTTGGCAAATGATGTTTCGTCACAGACTGCCTCTGCCATCCTCCAAATGCAGCTTGACTCCACTAACGTCTGGCTAAGGAGATGGAATTTGTTGGTCAACCCCGAGAAGTCCACTCAAACCACTTTTGCCCTAAGAAATGAAGACTGCCCCCCGGTTCAACTGGACGGCTCAACCATCCCTAGCAGCGATACAGCCAAGTATTTGGGTCCTGTGCTAGACAGGAGATTAACCTGGAGACCTCACCTACTCAACAAAAGGTCACAGCTGAACGAAAGGCTGAAAAAGCATATCTGGCTTGTTGGCAAAAGGTCCACCCTGAGGCTGCGCTTTAAGCTATTAATTTATAAGGCTATAATGAAACCCATGTGGACCTATGGGATCTGGGGCACTGCCTGCCGAACCAACTGTAATATCATTCAAAAATTTCAAAACAAAGCGCTCAGAACCATCTCCAATGCGCACCCATTCCACTCAACCGTGGAGATTCAGAACGAACTCGGTGTCCCTTGGGTTCACGAGGAGATTACCAGGCTGAGCAGAGCCCACATAGAGCGACTGGACAGGCACACCAATCCCCTCGCCATTAACCTGCTTAACAACAGCAACTCCACCCTGCGGGCAGCGCTGCCGACAGAGCTGCAGCCAGCGCATGAGCAGCGATTTTACTTATGGCTATAACTTTCTTCAGAATTGACCTATCATGATGAAATTTGGCACACATTAGTACTAACCGGATGTACCTACCAAAATTGATTTTTAAATTCCGAGAATTACGGAAGTTATAAGAAAAAATACGAATTGCGGGGGAGTGGGGGGTGTATCAAAAAAATAAACAAACTCGTTCTGCCTAGGGCTTATAGGAACCTTGATACCAATTTTGGTTATCCTAGCTCTTGTACTTACTGAGATCCTTGCGCTCATACAGACAGACGGACAGACGGACATGGCTATATCGACTCGTCTTCTCATCCTGATCAAGAATATATATACTTTGTGGGGTCTGCCACGCCTCCTTCTGTGTGTTACATACATTCGCACAAAACTAGTATAGCCTTTCACCCTTTGGGTACAGGCTATAAAAAATATATATATATACTCGGTTTTTGAAATCGATCTTGGAGCTTGAATTATTGGGGTTTTAATATTTCTTCACTATTTTTAAAGTTTGTGTTATTAATGTTGTTCGATCGATACCAAATTTGGTATCCGTAATCAACATAAATATATCTACAAATTGGCATTCAACGATTTTCGAAATATAGAAATATTTTTTACTTGCCATATGCAGCAACTACAAATAACAAAGAACGCAAATATCAAATATTTGGGACATCACATACACACAAACAACAAGCAAGAGTTCGTGTCTATGTGTGAGCTTCTCTACGTACGTTGAGAATGTCATGGCACACATGAACAATGCCATAGGATTGTCGTTAAAATTTTGGAAACATTCGAGGAAAAGAAATACGGCTCGGCAGTCTTCTTGGACGTCAAGCAAGCCTTTGACAGATAATGGCACAGTGGACTGCTCTACAAGTTTGGAGTGTGGAAGTGTGGAGATGAAGGTTCTGATATAAGAGACATCAGAGCCGGAGTTCCTCAGAGAAGCGTACTGGACCCAGTCCTACACTATATACCAGCGATGGGCACGTAGTGGCTCTTTGGGCTCCCAGGGCTCTTTCCGTTATGTTTTAGTAACTGGCGACAGCCAGACGCACAAGCAAAGTACCGATCTCGAGCAAACTTACAAAAACAAAATACACGCAGTGTTGTCGCCAGCCAGACGCACAAGTAGATCGATGCAATAACAAAATACACACAGTGTGTGTACTGATGATCGATTTGCAATACCCGCTGACGGTCACTTATGCACTGACATTCAAAGTGTATTGACAAATTATAAATTACTAGCAGGTATTGCCCGTCTTAACCCGGCTCAATATAATGTTTCCAATTGTATTTATTTTGTTCGTGCATAACCTACCCATATGTTTTCACCTTATAAGTTACCAGTAGGATGGCATTTAAGGTATTTAAATGAACATTTTCTGTTCTTGACAAAAAATTGTTCAGTAGTCCGTTACATTTTTGTTCTTGCCAAACTATTTCGTTAAACGAACATGACCACTATAACTAATATTTTTATACTCTGTACATGAAATGTACAGAAGTATATTAGGTTTGCGGGAGCTGAAAAATGTAACAGGCAGAAGGAGGCGTGGCAGACCCCACAAAGTATATATATTCTTGATCAGCATGACGAGACGAGTCGCTCTAGCCCTGTCTGTCTGTCTGTCCGTCTGTCAGTCTGTCCGTCTGTCCGTCCGTATGAACACCTGGATCTCAGAGACTATAAGAGATAGAGACACCAAATTTTGCACAAAGATGCCTTATGTGTGTACGCAGTGCAAGTTTGTTTTATTTTTTTGATTTTCCCTCCCCACTTCCCCCCTATGGGGGTTTTCCCGATTTTCCATTCGTATAATCGCCTATATCTCGGAGACTATAAGACGTACGGACACGAAATTTTAGTCCCAGATGCCAGATGGTGAATACGCAGAAAATGTATATTTTGGAATTTCCCTCCCTCACACCTGTCCACCGCAAATCGTAACTCCCGTAATTCTTGGAATTTCGAACTAAAATTTTGCAAATACCCCCAGTTAGTTATTATGTGTCCGTATGCCAAGTTTCACTATGATAGACCGATTTAACAAGAAGTTATAGCCATAAATATATTTGCTGCTGCAGCGCTGCTCAAGCGCTGCCCGCGGCTATTGTTGATGTTGCTGTTTGGTTGACTGCGAAAATGCTTACACAGACACGAATAGATGCGCATAGGCATACATACACTCACACAGACGCAATTGCTATGTAAATGTGCAATTATAAACCCCTTACGTGAGTTCGAATACCGAGAGAGCTAAAATCGATCAAATTTTTTTTTTATTTTATTAATTTTTTTTATTTTCTATAATTATTGTAAACATATGTACAGAGTATTTCAAAGTCGGGACACCCGACTTTAGCTTTTTTACTTGTTTAAAGCTCGTTTTCCCCCCTTTGGAGCTAGAATTTTCCAAAAGCCTTTCTTAGTGTGTTCCTACACTATGATGGATACTATGAAAGGATACTTAAGTCCAAATTTCATCTTTTACCGTTTGGGCTGTGCGTTGATCACCAATTAGTCAGGACAAGCTGTTTTATATATAGAGATAACGCAACGTTTTAAGATAGCCGATTTGCAAAAAAGGGAGAATAATTATAAGGGTATATCCTAATTTTAAATGCACATTTGAGCCTTTTCGTGCCATATTGAGTCAATACGGTCACGCACAAACTCGGAATATCTCTCATCTCAATTTGCTAGAGTAAAACTTTCGATAGTTGAAGCCACCGATACCATCAAAATATCGAAGTTTGAATGCAATAAGCAGAATATTTAAATAACAAAATCTAATTATTTATTGACATCAATAAGAACAAATCATATACATACATACATCTGCCCGCAATGCGAAGCAGAATATGCGTAGCTCCGTTATTCAGTTTCTGCTTTACTATCGCTTACGCAGTCGTTGCCTAGCGACGGTAACTGTTAACTTTTGGCGTTTTGCCTTTGCAATTAACATTAAATGGTCACAACGAAAGAAGAAGAGCGAGCCAATGACTTGCAGTTGTTGTTGTTGTTTTGTATGTACATGCTACATACATATACAGGCATACATACATATGCTTGTATAGTACATATGTATGTATGCATGCGCATTTTTCATACAAACGTTGGAGCTCGTTTTCCCCCCTTTGGAGCTCGAATTTTCCGAAACCCCTTCTTAGTGCTCACTTTCACTATAAGAGGGATCTTGTGTCCAAATTTCAGCTTCCTAGCTCTTACCGTTTGGGCTGTGCGTTGATTGCCAATCAGTCAGTCAGGACAAACTGTTTTATATATATAGAGATAGAGATAGTGTTTCAGTAAAACTTTTATGATTTTCGTCAAGTTATTTACTTATAATCTTACTTATATTTGATTTAAAACTGAACAATGGCTAATGAAATTAATATTTCCGAGATTGAGACGCGGTATTTTTTTTCGCTATGAACTGTGAGAGTACATCAGTGTCTTATTTGCGGAACTGTGGTATGCTCAAAAAAAAACAGTATCCATTATTAACATCTTCAATGCTTCAATTAGAAGCAAGTTTTGCCAGCACTTATGTGTGCGAAGCTGCATTTTCAAACATTAAATATATTAAAAATGTTTATAGGAATAAATTAAGTGACATAAATTTATCAGATTTATTACGAATTGCTTTAAGTGAAGAGGGAATAGACTTCGAAAAATTATTAAATGAATGTTCATAAATGTGATCAACATTTTTTTCGGTGTACTTTCTTTCCCTAATTTTTTGCTCGCAGTTTATGATCATAACCCAAACGGTAGTTTTTGTTGTAGATGTTGTTGTAGGACTCCCAAACTATATACTGCTGACATGCCTATCATATCATAGGAGATTACTGGCTGCCACCTATGCCGACGACACGGCCTTCTTGGCAAACGATGTCTCGTCACAGACTGCCACTGACATCCTCCAAATGCAGCTTGACACCACTAACATCTGGCTAAAGAGATGGAACATGATGGTCAATCCCCTGGTCCATCAGAATGGCTCAACTATCCCTAGCAGTGATACAGCCTAGTATTTGGGTCCTGTGCTAGACAGGAGATTAACCTGGAGACCTCACCTACTCAGCAAAAGGTCACAGCTGAAAAGCTGAAAAAGCATCTCTGGTTTGTTGGCAAAAGGTCCACCCTGAGGCTGCGCTTCAAGCTTTTAATTTATAAGGCTATAATGAAACCCATGTGGACCTATGGGATCTGGGGCACTGTCTGCCGAACCAACTGTAATATCATACAAAAATTTCAAAACAAAGCGCTCAGAATCATCTCCAACGCGCACCCATTCCACTCAAGCGTGGAGATTTAGAACGAGCTCGGAGTCTCATGGGTTGACGAGGAGATAACCAGGCTGAGCAGAGCCCACATGGAGCGATTGGACAGGCACACCAATCCCCTCGCCATTACCCTGCTTGACAGGAGGTGCCGTCTAAGAAAAAACCACTCACTTGACCTACCTCATAGCACTAAATAAACTTCCGTACTCCTATCTACTCATCTCTCTACTAAGCCACACATAATACAAAACCCTAATGCCAATATGTTCCTTCATTATAATTTGCTGATTGTCCATTAGGACAGATTGCAAATATAAAACATCTGTTTTTAAAAACAAGTAAAAAAGCTAAAGTCGGGTGTCCCGACTTTGAAATACTCTGTACATATATTTACAATAATTATTGAAAATAAAAAAAAAAAATAAATAAAAAAAAAATTGGATCGATTTTACCTCTCTCGGTATTCGAACTCACGTAAAGGGTGTATAATTGCACATTTACATAGCAATTGCGTCTGTGTGAGTGTATGTATGCCTATGCGCATCAATTCGTGTCTGTGTAAGCATTTTCGCAGTCAACCAAACAGCAACATCAACAACAGCCGCGGGCAGCGCTTGAGCAGCGCTTGAGCAGCGCTGCAGCAGCAAATATATTTATGGCTATAACTTCTTGGTAAATCGGTCTATCATAGTGAAACTTGGCATACGGACACATAATTACTAACTGGGGGTATTTGCAAAATTTTAGTTCGAAATTCCAAGAATTACGGGAGTTAGAGAAAATCGCATTTGCGGGGTAGAGGGGGGAGGGAGGGAAATTCCAAAATATACATTTTCTGCGTATTCGCACAAGGCATCTTGGACTAAAATTTGGTGTGCCTAGGTCTTATAGTCCTTAAAATTGGACTACCATATACACATTTATACAATCATAAATTAAATATCGACATTTTCCTAATTATTCGACTTACAAAGAAAATTGTATGTATCCATTCACGGATACATATGGATTCGTGAATTTTTGCAGATGTGACGGGTCGAAAAAAGCCGACACATGCCCTTCTCTAGCATCTCAGATGATCGCATATTTACAAGCGATTTACCGTTTGTGTTAAACGGTTTCGTCAGCTAACAACGCTACAAATGTATTCTGCAGAATTCTGGGAGATATTAAGCGTTAAGCTTATTCCGTGAATGTATTCTTGCGATTTACAGAAGCAGAAACATGCATTTCACATTCACAACATTCATATTCAAAAAACATATGAATATACAAGGTGTGTAAAAAGGACTTTAAAAAAAAAAACAGAACAAATGGTTTTTTCGGCAAAATCAATTCATTTTATTCAAAATAGTCTCCTTCTGCTTCAATACAGCTTTTTGCACGATCCAAAAGCATGTCGAACGAGTGTCTTAGCTCGTTGGCCGCTATGGCCGCCAGTGAAGGTAGAAGTCGCATGGTGCCATATCAGGTGAATACGGCGAGTGGTTAATGGTTAAAATGTGATTTTTGGTCAAATAATCGGTCACAAGCGTCGATCAATGAGACGGCGCATTATCGCGCAACAAACGCCAACTTTCATCTTCGCGATATTCGGGCCGAACACGTCGAACACGTCGTTCAAAACTCCAAGGTAGAATACCGTATTAACGTTTTGGCCGGTTGGAATAAATTCTTTGTTGACAATACCCTTGGAATCATAAAAACAAATCAGCATTGTCTTCACTTTAGACTTCTCCATGCGCGATTTTTTGGGTGAGCTAGTTCTTGTACCTTCTGAGACGCATATATGTTCATGCAGACGGACAGACAGACATACGGACATGGCTGTATCGACTCGGCTTGTCACCTTGATCAATAATATATTATATAGATTGTGGGGTCTACCATGCCTCCTTCTGTATGTTACATACATTCTCACAAAACTAGTACTCTTTTACCCTTTGGGTACACGGTTTAATAATTTAGGGTCATGTTTCTCCGCATATGTTCTTTAAGTGCGAGGACGTACATTTTAAATGCGCACTATAAGAAGCTTACGTATGTGTTTTTGCTTACTCCATTTACATATGAATTTTACCTACCTCTGTAGAGTTTGCGGGCAAGCCAATCCAGCGTATTTCCTTTTTATCTTTGGAAATCACATTGATAGCCATCAGTACGTTAAGGGCGTCGTAAACACGACGTCGGATATTTTTTTGATCACAGTTAGTATCATAAGAATGGTTCTTTAATTCTTCATTCACCAAATCATCTGCTACCTCATTATATGTGGTTTTGCCTTTCTCCTCAACTTTTTCACATACCTTCATGGAGAAGTGACGCAAGCCCTTCCCAGCTTTGTCTGGCTTGCGCTTCCTTTGAACTGACGATGTAGATGAGGACAATGAGTGTTGGGGGATGCTTTGTATGGCATGGCTGTATGTATTCAAAATAAGGAATATATAAAAATATCTATTTATTAATATGAAACACGTTGAATGATGGAGTCAGAAGTGGGTCGGAGAAAAATAAAAAACTCGACACTTTCACAGACTAGAAGAAACCCCATGTCAAATTTTGAGGTTTTAGCTTATATACACTGTCGCTCAACTGAATAGGTTCAGTAACTTAAAAACTAAAAAAGCAAATAATAAACGCATTTTTCATGGCTTTAGTAACTTAAATCATAAAAATAAACTAATTACGAGTAAATTAGTATTTAGTACTTCCACCTTCCGCAATAACTTCAAAGATTCGACATCTTAAGGACTTATAATAATTTTCTAGTCGATATAGTATCCCACGATTTTTTGTATGGCGTCAATTAGGCTCTCAGTGTCGTTAAACAATCGCGTTGTATACTTACGAAATGCCTTTTGGATCACAGTTTTGTACACATTTGCATTCAGTTTTGTTGACAAAAACTGAAGCTCACACGTCTCATAGTACGAAATCGGACCCCACACCATTACGCCGCCTACACAACTGTGATTTCGACTCAAATCATATTATTCCTTTCGTAAGTCGTGATAGTAGAAGTTATAGCCATCCGGTCCGTCCAGGCTTGCGGTTACACCGCATTCTTCCCTGATTTTAGCCGCAGAACGTTGAGAATTAGAGGCGGTTCTAAGGATTAGTTTCCTGTCAGCTGGAGTTGTCGCATGTGGAGGCCCTCCTTTCATATTTTTCCCGTAAAATTTTTCATTGCGCACAAAATTACCAATAACATTTTGACTTTTTCCAATTATCAGTGCAATTTGGCGCTGAATTATGCCGGAATTTAGGGAATAAGGGTTGTACTGGCGAGAATTTGTTTTGCTAATAACTTTTCTTAGAATTGACCGAATTGAATAAAAACAACAGTAGATACCTATATATAAATTATGTGTGCAAAGTTAAGTTTAGGTAGCATTTGAAATGTGGACACTATTGACGAAATTCTGTACCGGGGGAAGGGGGGGGAAAATTAAAAAAAAATAAATAAACTCGTCCTTTCTCGGACCAAGGAGAGTCTGGATGCCAACATTGGTTATTCTAGCTTTTATAGTTTCAGAGATCCTTGCGTTCATCCAGACGGACGGACAGACGGACGGACATGTCTAGATCGATTTCTCTCGTCATGCTGATCAAGAATATACAAGTATATACTTTATGGGGTCGGAGATGCTTCTTTCTGCATGTTACATACTTTGCACAAACCTAATATACCCTTTTTACCCTACGGGTACAGGGTATAAAAAGTTGACACTATTAACTTCACGCTGTCGATCACAATCAAAACTGAAGTAATTGAACCTATTCTGATGAGCCAAAAAAAAATCCTGTTACTTTTTTATGCTTTATTAAATGTAAACAAATAAAGGTTCACAACATATAATTTAAACAAGAGAGAACGCTACAGTCGAGCAAGCCCGACAGTGTAATACCCTGTACCCAGGTAATCTTCCGTCACTGAGTTATATGCGCCCAAAGCAGCAGCAAAAAGAGGAAGAAGAAGAGCGAACTTGTTGCTGCAGTTTGTGGGGGTTGTACTGGCGAGAATTTGTTTCGCTAATAACTTTTCTTAGAATTGACCAAATTGAATAAAATTTTAAACAACAGTAGACAATTATATATAAATTATGTGTGCAAAGTTTGGTTTAGGTAGCAATTGAAATGTGGACGCTATTGACGAAATTCTGCAGCGGGGGAAGGGGGGGGAAATTAAAAAAAAAAAAATAAAAATAAACTCGTCCTTACCCGGATCTAGGAGAATCTGGATGCCAACTTTGGTTATTCTAGCTTTTTTAGTTTCTGAGATCCTCGCGTTCATCCAGACGGACGGACGGACGGACAGACGGACGGACATGTCTAGATCGATTTCTGTCGTCATGATGATCAAGAATATATATACTTTATGGGGTCGGAGATGCTTCCTTCTGTATGTTACATACTTTGCACAAACCTAATATACCCTTTTTACCCTACGGGTACAGGGTATAAAAATTTATGTACAGTACAAGCTGAAATATTGGACGAAATTAAGGCAGCATTCTTTGAACCTATTCAGTTGAGCTGCAGTGTATATGTAAGTATTTTAAAATCATTGCGAAATGTAAGTCAGAATAATAGACGCAAAGATGTTACTAAATAAGTACATTTATTTTGTGAAGGTTACACTTTATAATTTTCAGAGAATAAAATATAAGTTGAACTGGAAAAAGATAATGTGCCCTTGGGATATTGCTTAAGTATTACAAAACCCACAACTGAGAATTATAATAAACTATTTATTACTTTTGGAGCTTTCAGAACTTGATTAGTCCATTGATTGTATACAGTATGACTTACAGTTTCGATTTTAATTTTACGCTCGGGTTAGGTGTGAAGCGTTCCACTTTTATCTGCAAATAAAAGTACCCACTATAATCGGTAAAGCGATGTAATATTCTTACTTTTACTTACAGTTTCATGCAAAGCGTTGTCGCATTTAGCTGATGGCGTACTTGAATATACAGTATCTGTGAAGAAATAAATGGAAATTTTTTTTATATCATTTTATTTTTGTTTTTCTTTTTATAGCCTGTACTCAAAGGGTGAAAGCCTATACTAGTTTTTTACGAATGTATATAACAGGCAGAAGGAGGCGTGGCAGACCCCACAAAATATATATATTTTTGATCAGGGTGACAAGTAGATATAGCAATGGCCGTCCGTCTGACCGTCTGTATAAACGAAAGGATCTCAGAAGGTACAAGAGCTATAATTACCAAATTTGGTATCCAAAAAATGAACAAACTCGTCCTTTCTCGGGCTTAGGAGAATCTGGATATAGACAGATGGACAGACAGACGGACATGGCTATATCGACTCGGCTTGTCATCCTGATCAAGATTATATATACTTTGTGGGGTCTGCCACGCCTCCTTCTGTGTCTTCCACTCGCACAAAACTAATATACCCTTTTACCTTTTGGGTACAAGGTATAAAAAGTAAAGGGTGTATTATTGCACATTTACATAGCAATTGCGTCTATGTGAGTGTATGTATGGCTATGCGCGTCTATTCGTGTCTGTTTAAATATGTTTATGTCATCCAATGCCCCAGCATCAAAAATAGCTACGGACAGCGCTTGGGCAGCAAATATATTTATGGCTATAACTTCTTGTTAAATCGGTCTATCACAGTGGCAAACAGACACATAATCACTAACTGGGGGTATTTGCCAAATTGGAGTTCGAAATTCCAAGAATTACGGGAGTTACAATTTGCGTGGAGAACGGAGGGAAATTCCAAAATACACATTTTCTGCGTATTCACATAAGGCATTTTTGACTAAAATTTGTTGTCCCTAGGTCTTATAGGCTCCGAGATATAGGTGGTTATACGAATGGAAAATCGGAAAAAGCCCCATTAGGTGGAAGTGCGGAGGGAAAATCAAAAAAATAAAACAAACTTGCACTGCGTACACACATAAGGCATCTTTGTGCAAAATTTGGTGTCTCTATCTCTTATAGTCTCTGAGATACAGGTGCTCATACGGACGCACAGGCGGACAGATAGACAGAGCTAGATCGACTCGTCTTGTCATTCTGATCAATAATATATATACTTTGTGGGGTCTGCCACGCCTCCTTCTGTGTGTTACATACATGCGCACAAAACTAATATAGCCTTCTACCCTTTGGGTACAGGCTATAAAAAAAGCAAGCTATTTCAGAATTGGTAAGGGAAACAAGAGAGTACGCTATAGTCGAGCAATCCCGACAGTATAAACTTCCGTTATATGCGCCCAAAGCAGCAGCAAAAAGAGGAAGAGCGAACTTGTTGCTGCAGTTTGGGGGGGTTGCACTGGAGAGACTTTTTTCGTTAATAACTTCTTAGAATTGACCGAATTGAATAAAATTTTAAACAACAGTAGATACCTATATATAAATTATGTGTGAAAAGTTTAGTTTAGGTAGCATTTGAAATGTGGATGCTATTGACGAAATTCTGTAGCGGGGGAAGGGGGGAAATTAAAAAAAAAAATAAACTCGTCCTTTCTCGGACCTAGGAGAATCTGGATGCCAACTTTGGTTATTCTAGCTTTTATAGTTTCTGAGATCCTTGCGTTCATCCAGACGGACGGACGGACATGTCTAGATCGATTTCTCTCGTCATGCTGATTCAGAATATATATACTTTATGGGGTCGGAAATGCTTCGTTCTGCATGTTACATACTTTGCAAAAACCTAATATACCCTTTTTACCCTACGGGTACAGGGTATGAAAATTTCACCTAATCAAAACAAGTAGGGAAGCTAAAGTCGGGTGTCCCGACACGCATAGACACGTGATGGCAATGTATGCTGTTAAAACTGTAGATAAACATGTCTTCTGTGTATGTATGAAATAAATTTTCTTAATTCAATTTTTTTTTTTATATCTTAATTTTTTTCCCCTTTTTTGTGGAGAGTACAGGCTATTTTACTGTCGGGATTGCTCGACTGTAGCGTTCTCTCTTGTTTAAAAATAAGTATGTATTATAAATAATAATTATTCAGGCATGAACATACGGAATCGTTGAAGGACTAGCTCAAGTGTCCCACGACTGCCTTAAAGACCAACGGACGTTACATTGCTGCCTGCGTTATGTAAACGCGATCCCTGCAGCTGCATACAACACTGTGCTAGTTAAGATAGGCTAACCAATAGAATTACACGTCCTCATGCGGCGCCCTACAAACGCAGCATGCGGACCATCCTTATTATAGATATTGTCCAATAGAAATCAAGTTCCACACGCTGCTGCCCTACAACACAGCGTGGGTTTTGAATAAAAGGACAGATCGTGCAACAGCACTAGTAGTACAAATCAAAGAACCGACGTGTATTCATTTCAAGTGTAAAAGTATCTACATTTTTTGACCCTTCGAGCCGGATAGCCTTATTCTTGTGAATATAAGGTGATAATTAAAAGTAATCAGTACTTTATAATAGACTAGCAGGTATTGCCCGTCTTAACCCGGCTCAATATGTTTCCAATTGTATTTATTTTGTGTGTGCATAACCTACCCATATGTTTTCACCTTAAAGGTTACCAGTAGGAAGGCATTTAAGGTATTTAAATGAACATTTTCTGTTCTTGACAAAAAATTGTTCAGTAGTCCGTTACATTTTTGTTCTTGACAAACTATTTCGTTAAACGAACATGACCACTATAACTAATATTTTTTAAAGCTCGTTTTCCCCCCGTTGGAGCTAGAATTTTCCAAAAGCCTTTCTTAGTGTGCTCCTACACTATGATGGATACTATGAAACGATACTTGAGTCCAAATTTAAATTCACATTTGAGTCTTTTCGTGCCATATTGAGTCAATACGGCCACGCACAAACTCGGAATATGAAACACGGCACTCGTGTCAATGCCGTGCAGCGATGAGCCACGATCAAAAAGCACTGGCACCGATACCATCAAAATATCGAAGTTTGAATGCAATAAGCAGAATATTTAAATAACAAAATCTAATTATTTATTGACATCAATAAGAACAACTCATATACATACATACATCTGCCCGCAATGCGAAGCAGAATATGCGTAGCTCCGTTATTCGGTTTCTGCTTTACTATCGCTTACGCAGTCGTTGCCTAGCGACGGTAACTGTAACATTTTGGCGTTTTGCCTTTGCAATTAACATTAAATGGTCAAAACGAAAGAAGAAGAGCGAGCTAATGACTTGCAGTTGTTGTTGTTTTTAGAGCATTATTTTTTTTTACAATCAAACAACTGTGTTCGATTGCCCAATGTATACATTAATACGAATGTACATACATGCTGTATTCATACACAGGCATACATACATACATATGTATGTACATGTTTCTTTTTACTTTTTCAGCCGCACGTAGAGAACCGCACACATAGACACGAACTGTTGCTTGTTGTGCGTGTGAGTCTGTGTATGTGATGTCCCCAACTATTTGATATTTGTTGTTGCTGCATAAAGCTATTAATGAAACCCCTAATGCCAAATGCACTAAACAAAGAAAAAATTACTTTTAAAAATGTTAAATAATTTTCAATTAATTAACATTTCTTGCTCTGTCAGTGCAAGACGAATGTACATACATACATACATATGTAGATACATATGTACATACATAGATGTGCACATATGTATCTATGGACATTCCCACATTAGTGTCTCACATTTTGCTTTGGCTATTTCAATCGTTTGCACGCAACCACACGAACAGCTGTTTGCATGTGTGTGTGTGTGTGTATGTATACTTAGTTGTCCCCAACTGTTTGATATTTTGTATCGTTTGTTCTGCCTGCTTTTGTAAAATGCATATTTTGAAAATCCTTGAATGCAAAGTTGTAGATTTACTTACGTAGATTACATTATCCAAATTTTAAATCGATCGGACTAAATTTATAACACAAACTTTTCATTTGAAATAGTGAATAAATATTAAAACCCCAATAATTCAAGGTCCAACACAAATTTCGAAAACCCGAGTATGCAGTTTTGTTTGTATTCTTTAATTGATTTTAGAAACTAAGTTTTAAGTCGATCGGTTGAAAAATGCGGATTTTTCAAACAAACTTTGGAGCTACTTTTTTTCCCTTTGGAGCTCGAATTTTCCAAAATCCCTTCTTAGTGCTCATCTACACCATGATAGGATACTTGAGCCCAAATTTCAGCATCCTAGCTTTTACCGTGTGGGCTGTGGGCATTTGACGCGGTTTCCTTTTGTGCCCCAAGAAAACCCCAATAATTCAAGCTCCAACAAAAAATTTAAAAAACCGAGTATGCAGTTTTGTTTGTATTCTTTAATTGATTTTAGAAACTAAGTTTTAAGTCGATCGGTTGAAAAATGCGGATTTTTCAAACAAACTTTGGAGCTAATTTTCCCCCCTTTGGAGCTCGAATTTTCCAAAATCCCTTCTTAGTGCTCATCTACACCATGATAGGATACTTGAGCCCAAATTTCAGCATCCTAGCTTTTACCGTGTGGGCTGTTGACGCGGTTTGCTTTTGGGCCCCAACATTTTTTTTACAGGAAAACTCCTATATTTTACGCCCCAAAAAAAATATCAAAAAACCAAGTATACAGTTTTTCTTGGAATTGTTCTGAGAGTATACAAACTAAGTTTAAAGTTAATCAGATGAAAACTGTAGATTTTTCATACAAACGTTGGAGCCTGTTTTCCCCCCTTTGGAGCTCGAGTTTTCCAAAATCCCTTCTTAGTGGGGACTTAGACTATGAAAGGATACTTGAGTCCAAATTTCAGCTTCCTAGCCTTTACCGTTTGGGCTGTGCGTTGATCACCAATCAGTCAGTCAGTCAGGACAAACTGTTTTATATATATAGATTAAAGTGTTACCTGATTATTATAAGCATTTCTGTGGCTTTAACAACAGAAGATAGTGCCTTAATAAGTGATTTGGGGTGATCCACTAGCGAAAGCAAATTAGTTAAATAAAGAGTTAAGTGTGAATTGGTAGAGTCAGATGTGAGTCGAGGCACAGCAAGGTTAACCATGCGACTAAACTAAATTTCCTCTAAAGATTCTACCAATTTTTACACCAAAACCTTTAAAAACAAATAATAATCGCAATGCTGTCAGATAAAGTGGTTCAGCTTTTCCAAAGGCAGGCAGATCTCCATAGAGAAATATTAGAAATAGTATCTCTAAAAGGAGACCTGTCTAAGATTGAGTCGAAAACGACGGAGTTCGTTTCAAACAACTCAGCCCTCGTCAAAGGTGGAGTGATCGACCACCAGTATTTCAACGAGAGGATCTTCGACACCACCATGGCTTGCATCAAACAATACTTATAGGGAGTCACTGAAGTCGAAGAGATGAGTCAGCCCAAAACCTCTGTCAGAGAAATTCCAACCGCTTAAAAAGTACCTGAAGTGGAGTCTGGAATTCCACCCGTTTCAAAAGTACCTGAAGGAGAGGTTGAAATTGCACGCGAATCAAAACTACCTGAAGTGCAGTTTGAATTTGCATCTCGTAATTCAAGCCCAGTTGATCAACTGGTTGAGATAGCAGATAATTGGGCAGAGCGCGTCAGGCAATACCTTACACAGGTGCACCAATGCCTAATGGGTAATGACATGGATGAGCTTCTAGATGCCAAGGACCGGATGCAAATTTTATGGTCAACTGTTCAAAGCACGCTCGACAAATTGGAAAGCAAATATGAAAGTTGCGCCTTTAATATAGACGAAATCGATTTGCTAAGGAGGAAGTTAGCCTTGTTTCCCGGAAAATTGACAGGAAGGCAAGTAACCTCAAGATGCAGAAAGAAGAGATCCCAGAATTGCCCAAAATAGAGCTTCCCAATTTCAACGGGAACTCGAAAGACTGGCCAATATTTTTCGAGCTGTTCAAGGAGGTCATACACGAAAGGAAAGATCTCAGCAACGCAAGGAAAAAATTCAAGATAAGGTTATTGATCTACTTATAAACGTGAACCACGGGAAAATCAACCCTCTTCTCATAAAGCCTGGCCAAATGTAGGAAGAGATCCAAAAGATTCATCAATCGCTACCACGAAATCACATTCTACCTGGCAGAAACTCGGAACACCGGTTACAAGCAATCTACAAACTTCTCACAGCGCAAGGAATATTCAAAGATGGTGTTATTATCGAAGCAACTATACCACTGTACCTGCACCAACATTCGGACATATTTAAAATAATTCCCAAGCCGGTAGTTAAAGCTGGACACAAAATGATCCCAGTGCTCAAAGCGAGCTATGTAATATACAACGTTATAAATGCCGTCAAGAGGACGATGAAGTAATGGTTTGCGAGGGAAACTGGCAATGGGAAGATGCTATCAACAATATGTGTGAGATATTGCCACTCAAACCGCATACCGATCTGTCATGCACCATGGTTGACTACAAGGAGCAATCGTTTTGGATGAGGCTGGATATTCCCAATCGCAGGCTCTACACACTTTTTGCTGAGACGACTGGCCACTTACAATGCAGTGACTGGTTGCACAGTATGACTGAGTGGAATATCAATGCCAGCACCGAAAGCAATTCAGTCATCCGCAACACTGCATTATCCTGCACATTTCGTCAAATGAGAAAAATTCATTCGAGCTCGGACCAGTGAGCCATATAGTGGTAAACAACACAAAGGCGCTCAACCAGCTTCACCAACAGATAAAGCAATTGGAGGAGCATAAAATACGCCTTACAAAACTCCAATTTTACACTAGTTTTAGTAATAATAGTAATTATAATCATAACAATGTATGCTAGATTAAGATGTATGCAACATAGGCAATTGTTAGCTGTAACTTTTTCTGGCCCCCGGAGAATCTTCAGGCATGAACATACGACATCGTTGAAGGACTAGCTCAAGTGTCCCACGACTGCCTTAAAGACCAACGGACGTTACATTGCTGCCTGCGTTATGTAAACGCGATCCCACGCTTGCACACACATTGCGGTTCAAGTGTTAAGTGACAAGGATCGCGCAGCTACATCGTTTTGAATTACACTTATAGATTAAGGTTTACACAGCTGCATACAACACTGTGCTAGTTAAGATAGGCTAACCAATAGAATTACACGTCCTCATGCGGCGCCTTACAAACGCAGCATGCGGACCATCCTTATTATAGATATTGTCCAATAGAAATCAAGTTCCATACGCTGCTGCCCTACAACACAGCGTGAGTTTTGAATAAAAGGTCAGATCGTGCGACAGCATGAGTATTACAAATCAAATAACCGACGCGTATTCATTTCAAGTGTAAAAGTATCTACAATAATTGCTCATTTGGATTCAAAATTTTTTGATTCTATTAAATAACCGCGAAGATATAGACCATTAAAGTCAAAAGTAAAAGTGTACAAATAATTGCTGGTTACACTGTATGTAAGTACATACAGTCCTCATTCATATGTGCAACCCGTCCGAAATTTTTTTTAAATTTTGATGTAAAAATCGGGACGCCCCGCCAAAATCGGGAAGTCTGGCAACGCCGATATGTACATACATTTTATTTTGTACATACATACATACGTACATATATGTTTTTAATTTTGCAATTCAACAAGGATCGATACGTGTTTTCAATTTTAAATATAAATATTATGAGTTTAAAAGGCGTGTATCGTATTCTTGCGATTTACAATAGCAGAGAATACATTCACGGAAAAAAGCTTAATACTAAATGCCTCCCAGAATTCTTCAGAATACATTTGTAGCGTTGAATTCTTCAGAATACATTTATAGCGTTGTTAGCTGATGTAACCTTTTAACACAAACGGTAAATTGACTGGAAATATGCGATCAGCTGAAACGCTAGAGACCCGTCACAGCACGATCATGTAATTGGCTTTAAAAATACATGAATCCGTATGCACAGTGAATGGATACATAAATTTTTCTTTGTACAAGATGCGTTCGAAAGTAAACAGGACTTTTTGAATCTAGCGCCTCCTGGTGGCGCTATCTGGTGCGATAGAATCTGCTATCTTTATCGATTGTCCAGTGAGAATTTCATGAAATTTCATCGATTGGAAGTGAAGTTATTGCGTTTGAAGTGTCGAACAAAGAGTCAACATTAAATTTTGTTTTAAAATTGGTAAAACTTTTACCGAAACGTTTCAATTAATGAAACAAGTTTATGGCGATGATTGCCTATCCCGTAGCAGAGTGCACGAGTCGTTTGATCGTTTTCAAAGTGGTCGTGAGGACATAAATGACGATCAACATGTGGGCCAATCAAAATTCGTGATCACCGAAAATTCCATCGAAACTGTGCGTGAATTCATCGAAAATCACCCGAAATCATCATTGAAATTGATGGAAATGGAATTAAACATCTCCAAAATATCGATTTATCTTACGAAAGGTGTGTGCACGATTTGTTCCGCACAAATTGGCTGACGACCAAAAATTGCTCAGAATCGATCGACGCTTGTGACCGATTATTTGACCAAAAATTACATTTTAACCATTAACCACTCGCACCTGATCTGGCACCGTGCGACTTCAACCTTTTCGGAAAAATGCATTTGCCCATGAAAGGAAAGCGTTATGCAGACGTAGAGGCCATTCAAAAGGCTTGCACCGGCATACTGGCGGCCATAGCGGCCAACGAGCTAAAACACTCGTTCGACATGCTTTTGGATCGTGCAAAAAGCTGTATTGAAGCAGAAGGAGACTATTTTGAATAAAATAAATTGATTTTGCTAAAAAAAACCATATGTTCTGTTTTTTTTTTTTTAAGGTTGTTGTTTACTTTGGAACACACCTTGTAAATTTAATAATTAGGAGAATGATGGGCATCCGACATCGCACACAAGGTGGTAACGCTGCACTTTCATGGGAGCGGCGGCGGCGACTCTGCAGCAGCTACTCTGCAGCGGCGACGGCGACGCTGCAACCTTAGCTTATTATAATTTAAAATTGTATTCTTTAGTCTAAATCTGGAAACAATAAAAGCGCGACGTACCGTCCGTACAATTTCCATTTTAGTTAACTCGTCTTTGATTTGCAAGTGTATTGCAAAGGCAAACCAAATTCATAAATGCACTAATTTATACATGTGTATATGGTGGTCCAATTTTAAAGATCGACATATGTACATAATATTACTTTTTCTTAAAATATTAATTTATTTTTGCAAATTTGGCTAACATTAACATTGTTATTTTTTGGATATGCGTTCCAAATCCCTTGCCTTTTTTTTTTAAAATAAAATACATACTTGTATATGTACATAACACAATGTTTTAAGATAGACTTGTGCAAAAAACTGGAATAAATATTAGAATACTTGTATTTCATAACTTTAAATTATATTTTGGTCGTGTTGTTTTTGTTTCCATCAAGAAAACAAGATAGAACGCTACAGTCCCGCTACAAACCCGACAGTAAAATAGCCTGTACTCTCCACAAAAAAGAAAAATTAAAAAAAAAAAAAATTAAATTAAAAAAAAATGAATGAATTAATTAATTAAATAAATTAAATTAGAATACATGTTTATGTTCAGTTTTAACAGCATACATTTACATCACGTACCTATGCGTGTTTATATGCGTGTATGTATGCAGCACATTCTTAGACACCATGCTACTGGGCCTATTGAGGCAGGACAGGCATCGGAGGAAACGCGAAATTCCGCGAGGATATTGAATGGTGCTGCCCAACTTTACGGTTAACTATAAAGTCAACCAGCCAGCCAAGCGATAGCGATCGAAGGAAGACTCAAATACGGGGTCAAAAAACAAAAGACCCAAGAGAAAGAACGGCCGCGATCATTTGCGGAGGTGGCCAAATGGCATAATGTCATTGGAGTCATCGACCAGCAGCAATGAGGACGGCAGGATCCCCAAACATCAGTCAAGATGGGTTCCAACTAAAGATGGGCATGGGCCGGCTATTTTCGGCCCGACACGACACGGCCACGAAATGAACCTTTGGAAACACGCACGCGCGCGCACGACGAAAATATTTCTAAACACGGCCCAACACGAACATGTCATTAAATGTAAAAACGAAAAATATATCCATATTAAGCACTTTGTATTAAAGACTATGAAAGGATACTTGAGTCCAAATTTCAGCTTCCTAGCCTTTACCGTTTGGGCTGTGCGTTGATCACCAATCAGTCAGTCAGTCAGGACAAACTGTTTTATATATATAGATTAAAGTGTTACCTGATTATTATAAGCATTTCTGTGGCTTTAACAACAGAAGATAGTGCCTTAATAAGTGATTTGGGGTGATCCACTAGCGAAAGCAAATTAGTTAAATAAAGAGTTAAGTGTGAATTGGTAGAGTCAGATGTGAGTCGAGGCACAGCAAGGTTAACCATGCGACTAAACTAAATTTCCTCTAAAGATTCTACCAATTTTTACACCAAAACCTTTAAAAACAAATAATAATCGCAATGCTGTCAGATAAAGTGGTTCAGCTTTTCCAAAGGCAGGCAGATCTCCATAGAGAAATATTAGAAATAGTATCTCTAAAAGGAGACCTGTCTAAGATTGAGTCGAAAACGACGGAGTTCGTTTCAAACAACTCAGCCCTCGTCAAAGGTGGAGTGATCGACCACCAGTATTTCAACGAGAGGATCTTCGACACCACCATGGCTTGCATCAAACAATACTTATAGGGAGTCACTGAAGTCGAAGAGATGAGTCAGCCCAAAACCTCTGTCAGAGAAATTCCAACCGCTTAAAAAGTACCTGAAGTGGAGTCTGGAATTCCACCCGTTTCAAAAGTACCTGAAGGAGAGGTTGAAATTGCACGCGAATCAAAACTACCTGAAGTGCAGTTTGAATTTGCATCTCGTAATTCAAGCCCAGTTGATCAACTGGTTGAGATAGCAGATAATTGGGCAGAGCGCGTCAGGCAATACCTTACACAGGTGCACCAATGCCTAATGGGTAATGACATGGATGAGCTTCTAGATGCCAAGGACCGGATGCAAATTTTATGGTCAACTGTTCAAAGCACGCTCGACAAATTGGAAAGCAAATATGAAAGTTGCGCCTTTAATATAGACGAAATCGATTTGCTAAGGAGGAAGTTAGCCTTGTTTCCCGGAAAATTGACAGGAAGGCAAGTAACCTCAAGATGCAGAAAGAAGAGATCCCAGAATTGCCCAAAATAGAGCTTCCCAATTTCAACGGGAACTCGAAAGACTGGCCAATATTTTTCGAGCTGTTCAAGGAGGTCATACACGAAAGGAAAGATCTCAGCAACGCAAGGAAAAAATTCAAGATAAGGTTATTGATCTACTTATAAACGTGAACCACGGGAAAATCAACCCTCTTCTCATAAAGCCTGGCCAAATGTAGGAAGAGATCCAAAAGATTCATCAATCGCTACCACGAAATCACATTCTACCTGGCAGAAACTCGGAACACCGGTTACAAGCAATCTACAAACTTCTCACAGCGCAAGGAATATTCAAAGATGGTGTTATTATCGAAGCAACTATACCACTGTACCTGCACCAACATTCGGACATATTTAAAATAATTCCCAAGCCGGTAGTTAAAGCTGGACACAAAATGATCCCAGTGCTCAAAGCGAGCTATGTAATATACAACGTTATAAATGCCGTCAAGAGGACGATGAAGTAATGGTTTGCGAGGGAAACTGGCAATGGGAAGATGCTATCAACAATATGTGTGAGATATTGCCACTCAAACCGCATACCGATCTGTCATGCACCATGGTTGACTACAAGGAGCAATCGTTTTGGATGAGGCTGGATATTCCCAATCGCAGGCTCTACACACTTTTTGCTGAGACGACTGGCCACTTACAATGCAGTGACTGGTTGCACAGTATGACTGAGTGGAATATCAATGCCAGCACCGAAAGCAATTCAGTCATCCGCAACACTGCATTATCCTGCACATTTCGTCAAATGAGAAAAATTCATTCGAGCTCGGACCAGTGAGCCATATAGTGGTAAACAACACAAAGGCGCTCAACCAGCTTCACCAACAGATAAAGCAATTGGAGGAGCATAAAATACGCCTTACAAAACTCCAATTTTACACTAGTTTTAGTAATAATAGTAATTATAATCATAACAATGTATGCTAGATTAAGATGTATGCAACATAGGCAATTGTTAGCTGTAACTTTTTCTGGCCCCCGGAGAATCTTCAGGCATGAACATACGACATCGTTGAAGGACTAGCTCAAGTGTCCCACGACTGCCTTAAAGACCAACGGACGTTACATTGCTGCCTGCGTTATGTAAACGCGATCCCACGCTTGCACACACATTGCGGTTCAAGTGTTAAGTGACAAGGATCGCGCAGCTACATCGTTTTGAATTACACTTATAGATTAAGGTTTACACAGCTGCATACAACACTGTGCTAGTTAAGATAGGCTAACCAATAGAATTACACGTCCTCATGCGGCGCCTTACAAACGCAGCATGCGGACCATCCTTATTATAGATATTGTCCAATAGAAATCAAGTTCCATACGCTGCTGCCCTACAACACAGCGTGAGTTTTGAATAAAAGGTCAGATCGTGCGACAGCATGAGTATTACAAATCAAATAACCGACGCGTATTCATTTCAAGTGTAAAAGTATCTACAATAATTGCTCATTTGGATTCAAAATTTTTTGATTCTATTAAATAACCGCGAAGATATAGACCATTAAAGTCAAAAGTAAAAGTGTACAAATAATTGCTGGTTACACTGTATGTAAGTACATACAGTCCTCATTCATATGTGCAACCCGTCCGAAATTTTTTTTAAATTTTGATGTAAAAATCGGGACGCCCCGCCAAAATCGGGAAGTCTGGCAACGCCGATATGTACATACATTTTATTTTGTACATACATACATACGTACATATATGTTTTTAATTTTGCAATTCAACAAGGATCGATACGTGTTTTCAATTTTAAATATAAATATTATGAGTTTAAAAGGCGTGTATCGTATTCTTGCGATTTACAATAGCAGAGAATACATTCACGGAAAAAAGCTTAATACTAAATGCCTCCCAGAATTCTTCAGAATACATTTGTAGCGTTGAATTCTTCAGAATACATTTATAGCGTTGTTAGCTGATGTAACCTTTTAACACAAACGGTAAATTGACTGGAAATATGCGATCAGCTGAAACGCTAGAGACCCGTCACAGCACGATCATGTAATTGGCTTTAAAAATACATGAATCCGTATGCACAGTGAATGGATACATAAATTTTTCTTTGTACAAGATGCGTTCGAAAGTAAACAGGACTTTTTGAATCTAGCGCCTCCTGGTGGCGCTATCTGGTGCGATAGAATCTGCTATCTTTATCGATTGTCCAGTGAGAATTTCATGAAATTTCATCGATTGGAAGTGAAGTTATTGCGTTTGAAGTGTCGAACAAAGAGTCAACATTAAATTTTGTTTTAAAATTGGTAAAACTTTTACCGAAACGTTTCAATTAATGAAACAAGTTTATGGCGATGATTGCCTATCCCGTAGCAGAGTGCACGAGTCGTTTGATCGTTTTCAAAGTGGTCGTGAGGACATAAATGACGATCAACATGTGGGCCAATCAAAATTCGTGATCACCGAAAATTCCATCGAAACTGTGCGTGAATTCATCGAAAATCACCCGAAATCATCATTGAAATTGATGGAAATGGAATTAAACATCTCCAAAATATCGATTTATCTTACGAAAGGTGTGTGCACGATTTGTTCCGCACAAATTGGCTGACGACCAAAAATTGCTCAGAATCGATCGACGCTTGTGACCGATTATTTGACCAAAAATTACATTTTAACCATTAACCACTCGCACCTGATCTGGCACCGTGCGACTTCAACCTTTTCGGAAAAATGCATTTGCCCATGAAAGGAAAGCGTTATGCAGACGTAGAGGCCATTCAAAAGGCTTGCACCGGCATACTGGCGGCCATAGCGGCCAACGAGCTAAAACACTCGTTCGACATGCTTTTGGATCGTGCAAAAAGCTGTATTGAAGCAGAAGGAGACTATTTTGAATAAAATAAATTGATTTTGCTAAAAAAAACCATATGTTCTGTTTTTTTTTTTTTTAAGGTTGTTGTTTACTTTGGAACACACCTTGTAAATTTAATAATTAGGAGAATGATGGGCATCCGACATCGCACACAAGGTGGTAACGCTGCACTTTCATGGGAGCGGCGGCGGCGACTCTGCAGCAGCTACTCTGCAGCGGCGACGGCGACGCTGCAACCTTAGCTTATTATAATTTAAAATTGTATTCTTTAGTCTAAATCTGGAAACAATAAAAGCGCGACGTACCGTCCGTACAATTTCCATTTTAGTTAACTCGTCTTTGATTTGCAAGTGTATTGCAAAGGCAAACCAAATTCATAAATGCACTAATTTATACATGTGTATATGGTGGTCCAATTTTAAAGATCGACATATGTACATAATATTACTTTTTCTTAAAATATTAATTTATTTTTGCAAATTTGGCTAACATTAACATTGTTATTTTTTGGATATGCGTTCCAAATCCCTTGCCTTTTTTTTTTAAAATAAAATACATACTTGTATATGTACATAACACAATGTTTTAAGATAGACTTGTGCAAAAAACTGGAATAAATATTAGAATACTTGTATTTCATAACTTTAAATTATATTTTGGTCGTGTTGTTTTTGTTTCCATCAAGAAAACAAGATAGAACGCTACAGTCCCGCTACAAACCCGACAGTAAAATAGCCTGTACTCTCCACAAAAAAGAAAAATTAAAAAAAAAAAAATTAAATTAAAAAAAAATGAATGAATTAATTAATTAAATAAATTAAATTAGAATACATGTTTATGTTCAGTTTTAACAGCATACATTTACATCACGTACCTATGCGTGTTTATATGCGTGTATGTATGCAGCACATTCTTAGACACCATGCTACTGGGCCTATTGAGGCAGGACAGGCATCGGAGGAAACGCGAAATTCCGCGAGGATATTGAATGGTGCTGCCCAACTTTACGGTTAACTATAAAGTCAACCAGCCAGCCAAGCGATAGCGATCGAAGGAAGACTCAAATACGGGGTCAAAAAACAAAAGACCCAAGAGAAAGAACGGCCGCGATCATTTGCGGAGGTGGCCAAATGGCATAATGTCATTGGAGTCATCGACCAGCAGCAATGAGGACGGCAGGATCCCCAAACATCAGTCAAGATGGGTTCCAACTAAAGATGGGCATGGGCCGGCTATTTTCGGCCCGACACGACACGGCCACGAAATGAACCTTTGGAAACACGCACGCGCGCGCACGACGAAAATATTTCTAAACACGGCCCAACACGAACATGTCATTAAATGTAAAAACGAAAAATATATCCATATTAAGCACTTTGTATTAAAGAATATGTACTCATCTATATTTGAACTAAGAAACGAAAAAAAAACTCCAATAATTATTGGACACTAATTAAAAAAACAAAAGTCGTGTTGACTATTTGTATACCCTGTACCCGTAGGGTAAATTAGGTTTGTGCAATGTATCTAACATGCAGAAGGAAGCATATCCGACCCCATAAAGTATCGTGTCCGTCCGGCCGTCTGGATGAACGCAAGGATCTCAGGAACTATAAGGACGAGAAAGGACTTCTTTTTTTTTAATTCCCCCCCCCCCCCCCCTTCCCCCGCTACAGAATTTCGTCAATAGCGTCCACATTTCAAAAGCTACATAAACCAAACTTTGCATACATACTTTTTATATAATTATCTACTGTTGTTTAAAATGTCCCATTCCGTAAATTCTACGAAAAGTTATGAGCGAAACAAATTCTCTCCAGTACAACCCCCCCCCCCCCCCCCCCCCAAACTGCAGCAACAAGTTCGCTCTTCTTCTTCCTCTTTTTGCTGCTGCTTTCGGCGCATAGTCGGAAGTGTCGGAAGTTTACCTGGGTACAGGGTATTGCACTGTCGAGCTTGCTCGACTGTAGCGTTCTGTGTTGTTTTATTACTTTAGTTGTTAATTTTTGTTCGTGTTATATTCGTGTTTGCTCGTGCGTGTTTTTGTTGTGCCTTTTTAGCTGAACACGCACATCCACGCACGAAATCGGAATTTGCAACACGAACACGCGGGCCTTCGAGTTGCACGAAGTGCCACGACCGAAAAACGGCCCGTGCCCAACTCTAGTTCCAACTAAGCTCACCACAGTAACGTTGAAAGTGCTATTGGCGAATCCCGGCCTCCCCCCGCTGTTCTGATGTAGGGTGGTTCCAGGGCAATGTGAAACTGATCGCGTGCGGTGTGTTTCATTGTTCAGAATGACGATCGAGAAGGTGGGCGAGGCGTATCCGGGAGCCAAGTTGGCAATGGTCGATGCCAAAGATATACTGTTGCCGCCGCAGCACAGCCTAATTTGAAGTCATCGTTAATTTGAATTTTTAATACATCACCTATCTATCTGGCAACACCAAAACTTACCATACGATCAAAAAGCTGGAGGTACGGCAGTTGCAGCACAGAGGCCGACGGAAAGCCACAAGATTTTTTAAAGCTCTCCCTATATCTATTTTCGCGGTAGCGAATAATTTGTATTAATATCCAAAGCTATTGAATAAATAATTACGAATACTTGTAGAAATGAGTGCTATTAGAAGCTTTTAACTTCCTTGACTTAGGTCGGCTGCAACATTTCTTTAAAAAATCTTTATGGCTTTTGCGCGTCGATGAACAGTTAAGTTCCGCGCATTAGTTAAATGTGTAAAGTGAAATTGTGAAATACAAGGCTTGTGTTTAATATTCTGGCAAGGGCGTCGTTAGAACATTAAGTTCCGCGCTTGCAAAACTTAAATATAGCACAATATTTCCACAATATCAGTTTGTGCTTCCAGAAGACTAAGAGCGCCTCTGCAGCTAACTGTAATCTTCTGTATGTAGCACGCTGTATGCGGCACTAACACACACATACAATCAATATTATACCCTTGCATATAGCGTGTGGTGAAATTACAACAGTGTGGTGCGTATAACGCACATCTACAGTCACTAAGCGTGAGTGCAGCGTTGAGATTAGAGTGCTCTGTGTTCTTTGCACGCCTCGAGGAATCTGTGCAATCAAGGCTGTGAGTAGGGGCATAGCTCGCATTAGCAAATAAAATTCCCCCATCGGAACAGAAAACTCGAGTGCCAGAACGCAGATCTTTAATTACCTGCCTCCGCTTGGATATCACCAACCATGATCGGGCACGAGTACAACACAAAGTGCGGCTATTGCAAAAAAGAACGTACTAGCACCGGCCTATCAAGATGGGTGCAATGCGATATATGCAAAGCATGGTACCACTTTTCGTGCGCTCGTGGTAATGAGGAAAAAAACGAAAAGGGATAGGCATGCCTCCACTGTGGGCTCAACGACATTCCATGTTCCCTCGATGAAACTGAAAAAACCTTCACAGTTTCTAAAAAGAAATACGAGTCATGGGTAGCAGTGGAGCCCCTAATTGACCTGGTAGTATCGCAAGCGGATAACGCAACTACACAGGATTCTACCGTTGTGAGGCCATCAAAAGGTTTGGCAGTAAGACACAACGAAGTCCAGTACTCATCTGGCACAGCCACACTTAAGCAAAATACTACAGCTGATGCTCAACTAGAGAAAATGGGTTTGAATGAGGAAAGATCAACAACCGTAAATAATAATGTGAATGTTATTAGATACATTATATTATTACAGATGCTAGAAGAGAAGCGAGAAGCTGAACAAAAGTATATCGAACAAAAATACAATATACTTGCACAACAGAGTGGAGCGAGTTCGCTTGTAATGTCCATATATGTGGGTCCTACTAGCGCACAGTTGGCGGCGCGCCAAGTATTACCAGCGGATTTGCCAACCTTCAGCAGAACAGCAGCGCTGCTGCCGGGTTCTCAAATATTGAAAACATGTTTCGAATACAAATATGCCTCAAAGGGAAGGCGTACGAACTGGTGAGAGAAAAACTTCTTTTACCGTCAATGGTGCCTGAGGTTATAGGCACATTAAAAACATTCTTCGGACGCCCGGAACAAATTATTGAACGCATGATTGAAAAGGCAAAAAATATATACATAAACAAAGACAGCTTAGACGCGCACTTAAATAATCCAATGCTTGTAAAGGAGCTGGTGACCAAACTTCCGAACCAATATAAGTTGAACTGGGCTATGCCAAAAGAAACATACGTGCCAACTGTAAAGGCCTTTAGCGACTGGCTATATAGGATCGCCGAGGCAGCATCAACAGTGATTTCAATATCATCTACAAAACGAAGTACCGTACACACACATTTGGGCCAATGAATGCAATCTCCAGAACGAGCCAATGTGAGACGTGACAATGATCCCCCAGCTGAGAACAATAACAAATGTGCAGCTTGTAACGCAACACATCATCAGGTGACTCAGTGCGAAATGTTTAAAAATCTCACTGGCGAAGAGAAAGAACGTGTAGTTCGCGAAAAAGGACTATGCTACAAATGTCTAAAATGCCACTCCCGTAGGTGCATCTCATAGAAGGTATGCGGAATAGCTGGCTGTGAATCAAGACATCATCCGTTACTCCATAAAGGCAGTCAAACCAGTAATGTCGTCACTTCGCACCAATCCAAATCAAACGCGGATCAATTTTTTCGCATCCTGCCAGTTATGCTACACTATGAGGCGGTAACTTTGGAAACCTTTTCATTTCTGGACGAAGGCTCCTCAGTCTCTCTCATCGATGAATCCATTTTTAAACGTTTGGGACAGCGTGGTTCACCAGATCCTATATGTCTGCAGTGGACAGGCCAAACCACTAGGATGGAAGGAGAATCCGTGCGAGCCAACATACGAATCTCAGCAGCAGAGACCAATAAAACGTATTGGTTGAATAATGTGCACACAGTTAAAAACCTGGCTCTACCGAAGCAGACTGTGGATGTCAATTATTTGAAAACAAAATATAACCACCTGGACGGTATACCTTTAAAATCATACCAGGACGCCATACCCATGGTATTGATCGGCACAGACAACTGGAAATTGGCAGTGCCACCGAAGCTCAGAGAGGGCAAATGGAAAGACCCTATTGCCTCCAAATGTATGCTGGGCTGGGAACTGCAAGGTATGTCAAAGCCACACAACTACAACTCAATGCATCATTGTCAGTGCAACTGGGATGAAATTGACAGAACGATAAAGGAGTGCTTCAGCGTAGACCCAGTCGCACCAAGAAAGATCCGTTCTGTCGACGACGAAACTGCTCTTAAAGTCCTACAGGATAAGTGTATCAAGCGCGAAGGACGCTTCCAAGTGGGACTGCTTTGGCGTCATCAGAATCCAGTATTGCCTGAAAGTTTTAGTACGGCACAAAAGCGATCGAATTGTCTGGATCCGGAATTGTACGAAGCAAATGAAAAGCAAATCAGCAATTTGTTAGAAAAGAGATACCCCATTGAACTGACTGACGACGAAATAATGAAAGGAAATGATCGCACATGGTATCTTCCAATATTTATCACCCGAAATCCTAATAAGCCACAGAAAGTAAGACTAGTGTGGGATGCCGCCGCCCGATCTCACGGAAGATCACTTAATTATTTTATGTATAATGGGCCCGACCTTCTGAACCCACTAACGGATGTCATTTCGGCGTTTCGGGTTGGTAACGTCGCAATATGTTTCGACATTGCTGAGATGTTCCATCAGATCAACATCCAGGAATCTGATATGCACGCTCAATGCTTCCTATGGTTCAGCAAAGACAAAGCTACAAGAGTCTTCGTCATGCGAGCAATGACATTTGGAATATGCTGCGCGCCATGCATTGCACATTATGTGCGCGACAAAAATGCAGAGGAGTACCGCCAAAAAGTTCTCGGTATGTATTGGGACCCATCAGCTGACGTGTTCAAATATATTTTCAGATTTTCGAGATTGAGACGAAATGTTCTTACTAAAGAAACAATTCCGACAAAGCGAGAGGCGCTACAAATTTTAATGTCGATCTTCGATTCATTAGGCCTACTCTCGTGCTACACAATTGGTCTGAAGATGCTACTGCAGAAGGTCTGGCGCTTCGGAATTGGCTGGGATGACAGCTTGCCGGAAACACTCCACAAGTTCTGGGATAAATGAAAAAACTTACAAGCACAAGCCGCGACGGTCAAGATCCCCCGTCAATACTCTCGGATTCTTCGTACAGCCGATTGTGTCGTACTACATCTTCGTGGATGCAAGTGAATACGGATATGCAGCCGTCTGTAACCTACGCGTCAAAAAAGGCGATGAGCTAGCAAGGTTTATGGACAGTCTGTACAGCAAAATGAGGTAAATAATCCAATCCGGGTCGTTGTTTGTAATAAAATGTTTCTGGCTCTATTATTGTCTACACTCTCAATTGGTGGTAAATTGTTAATACCAAAATGATCGGATGAAAAATATTCCTTTACTAAACTTTGCAATTCATCTTCTTCTACGGCTTTGATATACGTCACTATTGTGTTAGTTTTTCCATGCAGTGTTGTTGGTCCATACGCCAACCACCCGAGCTTTGTCTTAATGGCGACTGGATCGACTTTTCCATTTTCAATTATAGTTCTCGATAATCCCAATTGCCAAAAGAGGTTTGGCATCTTTATAGTCCGCTATAGGTAAATTACGAAGGTGATGGAAATTATCTTTAGAAAATGATTGGACTGGCAAATGTAATTCATTGACTGTCTGAACACACTTTAGATCAAATCGACAGCCATTATTACTGTCAGCAATTTCAAGGCAGACATGCTTGGACCCTTCGGTGACTATTCTATTATTGTACCATTGTAAGGACAAAGGTTTTTTAAGACCCTTTAAACCAAGTTTAGACGCAATATTACTTTCGATCATAGTTATGGCACTACCTTCGTCAAACATAGCATACTTTCCATTTGGACCACACAAAACAACTGGCAATATCTTGAACAACTGATTACTATAGACATTATTTGGCATCAATGTCATAATTGGTCTTGGCCTTTCTGATTCTTGTCTCTCGTTATTGGAATTGGCAATCTGACCATTGGCTGATACTTGATGAAGCGTTTGATGGTGCACGCGAGTACAATTTCCAATTCCGCATTTAACTTTCTGTTCACAGTTCCGCATGTTGTGACCTTTAGTAAGACAAGCAAAACAAAGTCGGTGGGCCTTTACAACGTTCCAACGGGCCGACACATCCATACTCTCGATCCATACTTTACATTGGCTCAGGGCGTGCTTATCATTACATAAAGGACATAATAAAATATTAGTAATTATATTTGAATGAAGCATGGGCTTAGGTTTTGTTAAAGTCGGCTGTTTTATAAATGTCTCGGTAATGGCTGGCAAACGGCTGACCACTCTGGCTATATCGGATAGCCATTTTGAACAAATAAAAAAGCTAAAGTCGGGTGTCCCGATTTTGAAATACTCTGTACATATGTTTACAATAATTATAGAACATAAAAAAAGTTAAGAAAATAAAAAAAAAAAAATTTGATCGATTTTACCTCTCTCGGTATTCGAACTCACGTAAAAGGTTTATAATTGCACATTTACATAGCAATTGCGTCTGTGTGAGTGTATGTATGCCTATGCGCATCTATTCGTGTCTGTGTAAGCATTTTCGCAGTCAACCAAACAGCAACATCAACAACAGCCGCGGGCAGCGCTTGAGCAGCGCTGCAGCAGCAAATATATTTATGGCTATATTTTCTCGTTAAATCGGTCTATCATAGTGAAACTTGGCATACGGACACATAATAACCAACTGGGGGTATTTCCAGAATTTTAGTTCGAAATTCCAAGAATTACGGGAGTTACGAGGTAGAGGGGGGAGGGGGGGAAATTCCAAAATATACATTTTCTGCGTATTCACATAAGGCATCTGGGACTAAAATTTCGTGTCCGTACGTCTTATAGTCTCCGAGATATAGGCGATTATACGAATGGAAAATCGGGAAAACCCCCATAGGGGGGAAGTGGGGAGGGAAAATCAAAAAAATAAAACAAACTTGCACTGCGTACACACATAAGGCATCTTTGTGCAAAATTTGGTGTCTCTCTCTTATACAAGGTGCAATTCGAAAGTTCCAGGACTTTTTAAATAGCGCGGCTCCTAGTGGCGCCATGTATTGGAAATTTGTATCCGTCAATTGTATATTCTTCAATGTTGTCGTATGAAACTGTGCGTGAATTCATCAAAAATCAGCCGAAATCATCATTGAAATTGAAATTGGAATTGAACATCTCCAAAACATCGATTCATCGTATTTTGACCGAACATTTAGGCACGGTTTGTTCCGCACAAATTGACTGACGACCAAAAATCGCTAAGACGATCGACGCTTTTGACCGATTATTTGACCAAAAATCACATTTTAACCATTAACCACTCGCCGTATTCACCTGATATGGCACCGAGCAACTTCAACCTTTTCGGAAAAATGCATTTGCCCATGAAAGGAAAGCGTTATGCAGACGTAGAGGCCATTCAAAAGGCTTGCACCGGAATACAGGCGGCCATACCGGCCAACGAGCTAAAACACTGGACATGCTTTTGGATCGTGCAAAAAGCTGTATTGAAGCAGAAGGAGACTATTTTGAATAAAATAAATTGATTTTGCCGAAAAAACCATTTGTTGCTTTTTTTAGAAGTCCTGTTTACTTTGGAACACACCTTGTATTATCATTTCTTATCAATACGCTTACCTTCGGTTTTTTGAGTAATATAATTGTCTTGTAGGCGTATAAATTGTCCCTGGTTCGATGTACTCTAAAATGAAATGGTGAAGGATACAAGGCTTTCGCAATGAAGCTAATTGAGGCTTACCAGATGAAAAGCCCCAATGCGTCCAACAGAGCTGATGTCACCACCACTACTAATGAATTTCTTGATTTCACCCGCTGCATCCTGTTTAACTTGCACTGGTTTAACCATTTTCGCTATTTGACCTGAAAAATGTTTGGTTTTTAATGAGAAACAAATTAAATAATAGGAAATGGCCTTAGATAAGTACTAACTGTAAAGACTCCAAAGTTTGTATTTCCCCCAAAGGGGCGAAATCGAGCTGCAAAGTTTGTGTTGTTAACTTAGCCTAAATTTATACTATCATTTCTAATAAGTTGTCATTTTTTTTAAATTATCAAGGCACTGCAGTTGGCAGGACTTGAATAGCATAAGAGTCAGTATCGTGAGAAACAGCAAGCAATGCACATGTATATACAAGGCACCCAATAATTACGAAAAGTATGAAATGATAGAACGCTACAGTCGAGCAAGCCCGACAGTAAAATAGCCTGTACTCTCCACAAAAAGGAAAAATCTAAAAAAACAAAAAAATTTTTTAAAAATTAAATTATTAAAAAAAATGAATTAATTAATTAATTAAAATAATTCATTAAATTAAATTAGAATACATGTTTATGTTCAGTTTAAACAGCATACATTTACATCACGTACCTATGCGTGTTTATATGCGTGTATGTATGCAGCACAAAGTTGAACAAAAGCAGCAACAACAACAACAGCTGCGGGCAGCGCTGCCGACAGAGCTGCAGGCAGCGCATGAGTAGCGATTTTACTTATGGCTATAACTTTCTTCAGAATTGACCTATCATGATGAAATTTGGCACACGGACACATTAGTACTAACTGGATGTACCTACCAAAATTGATTTTTAAATTCCGAGAATTACGGAAGTTATAAGAAAAAATACGAATTGCGGGGGAGTGGGGGGGTGTATCAGAAAAAATAAACAAACTCGTTCTGCCTAGGGCTTATAGGAACCTTGATACCAATTTTGGTTATCCTAGCTCTTGTACTTACTGAGATCCTTGCGCTCATACAGACAGACGGTCAGACGGACAGACGGACATGGCTATATCGACTCGTCTTCTCATCCTGATCAAGAATATATATACTTTGTGGGGTCTGCCACGCCTACTTCTGTGTGTTACATACATGCGCACAAAACTAGTATAGCCTTTGGGTACAGGCTATAAAAATAAACTGAAAGAATACAAAACAATAAAGTATAAATATCTTAAGCTCAAATAAATAAAGTTTTTAATGAAATGTGCGTACCGAGGTATATTGTGGATAATGAGAGCGAGATTTGGTCGATCGAGCCGGATTCATAATAAAATTACAGGTACGCAACAACATTTATGGTCCTTTGAGCCGCATTCATAATAAAACAAGTAGAGAAGCTAAAGTCGGGTATCCCGACTTTGAAATACTCTGTACATACATATGTGTAGTATAATTATGCGTATCTTTGCTTGCATGTGTGTGTTTGTGTGGGTCTGTGTACCTGTGCAAAGCAGTAACAACAACAACAGCTGCGGTCACTGCTTAGTCATATATACATATATGGCTATAACTTCCTGTTAAATCGGCCTATCATTACAAAACTCGACATAATCACTAACGGGAGGTATTTTTGGAAGTTAAATGAAAAATTCCAAGAATTAAGGGAGTTATGGATTGCGGGGGATAGGGAGGCAAATTCCAAAAAAAAACACATTTTCTGCGTATTCACATAATGCATCTGGGACTATAATTTGGTGTCCCTAGGTCTCATAATCTCCGAGATATACAGTGGGCGCCAAAAGTCTACATACGATCCAATATTTTGCTACCTGGCCGAACCAAAGATATTTATTAAAAAACTAATGATGCAGTTTCGTAGCTTATCTATTCTTATGGAAGAAAACGAAAAATTATTAGCTTATGATGTGTCGTTACAAAGATATAAACGAAAAACCATATTTTTTCCTTGTCAAAAGTGTACGTACAACGTAAAAATTCGTGAGAATTCGTAAAAATTCGTAAAAATTCGGAGATTTAAAGAACTTGACCCCCGCATAATATTTATTTTATTATTTGGTAGGACCTCCACGTGCTTCAATGGCGGTCTGAAGATGCCTCGGCATTGACTCCACCAGATTTCACAGTTCTACAGGTGTTACATCCTACCAAGTAGACTGAAGCCCTTTCTTTAGGCTTGGCGCACTGGTAACGTCATATTTCCTCAGCTTCCAGTCTAAAAGCTCCCATGTGTGTTCAATATTGTTCAAATCCGGGCTTTACGGTGGAATAATCTGACGTGGTGCATTGTAGAGCAACCAAACCCTGGCAACGTAATCCGTACGTTTTGGGTTGACGTCCTGTTGGAACAACCATTAGCCATTTCATTTAAATTTTAAATCAGTCCTAATATAAATTTTCTTAATATTGAGATCTAACATGTCCTTTAATGAAACGAGCTCCTTGCAGCTCCAGAAGAGGTATGGACATTGGTTTCAATGAACATTATAGTTGTTTAGCATAAAACGTAAATAAGCCCAGGCGGCATATGCAGATTTTGAGGCGTCACAGAAAATATGCAATTGAATGTCACATTAAACTTGTTATTTGACGCGGAACTTTAAATTACTGATCTATCCTATATTAGTGCATACACTTTTGCAAATTTCATAGCAATCGTCCCTAATTAATTCATCCCATTCAACACTATTGAATAGATTATTTATTCGCTGCAAAAGGAAGAGTTCATTGGGAGTAAAGTAAAAACAATAGTCGCGGACCGCCGTGCGTCTGTTCGCTTTAGAGTTTTATTGGAGACTGACACTTTTGCTACACATGTTCTTTATGCTTACATTCGTATGCAACAGTGACAGATTACTTGTAGATAACATAAGATTATTATCTGCTTATATTAACATGCGTGCATTGGTACTTATGTTTGTATTGATTTTTAACACCCTTCCTCAATGCAAATATGTTTTACAAAAATTTTCAAATTAAATTTAACAGCTTTGTAAACAGAACATGCTTCGCTTTAGGAAGATTTTTCGTTAAAATATCATCTAACATTTTATTGGTTGATGTATACTGTAAAACAATTTGTTCTTCTTTTACAACCTGTCTTGCAAAATGATATCTAATATCAATATGCTTTGTTCTTTCATGGTGTACAGGATTCTAGGCTAATTGTTGAGCACATGAAGAACAGTTGGAGTATTCGAGTCACCGCAGCCAATCTCCACTATAAGACGCCGCAGGTATGTGCCTCCTTACACGCAGTTGAAAGAGCCATATACTCCGCCTCCGTGCTGGTAAGTGCCACGCTGCGCTGCTTCTCAGATCGCCAGGAAATCGGTCCTCCAGCCAAGTAGTATACATAGCCAGTATACGACTTGCGATCGATGCGCTCGCCACCCCAATCTGCATCCATATAACCGGTAAGGGGTTGTCCACATTCTTTGTAGTGCAACTTCAGGTCCACAGTTGACGCCAGATATCGAAGCACATGTTTTACACCCACTAGGTGCTCTGCATGCGGATCTTGATTCCATTGAGCTAACTTGGCAACGAAATGCAATATGTCTGGCCTTGTTGTAAGCGCCAGTCACATTAACTCGCCAATTGAAGACTGCTAGAATGCAATGTCAACCTTTTGACAATGCTCGCTGGTACACATCACTTGGAAACCAGCATCCAGTGGTGTAGCTGTAGGTCTACAGGTCTCGCATCCATGTTCACGCTATATGTCTTTGATGTATTGCGAATTGCTTAGCGAAATTTCGCCAAGCTCACCGTCGCGCTTCCATGCCAAGGAACAAATGCAGCTCTCCCTTGTCAACACATTCAAACGATGTTGTAATGGCTGACTTGATGTTGGCCAAATCCTCTTTTGATCGGTATGCTATAATTATATCATCAACATAAACAAGGATTAATGATAAGTCACCTCCTCCGTTCCTTTTGTAAAGACACGGTTCATTGTCGCATGCTACAAAACCGATGCCTTGTAGTACACAATCGAGCTTGGAGTTCCACTCGCGCCCCGAATGCTTCAATCCATATATTGCCTTTTTAAGCAATAAAGCCTTGCTTGGATTATTGGGATCTGTGTATCCCTGTGGCTGCTTCGAATAAACAGTTTCATGCAACTCGCTATTCAAATATGCGGTACACACATCTATCCGGTGAAGGTACAGCTTCAATTCCGCTGCTAACGCCAAAATAAACCGCACGGTTTCCAATCTGCAAACGGGTGAGAACGTCTCTGCATAGTTCACGCCATACTTCTGGGAACACCCTTTAGTAACGAATCGTGCCTTGAAACGTTCGAGAGTCAGGTTTCAGGCTGTATACACACTTGCAACCAACTGCACGCTGATCTTTTGGTAAATCAGCCATCTGCCAGGTTTCGTTTTATTGTAGTGCCTGATATTCCTTTTGCATCACATTATCCTCGTCAGAGTCTTCTTTTTCGACTACACTCTCATATGTGTTGGAGCTGCTGCCGTCAGAACTGTGCTCACTGTCATCGTCGTCGATGCTTCTGTCACCAATCGTGTGAGTGACATGCTCTTGAACCTCGCATGCAGGAAAATCTACCGTAACGGTATCTTCATTAGTCTGATCACCACAACGCTCATCAAATAGATTGTCTCCCTTTGGGTTTGAATTTGCCTTTACGGGGACCCTTTGCAAGTGCAACTGCAACGGAACAAAAACTTTTAGATGGCTAACACAGGGTTTCTTACCTGTCCACGCTTCCATTGGAGTCAGGTTGTTCAGAGCACTGGTAGGTGATCTGTTTCTTATGTATACTGTTGTGTTAACTGCTCCGCCCACAAGGACTCGCCTAGTCCCGAGTGCACCGTTAATGTCCGGTTTGCCCTTTCCGGCACGCCGTTCTGCTGCGGAGTATAAGGCACGGTCAATTGCCTTGCAATACCATGGTGTTTCAGGAAACCGTTGAATGTTGTGTTTACAAACTCGCCTCCATTGTCGGTTCGAATACATTTGAGCTTTTTATCTGTTTGCCGTTCAACCAAGTTTTTAAATTCGACGAACTTACTGAACACTTCATCTTTCTTCCGCAGAAAATAAACAAATATGCGCCTGGACTTGTCATCGATGAAGGTCAGAAAGTATTTGGATCCAGCAAGTGACTGTAAATGTATTTTGCTTAGCATACACGTTTTGCAATTCAAGTTGTCTGGGAAAACAGCCTTTCCAATACCACGCACTAGGTGTTTGCTGATCATTTCCTTCAGACTGGTAAAATTTAAATGGCCATAACGCTTATGTCACAATGTACCATCTGATTCAGTTGCGGAATAACAAACCAGCGTCAGCTAAACCGATCATTTCAGTGTGCGCAATAAATTTTGAAAATAACGTCTTATCGCAACACATATGGCTTGTTGCTCCGCTGTCCAGACACCACATGTTGTTCTCTTTCTTTCCAACATCCAACGCATTTAGCAAGCTGCTCTGCTTTTCCATCTCTTTCTTTGTCGATTGCTTTTTCCCTTCTCCGTGCATTTTCTCACGCTTGCACTGTGCCTTGTAGTGCCCTTTTTCGCCGCAGTTGTAACAAATGACGATTTTTCTATTCCTTTTTGAATTCGCTTTGGAATGCGCGATGATCTCTTGCATTTTCGCTCTCTCCATCTGCATTGCCTCTGCGCTCTCCCTCTTCCATCAGCTTGATACATAACACATCAAATGACGGTAAATTATCACTTGTCTCAATGGCAACGACAAAATTTTCGTATGGTTCGGGCAAGCTTGACAACAACACAATTGTTTTGAACTCATCGGTTAATTCGATGCCAACTGTACACAAACCATCCAGAATTTCGTTAAATTCGTGTATTTAACTTGAAATGCTTTGGCCTTGAAACATGCGTTTGCCTAGCAATTTCTTGTACAGCGACATTTTCCGTACAGGTCCACTCGGCTGATGAACGTCCTTTAACTTTTTCCATGCCTCGTACGAAGTGTTACAATTTTTAATGAAGTCCAATTGTGAAGCTTTTACACAGCGTTATAATTGCTAATGCCTTTTCATCTTTTGGCCTTGAACTCTCAGTATTACTAGGTTCAGCACCTGATGCCACACTCCACAATTCCGCTTGCACTAAGACAGATCGCATCTGTATGCTCCATGAGTCATACAAGTAGTTATGCTCTTCCAATTTGTCTATTTGATATAGCGCACTCATTTTTAAATGTTATATTTCTTGAGTCACCGAACGATTACAATTTCAGAATACTTTGAACTTCTCCTATCAGCCTATATGCCCTAGGCCCATAACCTATTGAATAGATTATATATTCGCTGCAAAAGGAAGGGCTGTTACTGATCAATAAATTCGCAAGAAGTCCCAATGGGTCGAATGGTTTTCTTTAATTTTTTTTTATGAAAGTATACAAAAAGAGCTTGACTTAAATTTGGTCATCAGGATAGCGCCCCCTACAGTAAATTCATTTTTATACTCTGTACATAAAATGTACAAGAATATATTAGGTTTGCGGGAGCTGAAAATGTAACAGGCAGAAGGATCAGCATGACGAGACGAGTCGATCTAGCCATGTCTGTCTGTCTGTCCGTCCGTATGAACACCTGGATCTAAGAGACTATAAGAGCTAGGACACCAAATTTTGCACAAAGATGCGTTATGTGTGTACGCTGTGCAAGTTTGTTTTATAATTTTTGGGGACACCAAATTTTAGTCCAAGATGTCTGATGTTAATACGCAGAAAATGCGTTTTTGGAATTTCCCTCCCTCCCCCCTCCCCATACAAATCGCGATTTTCTCTTTTTACACAGCCACGAATAGATGCGCATAGGCATTCATACACTCACATAGACGCAATTGCTATGTAAATGTGAGTTCGAATACCAAGAGAGGTAAAATCGTTAAAAAATTTTTTTTTTTTTTTAATTCACTTACTTTTTTTTATGTCTATAATTATTCTAAACAGAGTATTTCAAAGTCGGGACACCCGACTTTAGCTTTACTTGTTTTCAAATGGAAAATTTGTGTCATTAATGTTGTCCGATCAATTTCAAATTTGGCATCCGTAATCAACATAACTATATCTACAAAGTGGCATTCAACGATTTTCGAAATATAGAAATATATTTTTTACTTGCCTATGCAGCAACAATAAATCCTAACACTACATACTAATCACAATAAATAACAAACAATTAAACTGATCACAATTTTTCTCCCTCCCATAACTCATCTATTGGCCTAATGCTGTTGTTGGACCTGCTGACGAATAATAATACGATTCTGGACTGACAGAGGGCACCAGGAGGATGCCCTCCATCTCCACTGTAGATACTTAAATCCATTAAACTTAAAATGTCTAATATTAATACTTAACTCTAATTTACATTGTTAAAAATCACTGTTATTATCAAAAACGGTTACGATTACTAATTGTACAACATACAAGTATGTTTATTTTATAGTAATGGAACCGAAGTAGATAAATAAAAACACGCATGTGCAAAAATGTAAGTGTATGCCCAATCATAAATGCATAAATGTAAACGTGCATGGAAGTACACTAGCGACTGCGTGATTTAATATTGTAAAAAAATTAATACACAAGCTCCTTCCTACTCCCATAACACCCAGATACATATTCCCAAACTAATAAATAATAGAGCTCTACATAGAGACACCCTGCTACCTTTAACTGCAAATAATCCATTAATGCTCTCTAGCCCTTAATCATTGAAAAAGAACGTTAGTGGGTTGCATTTTCTCCATTTCTACCTAAATTTCCCTTACACCAATACTTAAAAATCTTTTTGAGAAACTCTGGCCTTAAAACTGGCTAAGATACTCAAACTGAAGGTTTTAATTCCCTTACACTAATACACTCAAACCTCTTGTGTACTCTGACTTATAAGATAGCAAAGGTACACAAGCTGGTTGTATTAAATCAAGGACTATGTCCTAGTGATAAATGGAATATACACCATGTGAATACTGAAACAAACCATCTGATTATTGAAATAAACTTCTATGAAGCCTAAACATTCAACTGAATACTCTTTTGATTTACTCTGAATACACTAACTTTTTGCTCATAATAATAATTAGCTGCATTATTTGCAACTACTAACACACAGTGTTACCTGGCCTATGGCCGATCTAAAAACCTACCTGAAAAAATATCAATATCTGAAGATTCAAGCCATCTTCCCTTGCCACCAATCCAATCCCAAACTAACCGGTGATACCTTAAAGGGCACCCATTACTTGAAACAAATCTTGTGATAAAAATAGTTGGGCCAGTGAGGCTATACTAAAACACTGCTCTGCTGCCCAAACATTAGTGTGAAGGTATGGTTGACCTGGCTTTCAGCTTTCCCAATACTGCTTGAAAAGTCTGTCTTTAACAACAGGTTTTGGGGAAGAAGAAGTGGGTCTCACGTTATTAAACCCGTGATTGTTCCCCTGCAACCGACGGATAAAGTTCAAGTTAAGAGGTACATGCCGCGGCAACCAACCGAATGGGCACCCGAAACCAAGAAAAAAAAAAACAATAAATCACAAAGAACGCACATATCAAACAGGTCTGGACATAAACACACCTACAAGTCACACACTCACAAACCGAGATGGGCAAAGTCGGTGCTTTTTATTTTTCGTGGCACATCGCTGCACTGCGTGGACACGAGTGCCGTGTTTCATATTCCAATTTCGTGCGTGTTCTTGTTGACTAAATATAGCACAAAAACCCGCAAACGTGTAAATGCTATAGAAACAAAAACAACACGACCAAAATATAATTATAGCCTGTACCCAAAGGGTGAAAGGTTATTCTAGTTTTGTTCGCATGTATGTAACACACAGAAAGAGGCGTGGCAGTCCCCACAAAGTATATATATTATTGATTAGGATGACAAGACAAGCCATGTGCGTGTGTCAGTCCGTCCGTCTGTCTGTATGAGCGCAAGGATCTCAAAAGGTACAAGAGCTACAGTTACAAAATTTGGTATCCATGTGCCCATAAGCCCTAGGCGGGTCAAGTTTTTTTTTTTTATTCTGATACAGCCCCCCCAGTGCTGTCATAATTTTTTGATCAAAAACAGCTATATTACAAAAAAAATAAAGCTAAAAAAGCTAAATCCAAGGCGAAATAAGCTAAAAAACAAGTAAAAAAGCTAAAGTCGGGTGTCCCGATTTTGAAATACTCTGTACATATGTTTACAATAATTATAGAAAATAAAAAAAATTAAGAAATTAAAAAAAAAATGTGATCGATTTTACCTCTCTCGGTATTCGAACTCACGTAAAGGGTTTATAATTGCACATTTACATAGCAATTGCGTCTGTGTGAGTGTATGTATGCCTATGTGCATCTATTCGTGTCTGTGTAAGCATTTTCGCAGTCAACCAAACAGCAACATCAACAACAGCCGCGGGCAGCGCTTGAGCAGCGCTGCAGCAGCAAATATATTTATGGCTATAACTTCTCGTTAAATCGGTCTATCATAGTGAAACTTGGCATACGGACACATAATAACCAACTGGGGTATTTCCAAAATTTTAGTTCGAAATTCCAAGAATTACGGGAGTTAGAGAAAATCGCATTTGCGGGGTAGAGGGGGGAGGGAGGGAAATTCCAAAATATACATTTTCTGCGTAAACACATAAGGCATCTGGGACTAAAATTTGGGACACACATTTGGTGTCTCTATCTCTTATAGTCTCTGAGATCCAGGTGTTCATACTGCTTATATTCATGATTTTAAGTTCCCATCGCTACCCATAGCTCTGCCAGCAGCTGTTGTTGTTGTAGACACACACGTAGACACATGATGTAAATGTATGCTGCTAAAACTGTACATACAACATGTCTTCTATGTATGTATTAAATACATTTTCTTTATTATTTTTATAGCCTGTACCCAAAGGGTAAAAGGCTATACTAGTTTTGTGCACATGTATGTAACACACAGAAGCAGGCGTGGCAGACCCCACAAAGTATATATATTATTGATCAGGATGACAAGACGAGTCGATATAGCCATGTCCGTCTGTCCGTCCGTCTGTCTGTATGAGCGCAAGGATCTCAGGAAGTACTAGAGCTAGAATAAGCAAACTTGGTATCGAGGTTCCCCTAAGTCCTAGGTAGGTCAAGTTTATTTTTTTATTCTGTTACCCCCCACTGCCATGCAATTCGTGTTTGTTTTATAAATTCTGTAATTCATGGAATTTTGGTAGGTACATCCAGTTAGTACTAATGTGTCCGTGTGCCAAGTTTCATCATGATAGGTCAATTGTGAAGAAAGTTATAGCCATAAATAAAATCGCTGCCGGCAGCTGTTGTTGTTGCTGCTTGGGTTCAACTTTGTGCTGCATACATACACACATATAAACACGCCGAGGCACGATTCTGATGTAAATGTATGCTGTTGAAACTGTACATGAACATGTCTTTAATTTAATTAAATAATTTAATTAATATAATTTTTATACCCTGTACCCGTAGGGTAAAAAGGGTATATTAGGTTTGTGCAAAGTATGTAACATACAGAAGGAAGCATCTCCGACCCGAGTATATATATTCTGAATCAGCATGACGAGAGAAATCGATCTAGACATGTCCGTCCGTCCGTCCGTCTGGATGAACGCGAGGATCTCAGAAACTATAAAAGCTGGTATAACCAAAGTTGGCATCCAGATTCTCCTAGGTCCGAGTAAGGACGAGTTTATTTTATTTTTTTTAATTTTCCCCCCCTTCCCCCGCTACAGAATTTCGTCAATAGCATCCACATTTCAAATGCTACCTAAACCAAACTTTTCACACATAATTTATATATAATTGTCTATTGTTGTTTAATTTTTATTCAATTCGGTCAATTCTAAGAAAAGTTATTAGCAAAACAAATTTTCGCCAGTACAACCCCCACAAACTGCAGCAACAAGATCGCTCTTCTTCTTCCTCTTTTTGCTGCTGCTATGAGCGCATATAACTCAGTGACGCAAGTTTACATGGGCACAGGGTATTACACTGTCGGGCTTGCTCGACTGTAGCGTTCTCTCTTGTTTTAAATATTTAAAAAAATCTTTTTTCATTTTTTCCTTTTTGATGGGAGGTTCAGGTTATTTAAGAGTTGAGCGTGCTCGATCTTAGGTTTCTTTTCTTGTTTTAAAATAATTTAAATTTTTTAAAATATTTTATTTTTTTAATTTTTCTTTTTTGTGGAGAGTACAGGCTATTTTACTGTCGGGCTTGCTCGACTGTAGCGTTCTCTCTTGTGTTATGTTACGAAATACTCTAATATTTATTCCAGTTTTTTGCATAAAGTCTATCTAAACAAGTAGAGAAGCTAAAGTCGGGTGTACCCACTTTGAAAAACTCTGTACATATGTGTTGAATAATTATAGAGGGTGCGCCATCTTTTATGTCGGTATGTAGATATTGAATACCTTTGTCATTAGTGAACCGATTGACTTGAGTAGACCAGTGTTGAAAATCTCAGTTCAAGAAATTCTACAGAACCAAATTAAATAAAAATATCTCATACTTGAAAATCGGTTGTTTATTTTCAAGGATATTCATACCGACATAAAAGATGGCGCACCCGTAAAAACTACAAAAAAATTAATAAAATTAAAAAAAAAATTACAAAACAAGTAAAAAAGCTAAGGTCGGAAGTCCCGACTATGAAATACTCTGCACATATGTTTACAATAATTATAGAAAATAAAAAAATTAAGAAAATTAAAAAAAAAAATTTAAATCGATTTTACCTCTCTCGATATTTGAACTCACGTAAAGGGTGTATAATTGCACACATACAAAGCAATTGCGTCTACACTCAGTATGAATGCCTATACGCATCTATTCGTGTCTCGCATGAACATGCGGACAGACAGACAGCCATAGATCGACTCGTCAATACTCAAGAATATCATATAAAAAGCCGAGGGTAATTTCGTTAGCATTTTCGTTTTTCTTTTGAATTTGTCGTGAAGAACCGAATGTAACGAACCTTTTTAAGTTTGCTTTTTGTTTAATGGAATTCATGTGCTAAAATTGCATCAATTTGAAAAGAATTAGAAGATCGCGTTCTGAGAAAAGTCATTTTGTAGCGAAAGCGATGATTTTATCATAAATTCAAAAAATTGATATTATTAGTTTTAAAAAACAAAACTTATGTAGTAGGATGAATATAAGTACGAATGCATATGTGATATCGAATGATCGTAGACTAAAGCATAACGATTTTGAATACCATAAGTCAGTATTAAGCAGATTGGCAAACGGAGCGGACGTGTGTTTTACTTGTGGTGCAAACCCCACCACAATTTCAGAATATTACTCCGGGATAATACTCAACAAGGCTTTCAAATTTTCTGTCCAATGTGTGAGAGTTTGCTTAATGCAAATAAAAGTACATTTTAAATCGACAAGAGTGATAAAAATCATTAAAACATATACAACTTCCATCCAAAGTGCGTGAATTTGTTAAATGCATCGTCATAAATGATATTTCAATAAGCGACTACAGCGCTGAGCAATTGCGAAATTGGACGCCGCTGCGTCAGCTACGAACAGTAAACGATTCTCGCGAAAATCCAAGCGAGTGCGAAAGAGAAACCGATGATGCCGAAGACGTTGCTGTGTGTGTCACAGAACGTACAGTTCGAAAGCAACAACAACAATGATCGCGAACATTCCAAGACAGACGCCAACGGCCAAGCTGACAACATAACAACCATTGCAGCTCTGTACAAAAAATTGACCTTCTAGAAAAAGAAAATGAAGCATTGAATAAGCAAGAACGCGAAAAAAACGATAACTCAATATAAAATTGTCGTGTTCAACGTTCCTGCCGATGCTGTGAAAGAGTACGATGGGAATGACGCAGCACATGCTTGGATTTAGCAAGTCAGAAATATCACAAAAATTTGTAAACTCTACGATGGACTGCAACGTGAAGTCATACTCTGCAAGTTAAAGGGAAGAGCATACGATTGGTTACATGCTGGTGACAACACTAGTGTTTCGGTGGACCAACTTCTGCAAAATATAAGATACATGTTTGGCGTAAAAGAAAGCAAAAGTGGTTTGCGCCACAAGTTCGAGCAACGGGAGTGGCTACCTCCCATGTATTTTAACACCTACTTTAGCAGCAAGATCTCACTTTTCAAAGGCTTCCAGATCGGTGAAGAGGAAATGGTCGAACATGTCATTGCTGGTATACCAAGTGAACAACTGCGGACGCAAGCAGATCTCCAGAGAATCACGACCACGACCCAACTGCGTATTTTCAGTGGTACAAGCCTACCCAAACGATCGGCAACTCAAGATGCAGCGAGAAAACAACCATGTGCGCTGCTACAATTGCAACTCTCGCGGCCACATGACCGCAGAATGCCGAAAACCCAAATGCCACTACGGTGCATGTTATAGTTGTGGCAGTATACTACACAAGGTCGTCGAGTGCCCTAATAGAAAGAAACTGTCCAAAAGAAATAAGAGTCTAAATAAATCCGTAACATGCTTAATGGATTCTGGCAGCCCGATAAGTTTTTTGAAGCGCTCTTTTCTACCGTCTGCAATTACATATGAAGTTGAAAATGATAGTAATGAAAACTATATTGAAATAAATAAAAGCAAATTAAACGTTCTTGGGAAAGTTGATTGTTTTGTCATTTTGTCACGCGTGCAATTTAGATTACTTGTCGTGGCTGATTGTACCATGAACTACAATGTTGTGTTAGGCAGAGATTTCCTAAGTGCAAGTAATATTGAACTAAGATGCAAAAATAATTATGTAGGTAGTAAATTGATAGATATTGAAAATGAGAATGATATTTTTAAAATTGATTTAACTATTGACTGCCAAGAGCCAGAATACAATGTTGATAACAGAGTCGGCGTAGAAAACATTAAGCGATTTGAAAGCCCTATTAGAAATTGTTATATAAAGCCCAACAGACCTGTTATAAAGTGAGAAATTAAATGAAATTTGAGCGAAATTAAACCGTTCAATTGCCCTCCAAGAAACTTAGCATTTACTGAAAAGAATAAACTCCCAGAACTGATCGATGAGTATATAAGCAAAAATTATATTAGGGCAAGTGAATCCGAATTTGTTTCTCCAATAGTTTTAGTTAAGAAAAAGACCGGGGATATAAGAATGTGTGTAGACTACAGAACAATAAACAAGGTTACTCTAAAAGATAGCTATCCTATTCCACTGATCGATGACTTGATAGATAGGTTGGCAAATAAACATATATTTACCAAATTAGATTTGAAAAATGTTTTTTTTTCTTGTTTTCATGCATGATGAATCTGTAAAATATACATCGTTTATAACGCCCCGTCAATTTTTCAAAGATTTGTCCACAAAGTTTTTCAAGATATGATTAAAATTGTTGAGTAATTATATATTTAGACAATATAATGATAGCGACTGACAATATAGAATATCATTTTCGAATTTTAACAAAAGTACTCAAAAGATTGGTGGATAATAGATTGCAACTAAGACTAGACAAGTGTGAGTTTTTAAAAACGGTCGTAAATTATTTAGGTTATGTTATAAGTGGAGATGGCATCAGACCAGGTGAAAAAGGCTTACAATGTGTACGTGATTTTCCAGGTGCCCAAGAAGGTGCATGAAGTCGAAAGTTTGCTAGGACTGTGTTCCCACTTTCGCAGAGTCGTGAAAGGTTTTTCTACTTTGGCAAAGCCTTTACATGATCTAACTAAGACAAAAAGTTCGAGTTTGCAGAAAAAGATTTGGTAAGTTTTAATATCCTAAAAAGCAAATTGTTGGCAGACCCAGTCCTAGCTTTGTATAGTCACACGGATCCATCGCAATTGCATTGTGTTTTGGAACAGGCAACCGCATTGTTGACCAGATGTACAAATACAAGTATACTGACAATTGATACAAATACGTTCGAGGAGAATTTAATAATATTCCAAGGAAAAGACGAAACACTAAACAAGAGAAAACGCTACTGTCGAGCAAGCACGACAGTAAAATAGCCTGTACTCTCCACAAAAAAGGAAAATTAAAAAAAAAAATTAAATGATTAAAAAAAATTGAATTAATTAATTAAATTAAATTAGAAGACATGTTTGTGTTCAGTTTTAACAGCATACATTTACATCACGTACCTATGCGTGTTTATATGCGTGTATGTATGCAGCACAAAGTTGAACAAAAGCAGCAACAAAAACAACAGCTGCGGGCAGTGCTACAAGCAGAGCATGGGCAGCGATTTTATTAATAGCTATAACTTTCTTCATAATTGACCTATCATGAAGACACTTGACATACGAACAAATAACCACGAACTGGATGAATATGCCGAATTTGAGTTCAAAATTCCAAGAATTACCGGAGTTAGGAAAAACATGAATTGCGGGGGAGTGGGGTGTGTATCAGAAAAAAAAAACACAAACTAGATCTGCCTGGGGCTTAGGGGAACCTGACATGTCGACATGTCATGCCCATGCCTCCTTCTGTATGTTACATACATTCGCACAAAACTAGTATAGCCTTTCACCCTTTGGGTACATGAATATGAGGACAGCACTGCAAAATAAAATCGGATTTTTTTATGAGCGCGAGTGTATATACTTTGTGGGATATGCCACGCCTCCTTCTGCCAGTTACATTTTTCACCTCCCGCAAACCTAATATACTCTTGTACATTTCTTGTACAGAGTATAATTAACGAAAAAGTAATATTATGTACTTATATCGGTCCTTAAAATTGGACTACCATATACACATGTATCTCTATATATATAAAACAGTTTGTCCTGACTGACTGACTGATTGGCAATCAACGCACAGCCCAAACGGTAAGAGCTAGGAAGCTGAAATTTGGACACAAGATCCCTCTTATAGTGAAAGTGAGCACTAAGAAGGGGTTTCGGAAAATTCGAGCTCCAAAGGGGGGAAAACGAGCTCCAACGTTTGTATGAAAAATCTACAATTTTTATCCGATTAACTTCAAACTTAGTTTGTATATTCTCAAAAAGAATACAAAAAAACTGTATACTTGGATTTTCAATATTTTTCCTGCGGCCTGAATAATAATGATTTTCCGGTGGAAAATTCGGTAAACGAAAAGCTATGTGCAATCAACGCACAGCCCAAACGGTAAGAGCTAAGAGGCTGAAAATTTGACACATGTTGTCTTCAGTGGTGTAGGTGAGCACTAAGAAGCGGTTTTGGAAAATTCGAACGCCAAAGGGGGGAAAACGGGCTCCAACGTTTGTATGAAAAATCTACAATTTTCATCCAATTAACTTCAAACTTAGTTTGTATACTCTCAAAAGGGGGGAAAACGAGCTCCAACGTTTGTATGAAAAATCTACAATTTTTATCCGATTAACTTCAAACTTAGTTTGTATATTCTCAAAAAGAATACAAGAAAAACTGTATACTTGGTTTTTCACCATTTTTCCTGGGGCATGAAAAAAGGGGGGTTTTCCGTGGAAAAATTGAAACACAATCAACACCCCACAGCCCAAACGGTAAAAGCTAGGAAACTGAAATTTGGGCTCAAGTATCCTATCATGGTGTAGATGCGCACTAAGAAGGGATTTTGGAAAATTCGAGCTCCAAAGAGGGGAAAAGTAGCTCCAAAGTTTGTTTGAAAATTCTGCATTTTTGAATCGATCAACTTTAAATTTAGGTTTTATAATCTATAAAAGAATACAAACAAAACTGCATACTCGGTTTTTCAAAATTTGTGTTGGAGCTTGAATTATTGGGGTTTTAATATTTATTCATTTTTTCAAATGAAAAGTTTGTGTTATAAATTTTGTCAGATCGATTTCAAATTTGGGTAATATAATCTACGTAACTAAAATTACAACTTTGCATTTAACGATTTTTAAAATATGCATTTTACAAATGCAGGTAGAACAAACAATACAAAATATCAAACAGTTGGGGACAACTAAGTATACATACACACACACACACATACATACATACAAGCAGCTGTTCGTGTAGTTGCGTGTAAACGGTTGAAGTAGCCAAAGCAAAATGTGAGACACTAATGTGTGAATGTTCATTTGTACACATGTATGTACATACATACATACATATGTATGTACAAAAGTACATTCGTCTTGCACTGACAGGGCAAGAAATGTTAATTAATTAAAAATTATTAACATTATAACATAAACATTTTTATGCTATTTTTTCTTTGTTTAGTACATTTGGCATAAGGAGTTTTTAGGACAACGGACTACAAGGGCGTACGCAGGTTGGGCAGGGGGGACATTTCTCCCCTTAGAAAGAATTTCGCATTATGAATTACGCCAGCACCATATGTATTACATACGTACATACGTCTGTATGTATAGCATGTACATATGTATGTATGTACATCAATAAGTATGTATGTACGTTCATACATTCCTATATACATATATAGGTTTGTATGTACAAGTATGCAGTGGGCTATCGAACACTGTTGTTTAATTGTAAAAAATAGTTTTCTATGGTTTCAAATCAAAATTTTTAAAACAACAACAACAACAAGTTATTGGCTCGCAAATCTTCTTTCGTTTTGATAATTTACGCCTGTTCATTACATACGCAAAATGCCAAAAGTTTACAGTTACAGTACACATACAAATAAATTTGTATGTATGTATGTGTACAGTGTACAATCGAATACAGTATTATAATCAATAACTCTCAAACGATGTTTTTCGATGTATTTGTATTCGACATGTATTACGATATATCAACACAAGTATCGATATTTTCGATATATCGCATTTAATTTTATTATTGGGGTTTTAATATTTATTCACTTTTTCAAATGAATAGTTTGTGTTATAAATTTTGTCCGATCGATTTCAAATTTGGGTAATGTAATCAACATAACTATATCAACAAATTGGCATTCAACGATTAAAATATAGCAATATGTTTTTTACTTGCCATATATCAAATAGTTGGGAACAGTTCGTGTCTATGTGTGCCCATGCATACATACATATGTACAAGCATATGTATCTATGCCTCTATATGTATGAAGCATGTAAATACAAAACAACAACAACAACTTCAAGTTGTTGGCTCGCTCATCTTCTTTCGTTTTGACCATTTAATGTTAATTGCAAAGGCAAAACGCCAAAAGTTTACAGTTACCGTCGCTAAGCAACGACTGCTTATGCGATAGTAAAGCAGAAACCGAATAACGGAGCTACGCATATTCTGCTTCGCATTGCGGGCAGATGTATGTATGTATATGATTTGTTCTTATCGATCTCAATAAATAATTAGATTTTATTATTTAAATATTCTGCTTATTGCATTCAAACTTCGATATTTTGATGGTATCGGTGGCTTCAACTATCGAAAGTTTTACTCTAGCAAATTGAGATGAGAATTGTCAGTGCTTTTTGATCGTGGCTCATCGCTGCACGGCATTGACACGAGTGCCGTGTTTCATATTCCGAGTTTGTGCGTGACCGTATTGACTCAAATGTGAATTTAAAATTAGGATATACCCTTATAATTATTCCCCTTTTTTGCACATAGTCTATCTTAAAACGTTGCGTTATCTCTATATATAAAACAGTTTGTCCTGACTAATTGGTGATCAACGCACAGCCCAAACGGTAAAAGATGAAATTTGGACTCAAGTATCCTTTCATAGTATCCATCATAGTGTAGGAGCACACTAAGAAAGGCTTTTGGAAAATTCTAGCTCCAAAGGGGGGAAAACGAGCTTTATAAAATATTAGTGGTCATGTTCGTTTAACGAAATAGTTTGTCAAGAACAAAAATGTAACGGACTACTGAACAATTTTTTGTCAAGAACAGAAAATGTTCAATTAAATACCTTAAATGCCTTCCTACTGGTAACTTATAAGGTGAAAACATATGGGTAGGTTATGCACACACAAAATAAATACAATTGGAAACATTATATTGAGCCGGGTTAAGACGGGCAATATCTGCTAGTACAATCATAAATTAAATATCGATATTCTTCTAATTATTCGATTTACAAAGAAAAATGTGTGTATCCATTCACCTCCAATTACGTGATCATGCTGTGACGGGTCGAAAAAAGCGGACACATGCCCATCATCTAGCTAGCATCTCAGCTGATCGCATATTTACAAGCAATTTACCGTTTGTGTTAAACGGTTTCGTCAGCTAACAACGCTACAAATTTATTCTGAAGAATTCTGGGAGTCATTTAGAGTTAAGCTTATTCCGTGAATGTATTCTTGGAGTGACGTCCCGATTTTTACATCACAATTAAATGTCCCTCGTGGCACAGGCGCAGTCCCGATTTTTGGGTATAACTCAACCGCACGTGCAGCATGCTGAGGAATTTCGCACTTTGCACTTATAAATGAGGACTGTATGTATGTCGTTGTTAAATTTTACAGTGTTTAATTCTAGAAACTACTAGCCCTCAATGTCACAATCTATATATTTATGCATATGTATGTGTTTGGATTGGGGCTTTATTGGTGCACGAACATTTTTTATTTATTTATGTACATATATACAAGTATGTACATGTATGAGGGTATTCGAACTCACGTAAAGGGTGTATAATTGCATATTTCCATAGGAATTGTGTCTAAGCGTGACTGTGTATGTATGCATGTATTCACCACAAAGATCAAGCAAAGCAGCGGCAACATCAGCAGCTGCGGGCAGCGCTTGAGCAGAGAGAATCTATCAGGGGTGCAACAGAAATGTCTTTCGCCCAAGTTTCGCCTCCTGCTAGGAGTTTTGATTAAAAACACTAACAAAGACATTTTTCCAAAAAAAAAATAAACATCTAAAATAAGCATCTAACTAACTGATTGTTGATCAACGGTCAGCCCAAACGGTAAAAGCTAGGAACCTGAAAACCTGACTCAAGTATCCTTTCATAGCGTATTTTGGAAAATTCGAGCTCCAAAGGGGGGAAACCAAGCAGGTTTTTCGAGATTTTGGGGCACAAAAGGAAACCGCGTCAACAGCCCACAGCTCAAACCGTAAAAGCTAGGAAGCTGATATTTGGACTCAAGTATCCTATTATAGTGTAAGTGTGCACTAAGAAGGGATTTTTCAAAATTCGAGTTCCAAAGTTTGTTCGAAAAATCCACATTTTTCAACCGATCGACTTAAAAGTGGTTTTTAAAATCAATAAAAGAATACAAATAAAACTGCATACTTGGTCTGGGGGCTTGAATTATTTGGTTTCTTATATTTCTTCACTTTTTTTTAAATGAAAAGTTTGTGTTATTAATGTTGTCCGATCGATTTTGTATCCCTAATCAACATAACTATATCTACAAATTGGCATTCAACGATTTTCGAAATATAGAAATATGTTTTTTACTTGCCATATGCAGCAACAATAAATAACAAAGAGCGCAAAATATCAAACACACTAACAGAGATGGGCAAAATCGGTGCTCTTTATTGTTAGTGGCACATCGCTGCACTGCGTGGACACGAGTGCCGTGTTTCATATTTCAATCGAGTGCCGTGTTTCATATTTTAATTTAGTGCGTGTACGTGTTGACACAATAAAGCACGAAAAGACACAAACGTGAAAATGCGATAGAAACAAAAACAACACGACCAAAATATAATTTTAAGTTTGGAAATACTCTTATATTTATTCCAGTTTTTGCACAAGTATCTTAAAACATTGTGTTATATACATATATGTATTTTATTGTTAAAAAAAGTATGGAATTTGGAGCGCATATCCAAAAAGAACAATGTTAATGTTAGCCACATTTGCATAAAATAAATTAATATTTTACGAAAAAGTAATATTATGTACATATATCGGTCCTTGGAAATTGGACTACCAGATACATATGTATACAAAAATAAATTAAATATCAACATTCTCCTAAATATTCGAATTACAAAGAAAAATTTGTGTATCCATTCTCCGTGCACGGATTCGTGATTTTTTACAGCCAATTCCGTGATCGCGCTGTGACGGGCCGAAAAAAGCCGACACATGCCCATCTCTAGCATCTCAGCTGATCGCATATTTCCATATTTTACCGTTCGTGTTAAAAGGTTGCGTCAGCTAACAACGCTACAAATGTGTTCTGAAAAATTCTGGGAGACATTAAGCGTTAAGCCTATTCCGTGAATGTATTCTTGCGATTTACAAAAGCAGACACACGCCTTTTACACTCACAACATTCATATTCAAAAAAACACATATGGATAAGTGTTCAACTGTACAATTGAGTACATACACTTACATATATGTTTGTACATATAGATATGTATGTACATATAGATATGTATGTACATATAGATATGTATGTACATATAGATATGTATGTACATATAGATATGTATGTACATATAGATATGTATGTACATTCATATAGGGATACATAGCGCCTGTATTAAAAAATACGTTCTATCTTGTATTTTCGGGCAAGCCTGATAGTAAAATAGCCTGTACTCTCCACAAAAAAGGAAAACTTAAAAATTTTTTAATTATATAAAAAACAAGTAGAGAAGCTAAAGTCGGGTATCCAGACTTTGAAATACTCTGTACATATGTGTAGAATAATTATGCCTGTATTTGTGTGCCTGAGCAAAGCAGTAACAACAACAACAGGCTATATTTAAGGCTATAGCTTCTTGTACACACACATTATTCACATAAGGTATCTTGGACTAAAATTTGGTGTTCCTAAGTCTTATAATCTCCTAGATATAGGCGATTATACGAATAGGAAAACGGGAAAATACCCATAGGGGGAAAACAAAAAAATAAAGTAAACTTGCACAGCGTAAACACAGAAGGCATCTGTGTGCAAAATTTGGTGTCTCTAACTCTCTGAGATCCAGGTGTTCATACGGACAGACAGGGTTAAATCGACTCGTCTTGTCATGCTGATCAAGAATATACATATATACTTTGTGGGGTCTGCGTCCTTCTGCCTGTTACATTTTCAGCTCCCGCGAACCTAATATACTCTTGTACATTTTATGTACAGAGTATAAAAAGTAAAAAGCACAACACCTATAATAATACATTTACATTCAGTAGGCAACATTATGTACTAACTAGCAGGTATTGGCTGTCTTATCCCGGCTCAATATAATGTTTCAAATTGTATTTATTTTGTGTGTGCATGATCTACCCAAATTGGATTGAAATACTCTGTAACTATGAGTAGAATAATGATACAAATTAAAAACATGAGATAACGCTGCAGTCGAGAAAGACTGTTTGTTAAATACACTGTACCAAACAAGCTTCCTTCATTGAGTTATGTGCCATAGCAGAAGTAACAAGAGAGAACGCTACAGTCGAGCAAGCCCGACAGTGGAATACCCTGTACCCAGGTAAACTTCCGTCACTCAGTTATATGAGCCCATAGCAGCAGCAAAAAGAAGAAGAAGGAGAGCGAACTTGTTGCGGGAGTTTGGGGGGGTTGTACTGGCGAGAATTTGTTTCACTAATAACTTTTCTTAGAATTGACCGAATTGAATAAAATTTTATGCGTGCAGTTTGATTTAGGTAGCATTTGAAATGAGGACGCTATTGACGAAATTCTGTAGCGGGGGAAGGGGCGGAAAATTAAAAAAAAAATAAACTCGTCCTTTCTCGGACCTAGGAGAATCTGGATGCCAACTTTGGTTATTCTAGCTTTTATAGTTTCTGAGATCCTTGCGTTCATCCAGACGGACGGACGGACATGTCTAGATCGATTTCTCTCGTCATGCTGATTCAGAATATATATACTTTATGGGGTCGGAGATGCTTCCTTTTGTATGTTACATACTTTGCACAAACCTAATATACCCTTTTTACCCTATGGGTACAGGGTATAAAAAGAAGAAGAGCGAAATTGAAGCTGCATGTTGTGGCGGTAGTACTGCAGTGAAATTGTTTCGCTAATAATATTTCTTAGAGTTGACCGATTTGGATAAAATGAGATACAAAAGTAGATTTATATAGATTTCGTGAGCAGTTTGGTTTACACTGCAGCTAACTGAATAGGTTCAACGATTCTCAAAAGTTAAAATTGTTATATCTTTTCAACAAAATAGTCGATTTTGTTCAAATAAAATTTTGTTGGAAGACTAGTTTATTGTTAAAAAAAATAGCAAAGTTTGGGGCTTAAAGAAAATTGTTTTCCAATTTTTAATTTATTTAAACATAACATTAAATGCCTATTTTTTTGGATCAATTGAATAGGTTCAGTAACTTAAAAACTAAAAAAGCAAATAATAAACGCATTTTTCATGGCTTTAGTAATTTAAATCATAAAAATAAACTAATCACGAGTAAATTAGTATTTAGTACTTCCACCTTTGGTTGCAATAACTTCAAAGATTCGATCTCTTAAGGACTTATAATAATTTTCTAGGACTGTAATCGATATACTTGTAGTAGCCCAGGATTTTTGTATGGCGTCAATTAGGCTCTCAGTGTCGTTATTGTCGCCCGCCTTCGTATACTTTTCGAGACAACAATCCCCAAGCGTTTTCGATAGTGTTTAGGTCAGGTAGCGACCACTCGAGCAACTCAACATTTTGGTCCTTCATTCACTGTTTTACCACTTTTGCGGTATGAATGGGACCGTTGTCTTATTGATACAACCATGGAATCGGTCCAAAAATATTAGAAAAATGTGGAAATGCCTTTTGAATCACAGTTTTGTACATATTTGCATTTATTTTTGTTGACACAAACTGAAGCTCACATGTCTCATAGTACGAAATCGCACCCCACACCATTACGCCGCCTACACAACTGTGATTTCGACTCAAAACATATTATTCCTTTCATAAGTCGTGATAATAGAAGTTATAGCCATCCGGTACTTCCAGGCTGAATTTCTTTCCATCGTTAAAACTACCTTCTACCATTAATTGTCCCAGGACATGTGCTTTCTTGCAAATCGTAAGCGTGCCGCCTCACGTGTGTCATTGAGAGGTGGTTTTCTTTTTATTTTTAGTCTCTTCAAATGCTTGGCACTCCGAATAATCCGTTTTACCGTTGCCAAACTTGCGGTTACACCGCATTCTTCCCTGATTTTAGCCGCAGAACGTTGGGAATTAGAGGCGGTTCTAAGGATTAGTCTCCTGTCAGCTGGAGTTGTCGCATGTGGAGACTCTCCTTTCATATTTTTCCCGTAAAATTCTTCATTGCGCACAAAATTACCAACAACATTTTGACTTCTTCCAATTATCAGTGCAATTTCGCGCTGATTTAGGCCGGAATTGAGCTAACCTTTTCTTTGACCTTTTTCAAAGTCATTCAATTGTTTTCCGCGAACCATTCCACCAAAAAACAACGGTAAATACTTCTAATTACAATTAGAAAAAAAGTTGACACCATTAACTTCACGCTGTCGATCACAAAGTAAAACTGAAGTAATTGAACCTATTCTGATGAGCGAAAAAAATGCAGCGTTTTTAGCCAATGTAAAACGTAAGAAAAATTCCTCAACTACCGTTTAAAAAATCCCGTTACTTTTTTATATTCACAACATATAATTTTAAAAAATGTATGTGCAGTACAAGCTGAAATATTGGACGAAATTAAGGCAGCATTCTTTGAACCTATTCAGTTGAGCGGCAGTGTATGTATATTTTGAAATGTGGACAGTATTCTGTAGCGGGGAATTTGGTCGCTGGAAGTGATCACAGAAATAAAATAAACTCATCTTGCCAAAGGACCAGGAGCGTCCACATTCCAAGTTTGGTTAATGTACGATCAGCCGCTTCCGAAATCCAGGCGTTTATCCAGACAGACAGACATGACTAGACCGATTCGTCCCGTCATGCTGATTAACAATATACGTACATAAACTTGATGGGGTCGGAGATGCCTCCTTCTGCCTAAAACAGTAAACCTAATATGTATACAATTTTTACCGTTCGGTTACAGGGTATACAAAATAATCAAATTGAAAAAATAAATGTTAAATTGTGAGCAGATACTGAAAGTAATTGCAAAATTGTATTAGGAGTATAGTATTGTATTAGTGTATTAGGGAGTGGGGGAAGGAAGGAGGGTATGCACTGCGTGTGCATACTGATCAAGAATTTATATACTTTGGCGGTCTGCCACTCCTGTTCTGTGTGTTACTCACATTCTTACTAAACAGGTATACTCCTTTACCATTTGGGTACAGGCTATAAAAATTAAATCATTAACATATGTATACACTAGCAGGTCTTGCCCGTCTTTGCTGGGCTAAGTAAAATGTGCTTAAAATTATAAGTTTATTTACTATATGATATTCTTCTTTCGACGCTCTCTAAAGTTTTTTCAAGAGATCATTTTCCAAATAGCAAATATAGTACAATAAGTACTATGTATGGTTATACGTACATACATACATATGTACATATCATCGTTACGCACCGGGTGGACTGCCAGTCCTGACTTAACTGTGTGCTTTCTCAGCATGTTGTACGCACGGCCGAGTTATCCCCGAAAAGTCCGACGCGGGACATTTAATTTTGATTTATAAATCGGGACGTCCCGCCAAAATTGGAGCGTTCGGCAACGCTGATATGTACATACATTTAAATTTGTCATCCAGGCGTTATCCGCCTCTATACATACATACATACATATACATGTTTGTATTGAATTTTTTAATTCAACACTAATTTGTGTCTTCAATTCCAAATATGATTATTGTGAATGTAAAAGGTGTGTTTCTGCTTTTGTAAATCGCATGAACAAACTCACAAAATAGGCTGAACGATAAATGCAGGGTTCGTAAAATGTGCTCGCAACCCGTTTGGGCCCGCGGGAAATTCTGCTGCGGGTTTTTTCGGGTCGCTGCCGACAGAGGCGGCGGGTACGATCGGGTCGTGCGGGTACGCCGTGCTTCGCCGCGGGTCGCTGCCGACAGCAGCAGTGTCGCACGAGCCGGTCTGCAGTAGCAGAGCGCTCGTTCGTGGTAGGCAGGCATATGTATGTGTGATGTGTGAAATTTGTATGATGGTATGCTTGTGTGTATATATTTTTTTAAGGCGAAATGTGCGCGATCTCTTTCACTCTGTACCTACTGCCTACTCCGTTTCAGCTTGACGCAGCTGTTTTTCCTACGTTTGCACAGTGGTACCTGATACTATTTTTAAGGATCCGTGGCGTTGCAACTTAGCGTAATTTAAAGGGACTTTTTTACCTATATACTCCTATACCAATAAAACCTACAGTCAATTCGTATACTTCATTCACATAACATATTTTAGTAACAAGTTTATTTATTTGCAAATGATCTTTTTATTTCCTATAGCCAAAAAAATCGAAAGACATTCATTCAGAAATCTAGTATCAGGTACCACTATGCAAACGCAGACAAATCTGCTGAGTGAGGCTATAAGGGATGAAATGCATCGCGCACATTTTGCCTTGAAATATATACACACAAGCATACCATCATACAAGTTTCACACATCACACATACATATGTACGACCCGATCGTACCCGCGGCCTCTGTCGGCAGCGATCCGAAAATACCCGCGGCAGAATTTCTCGCGGGCCCGAACGGGTTTTGCCCGCATTTTACGAACCCTGGATAAATGACTCTTAGATTTGTTCAGAGTATATTTGTAGCGTTGTTAGCTAACACTAAAACGGTAAGTCGCTGTAAATATGCGATCAGCTGAGATGCTAGAGATGGGCATGTGTCGGATGCTCTATGTGTTAGAGCATCAAAACTATCGATAGTTGAATCCGTCGATACAATCAATAATTCCATCGAAGTTTGAATGCAATTAACAGAAAATTTAAAAATTAACATCTTATAATTTATGGAGATCAATTAGAACAAATCATATACAAACATACATATGTACATCTGCCCGCAACGTGAAGAAGAATATGCGTAGGTCCGCTTTCGGTTTCTGCTTTACTATCGCTTACGCAGTCGTTGCCTAGCGACGGTAACTGTAAATTTTTGACATTTTGCCTAAGAAATCAACAGGCGTAAATGATCAAAAGAAGAAGCGCGAGCCAATGACTTGCAGTTGTTGTTGTTTTTAGTTTTAAAAATTTGAATTAAAACCATAGAACATTATTTATTACAATCAAACAACAGTGCTCGATTGTCCAATGTATACATACATACGAATGTACATACATGCCATATATGTACGTACACAGGCATACATACATACATATGTATGTACATATGCATGCATGTTTCTCTTTACTTTTTCAACCGTACGTAGAGAACCGACACATAGATACGAACTGTTGCTTGTTCTGTGTGTGAGTGTGTGTATATGATGTCCCCAACTATTTGATATTTGCGTTCTTTGTAATTTGTTGTTGCTGCATAAAGTTACTAATGAAAACCCTAATGCCAAATGTACTAAACAACGAAAAAATTACTTATAAAAATGTTAAATAATTTTTTAATTAATTAACATTTCTTGCTCTGTCAGTGCAAGACGAATGAACACACATACATACATAGATGTGTACATGCACATAGATGTGTACATGCACATAGATGTGTACATATGTATGTCTGTACATTCACACAGTGTCTCACATTTTGCTTTGGCTATTTCAATCGTTTGCACGCAACTACACGAACAGCTGCTTGTATGTGTGTGTAATACTTAGTTATGCCCAACTGGTTGATATTTTGTATTGTTTGTTCTGCCTGCATTTGTAGAATGCATATTTTGAAAATCCTTGAACGCAAAGTTATAGATTTAGTTACGTAGATTACAGTCCCCAAATTTGAAATCGATCGGAAAAAATTTATAACACAAACTTTTCATTTGAAAAGGTGAATAAATATTAAAACCCCAATAATTCAAGCTCCACCACAAATTTCGAAAATCCGAGTATGCAGTTTTGTTTGTATTCTTTTATAGATTATAAAAGTCAAATTTAAAGTTGATCGGTGCAGAAATGCAGAATTTTCAAACAAACTTTGGAGCTCGTTTTCCCCCTTTTGGAGCTTCTCAGTGGGCACCTTCACTATGAAAGGATGCTTAAGTCCAAATTTCAGCATCCTAGCTTTTACCGTTTGGGCTGTACGTTGATCACCAATCAGTCAGTCAGTCAGGACAAACTGTTTTATATACATACAATATAGAGATTTTATAAACACGGTACACTGGTTGAGTGCGAGGGTAACACACAGGGAGCGTAGTACACATTTCCATTCGTTCACACAGATCAAGAATATTTGTAGTTGCATATGCCTCCCCTCCTTCGAAGTGTTAAATACATTCAAACTGAACTAGTATACCCTTTCCTCTTCTCTTAGTAAGCCCTACATACTTTCAAATATTCATACGTTCTTTGAAATACTTTTGTATGTATATACACATACATATACAAACATACATACAATATACTGTAATGTGTGGCGACTTGAACTGTTACACATTGTAATAACTTTATTTTAAAATCTTACATCATACATACATTTTTGCATGATAGAAAGAACGTAAGAACTTACCATGTTCATCACGAAAGAAAAAGTTAATTTCTTTAGCCTTCGTCGGTTCAGTCGACATTTTTTCCCTTTAATGTATGTACAAATTGGGTTATGACAAGATTGTAGAATGTTCACTTTAAGGCGCACACAACGATTGATGTAACACTTTATATTAAATTATTATTTCTACTGCAACTACCTCACATACAAATGGGTCTTAATGGAGTTATAGCCGTATATTCATATTAATGTTCGTGCATATGTATGTATATATGGATGCCTGTATTTAATAGCGCGGTACGTATTAACACGATTCTGTAATTACTACTCAATTGTAGTAGAAATATTTTATGTACTTGTACTTTCACTTTACCCCTGAAACAATTTTACCCTATGACAGTGTATGACATATTACGTACATGCCTAAGTTGATTATAGCGGCCGAAAAATATGTCGTTTGACTCAAAATGGCGAGCGAAATTGTACTTCTTGCATGCACAACAAATGCGATCTTTTATTATTAGTTATTTCTGTTGTAAATTGGTTTGCTTGTGCACTTCAATGTTAAACGGATTTCGAAGTGAGACAGTTAAATAATGCGCGTTTTTGATACAATTGTTTCCCATGTAACACAAAAAAATTCCCAAAAACAGTTTATCCTACGCTTTGTTTCACACTACAATGAGAGATGGAACGAAATAGAAAACATCGAACGGGCCAGCTGTTTCGGCCCGCCAAAAATAGCATCAATGTTGGTTAACGAGTAATCTGTACTAATGGTATTCTTGCAACTGCTTTCAATTTATGATGGACTCTAATATTTTTTAAGTCAGTGCACATATGGCCCTACAATTTGTGAACAGAAAATAAACTTCATTGGAGATTATAATTTTAACATTTGGATGGCCAACATTTCGCATAAAAATAAATAAATTAGTTCCTAGGTTATTTGATTACCTTTAAACAAATTATTCTGCAGAGTATATTACAGGAATACCACTCAACACTGAATTAAGACATCGGCTTACGTTGTTTTTCTAAATTCTAAATGTTTACTATGCCAAATGGGTTTCGCCCACCGATAACTTACCCTTACTCATAAAACGAACAAAAATATACTACAAAGGAAAATATATTCCTGAATGCTCGATTTTAATAAAGCGTGGCATGTTTAATGAGGTAAAATATCGATCTATTTGAAACATCGATTTATCGATGCATCGAAAAGTCTACTAACCAATTTAAAAAAAAATACACATAGGGCACTTCGTTTGATTTTTCTTATTTATTTAAAGGTAGAAAATGTTTGAAAACGAACGATATTTTTAAAAATTCAAATAATAAACTAATAAAAAACAATTTACAACAAAAAACCGACTTCAAACAATTCTAACACAAATTAATAAGCGCTTAAAAGTAAACAAATAATGGTGTATTTCTTCTACAATAATGTAGGCAGAATTATTGTTATTTTTGGAGTCGGTGTCAGCCAAAGAGACTCTACAATATACCTAGCAATAATAATATAAGAATACTTAATTCCATTTAAAATGATTCAAATATCTCATTTAAATTTGACACCTATCTACCGGGTGCCTTCGCATATTATCCGAAACTCATGAACATTTCGTATGTTTTAAGAATTATATGGTTTTCTCATGGATGCTATTGTCAGAACTGGACTAAATTGAAATGGGACCATTCGGGAAGTACCAGCTTTCGAATGGTACAAGAATCTTCAAAAACGGTTTAACCAGTTGAGTGTACCGAGGTAACAAACATAAAAAAAAAAAACAGACGAATTGATAACCTCCTCCTTTTTTGAAGTCGGTTAGTTAATGACTAATTTGATCCTTATAAATAGGGCACTTTATTTTGTATTGTCATCTTATTCATCTGTTTTCAACTCTTTTTCCTACCTGATGATGCTTCGTATTTTTTGTCTATAAGCGACAAAGTATAGCTTGAGATCGTTAGTAGTTCTTCAATTGTCAACGTAGGATGCATACTTTTGAAATGTCCAGATAAATTGGTGGTATTGACACATGTTTGATACACTTTACCACATTTAAGGAATTTAGCAGACTTGCCATCCTTAGACTTATTGAAGAAATTCCACACAGTTACCTTTGCAATTAAATTCGTTTAAAAACTTCTCTATTTCGAAGCACTGCCAACACCAATATTCAAAAATGCAAATAATAGCTTTTTACTTACCTGGCATTTCCCGCAATACTTTTTCTCAAGTATAAAAACATCGAACATCGAAAATAAAACATCGATGTTTGGAAGGAATTACAAAACATCGATGTTTTGAAGAAATTACAAAACATCGATGTATCGATTTTCCATCCATGTTTCGCCCAGCTCTAGTACATACTAAAACTGCAGAAAAAATCTATGCAGATTCTATTTAATCGATGCCAGTTACCAAATAATATACATATGTATATGTAGATGTGTCATTTCATACAACGAAAACATCCCATCAAAATTGTGAGCAGTGTTGCCAATCTGTCTTTTTTCCCGTCAAATCTGGTTGTTATACTCTGTACATGAAATGTACAAGAGTATAATAGGTTTGCGGGAGCTGAAAAATTTAACAGGCAGAAGAAGGCGTGGCAGACCCCACAAAGTGTATATATTCTTGATCAAGGTGACAAGACGAGTCGATTTATGTCTGTCTGTCTGTCCGTCCGTCCGTCTGTCTGTCCATCTGTCCGTATGAACAGCTAGATCTCAGAGACTATAAGAGCTAGAGACACCAAATTTTGCTGTGCAAGTTTGTTTTATTTTTTTTGATTTTCCTCCCCACTTTGGGGGTTTCCCCGATTTTCTATTCATATAATCGCCTATATCTCAGAGACTATAAGAGACTATAATTTCTATAATTATTCTAAAGATATGTACAGAGTATTTCAAGGTCGGGACATCCGACTTTGCCTATTTTACTTGTTTTTGAAATGAAATGAAAATATTCGAAATTGTGGGAAGTCTTGCTATTTATACTCTGTACATGAAATGTACAAGAGTATATTATTAAAATAAAACATTTATGTAAAAAATTGAAACGAGGCACCTTTACCATTATTTTGTTATTAACCTTTGTCTAATTGTGGTAAATGATTGTAGTTTATGGAGTTATTTTTATGCAAAAAGTGACTTACAATTACTAATTACTAAGTATGTTTATAATGCTGCCCATTCATGACAGTAGTAGCGCTCACTTGTGAAAGTAGACCCTACGTATTGACAAACAGACTGCTGTGGTTATACACACTACTACACATGACATAACTTGTTTAAACCATCTTTATCTCAAAAATGCGCTTTATTTGTAAAGGTGCGAATGCATTCATGCTGAAAGAATAAGAAAAAATGCCGAGATGTTTTGCTCACTTATAAAGAAACACAGACGTTCTATGGGGAAAAACAAAATTGATTTTGAGAAGCTACCGAAGCAAGAATCCGCGCTGTGCCTAATTGTTGCTCGGCATACAGCAATAGCGCAGATTAACATTTTTGAAGGTGCATAGCAGCTTGGCTATGCGCTGACTGGGAGCTATCGCATTCGTGCTCTCTGTGAGCGAATTTCAATTCGGTGAGGCAGTCAACAGAGATAGGTCCGTCCGCGCCGTTTCTGCGGTTTGAATATATGTGGCCATGCATACATGGGCATGAGTATTTCATACCCTGTTGCCACCTTCTGTCGCATTATGTGTTTTAAGATGCGAATGCAAGTGAACTTTGTCAAAAGTGTATGGGTTTCTAATAATCCTCCCAGCAGTACGGCATACCGGTCTAAAACCGTTCAAATTACCGGCCACAGCGCACTACCACTAATCCGAACTTCATGCCATGCTCCCTTCGTTTTTTTCACACGATGTCATACGAAGCGGACAATTCTTCCCGGTTCACCAACATCGAACTGGTAAGTGGACCGGTCCATTTTTATATTTTATATTAGATTCGCGCTAGCTGAAAAATGTAACAGGCAGAAAGAGGCGTGGCAGACCCCACAAAGTGTTTATATTCGTGATCAGCATGACAAGACGAATCGATCTAACACTGACTGTCTGTCTTTCCGTCTGCCGCTCCGTATGAATACCTGGATCTCATAAAAGCTAGAGACTCAAAATTTTGCAAAAATATGCCTTATGTGTGTACGCTGGGCAGGTTTGTTTTATTTTTTTGATTTCACCCTTTTGTGATTTCTGTGGAGTCTTCACAATAGATTTATAAGCAATTCTGAAAATGTAAATTTGTTTAATTGTACGAGTATATTATTTATATACTTGTATACTTGTAAAGAAGTTATTTTTCCAGCTGGGGTGATGGCTCAGCTGTCCAGGATTCCTTACAAGAAAATTTGTAAGTTGCGGGACATTGCGACCAAAAGGGCTCGATGCACGCTGTAGGGGACTATTGGCAGCGACACGTGGAATTTGCGTTCACTGGTTGATGCCCGATGAACGAAAGTTCGACGCATCTACCAGACTGCCGCCATCTTGCAATTGTGGTTAACGACACTGCAATTTCAAGGCGTCACCAATCTGGCTGGATTTCGCGGTTTATAACACCTTAGCGTTATATCTGCCTGTTAATGGCCCAGCAGATATAACTACCAACATGCCATAATTCCCACGAAATATTAGCTCCACTTCGTTGTACTCCTACTCTAAGTGCTGCCGGCCCTATGCTACACAAAATTAATACCAGGATGCTTTGAACTTACATGGATTTTTATTTGATCGTGTAAGGCTTTGCGGCTGGTAATCGCACGTCTATTCGCTGCTGTGGTCTCTGGAGAAGAGAGCGAGCTTACATTTTTGCTCGCCCTTCGAACCTCGTTTTCTTGCATCCCTTTTCGCTACTTATCGAAAAACTCTCTCTGCGTGGGCGGTGATGCCAGCTCGCCTGTTCTCTCTCTATTTACAACACTTATAAAATACCTCTCGTTGTGCAAATTCAAATAATACCGGTCCTTCATGACAATTTTAGAAATAGATAATGCGCAATATACTAATTATAACTAAATATTTAACTTCATGTGTTCCTGTTTAGTGAAGTATGCGCATATGTCGTGAGTGCACTGTATCCAGTGCCCGTCAAATATATACAACAGCAACACTTTGTCGCTGCATAAACATAATTCAAAGAGCGACACTTTCAAGTGCAATGACTTGAACGTAGCTGGCGCAATTAGTCGCGTCAGCATTCTTGACCGCTCATGAGACATATATGCATACCACTCTCTTATGTTATATATAAGCATATATACATAAGGCTGCTCTGCCGCTGACTTCCGCTGAAGCGACGCAGCGACGCAGTTTTTAGGCTAAGCACATTTTATACATTTCAATTAATAAAGATTTACCAAACGACTCGTTTGTTTTTGTGTTCGAGACAACATCGGGATAGAAACCCAAAAGGGTTTCATTTCATGGCTACCGTGACAAGACACGTCGTTCTAATACAGAAGAAACAAGCAAACAGGGAGAGAAAACTCCAGTAAAAAATCAAAGTGAACCCTGCCGTCGATGAAGAAAAAGCAGTCGCTCTTCTACGGAGGAAAACCTACGGAAAAATGTTGTGTACCCAGGCAAATAGAAAAAACGTATGAGAAAAATGATTGAGGAAATCAAATCTACATAGATGAAAAAAGATGAGAGTGGCATTATACCGTACTAACCTACTACCACAACAATGGAAGGAATTAAAACAAAAGTCTGAGTGAGTAGAGTGCGAGTAATGGGAAGACGCGGAGGTGTTAATTAGAAAATTACAAAAAAAAAAAAAGAATAGTACACATAAAGTGGCTATTGTTTACAAGCAAATCACCTCCCGCGTGGGCAACAGCCCACAAATTACAATCCGAACTTGATAATCTCAAATAAAGTCTCGAAACAAAAACCCCAAATACCGCAGCTCACTCAGCAATCACTAAAATAATAAATTAAAAATCAATTACAATGATTCCACCTCCCCAGCAAATACCAAAGGCAGTAAAAATCTCCCCCAGAGTCTGCGAGGGACACCTCATCTCAATACATGCGAGTAAAACGTCACCAGGATCAACAAGTGCGAAAGGTATAGGACCGCTTTTTGCACTAACAAGGGAAAACGACATACAAAGCCAAGAACAAGTGCGAGAGCCACACCGCCGCTTGCACCAACGAGGGAGCATCAGCGTGCCACATCCGGCGACGCCCAGCTGATGCTGCGGGATCCACAAATCTGGAGTAGGAGAGACGAGGATGGACATAAAAACTTAAGTTAAAAGTTAAGTAGTATACCCACAATGGGTTTAATAGATACCAAGGTAGTGTATTCCACTGCAGGTATTATAAATAAAGTAGAGTCCCAAAAGGTAGATGTGGACTATATAATAATAATTAATACTAATAGTTATATTGATGAGCGCAAATTTGTTTTTCAAATTGTACAAATTGTACAACAAATGCCTTTAGAAAAAATATTTAAGTAGGGCCAACGATTTAGATAAAATTTGAAATTTTTTTTTGTAAATTGGAAAAAAAAAAACAAAACTAAGGCAAATAATAAATTTGTTATTGTATATTTGAAAAACAAAAGGCTCGAAATCATTTTTTATATGTATGTAGACATGTATGAGCAAATAAGAGAATACGTTCTAGAAATAGTACGAAACGAACCTGAGTTCGTTAATAAATTAAAATTTTTAGTTTCTACTACACCAGAAACTATATTGGCATTAGAAAACTTATACATGTCGACATACTTAACAGTTTGCTCACCACTGATCTGTTGTGGTAGTTTAGAAATAGTACCAATTGAAAAATATCACCTCATTTTGGGCAGTGTAACAGATTATGTAGTGTTCAAATATTAAGCACAAAAAAAATTTATTTTTGAAAATAAGACGAGAAAAATAAGAAATTATAACTGGAAATAGAATGTAAAAATAAATAAAAAATAAAAATGAATTAAAAGTAAATAACACGTAAAAAAGGGTGTTCAGAAGAATTGGTAAAAAAAACCCCTTGCGGAGCATCCGAACTTTCCATAATACATGGATTGGAATGATATATGCAAGAAGGTAAATGAGCTGAGGGCTGAGTTCGATAAATCGTACAAAAGCCTCACTCAGAATAGGCCAATACAGATAGGTACGTTGAATAGGCATACCATTAAATTGGTGGAGTTTTATAACGAGATCCGAGAGATATTCCTAGAAATAAATCTAGATTCACGGGTCTCCATTGGACTCAGGCTTCGGACGTTATGAAACGCCTAAGAGAACAGCTGTACGCTGTAAAAGAAAGACATGGCTTGGATAGGAGGAACAAAGGTCAATAAGCCCCGCACCAAAATCGCCAAATACGGCGTATATAAGCATACTTTCGGAAGAAGATTCCAAAACGGGACTTACTCCCAACAACAGCCCCGCCAGAAGCGAAATGACTGATAGCTCTAATTTAGACCACAACATTTTACAATTTCCAAAAATGTCGCAAATACAGATACAGTTTATAAAGACAGCGTCATCTCTGATACCAGAGTTTGATGGCAGGGCCGAAAACTTAAGAAATTTCGTGGACGCGTTGCAGTTGGTGGACTCAATTAAAGAGACACGCGAGGCAACGGCAGTCCAATTAATAAAAACAAAGCTTAAAGGCCACGCACGCAATTTAATTAGAAATGAAAATTCAATTGCGCAAATTATAAGCAAACTGTCTGCAACTGTAAAAGGAGAATCGGTTGAAGTACTATCAGCCATACTCCTAAATTTGCAACAAAAGAGCAAAACTGCCAACATCTATACACAAGATGTTGAGCAGCTAACAAAAGCCCTAGAAGGTGCTTACATTAATGATGAAATTAATTCTGATTTAGCCACCAAATACAGCACAGCTCAAGCTGTTAAAGCAATGACCAAAAACTGTTCCATTGATAGGTTAAAACTTATTATGCAGGCAGGCACATTCAAATTCAACAGGGCAAACTAATACTGTTTTATATTGCCAGAATTACTCTCACTGGGGCGGAAACCGCGGCAGGGGTAATTATAGAGGCCGACCATACAACAGAGGTGGCTTCAGGCCCAACAGCCATGGCGGTAGTAGTTACAATAGGAACAGTGGCAACCCTAGAGGCAGCTCTTACACAGGCGGCCAATATAGAGGCCGCGGACAGCAGTATCGGATCCGAGTTACGCAAAGTAACTCGGAAAACCAGATAAACCCCTTGAGCAACCAACAATAAAAATTCTTAATATAAATCTAAGTCTCAGTAGTCTTATTAAAATAAGAAATTAAAAAAATAATATCCGATTAACATTACTAGTAGATACGGGGTAAATGTCTCGATCTTAAAAAATAATAACGTAAACTCAAATATATATCAAAATTAAAAAAAAAAATATAACAGGAATTGGACAGGGACCAATTCAGTCACTTGGACAATCGACAATTGACCTACTTTTCGATTACTTCGTAATCAGTCACGATTTCCAAATAGTTTACGATGATTTTCCCATACCATGCGATGGAATTCTTGGATTAGACTTCATTAGAAAATTTAATTGTATAATAGATTATCATCAAGATGAATTTATCATGAAACCCAAATCATTTAATTACCAAATACACGTACCACTATTGTATAGCGATGTTGACCAGTCAATATTGTTACCAGCACGACGATTCGTCGCGTTCTGTAATTATTACAGACGATTTATTCCTAATTTCGCACAATATTCACGTCACTTGACTAGATTGTGCAAAAAGAATGTTCAATTCGAATGGACAAAAGAATGCGATGACGCATTTAATTATTTAAAAAAGGCACTAATGAGGCCAACATTGCTACAGTACCCCGATTTCAGCAAAGAATTCTGCATAACCACAGATGCAAGTAAACACGCATGTGGTGCAGTATTATCCCAAGAGTACAACGGTATGCAACTACCAATTGCATACGCGTCAAAATCCTTCACACAGGGAGAAAGCAATAAATCAACTACAGAACAGGAATTAGCTGCTATTCACTGGGCAATAAAACACTTCAGACCATATGTTTACGGCAGGCATTTCTTGGTTAAAACAGATCATAGACCACTAACATATCTGTTTTCAATGAAAAATCCTATTTCTAAACTAACGAGAATGAGACTAGATTTAGAAGAATACCAATTTACGGTAGCATATCTCAAGGGGAAAGATAATCATGTAGCGGATGCGTTGTCTAGAATTAACATAGACTCGCTAATAGAAATTAATAGGAACATACTGATGGTTCAAACATGATCATCAAAACGACAGGAAAACATCTGTGCAGATGATAAGATAAAATTGCAAAAAGAACAAAAAGAGCCCAATGTCTATGAAGTCATTAGCAATAATGACGTAAGAAAATTTGTGAAACTAAAAATCCGTAAATTCAATTGTTTAATTAAACGAGGAAAGAGAATTATTTCACAGTTTTCAATTAATGATTTGTATTCCAATGAAAAGTTCGACTTAGGTCAATATTTTCAAAGGCTTAATTCAGAAGCCGGATTACATAAAATTGTTAATTTACAGTTGTCACAAAGTGGACAGGATGCTTTGAACTCACATGGATTTTTTTTTGATCGTGTAAGGCTTTGCCGATGGTACTCGCACGTCTATTCGCTGCTGTGGTCTCTGGAGAAGAGAGCGAGCTTACATTTTTGCTCGCCCTTCTAACCTCGTTTTCATCCCTTTTCGCTACTTATCGAAAAACTCTCTGTGCGTGGGCGGTGATGCTAGCTCGCCTGTTCTCTCTCTATTTACAACACTTATAAAATACCTCTCGTTGTGCAAATTCAAATAATACCGGTCCTTTATGACAATTATAGAAATGGATAATGCGCAATATACTAATTATAACTAAATATTTAACTTCATGTGTTCCTGTTTAGTCTTAGCGTAACATAACAATGTGCAATATTAGAGTAATAAGAAAATAGTAAAATATGGAGTCTTAGATCCAGAAATATTCAATGAAAACTAAAGGCTAGTGAAAACAATCTGCAATATTCAAGAGTGCAATAGGAACTTCGGCTGGTAATACAATGTGCAATATTCATCTGTGCAATATAATGGAAACTTAGGCTAGTAATACAATGTGCAATATTCATCTGTGCAATATAATAGAAACTTAGGCTAGTAACAATAATAAGATGAGGTTGTCGCTAATTGTGACGCAGCGAGATTCTGCGTCGCACCCTCTCCTTCCTTCGGGGGGCCGGTTTAGCGGATATCTGCCCTTCCGTGCACCTGGACATCTGGAATCATTGATGGGTACGTCTAGCACATTCTATTAAAACTTATCTGACATGATTTGCTGGGCTTAATTCTAGATAATACATAGATTAATCAAAAGTATCCGACCGGAATTCTTGAACTAGAACTCCCTGGGCCTTGGGCTTCATAATCGGCGGCCGTGGCTCTGCTGCTTCTTGTCGCGTCACCGAGTCGTAGTCAGATTCTTCGTGTTCTTTAGCCACACTAGTAGTGACGTGTGGACTGGCTTCCGTAGTCGTAGTAGTCGATGTAGTAGTAGTGGGTAATGGTGTTTGGGCGGGAGCTGCAGCCATGCGCACCGCGTTCAGCGGATCGCAACTCGCAGGCCATCCTGTGCTGGGCAATGATATGTTGGTCGGAGCTGCAGCCATGCATACCGCGTTCGGCGCATCCCAACTCGCAGGCCATCCTGAGCTTTGCAATGAAGTGTTGGTCGGAGCTGCAGCCATGCGCACCGCGTTCGGCGCATCGCAACTCGCCTGCCATCCTGAGCTGGGCAATGAAGTGTTGGTCGGAGCTGCAGCCATGCGCACCGCGTTCGATTACTTTTGTTGTCTAGGACTGGGGAGTTCCATGTACCATCCCCGCTGGATCCCCTGTTGAGCGGAGACGCTGCTCGTTTCCCGATGCTCGCTGTGGGCAACAGACAAGGGTTCGTACGCCTCGCCGACCACATTCCCCGCAGAACAGTACCCGTCTGTTATGGCACTGATCCTGGAAATGGCCCTGCTGGCCACAATTCCTGCATGCTCGTCGAGCGTCGCCCGGAACATGCGAGTCCTGCATCATCATCTGGTTCGCTGCCTCCAGACTGCCACCCTGCTGCATACCCGGCACCGCCAACGTCATCGTTGGTGGTTCAAGCTGCGGCATCGGTTGCTGTCGAAAAGGGTTGCGCGGCGTCTCGAACGGTGTTGGGCGCGTGTTGTTGCCGCGGCCATATGTTGCAGCTACAGGCGTGTGCGGCCTCCTTGGCGAACTGTCAAAGAAGGGTGCGGCCATGGGTGTGCGCCTCTGACCACGCTGCTTGACACTCCCCAACTCTCCAATGAGTTGGATAAGATGAGGCAGCGTCCGGAATTCATGGCGGCGTACATATAGCTGAAATTCTGGTAAAGTACCCTGCATGGTGCATGAGTGCGCGCAGCTCTACCACGAAATCTTTGAAACTCTCCCCCTCCACTTGGAAGCGAGTTCTTATCTCGTCTTCTAGTTGCTGAAAATATTTGGAGGGCAGAAAAAATTCTAGAAATTGCCTTCGGAAGGTTGCCCATGTTGCATTCTGTAACCGACTTGTACCGTTAGAACCTCTGGCATGGCGCGTGGTAGATCGTCGAACTCGAGGTCGTAGGATACAGCCCTTTCTTCGAGTTGTTCAATAAATCCCAGTGGGTCTGTACGCCCATAAAACGAAGTCCCCATTTTCTTATGCGCTCTAGACTTTTATTATAAGGTATCAATGAGGCCATAGCGTTGCCTGCCGCGGATCGGTTCTGGTTGGGTTCATCGAAACGTATTGCACGACTTGCATTCGATGGGTTTGGCTTTGGTTGTCACTTTGGAAACAGCCGATCATTAATGGACGAGAGATATTCAGGCGAAGCAGTTTCGGGTATCTGGAAATCACGCGGTGCACTCGTCATCGATGTGCGCGGTAATTGTCCAGACTCAGGAACTGGGGCCGGTACGGACTTCGACGTATAATGCCGTTCAAGGTCCGCCAACCGAGCCCACGTTTCGCGCTGCAGTGCTCTCCCCACAATGAACGTTGCGAAGTTCTGCTTCAAATCGTCGAGCTGGTTCGCCTTGTTGAACCCGAACTCGACTGAGAATTCTTCGAGTTCCTCTTGTGACCGGCCATAAATCCAGCCGGTTCCCACCCCAGGGTTTCTAGTGACTACTGGAACGTACTCACCCTGAATTTCTGGATTCATCTTTGCTCACTTTTCTTTTCTTATTGTCTTCTTATTGTTTGTTGCTTGGTTTTTGTTTCACTGTTCTTATGCTTGTTTGCCTTGTATCGTTGTGTTAGATTAGATTTGTTTTATTGATTTATTTATTTATTTATATTTATTTTTATTTTATTCACTGTACTGCTTTGCTTGTGGTTGCACTTCGTTATTTTAATTATTTCACCGTGTATAGGTTTTGTTTTCGCGTGTTGCGTATTTCAATTTCTTGTCCATGGACTTTGCTTGTTTCACTGTTTTCTCGTCACTTGTTGCCTCTGTCCTGCGCGACGGCGGCGTCGGCGTCAAGAGAGCGCGAGCGGGATCGTGAGACCGCGGCCGATGTCGGCTGCGCTGGTCAGCGCGTGTCGCGAGCCGTTAGGCTGAGCGAAGCAGCGAGAGCGCGGCGGTGACGTTGGGTTTGCACGTATGTTTTTTTTTTTTTTTAATTCCATTTACTTACAACTTATAGTATAATACAATAATATACATATAATACAATGTAGAGAACTTAAGTAACAAGTGGGTATTAGACACAATTCTCGTGCGGGACGGCCGCTAAGCATTGCTTCGCACGAGTTGTGGCCTCCTTTTACGTCCCTACTGCTCTGGCTCTCTCCAGTCGCCTAAGCTCACACGTGACTGACGGCATCCCATCCATTCTGGCTGTCCAGCATCTGATCCACTATGTTATCCGCCGATATAGGGGTGCCCAGGGCGTTTTCTAGCACCTCCCTGTTACGACTGAATCTAGGGCAGTTTAGTAAGACGTATTTTGCGTATTCTGCCACGCCGTTACCGCACCAAGTGCACTCCGCCGAGGAGTCATGTCCGAATCTATGTAGGTAACTACGAAAGCATCCGTGCCCGCTAAGCAGCTGTGTGATGTGGAAATTGAGCTCACCGTGCTTTCTGGTAATCCAAGTCTGGATATTGAGAATTAGACGATAGGTCCAGCGTCCTTTAGTCGAGGAATCCCAACGCCGTTGCCATCTATCCAGACTTTGACGCCTTACCTCCTGGCGCAATATGGCTGTTGGCCGAGTGTCTGGCTCTGAGGCACGTGCAACTTCGAACCTAGCCTTCGCCTCCAAAGCCAGCTCCTCGAGGGGTATCATGCCTTCTAGCACAAGTGCTGCTTCATCAGAGATTGTTCTGAAGCCGCTACAGATCCTGATCGCGCTGAGGCGATATGTCGCATCGGGGCCTCGTCTGTAGGACCTCTTCTCCATGGCGTGGGCCCAGACGACCTCGTAACACTTGTTAGCAGTGCTCTGCGGTTTTGTTTCGGTTCTCTGCAGTTCAACATGGTTCGTGAGAGCGCTCTTCCAGACTCTGCTGCCTTTCGGTTTGCATACTGACCATTTCAACCTCGCGCAGCTCCTTTGCCACTGCGATTATGGCAACATCATCTGCGAAGCCGACTATGTGCACGTCTCTTGGATGCTGTAGTCGTAGTATCCCGTCGTACATTACATTCCATAGAAGTGGTCCCAGAACGGAGCCCTGGGGCACTACAAACGAGATGTGATGTGTGCGCATGCCCTCATCTGAGCTGTACTGAAGTGTTCTGCCGTCAAAATAATTTCGCACGGCCGCAAGGAGGTAATCCGGTACTGAAAATCTCCTCAGCGCCAAGAGGATGCGGTTCCAATCTGCTGTATTAAATGCATTGCGGATGTCTATCGTAGTAACCAGGCAGTATCTTTTTGTGCCACCCTTCCAGCGTGCTCCCGCAGTGGCTTCCGTAGCAATGTTCACCACCTTGCCGATGGCATCCACCGTTGACCTCGCCTTGCGGAAACCAAATTGGTTCGGAGATAGCCCGCCTGCATTCTCCAGTGCATTGCACAGCCTGCAGCTGATGAGCTTTTCCAGCACATTGCCAAGCGAGTCCAGTAGGCAGATGGGCCTGTACGATGAGGCTTCTTCGGGTGGTTTTCCAGGCTTTGGTAGAAGGAGAAGTTTCCACCTATCCGGGAACACTCCTTCCTAAGGCATTGATTGTAGAGGTCTACGAATGGAGTAGGGTGGAGTAGGATAGCTAGTTTTAAGGCTCTGTTTGGGATCGAGTCTGGTCCTGGCGCTTTGGATGGTTTAAGACTGCGGGCGATTGCGAGTACTTCATCTGTCGTCACCGATTCAATGGAGAAGGGAGGGCCACCAGATCCATGCGGGACCGCACTAGTCGCAATGTTTGGCCTGCGGGGGAAGAGCACTTCAACTATACGTGATACGGTCGGAGCATCCGACGGTGCCGTTGGCGCGTAGTAGTTGTGGCCGAGCCTTTTCACCACCAGTTGGTAGTCTTTACCCCAGGGATCATGCTCGGTGGAGTCACACAGCTCAAGAAAGCAGCTCCTCTTGCTGTCCTTTATAAGCTGTTTGAGAGCTCTTCTTTTACGGCGGTAGTCCTCCTGTAATTCGCTGAAGACGGCTGAGCATCTTGATCACTGGCAAAGCCATCTGGCTCTCAAACAGGCCAGATGATGCATGTATGTGTGTTTGTGCGTGTGTTAGGCCCTTGCTTGGGCCTTTTTTATCCATGTGCATTAAATTTAGCATGTGCCAAATTTTTCTCTGGTGCAGCCTCTGCGATAACTTCCTAACCTACAGCGTTCATCGATTATGGGGCTTTAATCCATATTTCCCTTTATTATCATAGAGAGATTTCTGTTGAGTGTAATCGACGTGTTTTATCTGTGCTCCGCAAATTTATTTAATTTTTCGTGTTTACTCTTTGAATTTAAGCATTAAATTGTGCTCAATTTCTAGAGTATTAATATTGTGCTTAGTGCAAGAAGTTGTGCATCTATTGCGTTCATTTGTTTGGGTAAATTAATGTGATTTAATATAAACAGCGTCATCTCAGTATTTGTTGTTTGTGCATTTATTTTGCCTGTTTTGCTTTGGCGCCCGGCAGCTGTGTTAAAGGTTTGTGCGTTTGTTCGCTGTCCATAATGTGTTTTTGGTGCATCGCTACTCCCGCGCATTTTGTGTTATTTTTTGCTCTTGCTCTCTTCGCTCTTATTAATATAAGAGTCCACATATATCGCCGCTCAGTGAGTGTATATTCTTGTTCATTTACCGTAATTTCATTTCTGTGTGCTCTTGCATTTACTTACATTTTTAACCCTCTACTTGCTCGTGTCATAATGTCGTGCTGCAATAAATCATGCACAATTAAGGATGCAATTGATTCCGAACAACAACGATTTGTAAGTTGTTGGTTGTGCGAGAATTTTATGCATATTAAGTGTGCTGGACTAAGTGGTCGCGACCTTGATAAAATTTACTCGCCTAAAAAAGGTTGTGGTGGTTTGAAATGGTCATGCCCTGTTTGCATAGACATACAATTTAATTTCTCTCGTATGTATGACAATGTGAGAAATAAATTTTTGAGCTTGCATAGAATTACTAAGCAACTCTCAAGTGAGTTTGACACAGGGACCGACTTGCTTAGTAAATATAAGTTCGAATCTCCTCTCAAGCGTAGGCTTGAACCTCAATTCTTAGAGGTGCCACCTAGCTCGGCTCAGATAGCTTCTCCGATTCCCTCGCTATTAAATGTAGATGTGTCGCCGGCAATTTCATTGTCTACTTCGTCTGGAAATTTATTTGAAATTTCCCCTCTGCCTTCGCCGGCTCATGTTATGTTGGCCCCGTTGGTAGCTCCTCCTGTGCCTAATATATCTAAACCTGTAAGAACAAGGGCTTCTTCTCAAACGTCGGCACCACCTCCTATAGTTTCTTCAGGAGCTGTAGAAGGTGCGGCAGTCCCAGCCCTTCCTCTGCCCCCGTCTCTTACAGTGGTAGCTCCTAGAAAGCAAGTTTTCGTGTCTCGGTTGTCCCCTGATACTTCTTGTGAGGCTATCGCTGCCTATATCGCAAGTAAGTCGACAGCTGCTGTATCTATTTCTAAGTTAAGCTTTTCCGAGCCCCGAGAAAAAGCCTCGTTCAAAATAAGTGTACCGCCTGAATCATTTACAACTATTTGTGACCCAAAATTTTGGCCGCCACAAATGATTGTACATGAGTTTAGGCAGAAAAAACGAGCTCGCTCTTTGCCGGTCAACTTACAGTCTGCTGGCCAACCTTTGCAGACAACCTCAAGCTCGACTTCAAAAAACTAGGAGCTCGTCCACTTTCGTTAAACATTCTATATCAGAATGTTAGGGGTATTGTGTCCAAGCTCAGTAGTTTATTTCTTAGTAGTTTTTCGTTTGAATCTGATATTATTGCGTTCTCACAGACGTGGTTAAATCCCACGATTTCTGATAACGAAATCTTATCAGATAATTTTTGTATCTTTCGACGAGATCGTCCGGCTCGACGTGGCGGAGGCGTACTGATTGCAGTCAATTCCTCCTATCGGTCGGAAATAATTGATGTAAATGTACCTAATGATGTTGAATTTGTTGCTGTAAGAGTATCTTTTCCGTCTTTTGCACTATACATCTCTTGTTCTTATATACCTCCCTCTTCTGATATACAGGTCTATATGGAACATATAACCTGTATAAAAGGAATCTCTAATCTCCTACGTGACAGTGACGCGTTCGTTTTGGTAGGTGATTTTAATTTGCCTAACATTGAATGGTCATTCTTCAATCAGTCTAATTATTTGGTACCCTCGGCAGAGCATGCCTGTTTAGACTGCTTGTTTGACCTTTCATTGTTCCAAATTAATTCTATACCCAATCACTTAAGCAGAATGCTTGATCTCGTCTTTGTCACCGACCCTGCTAGTACAGTTATCTGTAGGTCTTCTCCCCTTATACTGCCTGAAGATTCTTACCACCCTACTTTGCAAATTTCCCTCTCAATTTCAAACCCTACCTCTACTCCAGCACTTATTCCCAAAAATACTAGTTTGTGCTTTCGCAAAGGAAATTTTTCTTTGCTAAACGAACTTATTGCAGCAACTAATTGGTCCTAATTGTATAGTGCTGTTGACATCAACATAGCCGTAAAGTTTTTCTATGACACTATTAATGCTCTTTTTGATGTCTGCATCCCAAAAAGTGTCATTTCGTCTGCGTCATCAAAACCTCCTTGGTTTTCACCAAGATTTTCCAACTTAAAAAATGTTAAATCTAGATGCTTTAAAAAGTATAAGCAGTCGGGCCTATCTATTGACTTCTATAAATACTCTTTAGCGAAATCCAATTTTGCTCTCCTTAATTCACAATGTTACAATAATTACCTTGCCCGATGCAAGATACAATTTGCACAGGACCCTAAACAATTCTATAAGTTCGTTAACTCTAAACGTAAATCTGCTTCCATTCCTTCGTCATTTTTCCTTGGTGACAAAAAAGCCAGCAGCGATTCTGAAGCTGCTGACTTGTTTGCCAACTTCTTCCAATCAACATATTCCTCTGTCTCTATTAGTAATACCTCTTATCCTTATAGCATTTCATCTTCCCACACTATTTACGCTACCATAATTTCTGATAGCTGTCTACTCTCTGCTATCAAATCCTTAAAATCTTCATACTCTCCTGGAGCAGACAACATTCCTAGTTGTGTTCTCAAGGAGTGTTCTAGTTCCCTTTTACAACCATTACTTAAACTTTTTAATCTGTCACTTGGTTCCTCAATCTTTCCAACTATTTGGAGATAATCTTTTATTATTCCTCTTTATAAAAAGGGTGGTAAGTCTGATATTTCAAACTACAGAGGAATTGCAAAGTTGTCTGCCATACCAAAATTATTTGAAAAAATAGTTTGCAGCACTTTGCAGCACCTCTGTAAATCTGTCATATCTCCAGCTCAACATGGATTCATGAAGAGACGGTCTACTACGACCAATTTGCTGGAATTTACTTCCTTGGTAAATGAAGCATTTATTCTAAAAATGCAGACTGATGTCGTTTACACTGACTTCAGTAAAGCATTTGACTCTGTGAACCATGATCTTCTGCTCTTTAAGCTAAGTCGTATAGGATTTCCCACCGCTTCTTTGAGTTGGATTTCGTCTTATCTAAAAAATAGGACCCAACGGATTAGGTCGCACATTTCTAAGCCCGTGTTTGCATCATCAGGTGGGCCTCAAGGTAGCCATCTTGGCCCCTTACTTTTTACATTATTTATTAATGACCTCCCCTCTACCTTGTCACACTCTCATATTCTTATGTATGCTGATGATGTGAAACTTATTCTGACTTATAAAGACCATACTCATTTTCATCGCCTGCAGGATGATCTGAACTGCATGCAATCGTGGTGCTTAGCTAACCACTTGTACCTCAATTGCGCTAAGTGTAAGTTCATGACATTTCACCGAACTTTGCCCCATTTAGTTATTTATACGATTGACAATATGCCATTGCAACGTATATCGACTGTTGAAGACCTTGGGGTTCTTTTTGATTCCAAATTGAACTTCAACCTTCACATATCTAGTATTGTCAATAAGGCTAATGGGTTACTTGGATTCATTAAACGTTGGTCCAAGGAATTCAATGACCCATATACCACTAAGCTTCTTTACACTGCACTAGTACGCCCTGTACTTGAATACTGCTCATGCGTTTGGTGTCCGCAGTATAGAAAGCAACAGGAACGTATTGAGTCTGTTCAGAAGCAATTCCTTCTTTTTGCTCTACGTGGTTTAAGCTGGGATCCCAACCTACGCTTGCCATCGTACTCTAGCAGGCTGATGCTTATAAACCTTCCTTCTTTAGTTAATCGTAGGACTGTTCTTGGAGTAGTTTTTCTCCACAAGTTGATTATCGGCGAGGTTGACTCCTCTTCCCTCTTAGGTCGCCTTAATTTTTCCGTTCCTTGTAGACCAACAAGGAATTATTTGCCATTCGTCTTGTCTAGGTGCACAACCGATTACGCTGCGCACAATCGTTTTCGAGTCATGTGTTCCAATTATAATGAGCTTTCTCATTTACTTTCAACATAACTCTCTCTTTATTCTATAAAAGTTCTTCTTTATAGTTATCTCCGTGGAAATCTCTGACCACATACTGCTGTGAGTCGGGGCATAGCTGGCCGGACTGGCTTAAAACCTTCCCCCACCGGGTTGGAGATTTCCCTCTCTCTCCTTTTGTCTTTCTTGTTCCATCTTTCTCTTTCCCTGTTTCTCTCTTCCCCTTTCTCTTCCTCTTCCTTTCTCTCCCTCTTTACCTCTATCTCTTTCTACTCCTTACTTTTTCTAATTGGCTCCTAAGTAGAATTAATTTTCCTCTTCTACATACTATTTGTTTAGATTGTCAGGTCTATAATGTCTCTGACCACATATTGCTGTGAATCGGGGCATAGCTGGCCAACTGGCAAATAAAATTCCCCCAACGTGTCGGGGGCATTTATAGACGTTATTGTACAGCTTTTTTGTAGGCTTTCTTATCTTGTAAGTTGAGACTTTGTTATATTAATCATAGTTGTATTTTTAATGTTAAATCTTAATATATAATATGTTAATACATATATATTGTTTTTGAATAAATCGACAGAACTACTTGTTGATTTAAATAAATAAATAAATTATTTTTTTTCGCTTTGTCGCCAAGGGCGCTACCTCTAAAGAAGTTATTTTTACAGCTGGGGTGATGGCTCAGCTGTCCAGGATTCCTTACAAGAAAATTTGTAAGTTGCGGGACCTTGCGACCAAAAGGGCTCGATGCACGCTGTAGGGGACTATTGGCAGCGACACGTGGAATTTGCGTTCACTGGTTGATGCCCGATGAACGAAAGTTCGACGCATGTACCAGACTTCCGCCGTCTTGCAATTGTGGTTAACGACACTGCAATTTCAAGGCGTCACCAATCTGGCTGGATTTCGCGGTTTATAACACCTTAGCGTTATATCTGCCTGTTAATGGCCCAGCAGATATAACTACCAACATGCCATAATTCCCACGAAATATTAGCCCCACTTCGTTGTACTCCTACTCCAAGTGCTGTAGGCCCTATGCTACACAAAATTAATACCAGGATGCTTTGAACTAGGAAAAACTCTCTCTGCGTGGGCGGTGATGCCAGCTCGCCTGTTCTCTCTCTATTTACAACACTTATAAAATACCTCTCGTTGTGCAAATTCAAATAATACCGGTCCTTCATGACAATTATAGAAATAGATAGTGCGCAATATACTAATTATAACTAAATATTTAACTTCATGTGTTCCTGTTTAGTGTAGTATGCGCATATGTCGTGAGTGCACTGTATCCAGTGCCCGTCAAATATATACAACAGCAACACTTTGTCGCTGCATAAACATAATTCAAACAGCGACACTTTCAAGTGCAATGACTTGAACGTAGCTGGCGCAATTAGTCGCGTCAGCATTCTTGACCGCTCATGAGACATATATGCATACCACTCTCTTATGTTATATATAAGCATATATACATAAGCATATATTCAATTAATAAAGATTTACCAAACGACTCGTTTGTTTTTGTGTTCGAGTCAACATCGGGATAGAAACCCAAAAGGGTTTCACTTCATGGCGACCGTGACAGGACACGTCGTTCTAATACAGAAGAAACAAGCAAACAGGGAGAGAAAACTCCAGTAAAAAATCAAAGTGAACCCTGCCGTCGATGAAGAAAAAGCAGTCGCAGTCTTCTACGGAGGAAAACCTACGGAAAAATGCTGTGTACCAGGCAAACAGAACAAACGTATGAGAAAAATGATTGAGAAAATCAAATCTACATAGATGAAAAAAGATGAGAGTGGCATTATACCGCACTAACCTACTACCACAACAATGGAAGGAATTAAAACAAAAGTCTGAGTGAGTAGAGTGCGTGTAATGGGAAGACGCGGAGGTGTTATTTAGAAAATTACAAAAAAAAGAATAGTACACATAAAGTGGCTATTGTTTACAAGCAAATCACCTCCCGCGTGGGCAACAGCCCAGAAATTAGAATCCAAAGGCAGTAAAAAGCTGCCCCAGAATCTGCGAGGGACACCTCATCTCAATACAATGCGAGTACACATGCCAGCATTGTACTATATAAAACGTCACCAGGATCAACAAGTGCGAAAGGCATAGGACCGCTTTTTGCACTAACGAGGGAAAACGACATACAAAGCCAAGAACAAGTGCGAGAGACACATCCGGCGACGCCCAGCTGATGCTGCGGGATCCACAAATCTGGAGTAGGAGAGACGAGGATGGACATAAAAACTTAAGCTAATTGTAAAAAAAAAATTGTGTTATATGTACACCAAATTTGTATAGTAATTTAAGATGCAAGAAAATTGTAAAAATAGCCAATAAGAAAATTGTAAAATAATTAATAAGAAGAATTGTAAGAAATATTGTAATTACGAGCTGTCCCTGCAAATGGCCCGTAAAGATATAAACTAGGTAGGGATCAATGTAAACCCAAATTAAAGCAAATGCTAAGTAATTTTTGAAAGTTCAAAAAGAACAAGAGAAAAATAATATAGGCAAAAATGTATGCCATCTAAATTTAAAGAAAAAAGAATAAAAAATGTAAAAAATGTCCCATTGTAGGGATCAATTGTGAAAAAGAAACCTTTTTTGGTCTACCACGGCTATGAATGAATAGCAATAGTATAAGCAAGACAGGTCAGGCAGAAACGGATCAGCTACATAAACGTGGCATAGTTGAGGAAAAGTTAAGTAGTATAGCCACAATGGGTTTAATAGATACCAAGGTAGTGGATTCCACTGCAGGTATTATAAATAAAGTAGAGTCCCAAAAGGTAGATGTGGACTATATAATAATAATTAATACTAATAGTTATATTGATGAGCGCAAATTTGTTTTTCAAATTGTACAAATTGTACAAGAAAAGCCTTTAGAAAAAATATTTAAGTAGGGCCAACGATTTAGATAAAATTTGAAATTTTTGTTTGTAAATTGGAAAAAAAAACAAAACTAAGGCAAATAATAAATTTGTTATTGTATATTTGAAAAACAAAATGTTCGAAATCATTTTTTATATGTATGTAGACATGTATGAGCAAATAAGAGAATGCGTTCTAGAAATAGTACGAAACGAACCTAAGTTCGTTAATAAATTAAAATTTTTAGTTTCTACTACACCAGAAACTATATTGGCATTAGAAAACTTATACATGTCGGCATACGTAACAGTTTGCTCACTAATCTGTTGTGGTACTATTAAAAGAAAAGCCGAAGTATTACGTTTAATACCAGGTTTAGAAATAGTATCAATTGAAAAATATCACCTCATTTTGGGCAGTGTAACAGATTATGTAGTGTTCAAATATTAAGCACAAAAAAAAAATTTATTTTTGAAAATAAGACGAGAAAAATAAGAAATTATAACTGGAAATAGAATGTAAAAATAAAAAATAAAAATGAATTAAAAGTAAATAACACGTAAAAAAAGGGTGTTCAGGATAATTAGTAAAGAAAACCCCTTGCGGAGCATCCGAACTTTCCATAATACATGGATTGGAATGATATATGCAAGAAGGTAAATGAGCTGAGGGCTGAGTTCGATAAATCGTACAAAAGCCTCACTCAGAATAGGCCAATACAGATAGGTACGTTGAATAGGCATACCATTAAATTGGTGGAGTTTTATAACGAGATCCGAGAGATATTCCTAGAAATAAATCTAGACTCACGGGTCTCCATTGGACTCAGGCTTCGGACGTTATAAAACGCCTAAGAGAACAGCTGTACGCTGTAAAAGAAAGACATGGCTTGGATATACACTTGCCGAATACGATAAGTAGCGCTGTAATATATATAGCCGTAGATGAGGAGGAACAAAGGTCAATAAGCCCCGCACCAAAATCGCCAAGAAGAAGATTCCAAAACGGGACTTACTCCCAACAACAGCCCCGCCAGAAGCGAAACGGCTGATAACTCTAATTTAGACCACAAAATTTTACAATTTCCAAAAATGTCGCAAATACAGATACAGTTCATAAAGACAGGGTCATCTCTGATACCAGAGTTTGATGGCAGGGCCGAAAACTTAAGAAGCTTCGTGGACGCGTTTCAGTTGGTGGACTCAATTAATGAGACACACGAGGCAACGGCAGTCCAATTAATAAAAACAAAGCTTAAAGGCCACGCACGCAATTTAATTAGAAATGAAAATTCAATTGCGCAAATTATAAGCAAACTGTCTGCAACTGTAAAAGGAGAATCGGTTGAAGTACTATCAGCCATACTCCTAAATTTGCAACAAAAGAGCAAAACTGCCAACATCTATACACAAGAGGTTGAGCAGCTAACAAAAGCCCTAGAAGGTGCTTACATTAATGATGGACTAAATTCTAATTTTGGCCACCAAATACAGCACAGCTCAAGCTGTTAAAGCAATGACCAAAAACTGTTCCATTGATAGGGTAAAACTTATTATGCAGGCAGGCACATTCAAATTTGTCGATAGTTGCACAGAAGCAACAGGGCAAACTAATACTGTTTTATATTGCCAGAATTACTCTCACTGGGGCGGAAACCGCGGCAGGGGTAATTATAGAGGCCGACCATACAACAGAGGTGGCTTCAGGCCCAACAGCCATGGCGGTAGTAGTTACAATAGGAACAGTGGCAACCCTAGAGGCAGCTCTTACACAGGCGGCCAATATAGAGGCCGCGGACAGCAGTATCGGATCCGAGTTACGCAAAGTAACTCGGAAAACCAGATAAACCCCTTGAGCAACCAACAATAAAAATTCTTAATATAAATCTAAGTCTCAGTAGTCTCATTAAAATAAGAAATGAAAAAAATAATATCCGATTAACATTACTAGTAGATACGGGGGCAAATGTCTCGATCTTAAAAAATAATAACGTAAACTCAAATATTAATCAAAATTTAAAAAAAAAAATTTAACAGGAATTGGACAGGGAGCACTTCAGTCACTTGGACAATCGACAATTGACCTACTTTTCGATTACTTCGTAATCAGTCACGATTTCCAAACAGTTTACGATGATTTTCCCATACCATGCGATGGAATTCTTGGTTTAGACTTCATTAGAAAATTTAATTGTATAATAGATTATCATCATGATGAATTTATCATGAAACCCAAATCATTTAATTACCAAATACACGTACCACTATTGCATAGCGATGTTGATAATTCAATATTGTTACCAGCTAGTTCAGAGGTAATGCGAAAATTACGCTTCTGACAAATGAAGAAACTGTATTAATACCAAACCAGGAAATTTGGAAATTGGTAGTCATTGGCTGTTCTGAACAGCACATGTTTAAAAATTTGTCAAATATCTTTGACCTGTGTAGAAAACACAACTTAAAATTAAACCCAGAGAAATGTTCCTTTTTCATGCATGAGGTTACATTCCTAGGCCATAAATGGATGATAAAAAATACGATGTTATAAAAAACTGTTCAATCCCAACTGATGCAGATAGTGCACGACGATTCGTCGCGTTCTGTAATTATTATAGACGATTTATTCCTAATTTCGCACAATATTCACGTCACTTGACTAGATTGTGCAAAAAGAATGTTCAATTCGAATGGACAAAAGAATGCGATGACGCATTTAATTATTTAAAAAAGGCACTAATGAGGCCAACATTGCTACAGTACCTCGATTTCAGCAAAGAATTCTGCATAACCACAGATGCAAGTAAACACGCATGTGGTGCAGTATTATCCCAAGAGTACAACGGTATGCAACTACCAATTGCATACGCGTCAAGATCCTTCACACAGGGAGAAAGCAATAAATCAACTTCAGAACAGGAATTAGCTGCAATTCACTGGGTAATAAAATACTTCAGACCATATGTTTACGGCAGGCATTTCTTGGTTAAAACAAATTATAGACCACTAACATATCTGTTTTCAATGAAAAATCCAACTTCTAAACTAACGAGAATGAGACTAGATTTAGAAGAATACCAATTTACGGTAGAATATCTCAAGGGGAAAGTTAATCATGTAGCGGATGCGTTGTCTAGAATTAACATAGACTCGCTAATAGAAATTAATAGGAACATACTGATGGTTCAAACATAATCATCAAAACGACAGGAAAACATCTGCGCAGATGATAAGATAAAATTGCAAAAATAACAAAAAGAGCCCAATGTCTATGAAGGCATTAGCAATAATGACGTAAGAAAATTTGTGAAACTAAAAATCCGTAAATTCAATTGTTTAATTAAACGAGGAAAAAGAATTATTTCACAGTTTTCAATTAATGATTTGTATTCCAATGAAAAGTTCGACTTAGGTCAATATTTTCAAAGGCTTAATTCAGAAGCCGGATTACATAAAATTGTTAATTTACAGTTGTCACAAAGTGGACAGGATGCTTTGAACTCACATGGATTTTTATTTGATCGTGTAAGGCTTTGCCGATGGTACTCGCACGTCTATTCGCTGCTGTGGTCTCTGGAGAAGAGAACGAGCTTACATTTTTGCTCGCCCTTCTAACCTCGTTTTCTTGCATCCCTTTTCGCTACTTATCGAAAAACTTCTCTCTCTATTTACAACACTTATAAAATACCTCTCGTTGTGCAAATTCAAATAATACCGGTCCTTTATGACAATTATAGAAATGGATAATGCGCAATATACTAATTATAACTAAATATTTAACTTCATGTGTTCCTGTTTAGTCTTAGCGTAACATAACAATGTGTAATATAAGAGTAATAAGAAAATAGCAAAATATGGAGTCTTAGATCTAGAAATATTCAATGAAAACTTAAGGCTAGTAAAACAATGTGCAATATTTAAGTGTGCAATAGGAACTTAGGCTGGTAATACAATGTGCAATATTCATCTGTGCAATATAATGGAAACTTAGGCTAGTAATACAATGTGCAATATTCATCTGTGCAATATAATTGAAACTTAGGCTAGTAACAATAATAAGATGAGGTTGTCGCTAATTGTGACGCAGCGGGATTCTGCGTCACACCCTCTCCTTCCTTCGGGGGGCCGGTTTAGCGGATATCTGCGCTTCCGTGGACCTGGACATTTGGAATCATTGAATAGGTACGTCTAGCACATTCTATTAAAACTTAGCTGACATAGTTTGCTGGGCTTAACTCTAGATAATACATAGATTAATCAAAAGTATCCGACCGGAATTCTTGAACTAGAACTCCCTGGGCTTTGGGCTTCATAATCGGCGGCCGTGGCTCTGCTGCTTCTTGTCGCGTCACCGAGTCGTAGTCAGATTCTTCGTGTTCTTTAGCCACACCAGTAGCGACGTGTGGACTGGCTTCCGTAGTCGTAGTAGTCGATGTAGTAGTAGTGGGTAATGGTGTTTGGGCGGGAGCTGCAGCCATGCGCACCGCGTTCAGCGGATCGCAACTCGCAGGCCATCCTGTGCTGGGCAATGATATGTTGGTCGGAGCTGCAGCCATGCGCACCGCGTTCGGCGCATCGCAACTCGCAGGTCATCCTGAGCTTTGCAATGAAGTGTTGGTCGGAGCTGCAGCCATACGCACCGCGTTCGGCGCATCCCAACTCGTAGTATTTATATTTATATTTATTTATTCCTAGTTCTACAAGAATGATTCTTATAAATTAATGCACTAGTCACATTAATTAAATTTTCTTAGATATTATTAAGATTCAAGTGATTTCATTAGCGTACTTAACCTATTTATATTAGATACATTTTAATTAAACATAAATTTAAAGTGTATTTGGTTCTTATTTTTAATATTATTATTATTTTATAATCAGAACAAAAATGTTGCCTACTGAGTGTAAATGTATTAATATTGTGCTCTTACTTTATTTCATTTAGGTATTTTCTTGATAGTGCCATGCGGTAACTCGTTCCACAGACGAACAGCAAATATAAAAAAGTGTTTTTCGGAACAAGATAATCTATATCTTATGCAGAGTATATTATTTGTTCTTCTTGATGAGGTAAATGAAATTTTGTCATACAAATAATTCGGCTCTTTTCGAGTAATGGTTCTAAGTATAACAAGTAAAAAAGCTAAAGTCGGGTGTCCCGACTTTGAAATACTCTGTACATATGTTTACAATAATTATAGAAAATAAAAAAATTTGATCGATTTTACCTCTCTCGGTAAAGGGTTTATAATTGCACATTTACATAGAAATTGCGCCTGTGTGAGTGTATATATGCCTATGCGCATCTATTCGTGTCTGTGTAAGCATTTTCGCAGTCAACCAAACAGCAACATCAACAACAGCCGCGGACAGCGCTTGAGCAGCGCTGCAGCAGCGCTGCATCAGCAAATATATTTATGGCTATAACTTCTTGTTAAATCGGTCTATCATAATGAAATTAGGCATACGGACACATAATAACCAACTGGGGGTATTTCCAAAATTTTAGTTCGAAATTCCAAGAATTACGGGAGTTAGAGAAAATCGCATTTGCGGGGTAGAGGGGGGAGGGAGGGGAATTCCAAAATATAAATTTTCTGCGTATTCACATAAGGCATCTGGGACTAAAATTTGGTGTGCCTAGGTCTTATAGTCTCCGAGATATAGGCGATTATACGAATGGAAAATCGGGAAAACCCCCATAGGGGGGAAGTGGGGAGGGAAAATCAAAAAAATAAAACAAACTCGTATAGAATACACACATAACGCATCTTTGTGCAAAATTTGGTGTCTCTATCTCTTATAGTCTCTGAGATCCAGGTGTTCATACGGACGGACAGACGGACAGACGGACAGACAGACAGACAGGGCTAGATCGACTCGTCTCGTCATGCTGATCAAGAATATATATACTTTGTGGGGTCTGCCACGCCTCCTTCTGCCTGTTACATTTTTCAGCTCCCGCAAACCTAATATACTCTTGTACATTTCATGTACAGAGTATAAAAACAAGTAAAAAAGCTAAAGTCGGGTGTCCCGATTTTGAAATACTCTGTACATATGTTTACAATAATTATAGAAAATAAAACGAATTAAGAAAATAAAAAAAAAATTTGATCGATTTTACCTCTCTCGGTATTCGAACTCACGTAAAGGGTTTATAATTGCACATTTACATAGCAATTGCGTCTGTGTGAGTGTATGTATGCCTATGCGCATCTATTCGTGTCTGTGTAAGCATTTTCGCAGTCAACCAAACAGCAACATCAACAACAGCCGCGGGCAGCGCTTGAGCAGCGCTGCAGCAGCAAATATATTTATGGCTATAACTTCTCGTTAAATCGGTCTATCATAGTGAAACTTGGTATACGGACATATAATAGCCACTGGGGGTATTTCCAAAATTTTAGTTCGAAATTCCAAGAATTACGGGAGTAACGATTTGCGGGGTAGAGGGGGGAGGGAGGGAAATTCCAAAATATACATTTTCTGCGTATTCACATAAGGCATCTGGGACTAAAATTTGGTGACCATAGGTGTTATAGTCTCCGAGATATAGGCGATAATACGAATGGAAAATCGGGAAAACCCCCATAGGGGGGAAGTGGGGGGGAAAATCAAAAAAATAAAACAAACTCGTATAGAATACACACATAACGCATCTTTGTGCAAAATTTGGTGTCTCTATCTCTTATGGTCTCTGAGATCCAGGTGTTCATACGGACGGACAGACGGACAGACAGACAGACAGGGCTAGATAAACTCGTCTCGTCATGCTGATCAAGAATATATATACTTTGTGGGGTCTGCCACGCCTCCTTCTGCCTGTTACATTTTTCAGCTCCCGCAAACCTAATATACTTCTGTACATTTCATGTACAGAGTATAATTAGGGTCCTAAGTTTAATCCAGGAGTTAAGAGTCAAGTTAAAAATTAGTTTTGCGTATTCCGTTATGGATTCTCTTCTTTTAATATCAAAGACATAACGTGCAATGCTGTTAAAGGCTACATTTAGTTTGTTCTGGCTCACGGCGTCACAGTTTCCAAATAATTCTACTCCATAAAATAGTGAGGGTATCAAGTATGTCTTAGCGATAAGGAGCTTGAGTTTGGCTGGGAGGAAATTCTGCGTCAAAGAGAGAAACCTAAGTGCACTATACGTTCTTCCTACAGCATTATTAACATGATTGTGCCATGATAGTGTCTCATTAATGATTATCCCTAAATTTTTTGCCTGCCTTAAGTATTCAATATGTTTGTCTTTCAGTTGTAATTTCTCTATATTAAGTAAGTTAATTTTCTTTTTATAAATTACCAGGCATTTAGATTTTTCCGGATTGACTTCCAGACCATTTATTCTCGCCCATTCACTGATTTTCAACAGATCGTCATTACAAGCACGTACACATTCATTTAATCTATCTAACGGACGACTAACATACAACTGAACATCATCTGCATACAAGTGAATATCGCAGTTTGACACAGAACATGGAAGGTCATTAACATAAATAGAAAATAGCAGGGGCCCTAGCACTGAACCCTGTGGGACTCCACGTTTTATTAACAGAAAAGACGAAACACTACACGAGGTGACGACTGATTGATGGCGACAGGACAGGTATGATTGGACTAGATGTATAGCGGAGTCAGAGAAGTTATAGAGTCTTTCAAGTTTGGTGCAGAGTATGGTATGATTTACCGTGTCAAAAGCTTTTGAGTAGTCAAGAAGGGTCAAAAAAGTTACCATACTGTTGTCCATTTGCTCACGAATGTCCTCTGTAATTTTTATAGCCTGTACCCAAAGGGTGAAAGGCTATACTAGTTTTGTGCGCATGTATGTAACACACAGAAGGAGGCGTGGCAGACCCCACAAAGTATATATATTCTTGATCAGGATGAGAAGCCGAGTCGATATAGCCTTGTCCGTCCGTCCGTCTGTCTGTCCGTATGAACGCAAGGATCTCAGAAAGTATAAGAGTAATAGAATAACCAAACTTGGTTTCCATATTCTCCTAAGACCGAGAAAGTACGAGTTTGAGTTTTTTTTCGATGCACCCCCCCACTCCCCCGCAATTCGTGTTTTTATACTCTGTACATGAAATGTACAAGAGTATATTAGGTTTGCGGGAGCTGAAAAATGTAACGGGCAGAAGGAGGCGTGGCAGACCCCACAAAGTATATATATTATTGATCAGCGTGACAAGACGAGTCGATCTAGCCCTGTCTGTCTGTCTGTCTGTCTGTCCGTCTGTCCGTCTGTCCGTCCGTATGAACACCTGGATCTCAGAGACTATAAGAGCTAGATACACCAAATTTCGCACAAAGATGCGTTATGTGTGTATTCTATACGAGTTTGTTTTATTTTTTTGATTTTCCCCCCCACTTCCCCCCTATGGGGGTTTTCCCGATTTTCCATTCGTATAATCGCCTATATCTCGGAGACTATAAGACCTAGGCACACCAAATTTTAGTCCAAGATGCCTTGTGTGAATACGCAGAAAATGAATATTTTGGAATTTCCCTCCCTCCCCCCTCTCCCCCGCAAATGCGATTTTCTCTAACTCCCGTAATTCTTGGAATTTCGAACTAAAATTTTGCAAATACCCCCAGTTAGTAATTATGTGTCCGTATGCCAAGTTTCACTATGATAGACCGATTTACCAAGAAGTTATAGCCATAAATATATTTGCTGCTGCAGCGCTGCTCAAGCGCTGCCCGCGGCTGTTGTTGATGTTGCTGTTTGGTTGACTGCGAAAATGCTTACACAGACACGAATAGATGCGCATAGGCATACATACACTCACACAGACGCAATTGCTATGTAAATGTGCAATTATAAACCCTTTACGTGAGTTCGAATACCGAGAGAGGTAAAATCGATCAAATTTTTTTTTTATTTTCTTAATTCGTTTTATTTTCTATAATTATTGTAAACATATGTACAGAGTATTTCAAAGTCGGGACACCCGACTTTAGCTTTTTTACTTGTTTCATATAACTTCCGTAATTCTCGGAGTTTTGAAATCAATTTTGGTAGGTACATCCAGTTAGTGTTAATGTGTCCGTGTGCCAAATTTCATCATGATAGGTCAATTCTGAAGAAAGTTATAGCCATAAATAAAATCGCTGCTCATGCGCTGCCTGCAGCGCTGCCCGCAGATGTTGTTGTTGTTGCTATTTTGGTTCAACTTTGTGCTGCATACATACACGCATATAAACACGCATAGGTACGTGATGTAAATGTATGCTGTTAAAACTGAACATAAACATGTATTCTAATTTAATTAAATTAATTAATTAATTCATTCATTTTTTTAATAATTTAATTTTTATTAAAATTTTTTTATTTTTTTTTATTTTTCTTTTTTGTGGAGAGTACAGGCTATTTTACTGTCGGGCTTGCTCGACTGTAGCGTACTATCTTGTTAATATTGAAGTTATACAACTTCTATTTTTCCTGAAGCCCGATTGTTTGTCGCTTAATAGTGAGTTTGTTACCATGAAGTTAGTAATTTGGTTTGTCATCAGGTGTTCAAATGCTTTTGAGAGGAACGGTAGTATGGAAATAGGCCAAAATCATTGCCTCCCTTAGGTATTGGCATTATTTTCCCGAATTTCCATTTATACGGAAAGCACGAGGTTGTAAACACTGAGTTGAAGATATATGTTATATGCGTTAAAAGTTTGGGGAGTAGCAATTTTAAAAATTTAGGATGAATTTCATCGAGACCAACCGCATTGGACTTCACCTTAAGGATAGAATCTAAAACATCACATTCACGTACCCACATAAAACTAAAACTAATATCACAGTTTAGTAGCGAAGTATGGTTCGCGTATGCATTTTCGAGAACTTCAGGTACTGCTAAATCTACAAACTTATTGTTAAGCTCATCGACATCTACGTCAAGGTTTACGGAGGGTTTGGATTTTCCAATCCCTACCTTTTTTATTTCCGACCAGACCTGACTTGATGACAGGGCTGATGTAAATTTGGCTGAGTAATGGGCACGCTTAGCATTTATGATTTTCAGCCCAACTATTTTTCTGAGTTTCCTATAATGCAATAGGTGAGCCGTGGTCTTATAGCGTTTCCACTTATTGAAAGCATGATCTCGTCGTATTATTGCATAACCAATTTCTCTACTAAACCATTCGTTTTTAACAGGCTTAATTACTTTTAGTCGCAGCGGTACAAAACTATTATAAAGGTGCTGAAAGTGTTCATTAAAGAGTTCAAGCTGCTCGTCTACTGTGGGTTTTGTATATATCTCGTCAAAGATTATGGTATCGCAGTAATCAAAGAGTAGCCTAATGTCAATATTCCTAAAGTCCCTATAGGTAATTGTATGGTTATTTTGATCTAGGTAGATATCATACGTCAAAAAAATCATGTCATGTTTGGAGAAAGCTGGTGCTGAGAGCTGGTCAAAAAGAATCGCTTTATTGGTGTCGTTAACAAAGAATACGTCAAGGAGGGTATTACAGGTGTTGGAGAAATGTGTAGGTAAAACAGTATTTACCAGTCTCATGCCCAAACCGATCATGTCATCTTTTAGGTGATGCTCGATTAGCATATTGCTGTTAAAATCTCCAGCCAGGACAATATTGTTATATTTTATAGACACTGCGGAAAAGGTATCCAAAAAGTCACTGTAGTCCGTGTGTCTGTTAGGTCTATATGTACATCCGACAAGGATGCTTTCAATATTTTTGCGGCCTGATATTTGCAGAAACAAATATTCCAGATTGCTGCCCAATGGCTGGTTGCTAATCACCTGGCATTTAAGACTATTTTTTACATATATGGCCACACCCCCCGCATGCCCCTCACGGTCAGAACGATAGACATTATACCCATTACAACATACATATTGATCATTAAGACTAGAGACAAACCACGTTTCAGACACACACACTACATCTACATTAGAATTGACAAACAAAGATCTAAGCTCGTCCATTTTATTCACTAGACTTTGTGCGTTGAGGTGACAAATATGAAGACCCTTCTTTTGCTTACATAGAACCCGAATAATGGAATGACTGTTCGCTGTGGAAGCATATCTTAAGTTATCTTGCATGGAGTCCAAAAAACAATCAAACGCCCACGCATTATACAGAGATCAAGAGCACTAACAGATGATCTGCACACTATTATTACATCTACATTTACAAGAAATGAATAATGAAAAAATTATTTATCCAAGAATTAGACCTAAAGCTTATATTATTGTTAAAAGCTAGCATATGTTTACAGGGCAGAAATTCAGGCAGTGGGAGAGCGAAATCCACGCTCATTATAATGAGCGAGCTGTAAAAGCTCGTCCCTGCATTGTATGGGCTGCGCACTCTCGTTCTCCCTAAGCTTCACGTGCACTATGCCTCTGCGTGAGAACACAGCAACAAAACGTTTCTGTTTTTTAAGCTTTATCGCCTCTTTAAAGATTATATAGCTTTCTCTTGTTAGCTGTTCATTGATGTATATGGGGGCTAGAGAATCAAAGCCCAGCATTTGCAAGCTTAGTGTTTTGTTGCTTTGCCGACGGTAGGCTGCGGCTGCCTTCAGCAACGTGGTTTTTTCATATAAATTTTCAAATTGAATAATTATATCGGGATCAACATTCGAAACCTGTTTATTTCTTGGACGAAAAATTTCCCGTATCCTAGGCGGTGGTTTAATGTTTAAGGCGAAACAGAGGGAGTGGTATAAGGTACGTACATTTTCGCCCTCCATGTGTGGGACTCCATGTATGCGCAGGTCACAAGCAGCATTGACATTGAGCTGCGCAGCAAGCTTTGCCTCCAACCCGCTCCCTCAATGAAGACAGCTCTCCGGACTCGCGCTCCATGGTATTCACCCTCTCATGAAGCTGATCCACCCTCTCATGTAGTTGCTTCATTTTCTCAGCCATACGGTCGAAACGCTCCAGCAGAACGTTTAGGATGCGCTGCTCAGCATCTCCCATATTGGCAGTGATGAGGCTGGCCTGTTCCTCAAAACGGAGACTTATCAACGCCATAATTTTAGACGATATAGCCTCTGACTGGCGGCCCTCCTTAAGGTCAGTGACTGTGTTTTCTCGTGCGCGTTTGTTGGGTTGCGGTGCCATGATGTTCAGTGTAAGTTTTTCGTTTATGTTTTATTGAGTTATTTGTTGAGCGCTGATGAGTGATTGTTGAGTGCTTTGTTGAGCGCTGATGCAAATATGCAGATATGTTAATAACTCAGTGCCTCGGTGTTGGTATTGATATATGTGTTTGTATAGTTTTCGCGCTTCAAAAGTACTTTTATAATTAGTGATTTTATTAAAGATTCCTTTAATTTATTTGATCACTAGCAGTTTCTATGAAGAACGAAATTGAACTTCTCGCGATTATTAGCACTGTGTACGTAAAATGTTGTAAATAAATTGACAAATTAGGAGCTTTGGCGCAGCGATAGAGAAACACGTCTGTATGCAAGCACAGCTGATTTGGTTTTTTCATCCTGAGCTGCCATCCTGAGCTGGGCAATGAAGTGTTGGTCGGAGCTGCAGCCATGCGCACCGCGTTCGGCGGATCGCAACTCGCAGGTCATCCTGAGCTTTGCAATGAAGTGTTGGTCGGAGCTGCAGCCATACGCACCGCGTTCGGCGCATCGCAACTCGCAGGCCATCCTTGATTACTTTTGTTGTCTAGGACTGGGGAGTTCCATGTACCGTCCCCGCTGGATCCCCTGTTGAGCGGAGACGCTGCTCGTTTCCCGATGCTCGCTGTGGGCAACAGGTAAGGGTTCGTACGCCTCGCCGACCACAATCCCAGCAGAACAGTACCCGTCTGTTACGGCACTGATCCTGGAAATGGCCCTGCTGGCCACAATTCCTGCATGCTCGTCGAGCGTCGCCCGGAACATGCGAGTCCTGCATCATCATCTGGTTCGCTGCCTCCCGACTGCCACCCTGCTGCATACCCGGCACCGCCAACGTCATCGTTGGTGGTTCAAGCTGCGGCATCGGTTGCTGTCGAAAAGAGTTGCGCGGCGCCTCGAACGGTGTTGCCGCGGCCATATGTTGCAGCTACAGGCGTGTGCGGCCTCCTTGGCGAAGTGTCAAAGAAGGGTGCGGCCATGGGTGTGCGCCTCTGACCACGCTGCTTGACACTCTCCAACTCTCCAATGAGTTGGATAAGATGAGGCAGCGTCCGGAATTCATGGCGGCGTACATATAGCTGAAATTCTGGTAAAGTACCCTGCATGGTGTATGAGTGCGCACAGCTCTACCACGAAATCTTTGAAACTCTCCCCCTCCACTTGGAAGCGAGTTCTTATCTCGTCTTCTAGCTGCTGAAAATATTTGGGGGGCAGAAAAAATTCTAGAAATTCCCTTCGGAAGGTTGCCCATGTTGCATTCTGTAACCGACTTGTACCGTTAGAACCTCTGGCATGGCGCGTGGTAGATCGTCGAACTCGAGGTCGTAGGATACAGCCCTTTCTTCGAGTTGTTCAATAAATGCCAGTGGGTCTGTACGCCCATTAAACCGAAGTCCCAAGGATCAACAAGTGCGAAAGGCATAGGACCGCTTTTTGCACTAACGAGGGAAAACGACATACAAAGCCAAGAACAAGTGCGAGAGACACACCGCCGCTTGCACCAACGAGGGAGCATCAGCGTGCCACATCCGGCGACGCCCAGCTGATGCTGCGGGATCCACAAATCTGGAGTAGGAGAGACGAGGATGGACATAAAAACTTAAGCTAATTGTAAAAAAAAAAAATTTTGTCTTATGTACACCAAATTTGTATAGTAATTTAAGATGCAAGAAAATTGTAAAAATAGCCAATAAGAAAATTGTAAAATAATTAATAAGAAGAATTGTAAGAAATATTGTAATTACGAGCTGCCCCTGCAAATGGCCCGTAAAGATATAAACTAGGTAGGGATCAATGTAAACCCAAATTAAAGCAAATGCTAAACATTTTTGAAAGTTCAAAAAGAAGAAGAGAAAAATAATATAGGCAAAAATGTATGCCATCTAAATTTAAAGAAAAAAGAATAAAAAATGTAAAAAATGTCCCATTGTAGGGATCAATTGTGAAAAAGAAACCTTTTTTGGTCTACCACGGCTATGAATGAATAGCAATAGTATAAGCAAGACAGGTCAGGCAGAAACGGATCAGCTACATAAACGTGGCATAGTTGAGGAAAAGTTAAGTAGTATAGCCACAATGGGTTTAATAGATACCAAGGTAGTGGATTCCACTGCAGGTATTATAAATAAAGTAGAGTCCCAAAAGGTAGATGTGGACTATATAATAATAATTAATACTAATAGTTATATTGATGAGCGCAAATTTGTTTTTCAAATTGTACAAATTGTACAACAAAAGCCTTTAGAAAAAATATTTAAGTAGGGCCAACGATTTAGATAAAATTTGCAATTTTTTTTTGTAAATTGGAAAAAAAACAAAACTAAGGCAAATAATAAATTTGTTATTGTATATTTGAAAAACAAAAGGCTCGAAATCATTTTTTATATGTATGTAGACATGTATGAGCAAATAAGAGAATGCGTTCTAGAAATAGTACGAAACGAACCTAAGTTCGTTAATAAATTAAAATTTTTAGTTTCTACTACACCAGAAACTATATTGGCATTAGAAAACTTATACATGTCGACATACGTAACAGTTTGCTCACCACTAATCTGTTGTGGTACTTTTAAAAGAAAAGCCGAAGTATTATGTTTAATACCAGGTTTAGAAATAGTATCAATTGAAAAATATCACCTCATTTTGGGCAGTGTAACAGATTATGTAGTGTTCAAATATTAAGCACAAAAAAAATTTATTTTTGAAAATAAGACGAGAAAAATAAGAAATTATAACTGGAAATAGAATGTAAAAATAAATAAAAAATAAAAATGAATTAAAAGTAAATAACACGTAAAAAAAGGGTGTTCAGGAGAATTAGTAAAGAAAACCCCTTGCGGAGCATCCGAACTTTCCATAATACATGGATTGGAATGATATATGCAAGAAGGTAAATGAGCTGAGGGCTGAGTTAGATAAATCGTACAAAAGCCTCACTCAGAATAGGCCAATACAGATAGGTACGTTGAATAGGCATACCATTAAATTGGTGGAGTTTTACAACGAGATCCGAGAGATATTCCTAGAAAACAAATCTAGACTCACGGGTCTCTATTGGACTCAGGCTTCGGACGTTATAAAACGCCTAAGAGAACAGCTGTACGCTGTAAAAGAAAGACATGGCTTGGATATACACTTGCCGAATACGATAAGTAGCGCTGTAATATATATAGCCGTAGATGAGGAGGAACAAAGGTCAATAAGCCCCGCACCAAAATCGCCAAATACGGCGTATATAAGCATAATTTCGGAAGAAGATTCCAAAAACGGGACTTACTCCCAACAACAGCCCCGCCAGAAGCGAAACGGCTGATAACTCTAATTTAGACCACAAAATTTTACAATTTCCAAAAATGTCGCAAATACAGATACAGTTCATAAAGACAGGGTCATCTCTGATACCAGGGTTTGATGCCAGGGCCGAAAACTTAAGAAGCTTCGTGGACGCGTTTCAGTTGGTGGACTCAATTAAAGAGACACACGAGGCAACGGCAGTCCAATTAATAAAAACAAAGCTTAAAGGCCACGCACGCAATTTAATTAGAAATGAAAATTCAATTGCGCAAATTATAAGCAAACTGTCTGCAACTGTAAAAGGAGAATCGGTTGAAGTACTATCAGCCATACTCCTAAATTTGCAACAAAAGAGCAAAACTGCCAACATCTATACACAAGAGGTTGAGCAGCTAACAAAAGCCCTAGAAGGTGCTTACATTAATGATGGACTAAATTCTGATTTAGCCACCAAATACAGCACAGCTCAAGCTGTTTAAAGCAATGACCAAAAACTGTTCCATTGATAGGGTAAAACTTATTATGCAGGCAGGCACATTCAAATTTGTCGATAGTTGTACAGAAGCAACAGGGCAAACTAATACTGTTTTATATTGCCAGAATTACTCTCACTGGGGCGGAAACCGCGGCAGGGGTAATTATAGAGGCCGACCATACAACAGAGGTGGCTTCAGGCCCAACAGCCATGGCGGTAGTAGTTACAATAGGAACAGTGGCAACCCTAGAGGCAGCTCTTACACAGGCGGCCAATTGTAGTGTGCATACATAAGGAGTACACACTGTACGCAGTGCACTCTTAAGAACATACACTGTAACACTTTATTGCAGTGAATAAATTAATTCAAAAAGCCAAGCATAATTCGGACGCGATGTAATATGATCGCACATGCATTGGGCGACATAAGTGCAGCGTCAGTGCAACTAGTGTCAGCCACCTCAAGTGCACATAACATTCTCCCTCGCGCTCTCGCTGCCAACAGCGCTGAGTACAAGTACATAAGTAAAATACATAATGCGGCCGCTCCGCTGCCGGCGTCTCTGGCAGCGCAGCTACGAGGCCTTAGCTAAGTTCACTTTAAGTAAAATGTAAGAAGTCAGTATAAGTTTGAGTGTTGGAACAAAGTAAATAAAAGAAGAATAAAAAACCAAAATGGAAACAACGCATATTATTACATGGCGACCGTGACAGCTGCAATCTTCGCACCTCCGATTGTAGCTATAAAAAATTATACATTTCTGCATTATTGTGATTAAAAGTTGGGTGCATACGAAAAAATTATAAAAAACAACCTACATTAAAAATATTACAAAAGTGATAACGAGAATGCTAGCCAATCATACTAGCATTATAGACTTTGACGTGAAGCAGGACAGGATGAAAAGGATCTGGACGGAGGAAAAATACTGAGTGAGTAGAGTGCGTGAGTTATGGGTAAACGCGGAGGTGTGCACAATAAAATTAATAAGAGAATAGCACATTTAAAGTGGCTTTTATTCTCAACTGCAACACCACCCGCGTGGACAACGGCCCAAAAATTGCAGGCAGAACTTGACTATTTAAAGTCAATAAGCAAAAATGCGAAACCCGACACCGCAACTCGCTCCACTCGTATTGAAAATATAAATAAACGTGAATTAATTTTACCTCCTTCACCCAAGCAACTGCCAAAGAACGCAAAAAGCTGCCCAACGGACTGCGAGGGACCATTGTACACCCCACACTGCGAGTACACGTGCCGCCACTGCACGATACGCAATTAGGAGCAGTAAGTGTGAAAGGCATAGGACCGCCTTTTGCACCACCGCTGGGAAAAACGCCGACGACAACTGTAAGTGCGGGAGGCAGGCCGCCCCTTGCACCAACGAGGGAGCATCAGCGTGCCACACCGGCGACGCCCAGCTGATGCGGGAATACACCAAATCCCAAATTTGGATGGAGATACATAAAAAATTAAGTTCATTGTAAAAAAAAACTTTTGTAAACCTATTTAAGATACAAAAATTGTAAAATAGCCTATAAGACAAATTGTAAAATAATTAATAAGGAAAATTGTAAAATTGAGCGGAACCTTTTCTGCCCGATTAGAAGTACAGCCCGTAAAGCCGTACGAACAAATAGGCAGGAAAATTGTCAATCTTTTAATAGTATGAATGAGGAGCAATAGTATAAGTAAGATAGATCAGATAGAAATAGATAAGCCACATAAAAGTGTCATAGTTACCAATAAAATAAGTAATATACCCAAAATGGGTTTGATAGACACTAAGGTAGTAGATTCCACTGCGGGAATTGTCAATAAGGTGGAATCACAGAAGGTAGATGTAGAAATGATAAATATCCTGTTGGTAGTAATCGTTGTGTTAATGAGTGCGAATTTGTTTTTTAAGCTGTATAAGCTACACAACAAATGCCTCAAAAAAAGAATTCTGAGTAAGGCAAATGACTTAGATAAAATATAAAAAAAAATATACAGCGATTACTGCCAGCAGTAAAAAAAAAAATTTTATTAATAAATAAATATAAATAAAAAAAGGACATTTTTCACCAATGTAAAATTATAATATCAGGTATGCCCAAGAGTGGAAAGAAATCCACACCTAGGTAGAATCATCAACCACTATGCACAATGGGTAGATGACCAGGACAATAGATTTAAACAGTAAATAATAATTATGAAATATAGGAATAGAATAGAAGAACCATAAATAAATAAAAATTAATAAATAATAAATAAAAACATAAAAATTAAAAGTAAAAAAACAAGAAAGGGTGTTCAACTTAATTAGCTAGGAGTCCAATGAAAAAATTCTTGCTGAGCATCAAAATTATCAATAATACATGGACTGGAATGCTATATGCGGGAGAGTGCAAGAGCTGAGAGCTGAATTTGATAAATCATACAAAAGCCTCACTCAAAATAGGCCAATACAGATTGGCACATTGAATAAGCACACCATCAAATTGGTGCATTATTATAACGAGATCCGAGAGATATTCCTAGAAAACAAACCTAGGCTCACGGATCTCCATTGGACTCAGGCTTCAGACGTTGTCAAACGTCTAAGAGAACAGCTGCTCGCTGTTAGAGAAAGACATGGCTTGGATATACACTTGCCAAATGTCATAAGTAGCGCGGCGACATATATAGCTGTGGACGAAGATGAAGTAATGTCTATAAGTCCCAGGTCAAAATCGCCAAATACGGCATATGTCAGCATAATTTCGGAAGAAGATTCCAAAAGCGGACTTACTCCCAATAACAGCCCCGCAAGAAGCGAACCGGCTGACAGCCTCAACGCAATAGTAAACAGCCCGCAGTTGCGAAAAATGTCGCAGACACAGATACAATTCTTAAAAACGGCGTCATCTCTGATACCGGAGTTTGATGGCAAAGCCGAAAATTTGAGAAGCTTCTTGGACGCGTTGCAGTTGGTGGACTCAATTAAAGAGACACACGAGTCAACGGCAGTCCAATTAATAAAAACAAAGCTCAAAGGCAACGCACGCAATTTAATTAGCACTGAGAACTCAATTGCTGAAATTGTTTGCAAACTTTCTGCCACTGTAAAAGGTGACTCAGTTGAGGTTATTACAGCCAAACTGATGAACCTTCAACAGAAGAGCAAGACGGCTAATCAGTATACCCAAGAGGTAGAAAAACTGACAAAGTCTCTAGAGAGTGCATACATAAACGATGGACTTTCATTGGAGATAGCCGCTAAATACAGTACGCAACATGCTGTAAAATCAATGATAAAGAATTGTAACATTGACAGGGTAAAGCTGGTAATGGAGGCCGGCCAATTCAACAATATGAATGAGGCTGTCTCCAAGTTTGTCAATAGTTGTACCGATGCAACTGGACGAACAGATACAATTTTGTATTATAAAAACCAGCAAATAGACAGACGCTTCAGTAATAATCATAGAGCCAGAGGTAATAATAACCATCGCGTTGGAAATAGCTATCGTGGTGGAAATAACTATCGCGGTGGAAATAACTATCGCGGTGGAAATAACTATCGCGGTGGAGATAACCATCGTGGTAGTAGAAACTACCAGAATGACTACCAACGAAATAACAGCAATTATAACCAAGTCCGACTGGTGCAAACCACGTCGGAAAACCAGTAAAAACCCTTGGGATAAAGAAAACTGTGGAACAAACGGTTCACGCAATAAACCTTAATTTCAATCTTCATGTTACACTAAAAAATGAAGCAACACATAAGTTGTACACATTGCTGGTTGATACAGGTGCAGATGTGTCTTTAATAAAGGAAGATACGGACTCGTTTGATAGCGTCAATTATAATAATATTACTCAATTGTCCGGTATAGGTGAGGGAACAACCAATTCCAAAGGATCGGCAATGATAGAACTCCTATCAACATGCTATGCCATCCCTCATGACTTTCATATAGTAGATTCAGACTTTCCGCTTCCATGTAATGGAATAATAGGTATAGATTTTATGAAGAAATATAATTGTCAAATAGACTTAAATCAGGAGAGTGATTGGCTCATACTGAGACCTAATAATATTGATCACTCAATAAAAATCCCAATACATCATACACTTCAAAATAGTTACACAATTTTGCCAGCAAGATCCGAAGTCGTCCGAAAAATTTCCATAAATACTACAAGCAAGTATATATTCATACCAAATCAAGAAATTCAAAACGGAGTATACATTGGGAACTCCATTGCAGACTCTAAAAATATTTTTGTCCGAATTTTGAATACCACAGATAAAAATGCAATCATTCAGTTAAACGAAGTAAATTTTGAACCATTGAGTGATTATGAAATAATAGAAACAAATATGAACAGCAGTCACATTGAGGTCTTGGACAAACTAAGTAAAAATTTCCCACCACAGTTCGAACACGCTCTTACGGAGATATGCACCAAGTACATTGACGTATTCGGAATAGAAACCGAATCGATATCAACCAATAATTTCTACAAACAAAAGATAAGAATGAAAGATGATGAACCAGTTTATATTAAGAACTATAGAATTCCACATAGCCAAAAAGAAGAGGTAGACAAGCAAGTCGAGAAGCTAATAAGAGACAAAATAGTAGAACCGTCAGTCTCAGAATATAATAGCCCATTATTGATAGTTCCAAAGAAGTCATTGCCGGGTTCTGATAGTAAAAGATGGCGTTTGGTGATTGACTATCGCCAGATCAATAAAAAAATCTTGTCCGACAAATTTCCGTTGCCCAGAATTGATGATATTCTCGATCAATTGGGTAGAGCTAAGTACTTCTCATGTTTGGATCTGATGTCAGGATTTCATCAGATAGAGCTTGAGGAAAGCTCCAGAAACATAACGTCTTTTTCCACGAGCAATGGCTCTTATCGCTTCACGCGATTACCATATGGTTTAAAAATAGCACCAAATTCCTTTCAAAGAATGATGACAATCGCATTTTCGGGTATAGAACCTACTCAGGCATTCTTATATATGGATGACCTGATTGTCATCGGGTGTTCAGAAAAACATATGATTAAGAATCTTACAAGCGTTTTTGATTTGTGTAGAAAACACAACCTTAAATTGCACCCCGAAAAGTGCTCATTCTTCAGGCACGAGGTAACCTTTTTGGGCCATAAGTGTACTGATAAGGGTATTTTGCCAGACAGCAAGAAATATGATGTCATAGAAAGGTACCCAGTCCCAACGGACGCTGATAGCGCTAGAAGATTCGTTGCATTCTGCAATTATTATAGACGTTTTATAAAAAATTTCGCCGATTATTCGCGGCACATAACAAGATTATGTAGAAAGAATGTTAAGTTTGAGTGGACCGGTGAATGTCAAAAAGCATTCGAATATTTAAAAGTCCAGTTGATGAAGCCTACGTTGTTGCAGTACCCAGATTTTAGCAAAGAATTTTGCATAACGACGGATGCGAGTAAACAAGCTTGTGGAGCTGTACTGACCCAAAATCATAATACACGGTACGAAAAGTAGTGACCTTGCGTACGACAGATTCGAAATGTTTACTAAAGCATGGAAAAAGTCATAGCAAGAATTGATGTTAGCGATATGTACTCCAATGGAATTCTCGACTTTGGTCAGTTCTTCCAAAGGCTTGAAAGGCAAGCCGGTGTGCTTAATATCAGCCGACTCAAAGTGGCACCGAGCGAAAAGATTTTTGAAACAACTTCAATAGAATCTTTTAAAGAAATGGGCAATAAAATATTGAAATCATTAAGAGTAGCGCTACTCAAGCCGGTGACCCAAATAAATAAAGAAAAAGAAAAAGAAGCAATACTGTTTACATTCCATGACGATCCAATACAAGGAGGCCATACGGGTATAGCAAGAACAATGGCAAAAATAAAAAGGCATTATTACTGGAAAAATATAACAAGAGACATTACAAATTATATAAAAAAATGTCCAAAATGCCAAAAGTCGAAATCGACTAAACATACCAGAGCCCCATTGATAATAACAGATACGCCAATAAAGGCTTTCGATAGGGTAATTGTGGATACGATCGGTCCACTACCTAGGTCCGAAAAAGGAAATGAATACGCAGTAACTTTAATCTGCGATTTAACAAAATACCTTGTAGCCATACCAATAGAGAACAAAAGTGCAAAGACAGTAGCCAAGGCTATATTTGAACATTTTATTCTGAAGTACGGTCCAATGAAGACGTTCATTACGGACATGGGAACAGAGTATAAGAATTCAATAATTGAAGATTTATGTAAAAATCTAAATATTAAAAACATAACATCTACTGCACATCATCACCAGACTGTAGGAACCGTGGAGCGAAGCCACAGAACATTTAATGAGTTCATCAGGTCATACATCTCAATCGACAAATCAGATTGGGATGTGTGGTTACAGTACTTCGTATATTCTTTTAATACTACACCCTCAATGGCACATGATTACTGTCCATATGAGCTAGTTTTTGGTAGAACCTCAAATTTACCAGAGTATTTCAATAGCATAGATAGAATAGAACCACTTTACAATATAGAAGATTATGCTAAGGAATCTAAGTTTAGGATAGAACAAGCTTTGAAAAGAGCAAGATTAATGCTAGAGTCAAATAAACATAAACAGAAAATTAGTTATGACAAGAATAGTTTAGATCTGAAGTTAAAAATAGGAGACCAGGTTCTATTGAAAAATGAAACAGGTCACAAGCTAGATTTTAAATATACAGGACCATATAAGGTAGAAAAAGTAGAAGAAAATAATAACATAATAATATCAAATAATAAAGACAAAAAACAAACAGTACATAAGGATAGGTTAAAGATTCTTAATTCGATTCTTAACTCGTATATATAAATATCAATAAATACATAAAAAAAAAAAAATATATATATACATCAATTTTCTATGATTCCATCGGAAAAAAAAATAATAATAGTAAAAAAAATATATATATATATACATATACATATAAAAAAAAAAATAAAATAAAATAAAAATAAGATAAAAAAAACAAAATTTATACATACAAATAAGTATATACATACATATATCAATTTTCCCTTTAAAAACATTATTAAACAAACAAAACAAATAGATTAATAAGAAACGAATCATAAAGATATAAACATATTTCATAACTAGATATACATGAAATTAATAGATAAATAATTTAGAAAATAACTTCATAATATTACGTTATTTTTCAAAAGGAGGGAGATGTAGTGTGAATACATAAGGAGTACACACTGTACGCAGTGCACTCTTAAGAACATACACTGTAACACTTTATTGCAGTGAATAAATTAATTCAAAAAGCCAAGCATAATTTGGACGCGATGTAATATGATCGCACATGCATTGGGCGACATAAGTGCAGCGTCAGTGCAACTAGTGTCAGCCACCTCAAGTGCACATAACATTCTCCCTCGCGCTCTCGCTGCCAACAGCGCTGAGTACAAGTACATAAGTAAAATACATAATGTGGCCGCTCCGCTGCCGGCGTCTCTGGCAGCGCAGCTACGAGGCCTTAGCTAAGTTCACTTTAAGTAAAATGTAAGAAGTCAGTATAAGTTTAAGTTTTAAGTTTGAGTGTTGGAACAAAGTAAATAAAAGAAGAATAAAAAACCAAAATGGAAACAACGCATATTATTATAAATGGATGATAAAAAATACGATGTTATAAAAAACTGTCCAATCCCAACTGATGCAGATAGTGCACGACGATTCGTCGCGTTCTGTAATTATTACAGACGATTTATTCCTAATTTCGCACAATATTCACGTCACTTGACTAGATTGTGCAAAAAGAATGTTCAATTCGAATGGACAAAAGAATGCGATGACGCATTTAATTATTTAACAAAGGCACTAATGAGGCCAACATTGCTACAGTACCTCGATTTCAGCAAAGAATTCTGCATAACCACAGATGCAAGTAAACACGCATGTGGTGCAGTATTATCCCAAGAGTACAACGGTATGCAACTACCAATTGCATACGCGTCAAGATCCTTCACACAGGGAGAAAGCAATAAATCAACTACAGAACAGGAATTAGCTGCAATTCACTGGGTAATAAAACACTTCAGACCATATGTTTACGGCAGGCATTTCTTGGTTAAAACAAATTATAGACCACTAACATATCTGTTTTCAATGAAAAATCCAACTTCTAAACTAACGAGAATGAGACTAGATTTAGAAGAATACCAATTTACGGTAGAATATCTCAAGGGGAAAGTTAACCATGTAGCGGATGCGTTGTCTAGAATTAACATAGACTCGCTAATAGAAATTAATAGGAACATACTGATGGTTCAAACATAATCATCAAAACGACAGGAAAACATCTGCGCAGATGATAAGATAAAATTGCAAAAATAACAAAAAGAGCCCAATGTCTATGAAGGCATTAGCAATAATGACGTAAGAAAATTTGTGAAACTAAAAATCCGTAAATTCAATTGTTTAATTAAACGAGGAAAAAGAATTATTTCACAGTTTTCAATTAATGATTTGTATTCCAATGAAAAGTTCGACTTAGGTCAATATTTTCAAAGGCTTAATTCAGAAGCCGGATTACATAAAATTGTTAATTTACAGTTGTCACAAAGTGGACAGGATGCTTTGAACTCACATGGATTTTTATTTGATCGTGTAAGGCTTTGCCGATGGTACTCGCACGTCTATTCGCTGCTGTGGTCTCTGGAGAAGAGAGCGAGCTTACATTTTTGCTCGCCCTTCTAACCTCGTTTTCATCCCTTTTCGCTACTTATCGAAAAACTCTCTGTGCGTGGGCGGTGATGCTAGCTCGCCTGTTCTCTCTCTATTTACAACACTTATAAAATACCTCTCGTTGTGCAAATTCAAATAATACCGGTCCTTTATGACAATTATAGAAATGGATAATGCGCAATATACTAATTATAACTAAATATTTAACTTCATGTGTTCCTGTTTAGTCTTAGCGTAACATAACAATGTGCAATATTAGAGTAATAAGAAAATAGTAAAATATGGAGTCTTAGATCCAGAAATATTCAATGAAAACTAAAGGCTAGTGAAAACAATCTGCAATATTCAAGAGTGCAATAGGAACTTCGGCTGGTAATACAATGTGCAATATTCATCTGTGCAATATAATGGAAACTTAGGCTAGTAATACAATGTGCAATATTCATCTGTGCAATATAATAGAAACTTAGGCTAGTAACAATAATAAGATGAGGTTGTCGCTAATTGTGACGCAGCGGGATTCTGCGTCACACCCTCTCCTTCCTTCGGGGGGCCGGTTTAGCGGATATCTGCCCTTCCGTGCACCTGGACATCTGGAATCATTGATGGGTACGTCTAGCACATTCTATTAAAACTTATCTGACATGGTTTGCTGGGCTTAATTCTAGATAATACATAGATTAATCAAAAGTATCCGACCGGAATTCTTGAACTAGAACTCCCTGGGCCTTGGGCTTCATAATCGGCGGCCGTGGCTCTGCTGCTTCTTGTCGCGTCACCGAGTCGTAGTCAGATTCTTCGTGTTCTTTAGCCACACTAGTAGTGACGTGTGGACTGGCTTCCGTAGTCGTAGTAGTCGATGTAGTAGTAGTGGGTAATGGTGTTTGGGCGGGAGCTGCAGCCATGCGCACCGCGTTCAGCGGATCGCAACTCGCAGGCCATCCTGTGCTGGGCAATGATATGTTGGTCGGAGCTGCAGCCATGCATACCGCGTTCGGCGCATCCCAACTCGCAGGCCATCCTGAGCTGGGCAATGACGTGTTGGTCGGAGCTGCAGCCATGCGCACCGCGTTCGGCGCATCGCAACTCGCCTGCCATCCTGAGCTGGGCAATGACGTGTTGGTCGGAGCTGCAGCCATGCGCACCGCGTTCGATTACTTTTGTTGTCTAGGACTGGGGAGTTCCATGTACCATCCCCGCTGGATCCCCTGTTGAGCGGAGACGCTGCTCGTTTCCCGATGCTCGCTGTGGGCAACAGACAAGGGTTCGTACGCCTCGCCGACCACATTCCCCGCAGAACAGTACCCGTCTGTTATGGCACTGATCCTGGAAATGGCCCTGCTGGCCACAATTCCTGCATGCTCGTCGAGCGTCGCCCGGAACATGCGAGTCCTGCATTATCATCTGGTTCGCTGCCTCCCGACTGCCACCCTGCTGCATACCCGGCACCGCCAACGTCATCGTTGGTGGTTCAAGCTGCGGCATCGGTTGCTGTCGAAAAGAGTTGCGCGGCGCCTCGAACGGTGTTGCCGCGGCCATATGTTGCAGCTACAGGCGTGTGCGGCCTCCTTGGCGAAGTGTCAAAGAAGGGTGCGGCCATGGGTGTGCGCCTCTGACCACGCTGCTTGACACTCTCCAACTCTCCAATGAGTTGGATAAGATGAGGCAGCGTCCGGAATTCATGGCGGCGTACATATAGCTGAAATTCTGGTAAAGTACCCTGCATGGTGTATGAGTGCGCACAGCTCTACCACGAAATCTTTGAAACTCTCCCCCTCCACTTGGAAGCGAGTTCTTATCTCGTCTTCTAGCTGCTGAAAATATTTGGGGGGCAGAAAAAATTCTAGAAATTCCCTTCGGAAGGTTGCCCATGTTGCATTCTGTAACCGACTTGTACCGTTAGAACCTCTGGCATGGCGCGTGGTAGATCGTCGAACTCGAGGTCGTAGGATACAGCCCTTTCTTCGAGTTGTTCAATAAATCCCAGTGGGTCTGTACGCCCATAAAACGAAGTCCCCATTTTCTTATGCGCTCTAGACTTTTATTATAAGGTATCAATGAGGCCATAGCGTTGCCTGCCGCGGATCGGTTCTGGTTGGGTTCATCGAAACGTATTGCACGACTTGCATTCGATGGGTTTGGCTTTGGTTGTCACTTTGGAAACAGCCGATCATTAATGGACGAGAGATATTCAGGCGAAGCAGTTTCGGGTATCTGGAAATCACGCGGTGCACTCGTCATCGATGTGCGCGGTAATTGTCCAGACTCAGGAACTGGGGCCGGTACGGACTTCGACGTATAATGCCGTTCAAGGTCCGCCAACCGAGCCCACGTTTCGCGCTGCAGTGCTCTCCCCACAATGAACGTTGCGAAGTTCTGCTTCAAATCGTCGAGCTGGTTCGCCTTGTTGAACCCGAACTCGACTGAGAATTCTTCGAGTTCCTCTTGTGACCGGCCATAAATCCAGCCGGTTCCCACCCCAGGGTTTCTAGTGACTACTGGAACGTACTCACCCTGAATTTCTGGATTCATCTTTGCTCACTTTTCTTTTCTTATTGTCTTCTTATTGTTTGTTGCTTGGTTTTTGTTTCACTGTTCTTATGCTTGTTTGCCTTGTATCGTTGTGTTAGATTAGATTTGTTTTATTGATTTATTTATTTATTTATATTTATTTAATTTGTATTTTATTGTTTTCGCATTTGCGTAGGAAAAAAAATAAAACAAAAAAGTAATGGGAGTTGTGACCCGGTTCCGTTCACCAGTTCTGGACGGTGCACATCACTGACGGCTTTGCGCATCACTGATGCTCCAGCACAGCACTGATGGTGCAGCACATCATTGACGGACCTGCATATCACTGACTAGCAGGTATTGCCCGTCATAATCCGGCTCAATATAATGATTCCAATTGTATTTATTTTGTGTGTGCATAACCTACCCATATGTTTTCACCTTATAAGTAAGTTACCAGTAGGAAGGCATTTAAGGTATTTAAATGAACATTTTCTGTTCTTGACAAAAAATTGTTCAGTAGTCCGTTACATTTTTGTTCTTGCCAAACTATTTCGTTAAACGAACATGACCACTATAACTAATATTTTTTAAAGCTCGTTTTCCCCCCTTTGGAGCTAGAATTTTCCAAAAGCCTTCCTAAGTGTGCTCCTACACTATGATCGATACTATGAAAGGATACTTGAGTCCAAATTTCATCTTCTACCGTTTGGGCTGTGCGTTGATCACCAACATTTTAAGATAGACTATGTGCAAAAAAGGGGAATAATTATAAGGGTATATCCTAATTTTAAATTCACATTTGAGCCTTTTCGTGCCATATTGAGTCAATACGGTCACGCACAAACTCGGAATATGAAACACGGCACTCGTGTCAATGCCGTGCAGCGATGAGCCACGATCAAAAAGCACTGACAATTCTCATCTCAATTTGCTAGAGTAAAACTTTCGATAGTTGAAGCCACCGATACCATCAAAATATCGAAGTTTGAATGCAATAAGCAGAATATTTAAATAATAAAATCTAATTATTTATTGAGATCAATTAGAACAAATCATATACATACATACATACATCTGTCCGCAATGCGAAGCAGAATATACGTAGCTCCGTTATTAGGTTTCTGCTTTACTATCGCTTACGCAGTCGTTGCCTAGCGACGGTAACTGTAAACTTTTGGCGTTTTGCCTTTGCAATTAACATTATATGGTCACAACGAAAGAAGAAGAGCGAGCCAATGACTTGCAGTTGTTCTTGTTGTTTTGTATGTACATGCTACATACATATACAGGCATACATACATATGCATGTACATATGTATGTATGCATGGGCACACATAGACACGAACTGTTGCTTGTTGTATGTATGTGTGAGTGTGTGTATGGGATGTCCCCAACTATTTGATATTTGATATACATATGGCAAGTAAAAAACATATTGCTATATTTTAATCGTTGAAAATTTATGACACAAACTATTCATTTGAAAAAGTGAATAAATATAAAAACCCCAATAATAAAATTAAATGCGATATATCGAAAATATCGATACTTGTGTTGATATATCGTAATACATGTCGAATACAAATACAACGAAAAAAAACGTTTGAGAGTTATTGATTATAATACTGTATTCGATTGTTCACTGTACACATATGTACATAAATACATACAAATGTATTTGCATGTGTACGGTAACTGTAAACTTTTGGCATTTTGCGTATGCAATTAACAGCCGTAAATGATCAAAACGAAAGAAGGTTTGCGAGGCAATAACTTGAAGTTGTTGTTTTAAAAATTTCGATTTGAAACCATAGAACACTATATATTACAATTAAACAACAGTGTTTGATGGCCCACTGCATACATACCAGACCTATATACATATGTATATAAGAATGTATGTACGTACATACATACTTATTGATGTACATATGTACATACTATACATACAGACGTATGTACATATGTATGTACGTATGTAATACATATGGTGCTGGTGTAATTCATAATGCGAAATTCTTTCTAAGGGGAGCAATGTCCCCCCTGCCCAACCTGCGTACGCCCTTGTAGTCCGTTGTCCTAAAAACCCCTTATGCCAAATGTACTAAACAAAGAAAAAATAACATAAAAATGTTTATGTTAATAATTTTTAATTAATTAACATTTCTTGCCCTGTCAGTGCAAGACGAATGTATTTTATACATATGTATGTATGTATGTATGTACTTACATTACACATTTTGCTTTGGCTACTTCAACCGTTTGCACGCAACTACACGAACAGCTGCTTGTATGTATGTATGTGTGTGTGTGTGTGTGTGTGTGTGTGTGTGTGTATGTATACTTAGTTGTCCCCAACTGTTTGATATTTTGTATTGTTTGTTCTACCTGCATTTGTAAAATGCATATTTTAAAAATCTTTAAATGCAAAGTTGTAATTTTAGTTACGTAGATTATATTACCCAAATTTGAAATCGATCTGACAAAATTTATAACACAAACTTTTCATTTGAAAAAATGAATTAATATTAAAACCCCAATAATTCAAACTCCAACACAAATTTCGAAAAACCGAGTATGCAGTTTTGTTTGTATTATTTTATAGATTATAAAAACCAAATTTAAAGTTGATCGATTCAGAAATGCAGAATTTTCAAACAAACTTTGGAGCTACTTTTCCCCCCTTTGGAGCTCGAATTTTCCAAAATCCCTTCTTAGTGCGCATCTACACCATGATAGGATACTTGAGCCCAAATTTCAGTTTCCTAGCTTTTACCGTTTGGGCTGTGGGGTGTTGATTGTGTTTCAATTTTTCCACGGAAAACCCCCCCTTTTTCATGCCCCAGGAAAAATGGTGAAAAACCAAGTATACAGTTTTTCTTGTATTCTTTTTGAGAGTATACAAACTAAGTTTGAAGTTAATTGGATGAAAATTGTAGATTTTTCATACAAACGTTGGAGCCCGTTTTCCCCCCTTTGGCGTTCGAATTTTCCGAAACCCCTTCTTAGTGCTCACTTTCACTATAAGAGGGATCTTGTGTCCAAATTTCAGCTTCCTAGCTCTTACCGTTTGGGCTGTGCGTTGATTGCCAGTCAGTCAGTCAGTCAGTCAGTCAGTTAGTCAGGACAAACTGTTTTATATATATAGATGTTACCGCGCATCCCATTGCACTTGTGCTTTGCTGTTTGTTTGCTCGTTGTTTTTTTTTTTTTGTTTTTTTTTCTTGTAAACTTTGCGTGTGTATATTGTTGTCTTTTCACTGCGTTGTTTTGTTGATCTCACTGTATTTGGCTTCACTGTTCTTGTATTGCTGCTTGGTGTTCACTGTTGCTTTTGTTGTGCTTTTAGGCTCACCGTACTGCGTTGCCATGTGTTCATGGAACACACAGAAGGAGGCTTGGTAGACCCCACAAAGTATATATATTCTTGATCAGCATGACAAGCCGAGTCGATATAGCCATGTCCGTCTGTCCGTCTGTCTGTCTGTCCGTCTGTCTGTATGAACGCAAGGATCTCCGAAAGTATAAGAGCTAGAATAACCAAACTTGGTATACAGATTCTCCTGAGCCCGAGAAAGGACGAGTTTGTTCATTTTTTCTGATCCACCCCCCCACTCCCCCCCTTTTAACGATTTTCTATAACTCCCGTAATTCTTGGAATTTTGAACTAAAATTTGGTAGTCATATTAGGTTATTGATTATATATCCGTATACCAATCATTATGATAGAATGATCGGACAGAAAGTTGTAGCCATATAACCCGGCCCAATGCACACATACATACATATGTACAAGTACACCAACACGCATAAGGCACGATTCTGATGTAAATGTAAATGTATGTATGCATGTATGGAATATTTTATATTTAATTTAGTGAATTAATTAAATTAATTTAGTTAATTAATTAAATTAAATTAATTAATTAATTTTATTTCTTTTTTGTGGGGTGGTACAAGGTATTTAAGAGTTGAGCTTGCTCGACTTTAGCATTCCTTTCTTGTTACAGCTGGGGTGATGGCTCAGCTGTGCAGGATTCCTTACAAGAAAATTTGTAAGTTGCGGGACCTTGCGACCAAAAGGGCTCGATGCACGCTGTAGGGGACTATTGGCAGCGATACGTGGAATTTGCGTTCACTGGTTGATGCCCGATGAACGAAAGTTCGACGCATCTACCAGACTTCCGCCGTCTTGCAATTGTGGTTAACGACACTGCAATTTCAAGGCGTCACCAATCTGGCTCTGCCGATTTCGCGGCTTATAACACCTTAGCGTTATATCTGCCTGTTAATGGCCCAGCAGATATAACTACCAACATGCCATAATTCCCACGAAATATTAGCCCCACTTCGCTGTACTCCTACTCTAAGTGTTGCCGGCCCTATGCTACACAAATTTAACACCAGGATGCTTTGAACTTACATGGATTTTTATTTGATCGTGTAAGGCTTTGCGGCTGGTACTTGCACGACTATTCGCTGCTGTGGTCTCTGGAGAAGAGAGCGAGCTTACATTTTTGCTCGCCCTTCTAACCTCGTTTTCTTGCATCCCTTTTCGCTACTTATCGAAAAACTCTCTCTGCGTGGGCGGTGATGCCAGCTCGCCTGTTCTCTCTCTATTTACAACACTTATAAAATACCTCTCGTTGTGCAAATTCAAATAATACCGGTCCTTTATGACAATTATAGAAATGGATAATGCGCAATATACTAATTATAACTAAATATTTAACTTCATGTGTTCCTGTTTAGTCTTAGCGTAACATAACAATGTGTAATATAAGAGTAATAAGAAAATAGCAAAATATGGAGTCTTAGATCTAGAAATATTCAATGAAAACTTAAGGCTAGTAAAACAATGTGCAATATTCAAGTGAGCAATAGGAACTTAGGCTGGTAATACAATGTGCAATATTCATCTGTGCAATATAATAGAAACTTAGGCTAGTAACAATAATAAGATGAGGTTGTCGCTAATTGTGACACAGCGGGATTCTGCGTCACAGTATAAATACTTCATTCTTAACTTTTTATATGTTGCACTTTTCAAAATACTTTTCGTTTTTCACTGCACAATGCAACAACAAAATATCAGAACAAGGCAAAGCAATCGGAGGCAGTATAGAAAAGTAGGAAAAGTATAGAAAATTAGCCATTTGCCTAATATTTGTTGGTGTAATTAGACGAGCGAACAAAGTAACGAAGCTTGCCTAATATTAGTTATTGTTTCTTGACTACGAACACAGCGCACGAGCATCACGTCCAATGGTACCAGACAGTATTCCTTAGTAGCTCCCTCCAGCGTGACCCCGCGATCGCGACCACTTTGCTGATGTGATCCAGCGTAGATTTAGCTTTCCGGAACCCGAATTGGTTGCTGCCTCTAGTCTCGTGCAAACTAATTTTTGAGCACTTTACCCACCGTTCGCAGTGGTAGTTTACCTGGTTTTGGGAGAAGTACCAGGCTCTGGATCTTCCAACAGTTCGGATAGATTCCTCTGTACATACAGGCCTCGAACAGTTTAAGCGCTAAGTTAGGTATTGCATCTGGGCCTGGTGCCTTCTCTTCCATTAAGGAGTGTGCTGTCTACCTCGGCTTCCGTTACCGTCGTTGACGCGTGCGATGTGGGTCCCACGTCGTCCTCGGATCCTCCGGTTTCCAGTCTATCTGGAAATAACACTCCAACTATTCAAGCAAGTGTATCAGGAGAGGAGGGGACCTTGTGTCTTCCTGTATTAATGCGCTTCACCGACTTGTATGCCTTTCCCCATGGGTCTTGGTCTGCCGAGTCACAAAGCTCGAGGAAGCAGTTCCTTTTGCTAGCCCGTATAGCACGTTTTAAGGCTCTTCTGCAGTCGAGGGAAGTCCTATGTGCGTCGTAATTTTTGGGAAGCTCGTCTGGCTCGGTTGCATGCCCCTAGTAGCTGTGCGATTTCCGCGTTCCACCAGTACACTGGGTCATGATGGCGTGTGTTCAGCCTTCTCTTCAACATGTTGGCATCGCATGCCACCTGGAGTTGGGCCATGGCATCCTGTGCCGCCATGTTGCGGTGGTTGCCGGACAGTCTGAGGCTGACAAGTGTTTCCGAAAAGGCCCTATGGCTAAATGTATCCAGGCGGTACTAGAAATTGGGGCGGGATCCGTTAGGTTGGTTGCTGGTTCTTACACCGGTTGTGCATAATATCGCCTCGTGGTGGCTAGCTGTATAGAAATCAGCTATGTGGTAGAGCTACCCCAGTCCATGGCCCATGCGTTGAAGTCACCGGCGTATATGACCTTACGCTTTGACATCGGCAATCCCATGTAGTGCCTTCGCCATTGCCGCATGCAGGTCGCCTTCGCCGTGAGTCATGGATCTGCTCAGCTGTAATAGCAAGATGCCGTTCTTATTTTTCCGGATGCTTTGGACTTCCCCACGCATGCTCTGTAGTGCTGGGTCAGACTTGGCAGCTTTTAGAAGGTCTGCGAATTGGCAGCCGCCTACGCTCTTGGCGATAATGGCACCAGAGTGCGTTCGTTACTACTATGCGAACTCTGGATACCTGACCGACCTCCAGTTTTAAGTCAGGCTTCCCGTGGTACCCGGGCTATGCCACGGGTGACCCACCCCTTCCCGTCTACTCGTGGGACCAAATATGCTACCTTTAAAAAAAACAAAAACTAACAAAACAAACAAAAACACTGAGACCGGAACTCGCCATAAGCCGGACGGGATTTCTAATCCCTCAAACGGTCATAGACTTGACTGTCACCAGGATGGGAACTCCCAACAGATCCCATCCCATTGCAGCTAAGCCAAGCTCCTAAGCCAGCAGTCGAAGGGGAGGTTGCTGGTAACTCTGCAGAGCCAGGCACTTCGGCGATGCCACCACCAAAAACGAAAACGACGTTTCTAGACAAGAGACGCGCAGCAGACATACTGCAAAAGAACCATTCGGCCCCCGAGTCGTCACCCGATGGTCGGAAGATGGTAGAATGGGCAAAGAAAATCTTAACGGATTTCAAGCCAGCTCCGGTAAGAAGACACAAAAATGCGCCGAAAAGGCAGAAGTCGGCAGAAGACACGCCGCCACAACCAGCGAATCGAACACGGCCTCCGCAGTCTCTGAATCGAACCTTCGCAGAAGTGGCAAAGGATAAGATGCTCATTGGTGTCCTAGACATGGGCAGCAAAGATGGTCTTATCCCGAGGCACAGATGGGCAGGAGTCGAAAACGACCTGCAGGGTCGTAAGAGTAAGGGTATCGGATAAGCCGGAAAAGCCAGAGGAGATTTTAAATATTCTCCAGATCTGCAACCCTCATATGACGACTGGAGTGTGGTCAAAGTAGAGGAGCCGGAAGGGACCACGGGCCAGATCGTCCTAGTCATAAACAAGGAATCTGTGGACGAGCTAGCCAAAAGAGGTGGTCTAGCAAGGTATGGCTACAAGTCGGTAGCCATACGAGTCGACAGAGGAGACACAGCGTGTGGTAAGCCAACCACGAAGAACGCGAAACTAGTTGACGCGGAGCCAGTCGTTCCAGAAAATCCTGGAATTGAGGTCGCGTCGGACGAAGAGGATATCCTGGAGGGATATTCCTCTGAGACGTCAGAGCTCGTGAAAGGGCTCGCCACCTTAGGATGATGAGGACTCCATCCTCGACGACGACGAGGCCGACAGAAGAGTGGTGGATATGAATGTAGATGCCCTTGAGGTTTCTACAAATTAATCTCCACCACTGCAAAGCAGCAGCAGCTGCCCTACTGCATCGTCTTAGCAAAGACGATGTCGACGTAGTTTTCATTCAGGAACCTTGGGTCTGCAGAGGCAAGGTGTCTGGATTGAGAACGAATGAGTACAAGCTGATCACAGCAAACAGCACAGGCAAGACCCCAACCTGCATTTTATTGAAGAAAAATATAAATATTTTCCTGCTATCTAATTTTAGCGACGGCGACAACACAGCGGCATGCATAGAGGCTAAGCCAAAGGCTATACGAATATGCTCCGCCTACATGGCTTATGAGGAAGCCAATCCCCCCTCTGTTGACGAGACAGCTCATAGAGGACAGCAGGCAGAGAAACAGGGTCCAGACTCAGTCGAGTTTACTTCGACCCTAATTAATACATAAGTTCACGGTAGCATGTGATACCGCGCTGCAAAAATCGTGCCCCATTGGGAAACCTAGGGGCAAACGTAAGCTCCACAAGCACTAGACTGACCAAGCGCGGGTCCAGCTCTCAAGCTGCCTGATCTATTATCTGAGAACAATATCAGGTGGGCAATAAATAGCTTCAAGCCCTATAAATCGGCAGGGCCGGACGACATCATTCCGGCACAGTTACTCCACGCAGGGAATACTGCCATCAGATTGCTGGCAGATATTTTTCAGAAAATCCTCCTTACGAGGAGAATCCCAGAAGCTTGGCTGAGATCAAGAGTGATCTTCATACCCAAAGCCTCGCAAACCTCCCCCATAAGTCTCTCATCTTTCCTAGTTAAGACGTTCGAGCGACTTCTAGGCCTCTATTTAAGAAGCATGATTTCGCACTCAGAGCTGTCAAGCTCTCAACATGCCTACTGTAAAGGCAGATCCACAGAGACGGCTCTACACGCCGTTACTTCAAGTATTGAAAAGGCCCTCAGTACCAAACATTACACACTAATCGCATTCCTAGACATAGAAGGCGCTTTCAACAATGTGTCCCCAAACGCCATTACCAGCTCACTTACAGACCTGGGTGTGGACGACTCCACTGTGGAACTGGTAAGACAGCTTCTCACCAGGCAGTCTATCAAATCCACACTGGGGTTGTCCACATCATCCAGATATATAAGCCCTTCCTATGGAACGTGGCAGTTAACACACTCCTACGATCCTTGAATGGGATAGGGGGATGCCGCGCGGTGACTTATGCAGATGATGTGACCATCTCCTTCTCGGGAAAATTCCCTCAAACTTTGTGCAAGCGCATGACAGATGCACTGAGCATACTGTCTACTTGGGCAACGTCAAGTGGCCTAAGTGTAAGCCCCAGCAAAACAGAGCTGGTACTATTCACAAGGAAATATAAAATTCCTCCTCTTCACCCCCCATCAATGAATGGGGTACCTTTAACCTTCAGCAGTTCAGCCAAATATCTAGGCTTGATACTAGATAGGAAGCTGGACTGGAACCTGAATATCGAAGACAGAGTGAGAAAAGCCACAATCGCATTCTACACCTGTAGGAAAGCCATTGCACTGAAATGGGGCATGGTCCCCTACGTGGTCCATTGGCTGTATACTGCAATTATCAGACCCATACTCCTTTATGGAGTCTCTATATGGTGGCCATCGCTGACGAGAAATTCGTCTCTTTAGAGACTAAATAAAGTTCAGGGGCAAGCTGAACTAACGATCTCTGGTGCACTCCGCACCACCCCCAGCGACGTACTAGATGCGATTCTGGGAATACTCCCAATACATCTCATGGGGAAAATGAACGCCACGCTGGCGGCCCTTCGCATGAGAGAAACCAACCAATGGTCAGAGGAATGTGTTGGTCACGCCAAAATCCTGAGAGGAAATGTCATAGCCCCTCAGTCACTTACTATTGTACCCCAAAGGAGTACCTCCATACTCCCTTTCACACAATCATTCCTTCCAGGGATGAATGGAATGTTGGCCCTCCAGGCCTCGAAAATTCAATAAAAATATATACAAACGGTACTAAGCTGGATAACCGCGTAAGCGGAGGTGTCTTCTTCGAAGAACTCGGCATCAGAAAAGCCTTCAGGGTCCCGGATCACTGCAGTGTATTCCAGGCCGAAATCACAGCTATTCAAGAAGCTCTCTTCACATTGCCAAGCGCAGTCACAGACAGAGAAATCTGCATATAATCGGATAGCTAAGCGGCAATAAAATCCCTAGACAACATCAGGTCGAACTCGATGTCAGTGCATCTCTTCACGAGATGGCAGCACAGTTCTCAGTCTACCTCATTTGGGTCCCAGGCCATCGGGTCATGGAGGGAAACTGCATAGCCGGCGAACTGGCAAGAGAAGGTACCACCGTTCCCCTTCTTTCAGACAAGGAGAGCATCGGTATACCGATGGCCAGCTGTAAACTGTCCATTCGGAACCACTTCGATTCCTACACGCCATCACGTCCGACAGCGGAATGAGGCTGATTGACTTTGCGGCGGCCGGAAATATGGTTGTTAGTAGTACCAGATATCAGAATCTCGACATTCACAAGGGGACCTGACTATCCCCTGATTCACAGACTCGAAATCAAATCGATCATGTGATGATTAACGGATGACATGTATCTAGTGTGCTAGATGTTCCCGCGATCCGATGAACCAACATTGATTCCGATGACCACCTTGTAGCAGCCAAGGTACGCACCCATCTTAGTGTGCATTATAACGCACAGGCAAGCATACGAAGAAAACTAGACATCAGTAAGCTGCAATCACAAACGGTAGCTAGCGCCTTCTTCTCTAGACTCTCGGAACTGCTTCGAAGAAGCACCTCCTCCGAACCCGAAACAATATGCTCACAGTGGAGAAATATCTCCACTTAATTTAAAAATATTTTATTTAATTTATGTCTTGGTAAAAATGAAAATATATAAGTATGTACATAAAAGGGTCGCAACATTTTATAAAATTTGTTAAACTGGTGTAATTAAATAAGCATAATTCAATAAATATTGTTTTTTATACCCTGTACCCAAAGGGTAAAAGTGTATATTAGTTTTGTGCGAGTGTACATGTAATACACAGAAGGAGGCGTGGAGTATATATATTCTTGATCAGGATGACAAGCCGAGTCGATATAGCCATGTCCGTCTGTCCGTTTGTCTGTCCGTCTGTCTGTCTTCCTGTATGAACGCAAGGATCTCAGAAAGTATAAGAGCTAGAATAACCAAGCTCGGTATCCAGATTCTCCTACGCCCGAGAAAGGGCAAGTTTGTTAATTTTTCCCGATGCACCCCGCCACTTCCCCTCAATTCACGATTTTCTATAACTCCCGTTATTCTTAGAATAAAATTTTGTTGTCACATCCAGCTAGTGATTATATATCCGTATCCTAAGTTTTATTATGATTGGTTGATTGGAAAAAAGTTATAGCCATATAACCAGGCCCACACTCTGTCCGCAGCTGTATTTGTTGCTTCGACATGATTATGTAATGCACACATACATATCTACAAGTACACAAACACGCATAGACACGATTATGATGTAAATGAATATGTATGTATGCATTTTATATTTCATTTAATTAATTAAATAAATAAATTAAATTTGTTTAACAATTTTTTTTTTCTGTGGGGTGGTACAGGGTATTTAAGAGTTGAGCCTGCTTGGCTTTAGCATTCTTTTCTTTTTTTTATGATACTCTGTATCCAAAGGGTGAAAGTATGTACTAGTTTTGTGCTAATGTATGTAACAGGGCGAAGGAGGCGTGGCGGTTTCTACAAAGTATATATACAAGTATTCTTTATCAGGATGATGAGTCGATGTATGTATGTATCTCCGTTTGTATGAACGCAAGGATCTCAGAAAGTATAAGAGATAGAATAACTAACCTTGGTATCCGCATTCTCCTATTTCCGAGAAAGGACAAGTTTGATCATTTTTTCCGATGCACCCCCCTACTTCCCCGCAATTCGTGATTTTTCCGTAACTCACGTAATTCTTGGAATTTCGAACTCAATTTTGGTTATTACATTCAGTTAGTGATTATGTGTCCGTATGCTAAGTTTCGTTATGATTGAAGAAAGTTAAAGCCATAAATATAATCGCTGTCCATGCTCTACGTCCAGCTTTGCGCGCAGATGTTCTCGCTGTTGCTGCTTTGGTTCAACTTTGTGCTGCATACATACACGCATATAAACACGCAGAGACACGATTCTGCAGTAAATTTATTCTATTGACATCATATGTATGAATGTATGCATGTTTTGAATATATTAAATTTTAATTATTATTATTTTTTAAATTTTTCCTTTTTTGTGGGGAGTACAGGGTATTATACTGTCGAGCTTGCTCGACTGTAGCGTTCTATCTTGTTTAATTCAATAAATATATCTTGTTTTTTATTTGTTTAATTCTCCGCTCAAATTTGATAGGCTAGGCTAGGAAGCTGAAATTTGGAAAATTCGAACGCCAAAGGGGGGAAAACGCGCTCCAACACTTGTATGAAAAGCATACAATTTTCATCTGGTTAACTTCAAACTTAGTTTGTATACTCTCAGAAAGAATACAAAAAACAAGTAGAGAAGCTAAAGTCGGGTGTCCCGACTTTGAAATACTCTGTACGTATTTTTAAAATAACAATAGAAATTAAAAAAATTACGAAAATGAAAAAAAAAAATTTGATCGATTTTACCTGTCTCGTTATTCGATCTCACGTTAAGGGTGTATAATTGTACATTTACGTAGCAATTGCATCTATGTGAGTGTATGCATGTTTGTCCTAAATTATAGATTTTCCCGAGGAAAATTCGGGACACGAAAAGCTATGTGCAATCAACTCACACCCCAAACGGCAAGAGCTAGAAAGTTGAAATTTGAACACAAGTTGTCTTTTATGGTATAGGTGAGCATTAAGCAGCAGTTTTCGAAGTTTGTTTGAAAAATATTATTTTTTCTACCGATCAACTTCAAAATTGGTTTTTATATACAAGGGAAAGAATACAAAACAAGAGAGAACGCTACAGTCGAGCAAGCAAAATGATTTAAAAAAAAGTGAATTAATACCACTATATACGGATATGCACTTGGAATGTCCGAGCCCTCCATAGGGAAGGTGCCACTATCCAGCTGGTAAATGTCCCACTCCAGGAAATGCGATGGATTGGATAGGCTCGAAAGTATCTACCTTAGACATCTACTCCAGCGGCCGCGAATTCGGATGTGGATTTGCCGTGAATCAGAGACTGCGACATCTTGTCTCCAGGTTCATACCGTTCGATTGACGACTAGTAGCAATCCGGATCAAGGCAAAATATTTCTATATTAGCCTTATTTGCGTCTTAACGGAAGAGAAAGACGAGTCTATGAAATATATATTCTACGAGCGCTATACGAACGCTGCCCCCAACATGATGTTAAAATCGTACTTAGTGACTTGAATGCCAAGGTTGGAAGGAAAGGTATCTTTGGTGGAACTGTCGTAAAACACAGCCTACACGCCATCACCTCCGATAGCGGAATGAGGCTGATTGACTTTGCGGCGGCCGGAAATATGGTTGTTAGTAGTACCAGATATCAGAATCTCGACATTCACAAGGGGACCTGACTATCCCCTGATTCACAGACTCGAAATCAAATCGATCATGTGATGATTAACGGGTGACATGTATCTATCATGTAACGGATCAGATTGATCACGTTGTGACCGATGCAAGGCATGCATCCACCATACTTGACGTTCGTTCGTGTCGGGGCCTAACATTGACTCGGACCATTATCTTGTTGCAGCCAAGGTACGCACGCGGCTATGTGTGCCCAAAACGCCGCGTCAAAGTATGATGAATAAGATGAACAGAAGCAGAAGCAGAAACAGGAATGAATCCCGAAACTTCTAGCAGAGGGTTAAGTGTCTGACCCAGGGCTTTAGGAAGGGCGCATTTGGCTGAAAAGATGATGACGGAAACCTGGTCACGGATGCAGAGAATGTGCTAAGGCTATGGAGGGATCACTTCTCAAGTCTACTTGCAGACGGAAATGACGATCCACGAACCCCAATCGACGACGATGGTATAGAAGTACCGGTTCCAAGCCATATGGAGGTTAAGGTTGCAATACAGCGGCTTAAGAACAACAAAGCCCCAGGTGCTGATGGACTGCTTGCTGAGTTGTTTAAATCTGGTGGTGATGAGTTAGTAAGGTCCATGCACCAACTCATCTGCGAGATATGGCCTGTGGAGAATATGCCCGAAGATTGGAGCCTTAGTACGATCTGCCCTACTCTGAAGAAGGGCGAGGCCACGCTACGTACCAACTATCGTGGTATTAGCCTTCTTCCAATCGCATATAAGATTTTTTCGAGCGTACTGTGTGAGAGATTGAAGCCACATGCAAAGACACTGATTGGACCTTATCAGTGCGGTTTCAGACCGGGCAAGTCCACCATTGACCAGATCTTCACACTGCGCCAGATCCTGGAAAAGACCTACGAAAGTCAGATCGACACCTACCACCTTTTTGTTGACTACAAGGCTGCCTTTGATAGCCCATTACGAGATGGCCTATATTTATTTTTTATATTTTTTTATTTATTTATTTATTTATTTCATCGACAAACAATGCAGTCGATGTAAAAGAAAACAAAAAATCAATACAAAAGAGAACTTAAACTAAAATAAAGCTATAGGAATTAAAAGCCTATAAAAATGACACAAATATCTAATAACGAATCCGACACGGTGGGGGAATTTTATTTACCAAACGGCCAGCTATGCCCCGATTCACAGCAGAGGGTAGTCAGATAAGTTATTAGACCTAACAAAAAAAAGAATGGAGATGAAAAAATAGCAATAGAAGATAAAAGAAAAAAAAAAACTTAAATAATAAGAGATAAAATATAATTAAAAGCTAAAGGTGAAGAATCACTGAACCTTCTTATGGAGAGCATTATAAGGAAAGCCGGAGTACATCGGACGGGCTCAATATTGACAAACAGATGTGTCCAGCTCCTTGGATATGCCGATGATATTGACATCATTGGTCGGACCAAGCGTGATGTCACTAGTGCTTTTGGAGCGATCGAAAGGGAATCGGCCAAAGTAGATCTGGCGGTAAACATGAGCAAAACAAAGTTTATGGTGTGCTCTAGCAGAGAATCGCAGCGTCTTGATTCTCATCTGATAGCAGGGAACTATAACTTTGAATCTGTCAAGGAATTCATATACCTTGGCTCTGCTCTTGACAACAGCAACAATATCAGCCTGGAGATTAAGCGGCGAATAATCCTTGCCAACAGGTGCTACTATGGGCTCAGTAGACAATTGAACAGTAGAGATCTCTCTTGGCAGACGAAAATAACGCTCTACAAGACGCTCATCCTTCCGGTGCTCTTATATGGGGCTGAGACCTGGAAAACCACACAATCAGATGCAGCTGCTCTTGGGGTGTTCGAGAGGAAAATTCTCCACAAGATCTTCGGTCCTATTTGCGTTGGCGATACATACCGTATCAGATGGAACGATGAGCTGTATGAGCTGTACGGTGACACTGACGTAGTCAGGCGAATAAATACGATGAGACTTCGCTGGCTAGGTCATGTCGTACGTATGGAAGAAGAAGCTCCAGCTCGAAAAGTATTTGATGCGGTAGTTGGAGGACAACGGAGGAGAGGAAGACCCCGAATACGTTGGAAGTGACTGAAGCCCTTACATCACTTGGTGTTACCAATTGGAGGAGACGCGCGCAAAGCAGAGGCGCGTGGAGGCAAATTGTGCATCAGACAGAGATCCAATAGGGTTGTTTATGCCAAATAATAAATAAATAAAAAAATGTGCCTAGCGTGCTAGATGTTCCCGCGATCCGATGAGCCAACATTGATTCGGATGACCACCTTGTAGCAGCCAAGGTACGCACCCATCTTAGTGTGCATTATAACGCACAGGCAAGCATACGAAGAAAACTAGACATCAGTAAGCTGCAATCACAAACGGTAGCTAGCGCCTTCTTCTCTAGACTCTCGGAACTGCTTCGAAGAAGCACCTCCTCCGAACCCGAAACAATATGCTCACAGTGGAGAAATATCCCGCAAACTCTCGCTACCGCTAGCAGAGAGGTGGTAGGCTACTACCGCCCCAAGCGAAATACCTTGTCATCAGACGCTTTTTTAGACGTAAACAAGATAGAACGCTACAGTCGAGCAAGCCCGACAGTAAAATAGCCTGTACTCTCCACAAAAAAGGAATATTAAAAAAAAGAAAAAATATTAAAAAATTAAATTATTAAAAAAATGAATGAATTAATTAATTAATTAAATTAAATTAGAATACATGTTTATGTTCAGTTTTAACAGCATACATTTACATCACGTACCTATGCGTGTATGTATGCAGCATAAAGTTGAACCAAAGCAGCAACAACAACAAAAGCTGCGAGCAGCGTTGCCGGCAGCGCTGCAGGCAGCGCATAAGCAGCGATTTTATTTATGGCTATAACTTTCTTCAGAATTGACCTATCATGATGAAACTTGGTATACAGACACATAATCACTAACGGGATCTAGCTACCTAAGAATTATGAAAAAAAACACGAATTGCGGAGGGGTGGGAGGGGGGGGTGTATCAGAATAAAAAATAAACTTGACCTGCCTAGGGCTTATGGGAATCTGGATACCGAGTTTGGTTATTCTAGCTCTAGTACCTTCTGCCACGCCTCCTTCTGTGTGTTACATACATGCGCACAAAACTAGTATAGCCTTTCACCCTTTGGGTACAGGCTATAAAAAGGGAACACGAAAGGCGTGAGGAAGAGTAGATAGAAATGTATGAAAGCAGAAAAGATGCCAAAAACTTCTACGACAAGGTAAACCGCAGTTTTCAAAGGTTTCAAATTAATTTTAATTTAATTATTTAATTAAATTAAATTATTAAATACATATATACAAAAGTGGAGACGTGTTTATGTACAGTTTCAACAGCATACATTTACATCACGTACCTATGCGTGTTTATATGCGTGTATGTATGCAGCACAAAGTTGAACCAAAGCAGCTACAACAACAACGGCTGCGGGATGCGCTGCGGGCAGAGGTACAAGCAGAGCATGGGCTGTGATTTTATTTATGGCTATAACTTTCTTTAGAATTGACCAATCATGATGACTTGGCATACGGATACATAAGCACTAACTGGATGTAACTACCAAAATTGAATTCAAAATTCCAAAAATTACGGAAGTTATAAAAAACACTAAGTTTGGTCATTCTAGCTCTTGTACCTTCTGAGATCCTTGCGCTCATACAGACGGACCGATTGACAGACGGATAGACAGATATGGCTATATCGACTCGGCTTGCCACCCTGAACAAGAGTATATATACTTTATGGGGTCTGCCACGCCTCCTTTTGCCTGTTACATACATTCGCACAAAACTAGTATATCCTTTCACCCTTTGGGTACAGGCTATACAAATCAATACAATAGAGAACTTCAACTAAATAAAACTAAAGAAATAAAAAAAACCTATAAAAATGATAAAAATATCTAATAACGAATCCGACACTGTGGGGGAATTTTATTTGCCAAACGGCCAGCTATGTCCAGATTCATAGCAGAGAGTAGTCAGATACGTTATTAGACCTATCAAAAAAGAAGTGAAGATGAAAAAATATAGTAATAAAAGATAGAAGAAAACAAATTAAAATTAAAATACTTAAATAATAAAAGATAAAATATAATTAAAAATTAAAGGTGAAGAATCACTGACCCGTTGGGGGAAAATTTATTAGCCAGTCGGGCAAGTCCTACTCACAGCAGTAGTGATCAGTGATTCTGCCGGAGGCAGCTGAAAATAGAAGATTTTAGTGAGGGGAGAAAGCGCTCACTTTAGATTAAAAAGTGAAAAGTTTTATAATTACCGCAAAATACTCGAAAAGGATTGTGCATGGCGTAGTCACTACTGCATCTGTTAAGTTGAAGAGGCAGAAAGTTCCTTGTTGGCCTAGAAGGAACCGAAAAATGTATACGACCTAAAAGCATAGAGGAATCAACATCTCCGACAATCAATTTGTGGAGGAACAGAACACCCAGAACTATTCCACGGTGAGCTAAATAAGGCAGGTGAATAAGGAGAAGTCTACTGAAGTAGGAAGGTAATCGTAGATCCCAGTTTAGACCACGAAGAGCAAAAAGAAGAAATTGTTTCTGAACCGACTCAATGCGATCCTGATACAATTTATACTGAGGACACCAAACACATGAGCAGTATTCTAACACTGGCCGTACTAGAGAACTGTACAGTAACTTGGTGGTGTAGGGGTCGATAAATTCTCTGGACCAACGTTTAATAAAACCAAGAACACCCTTAGCTTTGTTAACGATAGTGGAGATGTGAAGATTGAAATTCAATTTGTGATCAAAAAGAACTCCAAGATCTTCAACTGTAAATATACATTGCAATGGTATATTGTCAATCGCGAAAGTACCTAGATATGGTCTGGACCGGTAAAAAGTCATAAACTTTTATTTAGAACAGTTAAGGTGCAGGTAGTTGACCAAGCACCACAGTTGAAAACAGCTTAGATCGTACTGCAGACGAGAATGATAAAGAGGATCTTTATACGAAAAAATTAGCTTCACATCATCGGCATACATTAGTACACGGGAGTGAAGCAGGATAGACGGAAGGTCATTAATAACAAGTAAAAAAGCTAAAGTCGGGGGTCCCGACTTTGAAATACTCTGTACATATGTGATCGACTTTACCTTTCTCGGTATTCGAACTCACGTAAAGGGTGTATAATTGCACATTTACATAGCAATTGCGTCTGTGTGAGTGTATGTATGCCTATGCGCATCAATTCGTGTCTGTGTAAGCATTTTCGCAGTCAACCAAACAGCAACATCAACAACAGCCGCGGGCAGCGCTTGGGCAGCGCTTGAACAGCGCTGCAGCAGCAAATATATTTATGGCTATAACTTCCTGTTAAATCGGTCTATCATAGTGAAACTTGGCGTACGGACACATAATAACCAACTGGGGGTTTCCCAAAATTTTAGTTCGAAATTCCAAGAATTACGGGAGTTAGAGAAAATCGCATTTGCGGGGGAGAGGGGGGAGGGAGGGAAATTCCAAATTATAAATTTTCTGCGTATTTACATAAGGCATCTTGGACTAAAATTTGGTGTTCCTAGGTCTTATAGTCTCCGAGATATAAGCGATTATACGAATGGAAAATCGGGAAAACCCCCATAGGGGGGAAGTGGGGGGGAAATCAAAAAAATAAAACAAACTCGTATAGAATACACACATAACGCATCTTTGTGCAAAATTTGGTGTCTCTATCTCTTATAGTCTCTGAGATCCAGGTGTTCATATGGACAGACGGACAATCGGACTGACAGACAGACATACAGGGCTAGATCGACTCGTCTCATCATGCTGATCAAGAATATATATACTTTGTGGGGTCTGCCACGCCTCCTTCTGCCTGTTACATTTTTCAGCTCCCGCAAACCTAATATACTTCCGTACATTTCATTTACAGAGTATAAATAGAGTGAATAATAGGGGGCCAAGAGAACAGGTTTAGAAGTATTCGACCTGAGTAGTACCATCTGTGTCCTATTTTTTAGGTACGACGAAATCCATTTCAAAAAGTTTGAGGGAAATCCCATACAAGTTAGCTTCAAGAGGAAGAGGTCGTGATTAACAGAATCAAATGCTTTGCTGAAGTCAGTATATATAACATCAGCTTGCATCTTTGCTAGGAATGCATCATTTATCAAAGATGTAAATTCAAGCAGATTATTCGTTGTTGACCGATTTTTAAAAAATCCATGCTGAGCAGAGGAGAACAGACTTACAATGATGCTGTAAAGAGGACGTAATTATTTTTATACCCTGTACCCAGAGGGTACAAGGGTATATTAGTTTTGTGCGAGTGCACATGGAACACACAGAATGAGGCTTGGTAGACCACACAAAGTATATATATTCTTGATCAGCATGACAAGCCGAGTCGATATAGCCATGTCCGTCTGTCCGTCTGTCTGTCTGTATGAACGCAAGGATCTCCGAAAGTATAAGAGCTAGAATAACCCAACTTGGTATACAGATTTTCCTGAGCCCGAGAAAGGACGAGTTTGCTCCTTTTTTCTGATCCACCCCCCACTCCCCCCCTATTAACGATTTTCTATAACTCCCGTAATTCTTGGAAAATTTGGTAGTCACATTAGGTTAGTGATTATATATCCGTATACCAAGTTTCATTATGATAGAATGATCGGAAAGAAAGTTATAGCCATATAACCAGGCCCAATGCACACATACATACATATGCACAAGTACAGAAACACGCATAAGGCAGGATTCTGATGTAAATGTATGTATGCATGCATGGAATATTTTATATTTAATTTAGTTAATTAATTAAATTAATTTAGTTAATTAATTAAATTAAATTAATTAATTAATTAAATTAAATTAAATAATTAATTAAATTACTTTTTTGTGGGAATGGTAGAAAGTTTAGCAATGCCTCTATAGTTGGAAATGTCTGACTTACAGCCCTTTTTGTGGAGTGGTATAATTAATTATTCTTTCCAAGAAGCAGGAAAGATTCCGCTCTCAAGGGACAGATTAAAAAGGGACAACTAGGAATATTGTCAGGCCCAAGAGAGAATGGAGCTTTTACAGATTTTCGCTTAGAATTAACGAAGTTATAGAACTTTTTAGGGTCATGTTTAAATTGGAGCTTGCAACGCTCAAGATAATTTGGGTAACACAGGAAAGAAGAAAATTAGATTTTGCAATACAATATTTAGAGAAGTAAACACCTAAGCCCGACTGCTTGAACTTTTTAAAACATCTGGATTTTACGTTTTTTAGGTTAGAAAGTCTACGCGTAAACTATGGAGGCTTAATAGAGAAAATGGTGCGACGCTATTGGGAACACAGACATCAAAGATGGAATACATGGTGTCATAAAAAAATGTTGAAGCAACATCTATATCGACGGAGCTATACAAGAAAGACCAATTAGCATTGGAAATCAAACGGATGAGCATAACAAAATCACATTTGCGAAAGCATTTGCGAAAGCTTGTTACACTCAGAAGACCATGCACTAGATCTAGAAGAGGGAAGACAAATTTCTAGAGTAGGATGATAAATATCTTCAGGCAGTGTTAAAGGAGAAGATCTAGAAACAACAACAATAGTGATATCATTAATAAACACCAAATCTATAAAGGTGACTGAATATTGGATTAATTTGAACTAAAGAGAGTTCAAGAAGGCAATCCAAAAAGTCATGCTGTGACGAAGGAATAAGGTGAGAAGAACTATTAAAGAATGACCAAGAAATGCTTGGTAAATTAAAATCCCCCACCATAACAATCAAGTCATTGTCACGCAGGCGGGAACAAACTTCTCTGATACAAGTAATATGGAGCATATAAACTTGAATATCAGAAGAAGGAGGAATATAGGAGCAAGTGATATATAGGGCTCGAGAAGGAGATGTTGCCTTAACGCAAATAAATTCAAGGTCTTCCGGCATATTAACCACATCTCTGACAAAGCAATTATGTCAAATTCAAACGAAAAGCTATCCCTATATAAATCAGTTAGTTTAGATGCAATACCTCTAACGTTTTGTTAACGTAAACTAAGAGATTTAGGAAAAATTTCTAGTTTTTTGAACAATTGTTAGTAGGCGGCATTATAGAACTTACTAACAGGGACACCGGAACTGGAATAGTGCGTTTTTATAATTTGTACATGAAATGTACAGAAGTATATTAGGTTTGCGGGAGCTGAAAAATGTAACAGGCAGAAGGAGGCGTGGCAGACCCCACAAAGTATATATATTCTTGATCAGCATGACGAGACGAGTCGATCTAGCCCTGTCTGTCTGTCTGTCCGTCTGTCCGTCCGTATGAACACCTGGATCTCAGAGACTATAAGAGATAGAGACACCAAATTTTGCACAAAGATGCCTTATGTGTGTATTCCATACGAGTTTGTTTTACTTTTTTGATTCCCCCCCCCCCCCCACTTACCACTATGGCGGTTTTCAGGATTTTCCATTCGTATAATCGCCTATATCTCGGAGACTATAAGACCTAGGAACACCAAATTTTAGTCCCAGATGCCTTGTGTGAATACGCAGAAAATTTATATTTTGGAATTTCCCTCCATCCCCCCTCTCCCCACGCAAATGTGATTTTCTCTAACTCCCGTAATTCTTGGAATTTCGAACTAAAATTTTGCAAATACCCCCAGTTAGTTATTATGTGTCCGTATGTTTCCAAATGTCCAAGTTTCACTATGATAGACCGATTTAACAAGAAGTTATAGCCATAAATATGTTTGCTGCTGCAGCGCTGCCCAAGCGCTGCCCGCGGCTGTTGATGCTGGTGCTTTGGTTGACTGCACACATGTTTACACAGACACGAATAGATGCGAATGGGCATACATACACTCACACAGACGCAATTGCTATGTAAATGTGCAATTATACACCCTTTACGTGAGTTCGAATACCGAGAGAGGTAAAATCCATCCAATTTTGTTTTTCTTAATTTTTTTTATTTTCTATAATTATTGTAAACATATGTACAGAGTATTTCAAAGTCGGGACACCCGACTTTAGCTTTTTTACTTGTTTCAGTTTGAACTCGTGAACTATCATTTGTGGTGGCCAAAATTTTGGGTCATAAATAGTTTCAAAAGCTTCAAACGGAACACTAATCTTAAAAGAAATTTATAGATGGAAACGCTAGCAGATGACTTGCTGGCGATGTAAGCGGCGCTAGACTCACAGCTAGTATCAGCAGACAGCCTCGAAACAAATACTTCCTTCCGAGGCGCTACAACTGTAAGGGAAGGAGGGCATGCAGGTGAGGTAAAAGCAGTATCGACCATTACAGTTCGCATTGATTCTTGCGAAGGCGAGAAACAGGTGGCACAAAAATAGGGGACGCTGAATCGGTAATCGGCGAGGGTAAAGGGGAAGTATCAAATAGAATACCTGGAGAGGCTGACAGAGACAGCATTGGAGAGCAGTCAATGTTTTGAGGAGTTGACGGGAGAGGAGCAAGCGATTAAGGCGACAAAGAGGGCGCGACGGAAGGCACATTTAAATATTGAGTCTCCAACCTCTTTTTAGGTAGAGTCTAATTTATACTTGCTAAGCAGCTTAGCTCCTGAGCACGACATATTAACCACAAGTTTTCTAGGGTTAACAAGATAGAACGCTACAGTCGAGCAAGCCCGACAGTAAAATAGCCTGTACTCTCCACAAAAAAGAAAAGTTAAAACAAGAAAAACTAAAAAAAAAAAATTAAAAAAAAACAAGATAGAACGCTACAGTCGAGCAAGCCCGACAGTAAAATAGCCTGTACTCTCCACAAAAAGAAAAATTAAAAAAAAAATTAAATGACTAAAAAAATGAATGAATTAATTCATTAATTAAATTAAATTAGAATACATGTTTATGTTCAGTTTTAACAGCATACATTTACATCACGTACCTATGCGTGTTTATATGCGTGTATGTATGCAGCACAAAGTTGAACCAAAGCAGCAACAACAACAACAGCTGCGGGCAGCGCTGCCGATAGAGCTGCAGGCAGCGCATGAGCAGCGATTTTACTTATGGCTATAACTTTCTTCAGAATTGACAATTGACAATTGAGTCTCTGATGAAATTTGGCACACGGACACATTAGTACTAACTGGATGTACCTACCAAAATTTATTTCATTTACGGAAGTTATAAGAAAAAACACGAATTGCGGGGGAGTGGGGGGGTGCATCGAAAAAAAACTCAAACTCGTACTTTCTCGGTCTTAGGAGAATATGGAAACCAAGTTTGGTTATTCTAGCTCTTATACTTTCTGAGATCCTTGCGTTCATACGGACGGACATGGCTATATCCACTCGGCTTCTCATCCTGATCAAGAATATATATACTTTGTGGGGTCTGCCACGCCTCCTTCTGTGTGTTACATACATGCGCACAAAACTAGTATAGCCTTTCAGCCTTTGGGTACAGGCTATAAAAAAAACTGGGCTATTTTCTTCCGAAAATCTTTGCGAAATCGCGGATATTAAGGAATCAAGGTACGGGACAAAAATGGCTCTTTGGTAAAATAGAAGCGCTGATGTAAATGGTGGACTTGGTCTATTTTTTTGTTTTTGGACTATCCTTGGCGTAGTTATTTCAACTGATGCCTTATTGCGTTTTTATAAATATCATTGAAAACTACATCTGCGGTGGATCTGTGCATTTTAAAGCATTCCAATAAATGGCGCATATGTTCGGCGCATTTAAATATATCATTATTTTTTGATTGTATTATATTTACCACCGGTTCAAGAATGCCGTAGTATTTTGATATAATGCATAGGCAGATTATAAAAACACTTTTACACGGAGCAGTATGTAGCAGAAATGCTTGATTTCTTGTAGATCCATTTCCTTCCATGCTCAGTTTTTCGAGTGCAACAATAATTTCGTTAAAATATTTTGTAAAATCGCGTATACTAGCATATTTTTCAGACCAGCGCGTTTCACAAAATGAGTGAACATTGGGTACATATTGGCGACGAATGACCGATTCCTTAAAAAAGTTTATAACGTCCTTAAGTGTTTCCGGAACCGAATTTAAATACCAAATTTAACCTGTGACTGGCGCAGTGAAAATATAGGCTCTTAGTGAACGTTTTCTTTAAAATATTTTGAACACCGCCAATTTTCCCAGCCATTGCAGCGTATCCATCAAAACCTAGTCCCACACATTTCTCAGGTTGAAGATTTATTTCAGTAATGAAATGTTTTATATTGGCAGCTATAGTTTCAGCATTCATAGCCTTAAGCTCCACAAATCCGATGAACTCTTCCCGAATAAGCAGTTTTCCTTCATCAAAAAATCGGATTCCAATAGATAACTGCTCTTTTCCAGACAAATCTGCTGTCTCGTCTGCCAGTATACTATAAGCTGCAGCTTTTCTTATGTCTTCACATATAAATGACTTTAAAACTTTTGAACATATATCAATAAGCTCGTTTTGAATACTTGGAGACATTCAATAGATTTTCAAAATTGTCTATTCTTTTTAATTTCCAGTTTTATTTTATAATTTATCCAGTTTGCATTTTGACACCCACTGCTATCTGTTCCAAAAATAATTTGACAGACTCTGCAGCTTCCTTGTGCACATTTGATTCACTGTGCGACTTGCAGTACTTATGAATATTTTTAAACTTCGTAAACGGTCGTATCACAAAAGAAGAAACCACTCCACGTATTTTGTGTGGTTTAAACAAAACGCATTATATGCGAAAAACTCCTTTTAGTCTGCCTGAATACACCAACCAAGGCTTATACATTTCAAGCCAATTATAATTAAATTTGCGCTTTAGGTGAGTGGCATCAGCAGCGAAATCATAATTGGGCGGTGGCACCCAGGAGTTGGCGAGTAACTCACGAAGTAATCTCACTGGGTGTTTTTATCGACATTCATATATCATATAAATGATAGTCATCTTCACAATTGTCAACGGTAGCTGTAGTTGGGCCTGAATAATCAGGGTTTTTTTGGCTGCCGTCGGAGTCGCTAGGGCTATGTTTTATTTTTGATGGTACAACGTGTACAAGCTCTAAGATTTACCATGTTATAATGTAATATATCACACTTACATGAATTACTAGTAAAAAACTTTCTAATATCCATGTTTTTTCTTTTCCTTCTATTTAGCACACAATCGAAATTACACTTTTTATTTTAGTGCGAAATTCCAAGAATTACGGGAGTTACGATTTGCTGGGTAGAGGGGGGAGGGAGGGAAATTCCAAAATATACATTTTCTGCGTATTCACATAAGGCATCTGGGACTAAAATTTTGTGTTCCTAGGTCTTATAGTCTCCGAGATATAAGCGATTATACGAATGGAAAATCGGGAAAACCCCCAAAGGGTGGAAGTTGGGGGGGGGGGAATCAAAAAAATAAAACAAACTCGTATAGCGTACACACATAAGGCATCTTTGTGCGAAATTTGGTGTATCTAGCTCTTATAGTCTCTGAGATCTAGGTGATCATACGGACGGACAGACGGACAGACAGACAGCCAGGGCTAAATCGACTCGTCTTGTCATGCTGATCAAGAATATATATACTTTGTGGGGTCTGCCACGCCTCCTTCTGCCTGTTACATTTTTCAGCTCGCGCAAACCTAATATACTCTTGTACATTTCATGTACAGAGTATAAAAAAATTAAATTATAAAAAAAAATGAATGAATTAATTAAATTAAATTAGAATACATGTTTATGTTCAGTTTTAACAGCATACATTTACATCACGTACCTATGCGTGTTTATATGCGTGTATGTATGCAGCACAAAGTTGAACCAAAGCAGCAACAACAACAACAGAATGCATCAACATCTTCGTGGACAACAAGCAGCCATTTAATCACTACAGGCGCCAAATATCAGCTCTAAATCTATCCCTGGATAGATTAAGCGCCAGGAAAAAGGTGCACATCCATCCCCAGCCACCAGGGAATTGAGGGCAACGAGATGTCGGACACTCCAGCGAAGCAAGGTATCGATCTGACAAAACTCACCCAATTCCTACTTCAACTCCAGAGAAAGGAGTGTAGACTTATTTACAGGTTACTGCCTAGTAGTGGCCCATGCCAAGAAGATGGGCATCACAGCTGAGGACAGATGTAGGAGATGTAAAGCACCGTGTATGCCACAGCCAAGCTCTCTATACTTACAGAGCCAGGTACCTAAATGCATACACTCTAGCCTCGTTGAGGGATGTAGCTAAATGTTCCCCGAAAACACTGCGGGCGGTTGCAAAACAAAGCAAGCTGCTAATGGAATTTAGCACACGGACACATTAGTACTAACTGGATGTACCTATCAAAATTTATTTCATTTACGGAAGTTATAAGAAAAAACACGAATTGCGGGGGAGTGGTGGGGTGCATCGAAAAAAAACTCAAACTCGTACTTTCTCGGTCTTAGGAGAATATGGAAACCAAGTTTGGTTATTTTAGCTCTTATACTTTCTGAGATCCTTGAGTTCATACGGACGGACAAGGCTATATCCACTCGGCTTCTCATCCTGATCAAGAATATATACACTGTTGGCGCAGATGCTGTTTTAGATTAGGATAGTTTAAGAGAAATATTTGAATTTTAGTTTAGGGCGAAAAGAGAGCGCGAGAGCGGCCGATTGACGTCGCCTCGCGCCCTTTTTTCGCCGCCTTAGGCTTAGTTTAGCATGTAAGCCGAATTTTGAAGTTAGTTGTAAAATTGAACTAAATAGAGGCACAATCGCCACCGCATCGTTTCGTACTTTTCTATATTAAAGTTAAAGTTAAAAGCAAGCGTCCCATTTTTCTTTGTTTTTAATAATTTATATAAAATAATATAAATTTTCATTGGCGCCCGAGCAGGGACTTGCTTGTTTTTTTAAAAATTAAAAGTTTAATTTGTGCGGAACCGCGTCGGTCGTGTTGTTGTTGCTGCACTGGGGATTGTGTTGTGTTGCTGCCACGTCAACTGGATTTGGAGGATGAGTCAAGTCGACCAAAGGGAAGTTCCTAAGCCAAAGTCGACTTCACAGGTACTGTGCTAAAGTTTGAAAGTGAAATTTAAACCAGCGAATTGCTTATTTCGGCCTTCAACTTTCAACCTTTGGCACATACGTGACCATAATATAATACGGTAGATAGTTGAGCATAATTAACTCAAATATAAATCGCATGTCGTACTAATATTAAATAAAAGTGAACCGCTATAGGCAATTATTTAAAGTGCCAATTTATTGTCGTTGATTTTGTTATACATACATACATACATAAATATACATAGCCACTTTTACATACGGCATCCCCCCCCACGTCAATCTCAGCCAACTGTCGGCAGTTTTCGTTTGTTGCTTGCTCTCGTTGTTCTCATCAAATTCGCCGTTGTCGTTGTTACATATGTACATATATACCGACATACTCGCATACATAACTTAGCTAATACATTGCTGTCGTGTTCGCGCTTAAGCTGCTGCATTTTTTGTTTGCCTGCGCTTCGCATAATACATGCATAAGAATTAGCTGTTCTGCTAACGCACACAAGCCATTTGTATTAGAATTATTATTTTCGTTTGTCGCCACTTTCGCTGCTGCTTCCAAAAGTATTGCCTTCGACGGTCAGTCAACTGCAGTTATTCTCGTTTTCGTTCGCACTGCTAGACGACCATCTGTTGCGCTCCCCTACACTTGCTGAGAACAGCATATTATTTTCGATTTCTCGTTTGTCACTCGACAATTTTCGTTCGATCAAAGTTTAAAACCGTAAATCAATATGAGTAAGGACTTGATCGAAGAACTTAAAAGGAAGCGCGAGGGCTGTATGAGGAGTATATGTCGTATGCAACGGCAATTAAAAGAAGGCTCGATTTCGTTAGAGCCAATCGAGTTAGAATGCAGGTTAGAGCTTCTAACAACTCATATAGAAACTGCAAATATATTGCAAAGCAAAATTGAAGCAAAAGATACAGAAGATGACTACCGTGAAGAGTTGGAAGAAACTTGCATTATGACCAAATCCTTATTAAAAGGCCAGCTGGAAAAACTAATGGCAAATTGTATTGCACCGTCTACTTCAAAAAAGCCAAGGTGTCGATTGCCAGCGGTCGCTCTTCCAACTTTTAGCGGCAAGCATTCTGAATTTGAAAATTTCATGAGTCTTTTTGAAACCTTTGTTCACAATGATGACACACTGCATGATAGTGAAAAATTCAATCACTTAATATCATGTTTGGCTGGTGACGCTTTAGGCACAGTTCGCGCCTTCCAAGTGACGGAAGACAATTATACCAAAGCCATTGAAAGTCTAAAGCGGGTGTACGATAATGACTGCCTAATATTTTTCGATAACATATCGACACTTTTCAATCTGCAAAAGATTTCCCAGCCATCTGCGTCAGCTTCGAGAAGCCTGATCGATACAGTGTCGGCCACCTATGACTCACTTCTGTCAATTGGTGACGACAAGAAAATCGCTAATGCCATTTTAATTTATTTAGTTATGGGCAAAGTCGATCCTACCACAAAAAATAAGTGGGAAGAGCAGCTCGACTACACAAAGCTCCCACTATGGCGAGATTGTGAGACTGCTCTTAACAGACGCTACCAGCATATTGTTGCTGAAGAAGCTAGTAAAGCTCAAGCGAAGGGCAATAACACTCAGACTCAAAAAGTCAAAAATGCTAGCAGGATAAATCATTCGTTCGTTGCTGCCAAAAACGAACAGAATATCCTTTGTCAGTTTTGCAATTCAGCTGACCATTCGATTGGCAATTGCCAGGCATATATTGTCTTGTCAGTGCAGCAAAGGTTTGACTTCGCTAAAGGTGCGCCTTTGTGCATAAACTGTCTTCGACGAGGCCACACAGTAGCGAAGTGTAAGGCAAAGAAATGTAGCGTGTGCCAACGTTCTCATCACACACTGCTACATATTTATACTGCTAGCACAAATCTTGCGTTACCACCACCCTCTCAGCCACCCCATCTTCAAGATAGCTCTTCCACTTCGCATGCCATGCATGCGACTGCTTCGGATAGAGTGGTTCTTGCAACAGCAGTCGTGAGCGTTAAAACGAAAAGTGGCGATTTCGTTTTAGCAAGAGCATTGTTAGATTCTGGGTCACAAGTCAACTTTGTGACTGAGGATCTAGCTCAAAAGCTACAGCTCAGACGAGAGGATACGTGTATGGTCTTGCGCGACATTGGAGACACCAATGCGCGTGCCAAGAAAAGAATGTATACAGTGGTGAAGTCGCGTGTCAATTGTAGCGAGTTTTCCGCAGATTTTTGGATCTTGGGATCGATTTCTGGTTATCATCCCGATCAAGCGGTGAACACCAGCGTGTGGAGGGTCCCCAAAAATATTCAATTGGCCGATCCTCAATTCCATAAACCGCAAAAAATTGATATGCTAATTGGAGCAGAGTCATTCTTCGACTTATTGTCGGTAGGCCAAATAAAGCAATGCCCTGAGTCTCCCACATTACAAAAAACGCTTCTCGGCTGGATAGTGTCAGGCAGATGCTCTACTCAACCTACAACGAGTATAGAAGGAGCAGTGAATTTAAGTTGCCAAGAAGAACAATTACTTTCGATAGACTCAACGATACAAAAGTTTTGGTCCATTGAGGACTTGCCTAATAATTCGAAAGTTCTCTCACCTGAGCAACAGCTTTGTGAACAACACTTTGTTGATAATACAAAAATCTTGTCGTCTGGTCGATTTCAGGTACGGTTACCTTTTAAATCTGACCCAAAAAATCTTGGCTCGTCGTATGAAATTGCGAAACGTCGTTTTTTGTCGCTTGAAAGGAGGTTGTCAAAAGACCCTCAAATGAAAAGCATGTATCTGGAACTTATGGACGAGTATGTTTCGCTCGGTCACATGTCCTCAACGGACAACAAAATTCCAGATACTCCACACTATTTTATTCCGCATCAGTGTGTCCTGCGGCCTCAAAGCACGTCGACCAAGTTGCGTGTCGTTTTCGATGCCTCTTGCCGCACGTCCACTCAGATTGCGTTGAATGATACCTTAATGGTTGGTCCAACAATTCAGGAGGAGCTTTATTCTACGCTGCTTCGTTTTCGTTTGCGAAAGTTCGCCTTAGCGGCAGACATTAAAAAAATGTACCGTCAGGTGATGGTGCACGAAGCAGATAGAAACTATCAGCTCATAGTGTGGCGAAGAGATCCGTCTGAGTCTTTGAAAATCTTCAGGTTAAACACTGTAACATATGGCACGTCGCCAGCTCCGTTCTTGGCGGTGAGGTGTTTAACAAGGCTGAGTAAAATGGTCCGTTCCTCACATCCAACAGCTGCTGAAGTTATTCGGAGCAACTTTTATGACGACGATATGTTAACTGGTGCTGAAAGCGTTGAACAGCTAAAAAAGCTTCGAGCGGAAGTGTCGCACGTTCTTCAAAGTGCAGCGAAATCATAATTGGGCGGTGGCACCCAGCAGTTGGCGAGTAACTCACGCTTTTGTGCGGAAGTAATCTCACTAGGTGTTTTTATCGACATTCATATATCATATAAATGATAGTCATCTTCACAATTGTCAACGGTAGCTGTAGTTGGGCCTGAATAATCAGGGTTTTTTTGGCTGCCGTCGGAGTCGCTAGGGCTATGTTTTATTTTTGATGGTACAACGTGTACAAGCTCTAAGATTTACCATGTTATAATGTAATATATCACACTTACATGAATTACTAGTAAAAAACTTTCTAATATCCATGTTTTTTCTTTTCCTTCTATTTAGCACACAATCGAAATTACACTTTTTATTTTAGTGCGAAATTCCAAGAATTACGGGAGTTACGATTTGCTGGGTAGAGGGGGGAGGGAGGGAAATTCCAAAATATACATTTTCTGCGTATTCACATAAGGCATCTGGGACTAAAATTTTGTGTTCCTAGGTCTTATAGTCTCCGAGATATAAGCGATTATACGAATGGAAAATCGGGAAAACCCCCATAGGGGGGAAGTGGGGGGGAATCAAAAAAATAAAACAAACTCGTATAGCGTACACACATAAGGCATCTTTGTGCGAAATTTGGTGTATCTAGCTCTTATAGTCTCTGAGATCTAGGTGATCATACGGACGGACAGACGGACAGACAGACAGCCAGGGCTAAATCGACTCGTCTTGTCATGCTGATCAAGAATATATATACTTTGTGGGGTCTGCCACGCCTCCTTCTGCCTGTTACATTTTTCAGCTCGCGCAAACCTAATATACTCTTGTACATTTCATGTACAGAGTATAAAAAAATTAAATTATAAAAAAAAATGAATGAATTAATTAAATTAAATTAGAATACATGTTTATGTTCAGTTTTAACAGCATACATTTACATCACGTACCTATGCGTGTTTATATGCGTGTATGTATGCAGCACAAAGTTGAACCAAAGCAGCAACAACAACAACAGAATGCATCAACATCTTCGTGGACAACAAGCAGCCATTTAATCACTACAGGCGCCAAATATCAGCTCTAAATCTATCCCTGGATAGATTAAGCGCCAGGAAAAAGGTGCACATCCATCCCCAGCCACCAGGGAATTGAGGGCAACGAGATGTCGGACACTCCAGCGAAGCAAGGTATCGATCTGACAAAACTCACCCAATTCCTACTTCAACTCCAGAGAAAGGAGTGTAGACTTATTTACAGGTTACTGCCTAGTAGTGGCCCATGCCAAGAAGATGGGCATCACAGCTGAGGACAGATGTAGGAGATGTAAAGCACCGTGTATGCCACAGCCAAGCTCTCTATACTTACAGAGCCAGGTACCTAAATGCATACACTCTAGCCTCGTTGAGGGATGTAGCTAAATGTTCCCCGAAAACACTGCGGGCGGTTGCAAAACAAAGCAAGCTGCTAATGGAATTTAGCACACGGACACATTAGTACTAACTGGATGTACCTATCAAAATTTATTTCATTTACGGAAGTTATAAGAAAAAACACGAATTGCGGGGGAGTGGTGGGGTGCATCGAAAAAAAACTCAAACTCGTACTTTCTCGGTCTTAGGAGAATATGGAAACCAAGTTTGGTTATTTTAGCTCTTATACTTTCTGAGATCCTTGAGTTCATACGGACGGACAAGGCTATATCCACTCGGCTTCTCATCCTGATCAAGAATATATACACTGTTGACGCAGATGCTGTTTTAGATTAGGATAGTTTAAGAGAAATATTTGAATTTTAGTTTAGGGCGAAAAGAGAGCGCGAGAGCGGCCGATTGACGTCGCCTCGCGCCCTTTTTTCGCCGCCTTAGGCTTAGTTTAGCATGTAAGCCGAATTTTGAAGTTAGTTGTAAAATTGAACTAAATAGAAGCACAATCGCCACCGCATCGTTTCGTACTTTTCTATATTAAAGTTAAAGTTAAAAGCAAGCGTCCCATTTTTCTTTGTTTTTAATAATTTATATAAAATAATATAAATTTTCATTGGCGCCCGAGCAGGGACTTGCTTGTTTTTTTAAAAATTAAAAGTTTAATTTGTGCGGAACCGCGTCGGTCGTGTTGTTGTTGCTGCACTGGGGATTGTGTTGTGTTGCTGCCACGTCAACTGGATTTGGAGGATGAGTCAAGTCGACCAAAGGGAAGTTCCTAAGCCAAAGTCGACTTCACAGGTACTGTGCTAAAGTTTGAAAGTGAAATTTAAACCAGCGAATTGCTTATTTCGGCCTTCAACTTTCAACCTTTGGCACATACGTGACCATAATATAATACGGTAGATAGTTGAGCATAATTAACTCAAATATAAATCGCATGTCGTACTAATATTAAATAAAAGTGAACCGCTATAGGCAATTATTTAAAGTGCCAATTTATTGTCGTTGATTTTGTTATACATACATACATACATAAATATACATAGCCACTTTTACATACGGCATCCCCCCCCACGTCAATCTCAGCCAACTGTCGGCAGTTTTCGTTTGTTGCTTGCTCTCGTTGTTCTCATCAAATTCGCCGTTGTCGTTGTTACATATGTACATATATACCGACATACTCGCATACATAACTTAGCTAATACATTGCTGTCGTGTTCGCGCTTAAACTGCTGCATTTTTTGTTTGCCTGCGCTTCGCATAATACATGCATAAGAATTAGCTGTTCTGCTAACGCACACAAGCCATTTGTATTAGAATTATTATTTTCGTTTGTCGCCACTTTCGCTGCTGCTTCCAAAAGTATTGCCTTCGACGGTCAGTCAACTGCAGTTATTCTCGTTTTCGTTCGCACTGCTAGACGACCATCTGTTGCGCTCCCCTACACTTGCTGAGAACAGCATATTATTTTCGATTTCTCGTTTGTCACTCGACAATTTTCGTTCGATCAAAGTTTAAAACCGTAAATCAATATGAGTAAGGACTTGATCGAAGAACTTAAAAGGAAGCGCGAGGGCTGTATGAGGAGTATATGTCGTATGCAACGGCAATTAAAAGAAGGCTCGATTTCGTTAGAGCCAATCGAGTTAGAATGCAGGTTAGAGCTTCTAACAACTCATATAGAAACTGCAAATATATTGCAAAGCAAAATTGAAGCAAAAGATACAGAAGATGACTACCGTGAAGAGTTGGAAGAAACTTGCATTGTGACCAAATCCTTATTAAAAGGCCAGCTGGAAAATCTAAGAAGAAAAAGGATCGACAATTCAAGTTCGGCAAACGGTATTGCACCGTCTACTTCAAAAAAGCCAAGGTGTCGATTGCCAGCGGTCACTCTTCCAACTTTTAGCGGCAAGCATTCTGAATTTAAAAATTTCATGAGTCTTTTTGAAACTTTTGTTCACAATGATGACACACTGCATGATATTGAAAAATTCAATCACTTAATATCATGTTTGGCTGGTGACGCTTTAGGCACAGTTCGCGCCTTCCAAGTGACGGAAGACAATTATAGCAAAGCCATTGAAAGTCTAAAGCGGGTGTACGATAATGACTGCCTAATATTTTCAAAAAGTCAAAAATGCTAGCAGGATAAATCATTCGTTCGTTGCTGCCAAAAACGAACAGAATATCCTTTGTCAGTTTTGCAATTCAGCTGACCATTCGATTGGCAATTGCCAGGCATATATTGCCTTGTCAGTGCAGCAAAGGTTTGACTTCGCTAAAGGTGCGCCTTTGTGCATAAACTGTCTTCGACGAGGCCACACAGTAGCGAAGTGTAAGGCAAAGAAATGTAGCGTGTGCCAACGTTCTCATCACACACTGCTACATATTTATACTGCTAGCACAAATCTTGCGTTACCACCACCCTCTCAGCCACCCCATCTTCAAGATAGCTCTTCCACTTCGCATGCCATGCATGCGACTGCTTCGGATAGAGTGGTTCTTGCAACAGCAGTCGTGAGCGTTAAAACGAAAAGTGGCGATTTCGTTTTAGCAAGAGCATTGTTAGATTCTGGGTCACAAGTCAACTTTGTGACTGAGGATCTAGCTCAAAAGCTACAGCTCAGACGAGAGGATACGTGTATGGTCTTGCGCGGCATTGGAGACACCAATGCGCGTGCCAAGAAAAGAATGTATACAGTGGTGAAGTCGCGTGTCAATTGTAGCGAGTTTTCCGCAGATTTTTGGATCTTGGGATCGATTTCTGGTTATCATCCCGATCAAGCGGGGAACACCAGCGGGTGGAGGGTCCCCAAAAATATTCAATTGGCTGATCCTCAATTCCATAAACCGCAAAAAATTGATATGCTAATTGGAGCAGAGTCATTCTTCGACTTATTGTCGGTAGGCCAAATAAAGCAATGCCCTGAGTCTCCCACATTACAAAAAACGCTTCTCGGCTGGATAGTGTCAGGCAGATGCTCTACTCAACCTACAAAGAGTATAGAAGGAGCAGTGAATTTAAGTTGCCAAGAAGAACAATTACTTTCGATAGACTCAACGATACAAAAGTTTTGGTCCATTGAGGACTTGCCTAATAATTCGAAAGTTCTCTCACCTGAGCAACAGCTTTGTGAACAACACTTTGTTGATAATACAAAAATCTTGTCGTCTGGTCGATTTCAGGTACGGTTACCTTTTAAATCTGACCCAAAAAATCTTGGCTCGTCGTATGAAATTGCGAAACGTCGTTTTTTGTCGCTTGAAAGGAGGTTGTCAAAAGACCCTCAAATGAAAAGCATGTATCTGGAATTTATGGACGAGTATGTTTCGCTAGGTCACATGTCCTCAACGGACAACAAAATTCCAGATACTCCACACTATTTTATTCCGCATCAGTGTGTCCTGCGGCCTCAAAGCACGTCGACCAAGTTGCGTGTCGTTTTCGATGCCTCTTGCCGCACGTCCACTCAGATTGCGTTGAATGATACCTTAATGGTCGGTCCAACAATTCAGGAGGAGCTTTATTCTACGCTGCTTCGTTTTCGTTTGCGAAAGTTCGCCTTAGCGGCAGACATTAAAAAAATGTACCGTCAGGTGATGGTGCACGAAGCAGATAGAAACTATCAGCTCATAGTGTGGCGAAGAGATCCGTCTGAGTCTTTGAAAATCTTCAGGTTAAACACTGTAACATATGGCACGTCGCCAGCTCCGTTCTTGGCGGTGCGGTGTTTAACAAGGCTGAGTGAAATGGTCCGTTCCTCACATCCAACAGCTGCTGAAGTTATTCGGAGCAACTTTTATGACGACGATATGTTAACTGGTGCTGAAAGCGTTGAACAGCTAAAAAAGCTTCGAGCGGAAGTGTCGCACGTTCTTCAAAGTGCAGGCTTCGAATTGGCAAAGTGGTTTTCGAACTGCTCGGAACTGTCCGCATTTGATAGCACAGTTATTCCAGTAGCCACAGTCGACTCAGACCCAACCAAAACGCTCGGCGTTATGTGGTGCCGAAGGAAGATGTATTTCAGTTCCAGTTGGAAAATTCCTTCCTAGATCTCCGCTCGACAAAACGGAACATATTATCGGTGACTGCTAGGCTTTTCGATCCTCTGGGCCTTCTTTGCCCGCTGATCACCAAAGCAAAAATGTTGCTGCAAGATTTGTGGCTACAAAAACGAGATTGGGACGAATCCATCCCTGAGAATCTTCATACAGTTTGGGACTCATTTAAGCAGAATTTGTTGAACCTCAGCGGTATTCAAGTCCCTAGATTCGTCCATACAGATACGCAGTCACCCATTCAAATACATGCGTTCGCCGATGCCTCAATGCGAGCTTATGGCGCCTGTATTTATGTTCGTGTTTCGACTGTGAATGGTTGGAAAGTGTCACTTTTGACCTCAAAATCCAAAGTAGCTCCACTCAAGACGAAAACTTTGCCTCGTCTTGAGCTGTGTGCAGCTCACCTTCTCGCAGATCTTTTTCGTCAAGTCCGCCCGTTGCTTAATTTTCCAATAGACAAGATAGTTATGTGGACTGACTCGGAAATAACGCTCCACTGGATCAAGTCACATTCGTCGGCATGGTCAGTTTTCGTTTCAAACAGGGTTTCTCAAATCCAACCCAGCAGACATCGTGTCCAGAGGATGTAATGTAGACGAGTTGCGTAGCTCCATTTGGTTTACAGGGCCAGCCTTCCTCATGGAATCGGAAGAAAATTGGCCTGTGAATGCTCACTTCGAGCCGCCTAAAAATTCAGCTGCCCTAGAAATTCGTAAGTCTGCTGTAGTTTTACTCGCAGATCGGCAAGCCAATTATATTCTCGAAGTTATCGAAAGCTACTCGTCACATTCAAAATTGCTGAGGGTGTTCGTTTGGGTTTTTCGATTTATAAAAAGGTGCAGAAAGGTCTCGAAGCCCTTTGATCCTATAGCCAAGCCAAGCGAACTCAATTTGGTATTCAACAAAATTGTTCAAGTCATCCAGGACAATGAGTTCGGTGACGAAATCGACAAGGTTCGAAAAAAGAGAACACTTAACGCTAACTTACAGCGTCTGAGTCCATTTCTACATGAGTTTAGAGAAGACGGTTTCTTGTTTTCCTTGCTGAGAGTGGGGGGAAGATTATTAAATGCTCCTATCCCGTACGAAGCCAAGTTTCCGTTGTTGATTTCTAAAAAGTCGCAATTCATAAGATCGTACGTATCTTATTTGCATGTGTCAAATTGCCATGCTGGCCCTAGATCGCTGGTGAGCCTGCTTCGTGAGCGAGTTTGGCTGGTTAACGCTCAGGAAGTGTGTCGCCGAACAGTACGTTCGTGCATCCTCTGCTTCAAATGGAAGCCTCGGTTGGCCTCCCAAGTAATGGGAAATCTTCCGGCAGACAGGCTCCAGCCGTTCCACCCGTTCGAAGTATGTGGTGTTGATTTTTGTGGCCCTATAAGCACAACGCTTCGCATCCGTGGCAAGCCACCGTACAAGTCGTACGTGACTCTTTTCGTTTGTTTTGCCTCGAAAGCGGTTCACTTAGAGCTTGTGTCAGATCTAACCACTGATGCTTTTCTCTTGGCTTTTGAAAGGTTCGTCGGCAGGAGAGGCGTCCCTCGCAAAGTTTACTGCGACAACGCAACGAACTTCGTGGGAGCCGACAGGAAGCTGCAGGAGAAAAGGATGCGAGTTTGCGTACATACCACCCAGAGCGCCTCACTTCGGCGGTCTATGGGAGGCAGGTGTCAAGTCTGCAAAGCACCTGTTCCTACGGACGGTGGGCAATGCGCTCCTGACCGCAGAAGAGCTCGGAACACTCCTGGCGAGCGTCGAGGCGATGCTGAACTCTCGGCCACTGGGACCACTCAGCGCGGACCCCAGCGACGGCGAGGCGCTAACCCCGGGCCACTTTCTAATCGGGCGGCCTCTTCTGGCGACTCCAGCTCCACCGCTCCCGGACATCGACAGCCAAACCTGCTTAAGGCGATGGCGCAATGCCTCGTGTCTCAAGCACAGGTTTTGGCAGCGATGGTCCCGGGAGTACACTTCGAGCCTCCAGGTGCGAGCGAAGTGGTTCCAGGAGGAACCCAACGTCGTTGTGGGACAACTCGTCGTGGTGGCCGAAGACAACGTGCCGCCACAAAAGTGGGTACTTGGCAGGGTCACCACAACTCACGCCGGAACAGACGGGAAGGTGCGGGTGGCCGACATCGCCACGAGTAGCGGCAATCTCCGAAGGGCGATTCACCGGCTGGCGCCATTGCCCGTTGAAGGACGATGTCCCTCCAAGGGGGCCCGTGTTGGCGCAGATACTGTTTTAGATTAGGATAGTTTAAGAGAAATATTTGAATTTTAATTTAGGGTGAAAAGAGAGCGCGAGAGCGGCCGTTTGACGTCGCCTCGCGCCCTTTTTTCGCCGCCTTAGGCTTAGTTTAGCATGTAAGCCGAATTTTGAAGTTAGTTGTAAAATAGAACTAAATAGAAGCACAATCGCCACCGCATCGTTTCGTACTTTTCTATATTAAAGTTAAAGTTAAAACCAAGCGTCCCATTTTTCTTTGTTTTTAATAATTTATATAAAATAATATAAATTTTCATATACTTTGTGGGGTCTGCTACGCCTCCTTCTGTGTGTTACATACATGAGCACAAAACTAATATAGCCTTTCACCCTTTGGGTACAGGCTATAAAAATGCACTGAAACACACACACAAACTTATTGAAACAAGACGGCAGGCAGAAAAGCAAAATAAAGAAAACACAGCAACAGATGACAAAAATATTAAATTATAGATTTGATACTTAACTCTGCACAAGTTATCACACCAAGCACAACACAGTGTAGATCATATAAAAAACAAGATTTTTATGCAACAATTATAAATTTAAGTTCAAAAAGAACAACCAAAAATAAATACAAAAGCGGAGCACAAAAAAACGCGTCTGATAGAACACAAGAGAAAACTCTCTCTCCAATGGAGGAATCACTAAGACTTTGGAGGGACCATTTCTCTAAGCTATTAGCAGGTGAAGATGACCAAAATTCCATTGGCAGAGAAATAGTCCTAGCACCACCTGACTATGATAAAGTTTATTCAGCCATTTCCAGCCTGAAGAATGTCAAGGCTGCGGGACCGGATGGACTGCCAGCCGAGCTGTTTAAAATTGGCGGCAAAGAGCTGATCGGGTGCATGCATCAGCTCTCATGCAAATATGATGGGAAGAAAGTATGCCCACCGATTGGAGTCTTAGTGTTTTACAAGGGTGTAGGCAGCTTTGTGCAAGGTGGGGGGGAGAGGCAAATTCCTGTTCAACTTTTTTCCAATTAATAAACAATTTTATATACATAGATTTATATACATAAGTAAAATTAAATTATAGTATTAATTTTCTTGGGTTTTTAGAAAACTCATCCACAATTGAATCTTCTAGTTCCGCCTTTTTTCGGCAACTAACTTCCTGTGTACGCTTAACATGCATAATCCTTAAAAAAAAACAGATATAAATATATACATATATATTAATAGGGCTGTTACGTTTAATTTATCTCATTTAAATTACAATTTAAGCGAGATTCGGTCATTGTAGTTCGAAGCCATGTTTTGACTCTTCTCAGCGTTCTCAACGACCGTTCCACCGTGGCCGTTGTGCATGGCATAGCGAGCACAATTGTCAAAGCCTGTCTGATTTTTGGATAAAACTCCGATTTTTCGTAGGCACCCACCAAATCTACATGTGTTACCTTTTGAAAAGCATTAAACCGTAATTCTAGCTCATGCTCTATGCCTTTTATGCCGTAAAAAGCGGTAGCAGAATCTATTTTTACTTTTGTTTCATCTGAAGATATATTTTTAATTTGTTTTGGGTGCAAAGTAGTTAAAAACAAGATAGAACGCTACAGTCGAGCAAGCCCGACAGTAAAATAGCCTGTACTCTCCACAAAAAGGAAAAATTAGAAAAAAAAAATTTTTTTTTTAAATTATATTATTAAAAAAAATGAATGAATGAATTAATTAAAATTAATTAATTAAATTAAATTGTTTATGTTCAGTTTTAATAGCATACATTTACATCACTTACCTATGCGTGTATGTATGCAGCACAAAGTTGAACCAAAGCAGCAACAACAACAACAGCTGCGGACAGCGCTGCCGATAGAGCTGCAGGCAGCGCATGAGCAGCGATTTTACTTATGGCTATAACTTTCTTCAGAATTGACCTATCATGATGATGGCACACGGACACATTAGTACTAACTGGATGTACCTACCAAAATTGATTTTAAAATTCCGAGAATTACGGAAGTTATAAGAAAAAACACGGGGGAGTGGTGGGGTGTATCAGAAAAAATAAATAAACTTGATCTGCCTAGGGCTTATAGGAACCTTGATACCAATTTTAGTTATCCTAGCTCTTGTACTTACTGAGATCCTTTCGCTCATACAGACAGACGGACAGACAGACAGACAGACGGACATGGCTATATCGACTCGTCTTCTCATCCTGATCAAGAATATATATACTTTGTGGGGTCTGCCACGCCTCCTTCTGTGTGTTACATACATGCGCACAAAACTAGTATAGCCTTTCACCCTTTGGGTACAGGCTATAAAAAAAACTGGGCTATTTTCTTCCGAAAATCTTTGCGAAATCGCGGATATTAAGGAATCAAGGTACGGGACAAAAATGGCTCTTTGGTAAAATAGAAGCGCTGATGTAAATGGTGGACTTGGTCTATTTTTTTGTTTTTGGACTATCCTTGGCGTAGTTATTTCAACTGATGCCTTATTGCGTTTTTATAAATATCATTGAAAACTACATCTGCGGTGGATCTGTGCATTTTAAAGCATTCCAATAAATGGCGCATATGTTCGGCGCATTTAAATATATCATTATTTTTTGATTGTATTATATTTACCACCGGTTCAAGAATGCCGTAGTATTTTGATATAATGCATAGGCAGATTATAAAAACACTTTTACACGGAGCAGTATGTAGCAGAAATGCTTGATTTCTTGTAGATCCATTTCCTTCCATGCTCAGTTTTTCGAGTGCAACAATAATTTCGTTAAAATATTTTGTAAAATCGCGTATACTAGCATATTTTTCAGACCAGCGCGTTTCACAAAATGAGTGAACATTGGGTACATATTGGCGACGAATGACCGATTCCTTAAAAAAGTTTATAACGTCCTTAAGTGTTTCCGGAACCGAATTTAAATACCTAATTTAACCTGTGACTGGCGCAGTGAAAATATAGGCTCTTAGTGAACGTTTTCTTTAAAATATTTTGAACACCGCCAATTTTCCCAGCCATTGCAGCGCATCCATCAAAACCTGGTCCCACACATTTCTCAGGTTGAAGATTTATTTCAGTAATGAAATGTTTTATATTGGCAGCTATAGTTTCAGCATTCATAGCCTTAAGCTCCACAAATCCGATGAACTCTTCCCGAATAAGCAGTTTTCCTTCATCAAAAAATCGGATTCCAATAGATAACTGCTCTTTTCCAGACAAATCTGCTGTCTCGTCTGCCAGTATACTATAAGCTGCAGCTTTTCTTATGTCTTCACATATAAATGACTTTAAAACTTTTGAACATATATCAATAAGCTCGTTTTGAATACTTGGAGACATTCATTAGATTTTCAAAATTGTCTATTCTTTTTAATTTCCAGTTTTATTTTATAATTTATCCAGTTTGCATTTTGACATCCACTGCTATCTGTTCCAAAAATAATTTGACAGACTCTGCAGCTTCCTTGTGCACATTTGATTCACTGTGCGACTTGCAGTACTTATGAATATTTTTAAACTTCGTAAACGGTCGTATCACAAAAGAAGAAACCACTCCACGTATTTTGTGTGGTTTAAACAAAACGCAGTATATGCAAAAAACTCCTTTTAGTCTGCCTGAATTGTTGGCGGAGTCGCGCCAATGTAATCAGATATAAAGACATAAGTGAGTATACTAAAGTGAATAATGTTTTATTACTGCGCGATGCGTGTTTGCTTAGGTCGAAGTTTACAGGATGAAGGTGTAAGGCGAACTGGACTTAAGAATAAGGCAACTAGTAGACAAAGAGAGTAAGTTGCCAGATCGCTACTTTGATATAAACATATGGTATGAATGGCCATATTTCAACACGCCCCCTCAAAGTAGCTGTTCTGCAGATTAAATACAAGTGACGCCCAAGGATGAAATGCACTCTCGATGCTTAGTGCTATTGAGACCCTTCGTTAGGACGTCTGCTGCCATCAGTTCCGTCTGCAGGTATTCAACATTGATGTCGCCGCTCTTATGCTTCTCCTGTATGAAGTGGTGGCGAACATCAATATGCTTAGTGCGAGGATGAAAGCCGAACCCGTTGACCAATTTCTGTGCGCTCTGATTGTCGTTTAAGAGCGTCACCTGCTCACATTTTCGGCCGATCCTTTTAAGAAGCGCCTTCAAGTATAAGGCCTCCTTAACTGCGTCAGACATTGCCAAATATTCTGCCTCTGTACTTGACAATGCCACCGTGCGCTGTTTTCGCGCTTCCCAGCTTATAGCTCCACCAGCTAGGATGAATGCCAGACCTGAATAGGAGCGCCTGTCGGTAAGGTTTGCGCCCCAGTCTGCATCTACCATGCCATATAAGTCGTCGCCTGTCTTCTTGTATAACAGGCCGTGCTGTTTTGTACCGTTTAGGTACCGTAGTAATCGTTTCGCTGCCTTCCAATGTTCACCGTTGTAACTTGTATTAAACTGACTCAGGAAGTTCACAGCGTAAGCGATGTCTGGTCGTGTTGTCACTGAAAGAAACATTAAAGCACCGATTAAGTTTTGATAAGGATACTTCCTCATTTCGATCTCGTCAGCCTCTGTAGGTCGCTTTAATGTACATTTCGCTTCAATTGGAGTTAATGCCGGTTTGCATTCTGCCATTTCAAATCTTCTCAAAATTGCTTCAGTGTACTGCTCCTGACTAATAAAGATTTGGTGCTCGTCCAAGTTTTGTTGAAACTCTATGCCAAGACAAGTTTTAACTGGACCGATGTCTTTCATTTCAAATGATCGTCCGAGGGATGCCTTGGTTTGTTGTAGCTATTCCGCATAATTTGATGCCAATAACAAATCATCGACGTAAATCGCGACCAAAAGAATTTTCTTCCCTTGCCGCTTAACAAACATACATGGGTCTTCCTTGGTTGCCTCAAGACCTATTTCTTGTAACTTTTCGGTTAATTTGCAGTACCAACGTAGGCCAGATTGACGTAATCCATACAACGCCTTCTCGAGTAAACAAACTGGATTCTTCATCCCGTTCAATGACTTTCGCCATGCCTTTGCTGCTTCGATGTGTTTATCCTTACATGAAGACTCTACTGCGCCTACTGCTGCCCTCGATTCCAACTTTTTCATGAAATCGGTAAATCCCTCTGGTATGTCCATGTATACATTTTCTTCCAGCTCTCCGTTTAAGTATGCTGTTACTACATCCATTTGGTGGACTTCCATATCAAGCTCTGCTGATAAAGCTGATAACATTCTTATCGATGTGAAACGCACTACTGGTGAGTACGTCTCATGAAAATCTTCGCCAGGTTTTTGCGAGAAGCCTTTCGCAACTAATCGCGGTTTCTTCTTTCCGGTAGTGCTGCCGTCGTCCTTTGTACGGAATACCATTTTGTTCCCAATCACTTTTCGATCTTTAGGACGTTCTACCATTTTCCATGTGTTGCTGCGAACATGTGCCATGAACTCGTCTTCGATTGCTTTGGCCCAATTTTCCGAGTCGTTGGAGCTTTTCGCTTCCTCTATTGAAATTGGATCTCCCACTGCTGCAAATGCCATTTCGCAGTCTTCATACATATCTCCTTGTGATGAGTCTGAATGCATCTCATCATCATTGCCGTCGTTAGCCTTTTCGGTTGCTGGCTGATAGACCTTTCGAGGTCTTCCACGTTGACCACTTCTCACTAGCTTGGGTCGTCCTCTACCATGTCGTTGCTGCACCTCTTCGGAATCTTCTTCGCTGGATGAGCTTTCACTTATTTGCGGCTGGTTAGATAAATTAATGCTGATACCATTCTCTGTGAGTTCTTCAGTGTTATAGAACTCTCTGTATTCGCTATTAAAGCCTGGAATATTCAAAAATTTGACATCATTACTGATTATTACTTTGCGCCTTTTCGGCACGTATAATCTATATGCTTTCGATTCTGATGAGTAGCCAACCAGTATGCATTTCTCTGATTTTGATTCGAATTTTCCACGATTACTTCCTTTGACGAGAGCGTATGCTTTTGTACCAAATATGCGTAAATGTGCCACTGTAGGAATTTTCTTCGTCCAGTATGTGTGTGGTATCTCTCCAGATAGCCCTTTCGTGATACATCGGTTTCGGATATAACACGCCGTATTTACTGCTTCTGCCCAAAACGATGGTGGTGCGCCAGACTGTTTCATCATGCACCTAGCCATTTCAATTAGGGTACGATTCTGCCTTTCTGCTGTTCCATTTTGCTGTGGTGTATGCGGTGCCGAAAGTCTACGCAGAATCCCTTGCTTTCTCATGTACTCGTCGAACTCTTTGTTGCGATACTCAGTGCCATTGTCAGATTGCAAAGCCTTTATCTTTTTACCTGTGAAGTTTTCTACTTTAGTTTTATATGTTTTAAATGCTTCAAATACTTGCGATTTCTGTTTAAGGAAATAAACTTCACAATATCGGGAGTGGTCACCTATAAACGTTACAAAATACTTAGAACCACTCAATGATGTCGTTCTCATTGGTCCGCATACGTCGCTGTGTATAATTTCGAGCAATTCGCTCGTTCGTTTTTCATTTACGCTTTTATAACTCTTTGCAGTCTGCTTTTCGCTTATGCAAATTTCACATTTTGATAATTTCGCATTTTTATCAATTTTCAATCCGTAAGCTTTTCCATCCGATGCCAATTTCTTTAGATCATTTTCATTTACGTGTCCCATACGATAGTGCCACATGTCAATATCATTCGCTTCATCATTCACATTATTCGCCTGATGCTCTTCGCATTCCAAATAATACAAGTTGCCATACCTTTTTGCATGAAGCCAAATATGATTATTTTTCATAATAACCGCATCATATTTACGAAAATGCACCTCGTAGCCGTTGTCTGTAATTTTTGATACTGACAATAAATTGTTGCGTAAATCAGATACATAAAACACATCTTTTAGAGTTATGTTTTCTTTCTCTTTCTTTTTCTTTGCTGTTACATGTATTTCACCAATGCCTTTTATACTCGTTGTGTTGTTGTTCGCCAAATGCAAAGTCTTTTCGACTGTTGCCATTCTACTAAACGCACTTCTGTTAGAACTCAAATGTGCTGAACAACCGCTGTCTAGGCACCATAAGCCGTTATTGGATTCCGCGGCGAAAACATTTTCTATTGCGCTTAGCATGCTGTTTTCTGCACCCGCTTTTCCCGCTTGCTTACCGTTTACTTCATTTGTTGCGTAATTCTTCGCCTTACTTTTACAGTATCGGGCAATGTGTCCCATTTTGCCGCACGCGAAACATTTTCTGTCTCCTTTTGTCACATTGCTGTTTCTCTCCGCTTTGCTATTGTCTTTCCGACGGTTAGCATACATTACATTTTGCTCTTCACGATCATCCTTCGCTTTTCGCGCTTCTGACTCTTCTAGAATTTTCACTCGCAATACATCGGGAAGCGGCAAATCGTCCCGTGTTTCCATAGCACATCTAAACGTTTCATATGAGTCAGGCAAACTATATAATAACAAGATCGCTAGCAAATCGTCACCAATTGCGACGCCAATTTCCTTTAGTTTTTTCACTGCATCGAAAAAATCGTGATAATGCAACTCGTTTCAATAGGCTCGCTTTTCGCACGGGGCCTTTCGATTGAAATGTTTCCATTAATTTCGACCAACATTCACTTGCTGTTCCACAATTTTCTATAATAGCCAACTCTGATGGGCTCACCGACAACAAGATATCTGCACGTGCCTTTTCGTCACGTGTTTCCCACTCGCTCCGTTCGTATTCAGTCGATGGGCAACTTTTCGTTCCATCGACATATTTCCACAGTTCGTTCTTCACAAGAACTGCACGCATTTGTAGTTTCCACGTGTCATAGTTCTCCGCGTTTAACGGTTCTATCTTAATGAAAGCACTAGCCATTTTTCACGGCGGACAGCTTTCGACTTTTCACTTTTAGTAATTCACTTTATGCGTAATCTGGGCCCATAACCTGTTGGCGGAGTCGCGCCAATGTAATCAGATATAAAGACATAAGTGAGTATACTAAAGTGAATAATGTTTTATTACTGCGCGATGCGTGTTTGCTTAGGTCGAAGTTTACAGGATGAAGGTGTAAGGCGAACTGGACTTAAGAATAAGGCAACTAGTAGACAAAGAGAGTAAGTTGCCAGATCGCTACTTTGATATAAACATATGGTATGAATGGCCATATTTCAACATGAATACACCAACCAAGGCTTATACATTTCAAGCCAATTATAATTAAATTTGCGCTTTAGGTGAGTGGCATCAGCAGCGAAATCATAATTGGGCGGTGGCACCCAGCAGTTGGCGAGTAACTCACGCTTTTGTGCGGAAGTAACCTCACTAGGTGTTTTTATCGACATTCATATATCATATAAATGATAGTCATCTTCACAATTGTCAACGGTAGCTATAGTTGGGCCTGAATAATCAGGGTTTTTTTGGCTGCCGTCGGAGTCGCTAGGGCTATGTTTTATTTTTGATGGTACAACGTGTCCAAGCTCTAAGATTTACCATGTTACAATGTAATATATCACGTTTACATGAATTACTAGTAAAAAACTTTCTAATATCCATGTTTTTTTCTTTTCCTTCTATTTAGCACACAATCGAAATTACACTTTTTATGCACCAACAATTTCACAGAAAAAAAGCGTGATTAATAGCGTTCTTCTTCTCTGACTAAGATTGCCAGATCGCATATTATAGACGCCGTTACTATAAAGTACGCGGTATAGCACTGCCAACTCGATTATACTTAACCTTTTATTTCCACATGGGAAGTTATTTTTATACTCTGTACATGAAATGTACAAGAGTATATTAGGTTTGCGGGAGCTGAAAAATGTAACAGGCAGAAGGAGGCGTGGCAGACCCCACAAAGTATATATATTCTTGATCAGGATGAGAAGACGAGTCGATATAGCCATGTCCGTCTGTCCGTCCGTCTGTATGAACACCTGGATCTCAGAGAATATAAAAGATAGAGGCACCAAATTTGGCACAAAGATGCCTTATGTGTGTACGCTGTACAAGTTTGTTTTATTATACTCTGTACATGAAATGTTCAAGAGTATATTAGGTTTGCGGGAGCTGAAAAATGTAACAGGCAGAAGGAGGCGTGGCAGACCCCACAAAGTATATATATTCTTGATCAGCATGACGAGACGAGTCGATCTAGCCCTGTCTGTCTGTCCGTCTGTCCGTATGAACACCTGGATCTCAGAGACTATAAGAGCTAGAGACACCAAATTTTGCACAAAGATGCGTTATGTATGTACGCTGTGCAAGTTTGTTTTATTTTTTTGATTTTCCCCCCTATGGGGTATTCCCGATTTTCCATTCGTATAATCGTCTATATCTAAAAGACTATAAGACCTACGAACACCAAATTTTAGTTCCAGATGCCTTATGAGAATACGCAGAAAATGTGTATTTTGGAATAATTATTCTAAACATATGTACAGAGTATTTCAAAGTCGGGACACCCGACTTTAGCTTTTTTACTTGTTTATTATATATAATATTATAAATATATAATATCATTTTTGTTGTTGGATATAACTAATTATATTTTTATTATAGATAATATTATAAATATATCACGCGGCGTATAGATAGATAGGACTTTCAAGTTGCAGAAGGTTTTGTCTACTTAGTTTGGTAATTTTCTCGCTCTTGTGACTTCGTTCATACAGACGGATATGGCATTATTGACTCGTATTGTTATACTGATCAATAATATATATACTTTTGTGTAGTCTGCCACGCCTCTTTCTGTGTGTTACATACATTCGCACAAAACTAATATAGTCTTTTACCCTTTGGGTACAGGCTATAATAACGGTTCATACGAGGAAGATATAAGAAAAAGAAGTGATGCATATAAGTTCAAAAGTATTTACACACATTTTATTTGCGTCAAAAGTAATTACATAAAACTTCAGTTGAATTTTTTTAATTTTTTTTTTTATATATAACAAGATTACAAATAAATTTATAACCTAGTTTAGTATGGAATAGCCCTGGCTACAGAAGGCCTTTGGCTATGTTTGTGGTATAGGTACCTAGTCTAATTACAATATTTACAGAACTATAACAGTATAATAATTTCTTTTCTTAATTTTATTATTTATTAATTTTATTTTTTTTTTAATTAAATGGTATAAGCTTGCTTCTTTTAGGAACTTTATTAAATTCGTTAGATTGGTATTGGTAGGGTTGGTTAGTGATGAGAGTGGATTGGTATTTTTGAAAAATTATTGACGTAAATTCCTTAGGGTTGGGGATGGACAGTCTAAAAGGGTATGTTGGACAGAGATCGGAGTGCTATTTTGGCAGTGTGTACAGTTGTTACTTTTAGTGTGGTCTAAAAGGTGCTCTTGAGAAAATTTTGTATGGCCTAGTCTAAGTCGAATTATTTTTATTTGATTTTGTCTGGAAATAATATTATGATCAATTAGTTTACTAAATTGCTCGAGGGTAGTTTGGTTTTGGTTTAAAGATTGATACCAGTTGGATGTTTGACTGATTCTCCTCAGTTTTAAGTTTGCCAGATTATTTTTTAATACCCTGTTATGGTCATCCGTATTCAGGTTTTGAGTGTAGGTCAGGACAAATTTAAAAGCCTCTTTGGCTTTCTGATCAGCAAGCTCGTTACCCTTGATACCTTTGTGTCCAGGGACCCATAGTAGTCGTATTTTAGGATATAGTTGCATAAGTTGTGATCTAATCCTAGCTTCGTAATAGTTGTGGTTACTGATATTGTTGATTGCTTTTAAAGAAGACACTGAATCTGAGCAGACTATAAATTTTCCGCGTTTAGTTTTTGCTATTTTAATTGCTTTATAGATTGCTATAATTTCAGTGGAATAAATTGATGCGTCATTTGTTAGTAGTCCAATTTTAAATGGTTCGGTTTCTGATGTAATTGCATGTGTGGTTGCATTATGTGTTTTTAATCCGTCGGTGTATAGGAATGTGTGTTTATTAAATTTGTTTTTTATATTGAGAAAGTGTTGGACAAACATGAATTTATTGGTGTTATGCATGTCTAATTTAGAAAGTTCAGTGTTTATTGTGTCTTGTCGAAATTTCCATGGAGGTTGGTTTGACTTGACTTCAGGGATGGGATGAAGATTAATGTTATGTTGCTGGCATAGTTTTACTGAATTTATAACTGCGGAGGGAATTTTTGTTTTACAGTTAAGTTTTTTATTTGTTGTTTTTGAGATTTTGTTCAAAGGTGAGTCATTTGAAAAGGTAAGGTTTTTTATTAATTTAGCTTGTAGGAAATCCCGTCGTTCTATGATTGTGTTTATATTGGCTTCTGATAATAAATGAAAGGTTTGGGTTGTTCTGAAAGCTCCCAGAGCTGATCTTGTTGCACAGTTTAGAATAGTTTGTATGGGTTTTAAGTGTGTTTTTGGGCAGTTACCATAAAACATTAGACCATAATCCACTTTTGAGATGATGAGTGCTTTAGTTAGTAGTATTAGAGTGTGTGTATTGCAGTTGAATTTAGGGTTTGAGAGGCATTTGATTATACTAAGTTTTTTTGTTAAAGATGAAAGTAAAGTATCAATATGTTTTGTCCATCTATATTTTGAGTCTATTGTGAGACCTAAAATCTTCATATAGCTTACTTTTGGCATTATAAAATTGCTTGTTGATATATTGGATATACATTCGTGCTTTCTACAAATTGGTAGGTGTTTGCATTTGGAAGGAGATAATGATGAGCCGAAAAAAGCACACCATTGGTTGATACTGACGAATAAATTATCAAGATTTTTTGTCTCCTGTCTTTGTTTTTGATTGAATCTTATTATAATGTGGAAGTCGTCAGCATAGGCTACGAATGAAAGGTCTCGTTTTATGGTAATTAAATTGCAAAGCTTGTTGTAGGCGATAAGGAATAATATTACGGAAATGGGTGAGCCTTGTGGGATGCCGTTATGGAGTGGAAAGGTTTCAGATATATTCTTGTGAATACGACACTTAATTTTTCTGTTTTTCATGAAATTAATAATATATTTTACGATCCTGGGTCCTATATTCCATTCTTGTTATTGAGTAATTATTGCATGGATGCCGATTTTGTCAAATGCTTTGCTAAAGTCCAAGGAAAGGATTGAGATATGTTGTTTGTGTGAAAGGGAGTCTGTTATTAGATGATCTAAATATGCTAGATTGTCTACAACTGATTTCCTTTGTTTAAAACCGACTTGGTTGGTATGTATCAGTTTCTTTGTTCGGACAAACCACCATAGTCTTTTGGCAATAATCTTATCCAGAACTTTAGCCAAACAAGAGTTTAGAGATATTGGTCGATAGGAGTCTATTGTTGTTTTACTAGAGTGTGGCTTTAATATAGGAATGGTAAGACTAGTTTTGTAAGTTTGAGGTATAAACTGGTTGAATATATTATTGTAGTGATTAAGTATTCTATTTTTAACTATTGAAGAGAGATTGGAGATCATAGGATAAGTGATACGGTCAATGCCAGGCGTATGTCCCTTTAAGCTAGTGAGTGCTGAGTGTAGTTCTACAGCAGATATGTCGGATTCTATTTGATGTGCCGTCCGAGACGGGCAAGCAATGTACGGAAAAGTATTCGCGTATTTGTTGTTTATAAAAGTGTCGGGAAAGTTGGAATCATTGGATTGATCAGACCAAAATTTTGCAAAGCAATTAGCTATTTCGAAATTATCGGAGGTTGGGATATCAGATATGGGGCTATTTATTATATGGATTTGCTTTGTTGTTGTGAGGCCACAAAAGCGCCTAATATTAGACCAGATTTTGCTTGTGGGAGTAAGGGGTTGAATTTCGGAGCTGAAATTTTAGAGAGATTCTTTTTTAGCTATTTTGAGCTCTCTTCTGAATTTTGCTGCAGCTTTACGAAAATTTATTATGTTATCGTTTGTTATATATTTTTTAAGTTTGTTGGCAGCACTTTTTATACCCTGTGCCCGTAGGGTAAAAAGGGTATATTAGGTTTGTGCAAAGTATGTAACATACAGAAGGAAGCATCTCCGACCCCATAAAGTATATATATTCTTGATCAGCATGACGAGAGAAATCGATCTAGACATGTCCGTCCGTCCGTCCGTCTGTCCGTCTGTCCGTCCGTCCGTCTGTCCGTCCGTCTGGATGAACGCAAGGATCTCAGAAACTATAAAAGCTAGAATAACCAAAGTTAGCATCCAGATTCTCCTAGGTCCGAGAAAGGACGAGTTTAGTTTATTTTTTGGAATTTTCCCCCCCTTCCCCCGCTACAGAATTTCGTCAATAGCGTCCACATTTCAAATGCTACCTAAACCAAACTTTGCACACATAATTTATATATAATTGTCTACTGTTGTTCATAATTTTATTCAATTCGGTCAATTCTAAGAAAAGTAATTAGCAAAACGAATTCTCGCCAGTACAACCCCCACAAACTGCAGCAACAAGTTCGCTCTTCTTCTTCCTCTTTCTGCTGCTGCTATGGGCGCATATAACTCAGTGACGGAAGTTTACCTGGGTACAGGGTATTACACTGTCGGGCTTGCTCGACTGTAGCGTTCTCTCTTGTTTTTATACTCTGTACATGAAATGTACAAGAGTATATTAGGTTTGCGGGAGCTGAAAAATGTAACAGGCAGAAGGAGGCGTGGCAGACCCCACAAAGTATATATATTCTTGATCAGCATGACGAGACGAGTCGATCTAGCCCTGTCTGTCTGTCTGTCCGTCTGTCCGTCCGTATGAACACCTGGATCTCAGAGACTATAAGAGATAGAGACACCAAATTTTGCACAAAGATGCGTTATGTGTGTATTCTATACGAGTTTGTTTTATTTTTTTGATTTTCCCCCCCACTTCCCCCCTATGGGGGTTTTCCCGATTTTCCATTCGTATAATCGCCTATATCTCGGAGACTATAAGACCTAGGAACACCAAATTTTAGTCCCAGATGCCTTATGTGAATTCGCAGAAAATGTATATTTTGGAATTCCCCTCCCTCCCCCCTCTACCCCGCAAATGCGATTTTCTCTAACTCCCGTAATTCTTGGAATTTCGAACTAAAATTTTGGAAATACCCCCAGTTGGTTATTATGTGTCCGTATGCCAAATTTCATTATGATAGACCGATTTAACAAGAAGTTATAGCCATAAATATAATTGCTGCTGCAGCGCTGCCCGCGACTGTTATTGATACTGGTGCTTTGGTTGACTGCACACATGTTTACACAGACACGAATAGATGCGCATAGGCATACATACACTCACACAGACGCAATTGCTATGTAAATGTGCAATTATACACCCTTTACGTGAGTTCGAATACCGAGAGAGGTAAAATCGATCAAATTTCTTTTTTTTATTTTCTTAATTTTTTTATTTTTATACCCTGTACCCGTAGGGTAAAAAGGGTATATTAGGTTTGTGCAAAGTATGTAACATGCAGAAGGAAGCATCTCCGACCCCATAAAGTATATATATTCTGAATCAGCATGACGAGAGAAATCGATCTAGACATGTCCGTCCGTCCGTCTGTCCGTCTGTCCGTCCGTCTGGATGAACGCAAGGATCTCAGAAACTATAAAAGCTAGAATAACCAAAGTTGGCATCCAGATTCTCCTAGGTCCGAGAAAGGACGAGTTGATTTTATTTTTTGGAATTTCCCCCCCCCTTCCCCCGCTACAGAATTTCGTTAATAGCGTCCACATTTCAAATGCTACCTAAACCAAACTTTGCACACATTATTTATATATAATTGTCTACTGTTCTTTAAAGTTTTATTTAATTCGGTCAATTCTAAGAAAAGTTATTAGCAAAACAAATTCTCGCCAGTACAACCCCACCAAACTGCAGCAACAAGTTCGCTCTTCTTCTTCCTCTTTTTGCTGCTGCTATGGGCGCATATAACTCAGTTTACCTGGGTACAGGGTATTACACTGTCGGGCTTGCTCGACTGTAGCGTTCTCTCTTGTTTTATTTTCTATAATTATTGTAAACATATGTACAGAGTATTTCAAAGTCGGGACACCCGACTTTAGCTTTTTTACTTGTTTCATTATTCAGGTTTTGTAGTTTCTGGTTCCACCATGGTACATTTTTGCTCGGTCTGTTTGTAGAGGTCTGTGGGATAGCAAGGTGTGCGCCTTGTAGTATAATTTTATTAAGGTTGGATGCTTCTTTATTTATATTGTTAGAGTAGGGATTGAGAAAATGAAATGAGTCAGTTTTTATTTGATATTTTGACCAGTCAGCCTGATTTAGTTTGAAAATTGGTTTAATTTGTGTAGTAGTCTGTTTATTGTTGTGAAAGAGGGCTATAACTATTGGGTAGTGGTCGCTGCCATGTAGATCATCTAGGATATGCCAATGGGCATCATTAAATAAGTCTGGAGTACAAAAGGAGATATCAATGTGTGTGTATGTGTTATGTGTCGAGAAATGTGTAGCTGATTTATCATTTAATAATATGTAGTTAGTGTTGTTTAAAAAGTTTGTGATAGTTTTGCCTCTTGAGTTGTTTTTTGGAGAGCCCCATAGCGTACCCCAACTGTTAAAGTCCCCCAAAATTAGTGCGCTGGTATTGTTGTTGAAATTCAGTACATTATGTAAGTTGGTTTCATTAAAGGTTTGGTGGGGAGGAATATAGGCTGATATTAGATTGAATTTTTTATTTGATTTAATTTCAATGGCTGTTGCATCAAAGTCCTGGGGAAGTAATATTTCTTTGTTTTGTATTGAATTGTGTATTAAACAAGAAAGGAATGCTAAAGTCGAGAAGGCTCAACTCTTAAATACCCTGTACCACCCCACAAAAAAGTAATTAAATTAATTAAGTAATTTAATTAAATTAATTAACTAAATTAATTTAATTAATTAACTAAATATTAACTAATTAAATATAAAATATTCCATGCATGCATACATACATTTACAATTACATCAGAATCGTGTCTATGCGTGTTTGTGTACTTGTACATATGTATGTATGTGTGCATTGAGCCTGGTTATATGGCTATAACTTTCTTTCCGATCATTCTATCATAATGAGACTTGGTATACGGTTATATAATTACTAACCTAATGTGACTACCAAATTTTAGTTCAAAATTCCAAGAATTACGGGAGTTATAGAAAATCGTTAATAGGGGGGGAGTGGGGGGGTGGATCAGAAAAAATGAACAAACTCGTCCTTTCTCGGTCTCAGGAGAATCTGTATACCAAGTTTGGTTATTCTAGCTCTTATACTTTCGGAGATCCTTCATACAGACAGACAGACGGACAGACAGACGGACAGACAGACGGACAGACAGACGGACAGACGGACATGGCTATATCGACTCGGCTTGTCATGCTGATCAAGAATATATATACTTTGTGGGGTCTACCAAGCCTCCTTCTGTGTGTTCCATGTGCACTCGCACTAAACTAATATACCCTTGTACCCTTTGGGTACAGGGTATAAATAGCGGTACCTCCAAAACTGGGCGAGTAGTTAATAGAATAAAGTGAGTAGTTAGCAGGAATTGGAATGTTATTTGGGTTATGTAGGTGAGTTTCTTGTAATGCTATTATGTGTGGGTGTTCATTTTTATACCCTGTACCCGTAGGGTAAAAAGGGTATATTAGGTTTGTGCAAAGTATGTAACATACAGAAGGAAGCATCTCCGACCCCATAAAGTATATATATTCTTGATCAGCATGACGAGAGAAATCGATCTAGACATGTCCGTCCGTCCGTCCGTCTGTCCGTCTGTCCGTCCGTCTGGATGAACGCGAGGATCTCAGAAACTATAAAAGCTAGAATAACCAAAGTTGGCATCCAGATTCTCCTAGGTCCGAGAAAGGACGAGTTTATTTTATTTTTTGGAATTTTCCCCCCCTTCCCCCGCTACAGAATTTCGTCAATAGCGTCCACATTTCAAATGCTACCTAAACCAAACTTTACACACATAATTTATATATAATTGTCTACTGTTGTTCAAAATTTTATTCAATTCGGTCAATTCTAAGAAAAGTTATTAGCGAAACAAATTCTCGCCAGTACAACCCCCACAAACTGCAGCAACAAGTTCGCTCTTCTTCTTCCTCCTCTTTTTGCTGCTGCTTTGGGCGCATATAACTCAGTGACGGAAGTTTACCTGGGTACAGGGTATTACACTGTCGGGCTTGCTCGACTGTAGCGTTCTCTCTTGTTTATAATTATTTGTAGTTCACTGTAGTTGTTAATGTTCGCGTATATTCCATTGTAAAATAATAATGGTCATGGGGAATACAAAAGGATTTTATTTTCTTAATATTAAAGTATTAATTGATATTTGCTACAGTGATAAGCGGTGCTGTATGGGGTATTAAGATTCCATTGCATCAGAGTTGTCGTCAGTTTCGGGGTGTGGCTTGGATTTATTAGTAGACTTGCATTTTAGTTTTTGAAGTGCTCGTTTTGATGTTGAGCGTGGTATGATTGATGATGATTCTATGATTCTTTTTTTATTGGAAAGGATGTACTTCAAGGGTACTTTGATAAAAGTTTGGTTAGGTTCTGCAAACGAGGACGTTCTCAATTCGACTGTATTGTTCATTGTTACCTCAGAACTTTAGACAGTGTAAACCGATTTAAATGATTCCTTTTGTATTTAAAAGCTGATGATTTCCATGTGGTCCCATTGCAATTTGGTCGAGCTCTGACAATGGCATCCATGAGAAAACAGCATAAGTCTTAAATTTGTATTAAGTATGTGCAAGGCAAATGAACGAATAACTTTATATCACGATAACCGATTTCTATGATTCTTTTTTTATTGGAAAGGATGTACTTCAAGGGTACTTTGATAAAAGTTTGGTTAGGTTCTGCAAACGAGGACGTTCTCAATTCGACTGTATTTTTCATTGCTACCTCAGAACTTTCGACTGTGTAAACCGATTTTGATGATTCCTTTTGAAAGCTGATGATTCCCATGTGGTCCCATTTCAATTTAGTCCAATTCTGACAATGGCATCCATGAGAAATCCATATAATTCTTAAAACATACAAAATGTTCATGGGTTTTAGATATCATGCGAAGGCACCCGGTAGATGAGTGTCAAATTTAAATGAGATATCATGTGAAATAGTATTTCGATTTCAGTATAATGCCGTCGAAAAAATCTAACCGTAACAATGCGTGTAGCAAAAATACACGACCCCAGCGTTCTAAAAGCTCAAAAGTCAGAAGAACAAACTGCAACAAGAGCCGTAACTCAACAAATCAGAACAGAAGATATTCGCAGACGACAGACAGGCAGTGTGATGAACGTTTTCGACAAATTATATTGAGAACAAGAGTGCTCGATTCAGTCTTTGTATATCCACGACGAATTCCTTAGAACATGAAAAGTTCGCAAGACTCCTCTGTTGAAAGAGGAGTTTCTCCATGACTTCTTTTGCTTCATTTAAGCGGCGCTGTCTCATATGAGAAACACGTTTATTAGGTCTACCCATATTCATACACATTAGTTAGTGTACTTCACATTCACTAAAAATCCAAAAACAAACAACAATTTAAACAAAAAAAAAACCGATTTCGAACTATTAACAGGCACTAAAAAGTAAAAAATAATTGCGTATTCTTCTACAACTTAATATTCAATATATAATGTATATACAATTATGTTATTTTTGGAGTCGGTGTCAGCCAAGGAAACACAATATATCAATCAATCTACCAGTAATAAGAGAATACTTTAAGAAATACTTTTTTTACAAATTAACTTTTATACGAACGACAACATTAAACACAAGTAATTACCGTAAGAATGACGTAGTAGATATAGAAAGAGAAAATAATCTGAAATGGTTCGTAATGAAGTGGCTCTTTCTCTTGACTGGCGCGGCGCGCGACCGCTGACACCGACTCCAAAAAGAACAATTAACAGTCGATGATCGTTACACGGGAATACACAAGCGTTGTCCAGCGAAGCCCTAACCAGTCTGCGTGGTTAGTGAGGCTCTGGTATTTAACAGTCCAGATCGTTACAGTCGATGATCGCTACATGGGAATATACAAGTGTACATTCATTTCTGCTACAGCTGTACAAAAAGCTATGAAATGGACGAACTCCTAGGGGTGCTTATGAGTAATTAATAATGTGGCCAGAAAGTTCACATTTTTAACGGCCAATGTAAAACTTAAATTAAAACTAAATGTTTAAGCTAATATGTTCGATTCTCCTCCAACAATATGTATTTGGTGATTTGGTTCCTATTGAGGACACTAAATGAGCATGCTTTTACTTCGGGCAAACCTTTTTTCCAACCAAATTATACAACAAGACAATGCTTCATATCAATAAACATCAATTTAAACAAAAAAAAAAAACCGATTTCGAACTATTAACAGGCACTAAAAAGTAAAAAATAATTGCGTATTCTTCTACAACTTAATATTCAATATATAATGTATATACAATTATGTTATTTTTGGAGTCGCTGTCAGCCAAGGAAACACAATATATCAATCAATCTACCAGTAATAAGAGAATACTTTAAGAAATACTTTTTTTACAAATTAACTTTTATACGAACGACAACATTAAACACAAGTAATTACCGTAAGAATGACGTAGTAGATATAGAAAGAGAAAAGAATCTGAAATGGTTCGTAATGAAGTGGCTCTTTCTCTTGACTGGCGCGGCGCGCGACCGCTGACACCGACTCCAAAAAGAACAATTAACTGTCGATGATCGTTACACGGGAATACACAAGCGTTGTCCAGCGAAGCCCTAACCAGTCTGCGTGGTTAGTGAGGCTCTGGTATTTAACAGTCCAGATCGTTACAGTCGATGATCGCTACATGGGAATATACAAGTGTACATTCATTTCTGCTACAGCTGTACAAAAAGCTATGAAATGGACGAACTCCTAGGGGTGCTTATGAGTAATTAATAATGTGGCCAGAAAGTTCACATTTTTAACGGCCAATGTAAAAATTAAATTAAAACTAAATGTTTAAGCTAATATGTTCGATTCTCCTCCAACAATATGTATTTGGTGATTTGGTTCCTATTGAGGACACTAAATGAGCAAATTCTACAACAAGACAATGCTTCATATCAATAAACAACAATTTAAACAAAAAAAAAAAACCGATTTCAAACTATTAACAGGCACTAAAAAGTAAAAAATAATTGCGTATTCTTCTACAACTTAATATTCAATATATAATGTATATACAATTATTGTTTGGAGTCGGTGTCAGCGGTCGCGCGCCGCGCCAGTCAAGAGAAAGAGCCACTTCATTACGAACCATTTCAGATTCTTTTCTCTTTCTATATCTACTACGTCATTCTTACGGTAATTACTTGTGTTTAATGTTGTCGTTCGTATAAAAGTTAATTTGTAAAAAAAGTATTTCTTAAAGTATTCTCTTATTACTGGTAGATTGATTGATATATTGTGTTTCCTTGGCTGACAGCGACTCCAAAAATAACATAATTGTATATACATTATATATTGAATATTAAGTTGTAGAAGAATACGCAATTATTTTTTACTTTTTAGTGCCTGTTAATAGTTCGAAATCGGTTTTTTTTTTGTTTAAATTGTTGTTTATTGATATGAAGCATTGTCTTGTTGTATAATTTGGTTGGAAAAAAGGTTTGCCCGAAGTAAAAGCATGCTCATTTAGTGTCCTCAATAGGAACCAAATCACCAAATACATATTGTTGGAGGAGAATCGAACATATTAGCTTAAACATTTAGTTTTAATTTAAGTTTTACATTGGCCGTTAAAAATGTGAACTTTCTGGCCACATTATTAATTACTCATAAGCACCCCTAGGAGTTCGTCCATTTCATAGCTTTTTGTACAGCTGTAGCAGAAATGAATGTACACTTGTATATTCCCATGTAGCGATCATCGACTGTAACGATCTGGACTGTTAAATACCAGAGCCTCACTAACCACGCAGACTGGTTAGGGCTTCGCTGGACAACGCTTGTGTATTCCCGTGTAACGATCATCGACAGTTAATTGTTCTTTTTGGAGTCGGTGTCAGCGGTCGCGCGCCGCGCCAGTCAAGAGAAAGAGCCACTTCATTACGAACCATTTCAGATTCTTTTCTCTTTCTATATCTACTACGTCATTCTTACGGTAATTACTTGTGTTTAATGTTGTCGTTCGTATAAAAGTTAATTTGTAAAAAAAGTATTTCTTAAAGTATTCTCTTATTACTGGTAGATTGATTGATATATTGTGTTTCCTTGGCTGACAGCGACTCCAAAAATAACATAATTGTATATACATTATATATTGAATATTAAGTTGTAGAAGAATACGCAATTATTTTTTACTTTTTAGTGCCTGTTAATAGTTCGAAATCGGTTTTTTTTTTGTTTAAATTGTTGTTTATTGATATGAAGCATTGTCTTGTTGTATAATTTGGTTGGAAAAAAGGTTTGCCCGAAGTAAAAGCATGCTCATTTAGTGTCCTCAATAGGAACCAAATCACCAAATACATATTGTTGGAGGAGAATCGAACATATTAGCTTAAACATTTAGTTTTAATTTAAGTTTTACATTGGCCGTTAAAAATGTGAACTTTCTGGCCACATTATTAATTACTCATAAGCCCCCCTAGGAGTTCGTTCATTTCATAGCTTTTTGTACAGCTGTAGCAGAAATGAATGTACACTTGTATATTCCCATGTAGCGATCATCGACTGTAACGATCTGGACTGTTAAATACCAGAGCCTCACTAACCACGCAGACTGGTTAGGGCTTCGCTGGACAACGCTTGTGTATTCCCGTGTAACGATCATCGACTGTTAAATGCCGGAGCCTCGCTAACCATGCAGACTGGTTAGGGCTTTGCTGGACAACGCTTGTGTGTTTCCGTGTAACGATGTCGACTATTAAGTGCCGGAGCCTTGCTTCGCCGGAGAACGCCATTTCCAGAGCAACGCTGCCGCCAGAACTTCGCTAGCCACGTACAAATCGGCTAGGTCTTCGCTGGGACACATATTGAGCTTCGGTAGTCACACACTGACTAGAGCTCATTTATTTATATACATACATACAACATCTACTCAATAATGGTTCATATTATTTCATCAAAGGTGGATGATGATACCAAGCTACAGTATGATGAAAGGCAACTTTTTGAGACTCTTCCATCTTAGGAAGACTACGGCAAGTTTATTATGCATCCATGCCAATTCTTGCAGAGTCGTGCAAAAGGCGCAACATTCGGAAAACTACAGGAAACTAGACTCTAGTTAGACTAGTTAGACTCTTGCTCTGAAGTCAATCTATTCACAGAGGAGACGGCCAAGCGCTTACCGTGAGCGGTATCTCAAATGATGTTCAGCGTATACACTATCACGTGTCAACGACGATAAGGAAGCTGAAGGAAGCTGAAGGAAGCTGAAGGAAGCTGTACATGCTGATCCACTGTTTTATGAATCAAACAAGATAAATATTCTTATAAACACCGACGGATTTTTTGACGCTATCCGAATTGGAAAAATCTCTTTAGGGCTAGGCAACCCGTGTCTGTTAAATACCGCATTTGGTTGGATAGTGGGAGGAAATACAGCTGCGTCTTCACCATTAAACCAGCATTACCAACGTCTGCTAGTACAGGAGTCTCCTACACTCGCTAGGATAATGGAACGATTTTGGAAACTTGAAGAGTTCCGCACACCAGCATCCAAACTTACCACAGAGGAACAACTCTGCTAGGATCACTATAGTAACACTATAGTAACTACTTGTATAGTATCTATTTTCAACGATGGTCGTATGCAAGTGCGCTTACTATTCAAAGAAGCACGAACGAATTTGGGAAATTCTTACGATACCGCCTACCAACGCTTTATGGCGCTCGAGCGACGATTTAACAGAAACGATGAGTTGAAGAGTGCATATGCAAGCTTCATAAATGAGTATTTAACTTTAGGGCATATGTCACTACTTCAGAATCGAGATGAAAGTCAACCGCATTTTTATACTCTGTACATAAAATGTACAGAAGTATATTAGGTTTGCGGGAGCTGAAAATGTAACAGGCAGAAGAAGGCGTGGCAGACCCCACAAAGTATATATATTCTTGATCAGCATGACGAGACGAGTCGATCTAGCCCTGTCTGTCCGTCCGTATGTACACCTGGATCTCAGAGACTATAAGAAACAGAGACACAAAATTTTGCACAAAGATGCCTTATGAGTGTATTCTATACGAGTTTTTTTTTATTTTTTTGATTTTCCCCCCACTTCCCCCCTATTGGGGTTTTCCCGATTTTCCATTCGTATAATCGCCTACAAGTATATATCGGAGACTATAAGACCTAGGAACACCAAATTTTAGTCCAAGGTGCCTTGTGTGAATACGCAGAAAATGTATATTTTGGAATTTCCCTCTGTCTCCCTTCTCCACCGAAAATTGCGATTTTCTCTAACTCCCGTAATTCTTGGAATTTCAAACTAAAATTTTGAAAATACCCCCAGTTGGTTATTATGTGGCCGTATGCTAAGTTTTACTATGATAGACCAATTTAACAAGAAGTTATAGCCATAAATATATTTGCTGCTGCAGCGCTGCCTTTTACGTGAGTTCGAATACCGAGAAAGGTAAAATCGATCAAAAATTTTTTGTTTTAATTTTCTGAATTTTTATAGCCTGTACCCAAAGGGTGAAAGGCTATACTAGTTTTGTGCGCATGTATGTAACACACAGAAGGAGGCGTGGCAGACCCCACAAAGTATATATATTCTTGATCAGGATGAGAAGACGAGTCGATATAGCCATGTCCGTCTGTCTGTATGAGCGCAAGGTTCTCAGTAAGTACAAAAGCTAGGATAACCAAAATTGGTATCAAGGTTCCTATAAGCCCTAGGCAGAACGAGTTTGTTTATTTTTTCTGATACACCCCCCACTCCCCCGCAATTCGTGTTTTTTCTTATAACTTCCGTAATTCTCGGAATTTTGAAATCAATTTTGGTAGGTACATCCAGTTAGTACTAATGTGTCCGTGTGCCAAATTTCATCATGATAGGTCAATTCTGAAGAAAGTTATAGCCATAAGTAAAATCGCTGCTCATGCGCTGGCTGCAGCTCTGTCGGCAGCGCTGCCCGCAGCTGTTGTTGTTGTTGCTGCTTTTGTTCAACTTTGTGCTGCATACATACACGCATATAAACACGCATAGGTACGTGATGTAAATGTATGCTGTTTAAACTGAACATAAACATGTATTCTAATTTAATTTAATTAATTAATTCATTCATTTTTTTTAATAATTTAATTTTTTTTTACATTTTTTTTTTTTTACATTTTTTCTTTTTGTGGAGAGTACAGGCTATTTTACTGTCGGGCTTGCTCGACTGTAGCGTTCTATCTTGTTTTTATTATCTATAATTATTGTAAACATATGTACAGAGTATTTCAAAGTCGGGACACCCGACCTTAGCTTTTTTGCTTGTTTTATACTCCAAAGCTTGACTACGAAATTACGTGTCTTTTTTTACGGTTGACCCAAATCATTCTCCGGCTAATCTTTGAATGATATATTAATGGTGGGCCCAACAATACAACAGGATCTAGTTACAACTCGGTTAAAGTTCCGGTTAAATGAGTTTGTTCTTACTGGTGACATTACGAAGATGGTGGACCAGCTTATACTTTGGAGGGGTTACTTCTCCAGACAGACAAAATTCAAATGTACCAATTAAGGACAAGAACATACGATCTATCATCAGAACCATTCTTAGCGATTTGAAGTCTGCATCATCTCGCAAGTATATTCGAATCAGAATTTCCTGTTGGCGCATCGGTTCTTCGCACAGATTTATACGTTGACGATCAAATTACAGGTGCAGACACCGTGAAGGAACTACAAGAGAAGAAAGATCAGATCACGGCATTATTGGGTAAAGCATATTTACCGATAACAGCAACACAAAGCAGTTCATTAATCCATCCACGAATGAAATTCCTATTAAGGTTGAGGAAATAGATACAGCAAAGACTCTTGGCATATCTGAAGGCCAAAGCAAAACTGCATTGTTTATCTGTACAATCTGCAACCTAAACAACAAATGTTTGACGCTCTTGGCTTGATCCAATCACAATAAGATGCAAAATACTCTTGCAGGATCTATACATTTTAGGGCGAAGTACACGGCTTTGCTGATGCCTCAGCGCGCGCTTATGGCTGTTGTATTTACATTCGAGTGCAAATTGACTCTCAAGTACACACAAATTTGTTGATAGCAAAATTTAGAGTCACGTCCATTAAGGTCCAGTCTCTACCGAGGATAGATTTATGTGCAGCTGTACTACTTAGCAAAACATTTCGAAAATTTCATCACATAATTCTTCCCTATATAAGCGATATCTCCTTTTGGAAAGACTTAAGGACAATGGTTGACAATGCATTCCTCTAAGTTAAAGTGCTTCGTTGCCAATCGAATTTCTGAATTACAAGAACACGTAGGCAATATACAGTGGCGACACGTCCCATCCGCTAAGAATCCTGCTGACATGTATCAAGATGATGCCACACATTTGAATTGGAAACCAATATGTGGCAAAGAATCAGAATCGATCATTGACAATATTATCGACAACATTATCTTCACACATGCGCACTCTACGTATTTTATCATTTATTTACAGAGCATTTAATAAAATTCAACCAAATCATATACTCAAAGCTAGCGATGTCGTAAACGTACAAGTTACTGAGCTAAAAGTTACATTTTGGCGTCTAATAGGGCATATACAGCAGTCAGCATATTGTGACGAGATTAACGTATTAAGCACAGCATGCAGAGCAGAATAGAAATACCTTGTGTTGGAGGGTGGCTAGCCAGATCAGAGTTACCATTCGATGCCAAGTTTCTAGCCAATATACCCTCATCTCATCGTTTTACTCGTACCTACATAAAGTTTTTACATCATCAGCACTTACATGCCCACCCCAAGGTTCTCATTTCCATGCTAAGGGAGAAATTATGGGTCATAAATGCAAGAACAGTCGTTCGCCAGGTCGTTCGCTCTTGTATTCACTGTTTCCATTACAAACCTCTTTTAATGGGGCAGTTGATGGGAGATCTACCGGCAAACCACCTTTGAGGTGAACGTCCATTTTTGATAACAGTCATCGATTTTTGTGGTCTCTTGACAACTCATCGACTACGTGGACGATCAACGTATAAAACATACCCAGCTATTTTTGTATGTTTCGCAACAAAGTCGATTCATATTCATATAAGAGAGTTTTCAGGGAAGGCTAGCGAATTCAGCTCATAGGGTCAGTAGATAGAATTCTAAAAATGTACGAAGGTCAGAAAAATTTACCAAAATATTTTGCTATTTTACATACAATTAGTCATAAAATCGTCGGCGATACTGCGCTGGAGTCATATCGTACACCTCATAACTGGGTGAGAACTAGGCGTTGTCTGATGCAACATTGCGCAGATAAGAGAGATATTGGTACTCTAGAATACCAATTAATCACATTAGTTCAAGGCAGAGATAACATAACATGCTATTATCAAAATATCTATGAAATTATTTCACTGTTTGATACTCTAATTGATTGTTTAGAGTATCAGGAAGAAGCGTTGTTGGCAAACTCTTATAGAGATAAGGCATTAGACACGTTTATAAGAGGATTAAACGGTAACGTGCCAAGTTCGTTGAGTGTTAAAAGCCATACAAGCTTGCAAGAGGCCTTGCATATTTGCCTTAAGCTAAAAAATTTGAATTACTGTTCGAGTCAGGCTAAAACCATGCAACTTGTCGGAGTATGCTAGACGTGCTCAGCTTAACTATTTTAATGGTGGAGGTAGACAATTATTGGACTAGTTCGTAACTTTTTTCCACAAATAGCACATTTTGGTCAGGGTAATCCTACGTTTGCACAACAGCAACCACAATTTCCACCCGCACTACCGCCAAGACGGCAACCTCCACCTACACCAATGAAGGTAGATAATTCAATCCAAATGCGTCAAGTAAATTATCAGAACAGACCACAACAGAATTGTTCAAATTCAGCAAGGCCACATCATTTTTTCAGTCAACAAGCACCACAACATTCACACAGATGGAAACCTGGCCAATAATGAAGCTCAAATAGAGAGATGGTGTCAACACTTCATGGAGATCAGCAACACTGCCACACTAAGCAGTAATGATGACTACAGAGGTATTGCACCGACAAATGGGAGAATCTCGTCCACACCACTATCAACCAGAGAAATCGGTAACGCAATAATGAAACTGAAGAACAATAGGGCAGCTGGAGAAGACGGCATACCAGCCGAACTCCTCCAAGCTGACACCCAGCTGATGGCGGAAATATAATATATACCACACTTCGGTGGTATATGGGAGAGCCAACAGATTCCAACTACCTGGAATAGCGGAACCATTGTAAAACAAGAAGAAAAGCTAAAGTCGGGTTTCCCTACTTTGAAATGCTCTGTACATATGTTTACAATAATTATATAAATTAAAAAAATTACGAGAGTTAAAAAAAAATTTTAATGCATTTTACCTCTCTAGGTATTCAAACTCACGTGAAGGGTGTATAATTGCACATTTACTTAGCAATTGCGTCTATGAATGTCTATACGCGCCTCTTCGTGTCTGTGTGAACATGTTTGCAGTCAATCAAAGCACCAGCATCAACAACATCTGCGCTTGAGCAGCATATATATTTATGGCTATAACTTCTTGTTAAATCGGTCTATAATAATGAAACTTGTCATACGGAGTTCGATGGATAAACACGTGCACATTTCCAGACAAACACTGGCTCTTCAACGTTGTGGTAGACGAGCTCATGAGGGAAATATGCAAATCCAAGCGTGGCACCACGTGGAGCTTCAACAGACATCTTGAAGACCTGGACTATGCGGACGACATCTGTATGATCTCTCACAGACGATGTGATATTCAATCCAAAGCTGATGACCTCGTGGACTCAGCCAGTCGAGTCGGGCTAGAAATAAACACGGCTAAAACAAAAGCGATGCGCTTCAATCACGCCAGCCAAGGAAACATCATCATATGTGGGAACCCAATCGAGTTTGTCGATAACTTCCCATACCTCGGCACCATTATCTCCAACAATGGTTGCGTGAACAAATATGTATCGAGGCGTCTTACCAAAGCCCGATCAGCATTCGAAAGACTGTATCGCATATGGAGAAGCGGACAGTTAGCAGAAAAACTAAACGGCGAATTTCAGGAATCAGGAATCAGGAATTATCCCATAAGAACATCACATGGGACACAGCTTGACAGACGGCCAGAAATAAAGTTAGATGGAAAATAATTGTAGAAGCCCTAAGCTTATCTGTGCAAAGCAGTAACAACAACAGCGGCGGGCACTGCTTGGTCATATATACATTAATGGCTATAACTTCCTGTTAAATCGGCCTATCATTATGAAACTTAGCATACGGACTCATAATCGCTAACTGGTCAGATTTTCAGAGTTTCAATAAAAAATTCCAAGAAATGCAGGAGTTATGGACAATCAGTGATTTTGGTGGAGAGGGGGGAGGGATATACAAGTGTATACATTTTCTGCGTATTCACATAAGGCATGTGGGACTAAAATTTGGTGTCCCTAGGTCTTATAGTCTCCGAGATATATGTGATTATACAAACGGAAATTCCCCCATAGGTGGGAAGTGGTGGGGAAAATAAAAAAAAAAAAAACAAGTAAAAAAGCTAAAGTCGGGTGTCCCGACTTTGAAATACTCTGTACATATGTTTACAATAATTATAGAAAATAAAAAAATTACGAAAATAAAAAAAAATTCAATGATCGATTTTACCTTTCTCGGTATTCGAACTCACGTAAAGGGTTTATAATTGCACATTTACATAGCAATTGCGTCTGTGTGAGTGTATGTATGCCTATGCGCATCTACACGAATAGATGCGTAAGCATTTTCGCAGTCAACCAACCAGCAACATCAACAACAGCCGCGGGCAGCGCTTGAGCAGCGCTGCAGCAGCAAATATATTTATGGCTATAACTTCTCGTTAAATCGGTCTATCATAGTGAAACTTGGCATACGGACACATAATAACAAACTGGGGGTATTTTCAAAATTTTAGTTCAAAATTCCAAGAATTACGGGAGTTAGAGAAAATCGCATTTTCGGGGTAGAGGGGGGAGGGAGAGAAATTCCAAAATATACATTTTCTGCGTATTCACACAAAGCATCTTGGACTAAAATTTGGTGTGCCTAGGTCTTATAGTCTCCGAGATATAGGCGATTATACGAATGGAAAATCGGGAAAACCCCCATAGGGGGGAAGTGGGGAGGGAAATCAAAAAAATAAAACAAACTCGTATAGAATACACACATAACGCATCTTTGTGCAAAATTTGGTGTCTCTATCTCTTATAGTCTCTGAGATCCAGGTGTTCATACGGACGGACAGACGGACAGACAGACAGACAGGGCTAGATCGACTCGTCTTGTCATGCTGATCAAGAATATATATACTTTGTGGGGTCTGCCACGCCTCCTTCTGCCTGTTACATTTTTCAGCTCCCGCAAACCTAATATACAAACTTGTACAGCGTACACACATAAGGCATATTTGTGCCAAATTTGGTGCCTCTATCTTTTATATTCTCTGAGATCCAGGTGTTCATACGGACAAACAGACAGGCATAGATCAACTCGTCTTGTCACGCTGGTGGAGAATATATGTACTTTGTTGGGTCCGCCAATTTTTGATTCAAATTTAGCAAATACCTCCAGTTTATGATTATGTATCCGTATGCCAAGTTTCATCATGATAGGTCAAACCCGAAGAAAGTTATAGCCATAAATAAAAAAAAGCTGCCCATGCTCTGCTTGCAACTCTGGCCGCAGCGCTGCCCACAGCTGTTGCTGCTTTGGTTCAACTTTGTGCTGCATATCAAATGAAAACAAGAAAGGATCGCTAAAGTCGAGCAGGCTGAACTCTTAAATACCCTGTACCACCCCACAAAAAAATAAATTAATTTAATTTTATTAATTTAATTAAATTAATTTAATTAATTAATTAAATTAAATTAATTTAATTAATTAACTAAATTATATATAAAATATTCCATACATGCATACATACATTTAATTAAATTAATTTAATTAATTAACTAAATTAAATATAAAATATTCCATACATGCATACATACATTTACATTTACATCAGAATCGTGTCTATGCGTGTTTGTGTACTTGTACATATGTATGTATGTGTGCATTGGGCATGGTTATATGGCTATAACTTTCTTTCTGATCAACCTATCATAACGCAACTTGGTATTCGGATATATAATTACTAACTGGATGTGTCTACCAAATTAGGAGGCGTGGCAGACCCCACAAAGTATATATATTCTTGATCAGGATGAGAAGACGAGTCGATATAGCCATGTCCGTCTGTCCGTCCGTCTGTATGAACACCTGGATCTCAGAGAATATAAAAGATAGAGGCACCAAATTTGGCACAAAGATGCCTTATGTGTGTACGCTGTACAAGTTTGTTTTATTATACTCTGTACATGAAATGTTCAAGAGTATATTAGGTTTGCGGGAGCTGAAAAATGTAACAGACAGAAGGAGGCGTGGCAGACCCCACAAAGTATATATATTCTTGATCGGCGTGACAAGACGAGTCCATCTAGCCCTGTCTGTCTGTCTGTCCGTCCGTATGAACATCTGGATCTTAGAGACTATAAGAGGTAGAGACACCAAACTTAACACACACATGCCATTCGTATAATCGCCTATATCTCGGAAACTATAAGACCTAGGAACCCCAGGATCGCATTTGCGGGGTAGAGGGGGGAGGGAGGGAAATTCCAAAATATACATTTTCTGCGTATTCACATAAGGCATCTTGGACTAAAATTTGGTGTGCCTAGGTCTTATAGTCTCCGAGATATAGGCGATTATACGAATGGAAAATCGGGAAAACCCCCATAGGGGGGAAGTGGGGAGGGAAATCAAAAAAATAAAACAAACTCGTATAGAATACACACATAACGCATCTTTGTGCAAAATTTGGTGTCTCTATCTCTTATAGTCTCTGAGATCCAGGTGTTCATACGGACGGACAGACGGACAGACAGACAGACAGGGCTAGATCGACTCGTCTTGTCACGCTGATCAAGAATATATATACTTTGTGGGGTCTGCCACGCCTCCTTCTGCCTGTTACATTTTTCAGCTCCCGCAAACCTAATATACTCTTGTACATTTCATGTACAGAGTATAATAAAACAAACTTGTACAGCGTACACACATAAGGCATCTTTGTGCCAAATTTGGTGCCTCTATCTTTTATATTCTCTGAGATCCAGGTGTTCATACAGACGGACGGACAGACGGACATGGCTATATCGACTCGTCTTCTCATCCTGATCAAGAATATATATACTTTGTGGGGTCTGCCACGCCTCCTTCTGCCTGTTACATTTTTCAGCTCCCGCAAACCTAATATACTCTTGTACATTTCATGTACAGAGTATAATAAAACAAACTTGTACAGCGTACACACATAAGGCATCTTTGTGCCAAATTTGGTGCCTCTATCTTTTATATTCTCTGAGATCCAGGTGTTCATACAGACGGACATGGCTATATCGACTCGTCTTGTCACGCTGATCAAGAATATATATACTTTGTGGGGTCTGCCACGCCTCCTTCTGCCTGTTACATTTTTCAGCTCCCGCAAACCTAATATACTCTTGTACATTTCATGTACAGAGTATAATAAAACAAACTTGTACAGCGTACACACATAAGGCATATTTGTGCCAAATTTGGTGCCTCTATCTTTTATATTCTCTGAGATCCAGGTGTTCATACGGACAGACAGACAGGCATAGATCAACTCGTCTTGTCACGCTGGTGGAGAATATATGTACTTTGTTGGGTCCGCCAATTTTTGATTCAAATTTAGCAAATACCTCCAGTTTATGATTATGTATCCGTATGCCAAGTTTCATCATGATAGGTCAAACCCGAAGAAAGTTATAGCCATAAATAAAAAAAAGCTGCCCATGCTCTGCTTGCAACTCTGGCCGCAGCGCTGCCCACAGCTGTTGCTGCTTTGGTTCAACTTTGTGCTGCATATCAAATGAAAACAAGAAAGGATCGCTAAAGTCGAGCAGGCTGAACTCTTAAATACCCTGTACCACCCCACAAAAAAATAAATTAATTTAATTTAATTAATTTAATTAAATTAATTTAATTAATTAACTAAATTAAATATAAAATATTCCATACATGCATACATACATTTAATTAAATTAATTTAATTAATTAACTAAATTAAATTTAAAATATTCCATACATGCATACATACATTTACATTTACATCAGAATCGTGTCTATGCGTGTTTGTGTACTTGTACATATGTATGTATGTGTGCATTGGGCATGGTTATATGGCTATAACTTTCTTTCTGATCAACCTATCATAACGCAACTTGGTATTCGGATATATAATTACTAACTGGATGTGTCTACCAAATTAGGAGGCGTGGCAGACCCCACAAAGTATATATATTCTTGATCAGGATGAGAAGACGAGTCGATATAGCCATGTCCGTCTGTCCGTCCGTCTGTATGAACGCAAGGTTCTCAGGAATTATAAGAGCTAGAACAACCAAACTTGGTATTCAGATTCTCCTAAGACCGAGAAAGTACGAGTTTATGTTTTTTTTTTCGAGCCCCCCCACTCCGCAATTCGTGTTTTTTCCCATAGCTTCCGTAATTTTGGAATTTTGTACTCAAATTTCGTAAATACCTCCAGTTAGTGAATATATATGCATGTGTTGAATATTTTATATTTAATTTAATTAATTAATTAAATTAATAAAAAACAAGTAAAAAGCTAAAGTCGGGTGTCCCGACTTTAAAATACTCTGTACATATGTTTACAATAATTATAGAAATTAAACAAGAAAGGAATGCTAAAGTCGAGCAGGCTCAACTCTTAAATACCCTGTACCACCCCACAAAAAACAAATTAAATTAATTAAATTAAATTAATTATTTAAATTAAATTTAAAATGTTCCAAACATACATTTACATTTACAGCAGAATCCTGCCTATGCCATAATTATGTCAAAGCAGCCTTGGGCATTGTTATATGGCTATAACTTTCTTTCTAATCAACCTATCATAATGAAACTTGGTATACGGATATATAATCACTAACTGGATGTGACTACCAAATTGTAGTTCAAATTACGGGAGTTATAGAATATCACGAATAAGGGGGAGTGGGAGGTGCATCAGAAAAAAAGAACAAACTCGTCCTTTCTCGGGCTCAGGAGAATCTGGATACCAAGTTTGGTTATTCCAGCTCTTATACTTTCTGAGATCCTTGCATTCATACAGACAGACAGACGGACAAACGGATATGGCTATATCGACTCTACTTGTCATCCTGATCAAGAATATATATACTTTATGGGGTCTGCCACGCCTCCTTCCGTGTGTTCCATGTACACTTGCACAAGACTACTATACCCTTTTACCCTTTCGGTACAGGGTACAAAAATAAAGAAAATTAAAAAAAACAAGAGAGAACGCTACCGTCGAGCAAGCCCGACAGTGTAATACCCTGTACCCAGGTAAAATTGCGTCACTGAGTTATATGCGCCCATAGCAGCAAAAAGAGGAAGAAGAAGAGCGAACTTGTTGCTGCAGTTTGTGGGGGTTGTACTGGCGAGAATTTGTTTCGCTAATAACTTTTCTTAGAATTTACCGAATTGAATAAAATTTTGAACAACAGTAGACAATTATATATATATATACCCTTTTTATACCCTGTACCCGTAGGGTAAAAAGGGTATATTAGGTTTGTGCAAAGTATGTAACATACAGAAGGAAGCATCTCCGACCCCATAAAGTATATATATTCTGAATCAGCATGACGAGAGAAATCGATCTAGACATGTCCGTCCGTCTGTCCGTCTGGATGAACGCGAGGATCTCAGAAACTATAAAAGCTAGAATAACCAAAGTTGGCATCCAGATTCTCCTAGATCCGAGTAAGGACGAGTTTATTTATTTTTTTTAATTTTCCCCCCCTTCCCCCGCTACAGAATTTCGTCAATAGCGTCCACATTTCAAATGCTACCTAAACCAAACTTTGCACACATAATTTATAAATAAATATCTACTGTTGTTTAAAATTTTATTTAATTCTGTCAATTCTAAGAAAAGTTATTAGCGAAACAAATTCTCGCCAGTACAACCCCCACAAACTGCAGCAACAAGATCGCTCTTCTTCTTCCTCTTTTTGTTGCTGCTTTGGGCGCATATAACTCAGTGACGGAAGTTTACCTGGGTACAGGGTATTACACTGTCGGGCTTGCTCGACTGTAGCGTTCTCTCTTGTTACCCTACGGGTACAGGGTATAAAATTGTGGATCGATTTTACTTCTCTCGTTATTCGAACTCACGTAAAAGGTTTATAATTGCATGTCTATTCGTGTCGTTGTAAACATGTTTGCAGTCAACCAAAGCACTAGCATCAACAACAGCCGCGGGCAGCGCTTGAGCAGCGCTGCAGCAGCAAATATATTTATGGCTATGACTTCTTGTTAAATCGGTCTATCATAGTGAAACTTAGTATACGGCCACATAATAACCAACTGGGGGTATTTTCAAAATTATAGAATTTCCGAGAATTACGTGAGTTAGAGAAAATCGCAATTTGCGGTGGAGAGGGGAGAGGGAGGGAAATTCCAAAATATACATATTCTGCGTGTTCACACAAGGCATCCTGGACTAAAATTTGGGGTTCCTAGGTCTTATAGTTTCCGAAATATAGGCGATTATACGAATGGCATGTGTGTGTTAAGTTTGGTGTCTCTACCTCTTATAGTCTCTAAGATCCAGATGTTCATACGGACGGACAGACAGACAGACAGGGCTAGATGGACTCGTCTTGTCACGCCGATCAAGAATATATATACTTTGTGGGGTCTGCCACGCCTCCTTCTGTCTGTTACATTTTTCAGCTCCCGCAAACCTAATATACTCTTGTACATTTCATGTACGTATGCATTTTGTTTAATGGAATTCATGTGCTAAAATTGCATCAATTTGAAAAGAATTAGAAGATCGTGTTCTGAGAAAAGTCAATTTGTAGCGAATACGAAATTCAAACAAGTAAAAAAGCTAAAGTCGGGTGTCCCGACTGTAACGTTGTTACTCTGCCGCGGGTATGCTCGCCGGCCAGAGTATGCTGAAATAAATTAGGCACCCCAAAGTGCCGAGGTGTCCAACCAATAAAAGAGGGCGGTGTGCCAAAACTTCTCCACGTGTTTTATTCCAAAAGAATCAAAAATGCAGCCAGCGCTTCAGTGCGTGTTGGGCATGAGCCAGGAGAGAACTAACTTAAAACGAATTTACAATTACTTGCCTTCATGGCTTACTCTTCTTATAATTACTTGTACTTATAACTACTCGTTATGACGCGCGGCTGGTTGCTGCGCAACGCGTCGTTACACCTCCCCCTTTCCCCAAGGGGTCGAACGGCCCGATCGGTGATGTGTTTCGAATTTTCCTTCACCGCGCCATAATCGAACGGCAGATGTGTAGCAGCTGGGTGGCAGCGCTGCCAGCCCTCGCGTTTGGCCACCTGTCAACGCCACCTGTACCTTCACCGTCAGCTGTTCGCTCTGTCATTCGGTCGCATTGTTGTTTTCTGCATTTCCGCCGCGTGGTGCTGACATGTCGTCATCCTCTGGATTCTGTAATGGGTGCTGTAGTGGCTGCTGTGGGACTGGCTGCTGTTGCCGTAGCTGTTTAGGGATCGCCAATGGAATTATCATACCGCCCATCTGTCTCTGGTATATTCGGCGCTGTGTGTGTATCTCAGGCGGTGCGGTAATCTACATCGCTTCACATGGCCTGAAACGTAACAACAAACTTCGTTTAATTATGTTTGTAGGCTTACATGGGCATCTTCTTCGGCTAGAACGGCAGCTTTGCTGTTCCCGCTTTGGTGGACGCCGGTGGTGTTGCCGTTGCTGTTGTCGGTGTGGCTGCTACGAATTAAATTAAATTAAATTAATTTAATTAATTAACTAAATTATATATAAAATATTCCATACATGCATACATACATTTAATTAAATTAATTTAATTAATTAACTAAATTAAATATAAAATATTCCATACATGCATACATACATTTACATTTACATCAGAATCGTGTCTATGCGTGTTTGTGTACTTGTACATATGTATGTATGTGTGCATTGGGCATGGTTATATGGCTATAACTTTCTTTCTGATCAACCTATCATAACGCAACTTGGTATTCGGATATATAATTACTAACTGGATGTGTCTACCAAATTAGGAGGCGTGGCAGACCCCACAAAGTATATATATTCTTGATCAGGATGAGAAGACGAGTCGATATAGCCATGTCCGTCTGTCCGTCCGTCTGTATGAACACCTGGATCTCAGAGAATATAAAAGATAGAGGCACCAAATTTGGCACAAAGATGCCTTATGTGTGTACGCTGTACAAGTTTGTTTTATTATACTCTGTACATGAAATGTTCAAGAGTATATTAGGTTTGCGGGAGCTGAAAAATGTAACAGACAGAAGGAGGCGTGGCAGACCCCACAAAGTATATATATTCTTGATCGGCGTGACAAGACGAGTCCATCTAGCCCTGTCTGTCTGTCTGTCCGTCCGTATGAACATCTGGATCTTAGAGACTATAAGAGGTAGAGACACCAAACTTAACACACACATGCCATTCGTATAATCGCCTATATCTCGGAAACTATAAGACCTAGGAACCCCAGGATCGCATTTGCGGGGTAGAGGGGGGAGGGAGGGAAATTCCAAAATATACATTTTCTGCGTATTCACATAAGGCATCTTGGACTAAAATTTGGTGTGCCTAGGTCTTATAGTCTCCGAGATATAGGCGATTATACGAATGGAAAATCGGGAAAACCCCCATAGGGGGGAAGTGGGGAGGGAAATCAAAAAAATAAAACAAACTCGTATAGAATACACACATAACGCATCTTTGTGCAAAATTTGGTGTCTCTATCTCTTATAGTCTCTGAGATCCAGGTGTTCATACGGACGGACAGACGGACAGACAGACAGACAGGGCTAGATCGACTCGTCTTGTCACGCTGATCAAGAATATATATACTTTGTGGGGTCTGCCACGCCTCCTTCTGCCTGTTACATTTTTCAGCTCCCGCAAACCTAATATACTCTTGTACATTTCATGTACAGAGTATAATAAAACAAACTTGTACAGCGTACACACATAAGGCATCTTTGTGCCAAATTTGGTGCCTCTATCTTTTATATTCTCTGAGATCCAGGTGTTCATACAGACGGACATGGCTATATCGACTCGTCTTGTCACGCTGATCAAGAATATATATACTTTGTGGGGTCTGCCACGCCTCCTTCTGCCTGTTACATTTTTCAGCTCCCGCAAACCTAATATACTCTTGTACATTTCATGTACAGAGTATAATAAAACAAACTTGTACAGCGTACACACATAAGGCATATTTGTGCCAAATTTGGTGCCTCTATCTTTTATATTCTCTGAGATCCAGGTGTTCATACGGACAGACAGACAGGCATAGATCAACTCGTCTTGTCACGCTGGTGGAGAATATATGTACTTTGTTGGGTCCGCCAATTTTTGATTCAAATTTAGCAAATACCTCCAGTTTATGATTATGTATCCGTATGCCAAGTTTCATCATGATAGGTCAAACCCGAAGAAAGTTATAGCCATAAATAAAAAAAAGCTGCCCATGCTCTGCTTGCAACTCTGGCCGCAGCGCTGCCCACAGCTGTTGCTGCTTTGGTTCAACTTTGTGCTGCATATCAAATGAAAACAAGAAAGGATCGCTAAAGTCGAGCAGGCTGAACTCTTAAATACCCTGTACCACCCCACAAAAAAATAAATTAATTTAATTTAATTAATTTAATTAAATTAATTTAATTAATTAACTAAATTAAATATAAAATATTCCATACATGCATACATACATTTAATTAAATTAATTTAATTAATTAACTAAATTAGATATAAAATATTCCATACATGCATACATACATTTACATTTACATCAGAATCGTGTCTATGCGTGTTTGTGTACTTGTACATATGTATGTATGTGTGCATTGGGCATGGTTATATGGCTATAACTTTCTTTCTGATCAACCTATCATAACGCAACTTGGTATTCGGATATATAATTACTAACTGGATGTGTCTACCAAATTAGGAGGCGTGGCAGACCCCACAAAGTATATATATTCTTGATCAGGATGAGAAGACGAGTCGATATAGCCATGTCCGTCTGTCCGTCCGTCTGTATGAACGCAAGGTTCTCAGGAATTATAAGAGCTAGAACAACCAAACTTGGTATTCAGATTCTCCTAAGACCGAGAAAGTACGAGTTTATGTTTTTTTTTTCGAGCCCCCCCACTCCGCAATTCGTGTTTTTTCCCATAGCTTCCGTAATTTTGGAATTTTGTACTCAAATTTCGTAAATACCTCCAGTTAGTGAATATATATGCATGTGTTGAATATTTTATATTTAATTTAATTAATTAATTAAATTAATAAAAAACAAGTAAAAAGCTAAAGTCGGGTGTCCCGACTTTAAAATACTCTGTACATATGTTTACAATAATTATAGAAATTAAACAAGAAAGGAATGCTAAAGTCGAGCAGGCTCAACTCTTAAATACCCTGTACCACCCCACAAAAAACAAATTAAATTAATTAAATTAAATTAATTATTTAAATTAAATTTAAAATGTTCCAAACATACATTTACATTTACAGCAGAATCCTGCCTATGCCATAATTATGTCAAAGCAGCCTTGGGCATTGTTATATGGCTATAACTTTCTTTCTAATCAACCTATCATAATGAAACTTGGTATACGGATATATAATCACTAACTGGATGTGACTACCAAATTGTAGTTCAAATTACGGGAGTTATAGAATATCACGAATAAGGGGGAGTGGGAGGTGCATCAGAAAAAAAGAACAAACTCGTCCTTTCTCGGGCTCAGGAGAATCTGGATACCAAGTTTGGTTATTCCAGCTCTTATACTTTCTGAGATCCTTGCATTCATACAGACAGACAGACGGACAAACGGATATGGCTATATCGACTCTACTTGTCATCCTGATCAAGAATATATATACTTTATGGGGTCTGCCACGCCTCCTTCCGTGTGTTCCATGTACACTTGCACAAGACTACTATACCCTTTTACCCTTTCGGTACAGGGTACAAAAATAAAGAAAATTAAAAAAAACAAGAGAGAACGCTACCGTCGAGCAAGCCCGACAGTGTAATACCCTGTACCCAGGTAAAATTGCGTCACTGAGTTATATGCGCCCATAGCAGCAAAAAGAGGAAGAAGAAGAGCGAACTTGTTGCTGCAGTTTGTGGGGGTTGTACTGGCGAGAATTTGTTTCGCTAATAACTTTTCTTAGAATTGACCGAATTGAATAAAATTTTGAACAACAGTAGACAATTATATATATATATACCCTTTTTATACCCTGTACCCGTAGGGTAAAAAGGGTATATTAGGTTTGTGCAAAGTATGTAACATACAGAAGGAAGCATCTCCGACCCCATAAAGTATATATATTCTGAATCAGCATGACGAGAGAAATCGATCTAGACATGTCCGTCCGTCTGTCCGTCTGGATGAACGCGAGGATCTCAGAAACTATAAAAGCTAGAATAACCAAAGTTGGCATCCAGATTCTCCTAGATCCGAGTAAGGACGAGTTTATTTATTTTTTTTAATTTTCCCCCCCTTCCCCCGCTACAGAATTTCGTCAATAGCGTCCACATTTCAAATGCTACCTAAACCAAACTTTGCACACATAATTTATAAATAAATATCTACTGTTGTTTAAAATTTTATTTAATTCTGTCAATTCTAAGAAAAGTTATTAGCGAAACAAATTCTCGCCAGTACAACCCCCACAAACTGCAGCAACAAGATCGCTCTTCTTCTTCCTCTTTTTGTTGCTGCTTTGGGCGCATATAACTCAGTGACGGAAGTTTACCTGGGTACAGGGTATTACACTGTCGGGCTTGCTCGACTGTAGCGTTCTCTCTTGTTACCCTACGGGTACAGGGTATAAAATTGTGGATCGATTTTACTTCTCTCGTTATTCGAACTCACGTAAAAGGTTTATAATTGCATGTCTATTCGTGTCGTTGTAAACATGTTTGCAGTCAACCAAAGCACTAGCATCAACAACAGCCGCGGGCAGCGCTTGAGCAGCGCTGCAGCAGCAAATATATTTATGGCTATGACTTCTTGTTAAATCGGTCTATCATAGTGAAACTTAGTATACGGCCACATAATAACCAACTGGGGGTATTTTCAAAATTATAGAATTTCCGAGAATTACGTGAGTTAGAGAAAATCGCAATTTGCGGTGGAGAGGGGAGAGGGAGGGAAATTCCAAAATATACATATTCTGCGTGTTCACACAAGGCATCCTGGACTAAAATTTGGGGTTCCTAGGTCTTATAGTTTCCGAGATATAGGCGATTATACGAATGGCATGTGTGTGTTAAGTTTGGTGTCTCTACCTCTTATAGTCTCTAAGATCCAGATGTTCATACGGACGGACAGACAGACAGACAGGGCTAGATGGACTCATCTTGTCACGCCGATCAAGAATATATATACTTTGTGGGGTCTGCCACGCCTCCTTCTGTCTGTTACATTTTTCAGCTCCCGCAAACCTAATATACTCTTGTACATTTCATGTACGTATGCATTTTGTTTAATGGAATTCATGTGCTAAAATTGCATCAATTTGAAAAGAATTAGAAGATCGTGTTCTGAGAAAAGTCAATTTGTAGCGAATACGAAATTCAAACAAGTAAAAAAGCTAAAGTCGGGTGTCCCGACTGTAACGTTGTTACTCTGCCGCGGGTATGCTCGCCGGCCAGAGTATGCTGAAATAAATTAGGCACCCCAAAGTGCCGAGGTGTCCAACCAATAAAAGAGGGCGGTGTGCCAAAACTTCTCCACGTGTTTTATTCCAAAAGAATCAAAAATGCAGCCAGCGCTTCAGTGCGTGTTGGGCATGAGCCAGGAGAGAACTAACTTAAAACGAATTTACAATTACTTGCCTTCATGGCTTACTCTTCTTATAATTACTTGTACTTATAACTACTCGTAATGACGCGCGGCTGGTTGCTGCGCAACGCGTCGTTACACCTCCCCCTTTCCCCAAGGGGTCGAACGGCCCGATCGGTGATGTGTTTCGAATTTTCCTTCACCGCGCCATAATCGAACGGCAGATGTGTAGCAGCTGGGTGGCAGCGCTGCCAGCCCTCGCGTTTGGCCACCTGTCAACGCCACCTGTACCTTCACCGTCAGCTGTTCGCTCTGTCATTCGGTCGCATTGTTGTTTTCTGCATTTCCGCCGCGTGGTGCTGACATGTCGTCATCCTCTGGATTCTGTAATGGGTGCTGTAGTGGCTGCTGTGGGACTGGCTGCTGTTGCCGTAGCTGTTTAGGGATCGCCAATGGAATTATCATACCGCCCATCTGTCTCTGGTATATTCGGCGCTGTGTGTGTATCTCAGGCGGTGCGGTAATCTACATCGCTTCACATGGCCTGAAACGTAACAACAAACTTCGTTTAATTATGTTTGTAGGCTTACATGGGCATCTTCTTCGGCTAGAACGGCAGCTTTGCTGTTCCCGCTTTGGTGGACGCCGGTGGTGTTGCCGTTGCTGTTGTCGGTGTGGCTGCTACGAATTAAATTAAATTAAATTAATTTAATTAATTAACTAAATTATATATAAAATATTCCATACATGCATACATACATTTAATTAAATTAATTTAATTAATTAACTAAATTAAATATAAAATATTCCATACATGCATACATACATTTACATTTACATCAGAATCGTGTCTATGCGTGTTTGTGTACTTGTACATATGTATGTATGTGTGCATTGGGCATGGTTATATGGCTATAACTTTCTTTCTGATCAACCTATCATAACGCAACTTGGTATTCGGATATATAATTACTAACTGGATGTGTCTACCAAATTAGGAGGCGTGGCAGACCCCACAAAGTATATATATTCTTGATCAGGATGAGAAGACGAGTCGATATAGCCATGTCCGTCTGTCCGTCCGTCTGTATGAACACCTGGATCTCAGAGAATATAAAAGATAGAGGCACCAAATTTGGCACAAAGATGCCTTATGTGTGTACGCTGTACAAGTTTGTTTTATTATACTCTGTACATGAAATGTTCAAGAGTATATTAGGTTTGCGGGAGCTGAAAAATGTAACAGACAGAAGGAGGCGTGGCAGACCCCACAAAGTATATATATTCTTGATCGGCGTGACAAGACGAGTCCATCTAGCCCTGTCTGTCTGTCTGTCCGTCCGTATGAACATCTGGATCTTAGAGACTATAAGAGGTAGAGACACCAAACTTAACACACACATGCCATTCGTATAATCGCCTATATCTCGGAAACTATAAGACCTAGGAACCCCAGGATCGCATTTGCGGGGTAGAGGGGGGAGGGAGGGAAATTCCAAAATATACATTTTCTGCGTATTCACATAAGGCATCTTGGACTAAAATTTGGTGTGCCTAGGTCTTATAGTCTCCGAGATATAGGCGATTATACGAATGGAAAATCGGGAAAACCCCCATAGGGGGGAAGTGGGGAGGGAAATCAAAAAAATAAAACAAACTCGTATAGAATACACACATAACGCATCTTTGTGCAAAATTTGGTGTCTCTATCTCTTATAGTCTCTGAGATCCAGGTGTTCATACGGACGGACAGACGGACAGACAGACAGACAGGGCTAGATCGACTCGTCTTGTCACGCTGATCAAGAATATATATACTTTGTGGGGTCTGCCACGCCTCCTTCTGCCTGTTACATTTTTCAGCTCCCGCAAACCTAATATACTCTTGTACATTTCATGTACAGAGTATAATAAAACAAACTTGTACAGCGTACACACATAAGGCATCTTTGTGCCAAATTTGGTGCCTCTATCTTTTATATTCTCTGAGATCCAGGTGTTCATACAGACGGACGGACAGACGGACATGGCTATATCGACTCGTCTTCTCATCCTGATCAAGAATATATATACTTTGTGGGGTCTGCCACGCCTCCTTCTGCCTGTTACATTTTTCAGCTCCCGCAAACCTAATATACTCTTGTACATTTCATGTACAGAGTATAATAAAACAAACTTGTACAGCGTACACACATAAGGCATCTTTGTGCCAAATTTGGTGCCTCTATCTTTTATATTCTCTGAGATCCAGGTGTTCATACAGACGGACGGACAGACGGACATGGCTATATCGACTCGTCTTGTCACGCTGATCAAGAATATATATACTTTGTGGGGTCTGCCACGCCTCCTTCTGCCTGTTACATTTTTCAGCTCCCGCAAACCTAATATACTCTTGTACATTTCATGTACAGAGTATAATAAAACAAACTTGTACAGCGTACACACATAAGGCATATTTGTGCCAAATTTGGTGCCTCTATCTTTTATATTCTCTGAGATCCAGGTGTTCATACGGACAGACAGACAGGCATAGATCAACTCGTCTTGTCACGCTGGTGGAGAATATATGTACTTTGTTGGGTCCGCCAATTTTTGATTCAAATTTAGCAAATACCTCCAGTTTATGATTATGTATCCGTATGCCAAGTTTCATCATGATAGGTCAAACCCGAAGAAAGTTATAGCCATAAATAAAAAAAAGCTGCCCATGCTCTGCTTGCAACTCTGGCCGCAGCGCTGCCCACAGCTGTTGCTGCTTTGGTTAAACTTTGTGCTGCATATCAAATGAAAACAAGAAAGGATCGCTAAAGTCGAGCAGGCTGAACTCTTAAATACCCTGTACCACCCCACAAAAAAATAAATTAATTTAATTTAATTAATTTAATTAAATTAATTTAATTAATTAACTAAATTAAATATAAAATATTCCATACATGCATACATACATTTAATTAAATTAATTTAATTAATTAACTAAATTAAATATAAAATATTCCATACATGCATACATACATTTACATTTACATCAGAATCGTGTCTATGCGTGTTTGTGTACTTGTACATATGTATGTATGTGTGCATTGGGCATGGTTATATGGCTATAACTTTCTTTCTGATCAACCTATCATAACGCAACTTGGTATTCGGATATATAATTACTAACTGGATGTGTCTACCAAATTAGGAGGCGTGGCAGACCCCACAAAGTATATATATTCTTGATCAGGATGAGAAGACGAGTCGATATAGCCATGTCCGTCTGTCCGTCCGTCTGTATGAACGCAAGGTTCTCAGGAATTATAAGAGCTAGAACAACCAAACTTGGTATTCAGATTCTCCTAAGACCGAGAAAGTACGAGTTTATGTTTTTTTTTCGAGCCCCCCCACTCCGCAATTCGTGTTTTTTCCCATAGCTTCCGTAATTTTGGAATTTTGTACTCAAATTTCGTAAATACCTCCAGTTAGTGAATATATATGCATGTGTTGAATATTTTATATTTAATTTAATTAATTAATTAAATTAATAAAAAACAAGTAAAAAGCTAAAGTCGGGTGTCCCGACTTTAAAATACTCTGTACATATGTTTACAATAATTATAGAAATTAAACAAGAAAGGAATGCTAAAGTCGAGCAGGCTCAACTCTTAAATACCCTGTACCACCCCACAAAAAACAAATTAAATTAATTAAATTAAATTAATTATTTAAATTAAATTTAAAATGTTCCAAACATACATTTACATTTACAGCAGAATCCTGCCTATGCCATAATTATGTCAAAGCAGCCTTGGGCATTGTTATATGGCTATAACTTTCTTTCTAATCAACCTATCATAATGAAACTTGGTATACGGATATATAATCACTAACTGGATGTGACTACCAAATTGTAGTTCAAATTACGGGAGTTATAGAATATCACGAATAAGGGGGAGTGGGAGGTGCATCAGAAAAAAAGAACAAACTCGTCCTTTCTCGGGCTCAGGAGAATCTGGATACCAAGTTTGGTTATTCCAGCTCTTATACTTTCTGAGATCCTTGCATTCATACAGACAGACAGACGGACAAACGGATATGGCTATATCGACTCTACTTGTCATCCTGATCAAGAATATATATACTTTATGGGGTCTGCCACGCCTCCTTCCGTGTGTTCCATGTACACTTGCACAAGACTACTATACCCTTTTACCCTTTCGGTACAGGGTACAAAAATAAAGAAAATTAAAAAAAACAAGAGAGAACGCTACCGTCGAGCAAGCCCGACAGTGTAATACCCTGTACCCAGGTAAAATTGCGTCACTGAGTTATATGCGCCCATAGCAGCAAAAAGAGGAAGAAGAAGAGCGAACTTGTTGCTGCAGTTTGTGGGGGTTGTACTGGCGAGAATTTGTTTCGCTAATAACTTTTCTTAGAATTGACCGAATTGAATAAAATTTTGAACAACAGTAGACAATTATATATATATATACCCTTTTTATACCCTGTACCCGTAGGGTAAAAAGGGTATATTAGGTTTGTGCAAAGTATGTAACATACAGAAGGAAGCATCTCCGACCCCATAAAGTATATATATTCTGAATCAGCATGACGAGAGAAATCGATCTAGACATGTCCGTCCGTCTGTCCGTCTGGATGAACGCGAGGATCTCAGAAACTATAAAAGCTAGAATAACCAAAGTTGGCATCCAGATTCTCCTAGATCCGAGTAAGGACGAGTTTATTTATTTTTTTTAATTTTCCCCCCCTTCCCCCGCTACAGAATTTCGTCAATAGCGTCCACATTTCAAATGCTACCTAAACCAAACTTTGCACACATAATTTATAAATAAATATCTACTGTTGTTTAAAATTTTATTTAATTCTGTCAATTCTAAGAAAAGTTATTAGCGAAACAAATTCTCGCCAGTACAACCCCCACAAACTGCAGCAACAAGATCGCTCTTCTTCTTCCTCTTTTTGTTGCTGCTTTGGGCGCATATAACTCAGTGACGGAAGTTTACCTGGGTACAGGGTATTACACTGTCGGGCTTGCTCGACTGTAGCGTTCTCTCTTGTTACCCTACGGGTACAGGGTATAAAATTGTGGATCGATTTTACTTCTCTCGTTATTCGAACTCACGTAAAAGGTTTATAATTGCATGTCTATTCGTGTCGTTGTAAACATGTTTGCAGTCAACCAAAGCACTAGCATCAACAACAGCCGCGGGCAGCGCTTGAGCAGCGCTGCAGCAGCAAATATATTTATGGCTATGACTTCTTGTTAAATCGGTCTATCATAGTGAAACTTAGTATACGGCCACATAATAACCAACTGGGGGTATTTTCAAAATTATAGAATTTCCGAGAATTACGTGAGTTAGAGAAAATCGCAATTTGCGGTGGAGAGGGGAGAGGGAGGGAAATTCCAAAATATACATATTCTGCGTGTTCACACAAGGCATCCTGGACTAAAATTTGGGGTTCCTAGGTCTTATAGTTTCCGAGATATAGGCGATTATACGAATGGCATGTGTGTGTTAAGTTTGGTGTCTCTACCTCTTATAGTCTCTAAGATCCAGATGTTCATACGGACGGACAGACAGACAGACAGGGCTAGATGGACTCGTCTTGTCACGCCGATCAAGAATATATATACTTTGTGGGGTCTGCCACGCCTCCTTCTGTCTGTTACATTTTTCAGCTCCCGCAAACCTAATATACTCTTGTACATTTCATGTACGTATGCATTTTGTTTAATGGAATTCATGTGCTAAAATTGCATCAATTTGAAAAGAATTAGAAGATCGTGTTCTGAGAAAAGTCAATTTGTAGCGAATACGAAATTCAAACAAGTAAAAAAGCTAAAGTCGGGTGTCCCGACTGTAACGTTGTTACTCTGCCGCGGGTATGCTCGCCGGCCAGAGTATGCTGAAATAAATTAGGCACCCCAAAGTGCCGAGGTGTCCAACCAATAAAAGAGGGCGGTGTGCCAAAACTTCTCCACGTGTTTTATTCCAAAAGAATCAAAAATGCAGCCAGCGCTTCAGTGCGTGTTGGGCATGAGCCAGGAGAGAACTAACTTAAAACGAATTTACAATTACTTGCCTTCATGGCTTACTCTTCTTATAATTACTTGTACTTATAACTACTCGTAATGACGCGCGGCTGGTTGCTGCGCAACGCGTCGTTACACCTCCCCCTTTCCCCAAGGGGTCGAACGGCCCGATCGGTGATGTGTTTCGAATTTTCCTTCACCGCGCCATAATCGAACGGCAGATGTGTAGCAGCTGGGTGGCAGCGCTGCCAGCCCTCGCGTTTGGCCACCTGTCAACGCCACCTGTACCTTCACCGTCAGCTGTTCGCTCTGTCATTCGGTCGCATTGTTGTTTTCTGCATTTCCGCCGCGTGGTGCTGACATGTCGTCATCCTCTGGATTCTGTAATGGGTGCTGTAGTGGCTGCTGTGGGACTGGCTGCTGTTGCCGTAGCTGTTTAGGGATCGCCAATGGAATTATCATACCGCCCATCTGTCTCTGGTATATTCGGCGCTGTGTGTGTATCTCAGGCGGTGCGGTAATCTACATCGCTTCACATGGCCTGAAACGTAACAACAAACTTCGTTTAATTATGTTTGTAGGCTTACATGGGCATCTTCTTCGGCTAGAACGGCAGCTTTGCTGTTCCCGCTTTGGTGGACGCCGGTGGTGTTGCCGTTGCTGTTGTCGGTGTGGCTGCTACGAAGCCCTGGTTGCTGTTGCTGCTGTCGTGGCTGTCGTGACCGTGGCTGCTGTCGTCGTGCTCGTTGATATGGCCGATGTTGTGGCCCGGACTGACGTTGTGGCTGCGGAGATTGGTGTTGCGGCTGCTGTTGTGGTCGCTGAGCAATGGACTGCTGTGGCTGCTGTGAAGCTGTCGGTGGCGTGGCCCTGGTGACCATACTAATGCTGCCTCTGTCGTCGCTGCCTTCGTCGGCTTCGCTGTCTTCTGCGTTCACCGCTTTTAGATCTCGCACATGTGCCGTTCTACCTCTGCCGCCCGCTACTGGTCGCACACGCACTATAACTGGGGATATGAATGCTCGCACTGTGAATGGTCCATCGAAGCGAGGCGCCAGCTTGGCCGCAAACTGCTCGGCTGCGTTGGACAAGTGATGTTGTCGCACGAGCACCTCGTCGCCCAGTTTGGGTCGCCACTCGCGTCTCCGCAGATTGTACTGGCGTGCCTGATCCTCGCTGGCCACCCCTTGGTTTCTTCTTGCTATGCGGGCAACAAACTGTAGCAACGTCGCGTGTGTTTCTGGGCTACCTGATGCTGCCTCAGGGGCATCAGGATCCCTGCCGTACAGTGTGTGTGGATGCCGTGGTTCTCTCCCAAATAGGATGAAAGCCGGTGAGTAGCCCGTTGCGTCTGAAATTGCTGTATTAATGGCCAATTGTGCTTCCGGCAGTTGTTCGTCCCACGTGTTGTGCTGCCCGTTCGCCAGCTGAGCAATCAATGTTTTGACCGTTCTATTGGTCCGCTCAGTGGGATTCTCCTGAGGTGTGTATGGTGCCGTCAGTTGTTGCCGTATGCCTGCCTCAGCGAGGAACTGCTTCAGCGCGCGGCTCGTAAACTGGGCTCCATTGTCTGTAATGAGTTTCCTTGGTGTGCCAAACCGTGCCAGAATCCGCTCCCGCAAGGCCAGCTTCACTGCCGCTGCCGTCGCCTTGCGGATGGGGACCAGTTCTGCCCATTTACTGAACTTATCGACCAGGACCAGTAGATACGTGTTGCCTCGTTTGGACCGCGGCAGCGGCCCCACAAAATCGGCGCAGACGACGTCCCACGCTGCCTCCGCTGGTTTGAAGTGCATCTTGCCTGCCGTCAGCTGTTGCTGGGCCTTATAGCGTTGGCACAACAGGCACTGGTGCACATACTTCGCTACGTCGCGATACAGACCAGGCCAGTGGTATCGGTCTGCAACGCGTGCACAGGTTCGGCGTACTCCCATATGGCCCGCTGTTGCATCGTCGTGGCATTCTCTCAATACCTCCAGTCGTAGAGGCGCGGTCACGCATAGCCTCCATGGTGACACCTCATCTTCTCCTAGCACGTGAGGGATGCGGCGGTACAGCCTGTCGTTCTGTATGGCGTAATCTGGGTACTTGCTGGGACTCTCCAACACCGCTGCCGTCAGCCGCTGTAACCATTTACAAGTTGGTGCTGCCTCTGACTCCACGTGTGCACGGCCGATCACCTCGCGTGGTTGTCGTGACAGTGCGTCGGCCACCACATTCAAGGCTCCTTTCCGGTACTGAACATCGAAGGTGTACTGCTGCAGCTCCAAAGCCCAGCGTGCGATGCGGCCGGTGGGGCTCTCAATTGAGTTAAGCCATCGCAAAGCTAAGTGGTCGGTCACGACGGTAAAGCGATAGCCCTCCAGATAGTGTCGCAGCTTTCGGATTCCCCAAACAATGGCCAGGCACTCCTTCTCCGTGGCGCTGTAGTTGACCTCTGCTTTCTGCAGTTTCCTACTGGCGTAGGAAATCACGTGCTCCTGGCCGTCTACGTTCTGTGTCAAAACCGCGCCCAGCCCATACTCGCTGGCGTCAGTCTGTAGGCAGAAGCGTTGTGTGAAATCGGGGCACGCTAACACCGGTGCTTCCATGAGCTGTCTTTGGATACAATCAAATGCCTCCTGCTGCGGTGTTTCCCAACTCCACTTGTGGCCTTTCTTTAACAGCTCGGTGAGTGGACCTACCGTTGTGGCGAAATTGGGTACAAAGCGTCGGTACCACGAGGCCATCCCGATGTACTGCCGCAGCTGTTTTAGGTTGGCCGGGGGCTTCAGTTCACGTATGGCTGCCACCTTTTCTGGATCCGTCTGTATCCCGTCTTCTGTCACCAGGTGCCCCAGGTAGCGTATGGACCTGCGAAAAAACTCACACTTATCTTGATTTACCCGCAGGTTTGCCGCTCTCAGTCTTCGAAACACCTCCCTCAGGTTACATAGGTGTTCTTCGAATGTCTTCCCAACCACAACTATGTCGTCCAGGTAGGCAAACGCGTGTGGAGCCATATCCGGGCCGATGACGCTATCTAGCGCCCGCTGGAAGGTGGCTGGGGCGGAGTGCAGGCCAAAGGGCATCACTCGCCATTGGAAAAGGCCCCGTCCGGGCACTGTGAAGGCGGTGTATTTACGGCTGTCGGGCTCCATGGGGATCTGCCAATAACCGTTTCGCAAGTCGATGCTGCTGATGTACTTCGCCTGTCGTAGCTGTTCGAGAATATGTTGGATCCTCGGAATGGGGTATGCGTCTGGCTCCGAGCGCTCGTTCAGCTGGCGGTAGTCGATGCACATTCGCCACGCCCCATTCTTCTTGCGCACCAGGACTATGGGCGCGCTGTACGCGCTATCGGACCGCTCAATGCAGCCCTTCGCCTCGTCAACCTCGTTGTCAATTACCGCTTGCATCGCCGGATTCCTCGGATAGTAGCGCTGTTTAATGGGCCTGTCGTCTTTCACGCGGATCGTGTGTGTCGCCACCGACGATACGCCCACAATGTTCTCAAAGCGTGGTAATTCCTCCTGAAGGAACGTGGCAGCCTGAGCAGCCTGTTCATCTGTCAGCGTAGCCGCCGATGGAGCAATTGGCTCTGTGGTCACCAATGCCGCACATCGTACTCTGCGGCGCGCCTGACGCCTTCTCCGCCGTCGTCGCTCACGCACATCTCGCATCTCCAGCTTGTGCCTGCCGGCGGTGAGCGTACCATAGGCCTTGCTGATGAAATCCAGCCCTAGTGAGAGCTCGTCCTCGCAGCCCGGCAGTGTTAACAGTGGTATCGAGATGCATTTGTCGTCCACTGTTATCGCCGTCATCGTCTCCTCGCCAACAGTTTGTCGCGAGCCGTTGGCCATCGACATCGACACCTCTACACTCCGTACATTCTCCCCACCTGGCTTTCTCAAGCGTCGTGCTAGCGCCGGGCTCACGAAGCTGCGAGTGGCTCCCGTATCCACCACCGCGTCGAGGGCAAGACCACCGCAATCCACCCTCAACACCATCACTCGCGAGCGTTCTGCCACTAGTTTTCCTGCGTGGGCTCGCCTATTGGCGGTATGTGGCGAGCCCCCCTGGCGTTTCCCGCTCTGCGGCGACAGCATTCGTTCACTCGCACGCCCAGCCTACCGCAATCCCAGCAGTATCGTTGTTGTTGGTTTGGGCAGCATTCGTTGTCGTGCCCCGCCATACCACAGCGTTTGCAAGACCGCCCCTGGTGTACCGACGAGCTCTGCATCTCGGGCCCGGTTGCTGTTGTTCGCGCGGGTGTCGTCTGTAAAGGGACAAAGTCTCGCCTGCTTAACTCACCACCAGATGTGGGCTGCATATCCGTTGGATCGGAAGCCCCCGTGGGCCCATGAACGCTGGCTGGGATGGCCCTGCCCCAATGGTACAGGCCGGAACCAGGCCCAACTCCTCCAGCTCTGCTGCTTGCCGTTTGAATTCGGCCACAGTATGGACATCCTGATGCCGTATCCTGATGTTGATCGCTGGTCGGCTGTTGCGGTAGATGAGACTCAGCTGCTCCTCTCCGGGCATGTCTGCATCGAGCATCAGTTCCAGCATCGCCTGGACGTAGGTCGCAGTGGACTCCGACTCGCCCTGAAAGCGTCGTTGCGCATTCTGTCGCCACCGCTCAATGTGAGGAGCGGCCGGGTACGCTTCTAGCAGTTCCGCGCGGAACTCTGCCCACGACTGCGTCGAGCTTCGCCTTGTGCGGTCCTACGTCAGTGCCGCGCGCTCCAGAATGTTTGGTAACATCGGCACCAAATTATCTACCGGCTCCCCACTCACTTCCGCTTTCTCTTCTAGCCTGCGCAAGAATGCCCGTGGGTCCCCGCTGCCGTCGAAACGTACTCCCCACTGTGCCACCTCCGTGCTCAGGGCTCTCCGCTCCGCTCGTGACATTGTCGAGTGGGCCGAACCAGCCGCGGATGCGGTTGACACGGCTGATGTTGGCGCCTGTGGTTCTGCCACCGCCTGCGCGCTTGCGAGCGGTGACGCTGGAGTCGGTGCTGTTGGGTCATCTTCGTCAGGCGCATTACCAGCAGGCGCGGTGGAAGCGCAGACCTGGCTCGACAGTTTCTGGAACCCATCCTCCATAGCCTGGGCCAACCGGTGGGTGTACTGAGCCAACGCAACTGTTACCGAATCGGCAATCGCTTGTGTCAGGTCCGCCGTTGAGAGCACTGGAGCCACTATTGGCGTCGCTGAAGCTGCCGTGGGCTCCGTTGTGGTAGCTCCCGGCGAGGCCGCGACCGCTACCGAAATGGTCGGCACTGTCGCAGGAGTTCGCGGTGTCGTGTTTGCCTCTGTCACGACGAGCAGCCCCTCCGGTACGTCCTCTTGTTTCGGGACTCCCAGCCGTCCGCCGGGCACCGGGCTCAACTGACCTGTCGCCGCGGTACGCGACGACATGTTCTCGTAATACGCCGCTAGTTCTTCCAGGCGGGGTCGGTACTCTTCTTGGGCCGACTTCACGAACGTTGCCAGCCGCACCCGCAAAGCCTCCACGGTGCCGGTCTCCTCGATGTCGAACTCGCGCAGCACCGTGCTGAGCTCGTCCTTCCGCAGCACACGTATCCAGCTCGTTCGTAGCATCGTGGGTCCACGCTCTCTTCCCTACTTGGTCGGATCAAACCTCAAACTTCTTTAGGGTCCCTGCTCGGGCGCCACTTGTAACGTTGTTACTCTGCCGCGGGTATGCTCGCCGGCCAGAGTATGCTGAAATAAATTAGGCACCCCAAAGTGCCGAGGTGTCCAACCAATAAAAGAGGGCGGTGTGCCAAAACTTCTCCACGTGTTTTATTCCAAAAGAATCAAAAATGCAGCCAGCGCTTCAGTGCGTGTTGGGCATGAGCCAGGAGAGAACTAACTTAAAACGAATTTACAATTACTTGCCTTCATGGCTTACTCTTCTTATAATTACTTGTACTTATAACTACTCGTAATGACGCGCGGCTGGTTGCTGCGCAACGCGTCGTTACACGACTTTGAAATACTCTGTACATATATGTGGAATAATTATAGAAATTAAAAAAGTAAGAGAATAAAAAAACAAGTAAAAAAGCTAAAGTCGGGTGTCCCGACTTTGAAATATTCTGTACATATGTTTACAATAATTATAGAAAATAAAAGAAATTAAGAAAATAAAAAAAAATGTTGATCGATTTTACCTCTCTCGGTATTCGAACTCACGTAAAGGGTTTATAATTGCACATTTACATAGCAATTGCGTCTGTGTGAGTGTATGTATGCCTATGCGCATCTATTCGTGTCTGTGTAAGCATTTTCGCAGTCAACCAACCAGCAACATCAACAACAGCCGCGGGCAGCGCTTGAGCAGCGCTGCAGCAGCAAATATATTTATGGCTATAACTTCTCGTTAAATCGGTCTATCATAGTGAAACTTGGCATACGGACACATAATAACCAACTGGGGGTATTTTCAAAATTTTAGTTCGAAATTCCAAGAATTACGGGAGTTAGAGAAAATCGCATTTGCGGGGTAGAGGGGGGAGGGAGGGAAATTCCAAAATATACATTTTCTGCGTATTCACATAAGGCATCTGGAACTAAAATTTGGTGTTCCTAGGTCTTATAGTCTCCGAGATATAGGCGATTATACGAATGGAAAATCGGGAAAACCCCCATAGGGGGGAAGTGGGGGGGAAAATCAAAAAATGAAACAAACTTGCACAGCGTACACATACAAGTATAATGCATCTTTGTGCAAAATTTGGTGTCTCTAGCTCTTATAGTCTCTGAGATCCAGGTGTTATACGGACAGACGGACAGACAGACAGGGCTAGATCGACTTGTCTCGTCATGCTGATCAAGAATATATATACTTTGTGGGGTTTAGAATAATTATAGAAATTAAACAAGAGAGAACGCTACAGTCGAGCAAGCCCGACAGTGTAATATCCTGTACCCAGGTAAACTTCCGTCACTGAGTTATATGCGCCCATAGCAGCAGCAAAAAGAGGCAGAAGAAGAGCGAACTTGTTGCAGCTTGGTGGGGTTGTACTGGCGAGAATTTGTTTCGCTAATTCGGTCGAATTCCAAAAAATAAAATAAACTCGTCCTTTCTCGGACCTAGGATGCCAACTTTGGTTATTCTATCTTTTATAGTTTCTGAGATCCTTGCGTTCATCCAGACGGACGGACAGACGGACGGACGGACGGACGGACGGACATGTCTAGATCGATTTCTCTCGTCATGCTGATTCAGAATATATACACTTTATGGGGTCGGAGATGCTTCCTTCTGCATGTTACATACTTTGCACAAGCCTATTATACCCTTTTTACCCTACGGGTACAGGGTATAAAAAGTAAGAGAATAAAAAAAAATTTGTAAAAGCTAGGATGCTGAAATTTGGGCTCAAGTATCCTATCATGGTGTAGATGCGCACTAAGAAGGGATTTTGGAAAATTCGAGCTCCAAAGGGGGGAAAACGAGCTCCAAAGTTTGTTTGAAAAATCCGCATTTTTTAGCCGATCAACATAAAACTTGGTTTCTGAAATCAATAAAAGAATACAAAGAAAACCGCATACTTAGATTTTCGAAATTTGTGTTGGAGCTTGAATTATTGGGGTTTTAATATTTATTCACTATTTCAAATGAAAAGTTTGTGTTATAAATTTAGTCCGATCGATTTAAAATTTGGGTAATGTAATCTACGTAACTAAATCTACAACTTTGCATTCAAGGATTTTCAAAATATGCATTTTACAAATGCAGGCAGAACAAACAATACAAAATATCAAACAGTTGGGGACAACTAAGTACACACAAACATACATACAAGCAGCTGTTCGTGTAGTTGCGTGCAAACGATTGAAATAGCCAAAGAAAAATGTGAGACACTAATGTGTGAATGTCCATACATCTATGTATATACATACATATGTATCTACATATGTATGTATGTACATTCGTCTTGCACTGACAGAGCAAGAAATGTTAAAGCAAGAAATTTAACTAATTTGGCATTAGGGTTTTCATTAATAACTTTATGCAGCAACAACATATATCAAATAGTTGGGGACATCACATACACACACTCACACACACAACAAGCAACAGTTCGTGTCTATGTGTGCGGTTCTCTACGTACGGTTGAAAAAGTAAAGAGAAACATACATATGTATGTATGTGTGTATGCCTGTGTATGAATATAGCATGTATGTACATTGGTATTAATGTATACATTGGGCAATCGAACACAGTTGTTTGATTGTAAAAAAAATAATGCTCTAAAAACAACAACAACTGCAAGTCATGGCTCGCCCTTCTTCTTTCGTTTTTACCATTTAATGTTAATTGCAAAGGCAAAACGCCAAAAGTTTACAGTTACCGTCGCTAGGCAACGACTGCGTAAGAGATAGTAAAGCAGAAACCGAATAACGGAGCTACGCATATTCTGCTTCGATTTGTTCTTATTGATCTCAATAAATAATTAGATTTTATTATTTAAATATTCTGCTTATTACATTCAAACTTCGATATTTTGATGGTATCGGTGGCTTCAACTATCGAAAGTTTTTCTCTAGCAAATTGAGATGAGAATTGTCAGTGCTTTTTGATCGTGGGTCATCGCTGCACGGAATTGACACGAGTGCCGTGTTTCATATTCCGAGTTTGTGCGTGACCGTATTGACTCAATATGGCACGAAAAGACTCAAATGTGAATTTAAAATTAGGATATACCCTTATAATTATTCCCCTTTTTTGCACATAGTCTATCTTAAAACGTTGCGTTATATACATAAAACAGTTCGTTCTGACTAATTGGTGATCAACGCACAGCCCAAACGGTAAAAGAAGAAATTTGGACTCAAGTATCCTTTCATAGTATCCATCATAGTGTAGGAGCACACTAAGAAAGGCTTTTGGAAAATTCTACCTCCAAAGGGGGGAAAACGAGCTTTAAAAAATATTAGTTATAGTGGTCATGTTCGTTTAACGAAATAGTTTGGCAAGAACAAAAATGTAACGAACTACTGAACAATTTTTTGTCAAGAACAGAAAATGTTCATTTAAATACCTTAAATGCCTTCCTACTGGTAACTTATAAGGTGAAAACATATGGGTAGGTTATGCACACACAAAATAAATACAATTGGAAACATTACATTGAGCCGGGTTAAGACGGGCAATACCTGCTAGTAAATGATATTTCAATAAGCGACTACAGCGCTGAGCAATTGCGTAATTGGACGCCGCTGCGTCAGCTACGAACAGAAAGAGATTACGATGATTTTTTTTAAACTCTACGAATGCAACTCTCGCGGCCACATGGCCGCAGAATGCCGAAAACCCCAAACGCCACTACGGTGCATGTTATAGTTGTGGCAGTATACTACACAAGGTCGTCGAGTGCCCTAATAGAAAGAAACTGTCCAAAAGAAATAAGAGTCTAAATAAATCCGTAACATGCTTAATGGATTCTGGCAGCCCGATAAGTTTTTTGAAGCGCTCTTTTCTACCGTCTGAAATTACATATGAAGTTGAAAATGATAGTAATGAAAACTGTATTGAAATAAATAAAAGCAAATTAAACGTTCTTGGGAGAGTTGATTGTTTTGTCATTTTGTCACGCGTGCAATTTAGATTACTTGTCGTGGCTGATTGTACCATGAACTACAATGTTGTGTTAGGCAGAGATTTCCTAAGTGCAAGTAATATTGAACTAAGATGCAAAAATAATTATGTAGGTGGTAATTTGATAGATATTGAAAATGAGAATGATATTTTTAAAATTGATTTAACTAATGACTGCCAAGAGCCAGAATACAATGTTGATAACAGAGTCGGCGTAGAAAACAGCGATTTGAAAGCCTTATTAGAAATTGTTATATAAAGCCCAACAGACCTTAAACACCTGTTATAAAGTGAGAAATGAAATGAAATTAAACCGTTCCATTGCCCTCCAAGAAACTTAGCATTTACAGAAAAGAATAAACTCCCAGAACTGATCGATGAGTATATAAGCAATAAGTATATTAGGGCAAGTGAATCCGAATTTGTTTCTCCAATAGTTTTAGTTAAGAAAAAGGCCGGGGATATAAGAATGTGTGTAGACTACAGAACAATAAACAAGGTTACTCTAAAAGATAACTATCCTATTCCACTGATCGATGACTTGATAGATAGGTTGGCAGATAAACATATATTTACCAAATTAGATTTGAAAAATGTTTTTTTTCTTGTTTTCATACATGATGAATCTGTAAAATATACATCGTTTATAAAGCCCCGTCGATTTTTCAAAGATTTGTCCACAAAGTTTTTCAAGATATGATTAAAATTGTTGAGGTAATTATATATTTAGACAATATAATGATAGCGACTGACAATATAGAATATCATTTTCGAATTTTAACAAAAGTACTCAAAAGATTGGTGGATAATAGATTGGAACTAAGACTAGACAAGTGTGAGTTTTTAAAATCGGTCGTAAATTATTTAGGTTATATTATAAGTGGAGATGGCATCAGACCAGGTGAAGAAGACTTACAAGGTGTACGCGATTTTCCAGGTGCCCAAGAAGGTACATGAAGTCGAAAGTTTGCTAGGACTGTGCTCCCACTTTCGCAGATTCGTGAAAGGTTTTTCTACTTTGGCAAAGCCTTTACATCTAACTAAGAAAGACAAAAAGTTCGAGTTTGCAGAAAAAGATTTGGAAAGTTTTAATATCCTAACAAGAAAGGAATGCTAAAGTCGAGCAGGCTCAACTCTTAAATACCCTATACCACCCCACAAAAAAGTAATTAAATGAATTAATTAATTTAATTAATTAACTAAATTAATTTAATTAATTAACTAAATTTAATATAAAATATTCCATGAATGCATACATACATTTACATTTAGATCAGAATCGTATCTATGCGTGTTTGTGTACTTGTACATATGTATGTATGTGTGCATTGGGCCTGGTTATATGGCTATAACTTTCTTTCCGATCATTCTATCATAATGAAACTTGGTATACGGATATATAATCACTAACCTAATGTGACTACCAAATTTTAGTTCAAAATTCCAAGAATTACTGGAGTTATAGAAGAAAAAAAACACGAATTGCGGGGGAGTGGGGAGTATATCAGAATAAAAAAATAAATTGGACCTGCCTAGGGCTTATGGGAATCTGGATACCGAGTTTGGTTATTCTAGCTCTTGTACCTTCTGAGATCCTTGCGCTCATACAGACGGACGGACGGACGGACATGGCTATATCGACTAGTCTTGTCACCCTGATCAAGAATATATATACTTTGTGGGATCTGCCACGCCTCTTTCTGTGTGTTACATACATTCGCACAAGACTAGTATAGCCTTTTACCCTTTGTAGTAGTATAAGTATGAGTATATACGTAAGCATGTGTGATATCGAATGATCGAATGAATGAATGAATGATGCAAACCGCAGCACAAATTCAGAAGTGGGATAATACTCAACAAAGCCTAAAATTTTTCAGTCCAATGTGTGAGAATTTGCTTAATGCATATAAAAGTACATTTTAAACGACAAGAGTGACATATTAAATGGCGACTGCAGCGCAAAGCAATTGCGTCCAGTCGTTTAAGTTCGTCCAAAAGCGGTGCCTTTAAATGCACAACTAAGGAATGCCGCCGAATCGTCGCCAACAGTAAACGATTCGCGCGAAAACCCAAACGAGTGCGAAAGAGATAACGATGATGTCGCTGACGTTGGTGTGTATGTGTCACAGAAGGTACAGTTCGAGAGCAACAACAACAATAATGATCGCGAAAATTCTACGACAGACACCAACGGCCAAGCTGACAACATAACAACCGTTGCAGCTCTGTACAAAAAGATTGACCTTCTAGGAAAAGAAAATGAAGCATTGAAAAAGCAAGCAGTTCGCCAAACAAGCAGATCACCAACACGTCAGGCAGTTATTTGGTTTATCCAATATAAGCCAAGAATTAGTTAATTAAACTAGTTATTAAATCAATTAATATGTATTTTATTGTAACAATGGTAAGCTTGACGCCATTTATTTCAATCGAAGCCACTCTAAACAATCGTTGATAATCGTCATCGTTTTTCCACCAGAGGGCTGCCAGATCTGCCACAGTACTCCCCCCAAGTGACCATGTCACGATTTCCTAGGAAGGACTCGGCGATTTCTTTCATAGGTTTGAAGAGGCCTCTTTGTCGTTCGCATAGCCTCCTTCTCCAGTGCTTTATTGTCTCTAACCAAAAAGGCTGGTTTTAACCGGTCGACGGAAATGGCTACATCCTTGCCATCTACTCTTACCAGAAAAACACGATCGCTTACACGGTCTGTAATTTCTTACGGACCAGTATATGGGGCTTCCAGAGGTTCCTTGACTGCATCTGTTCTTATAAAAACGTGCGAACAATCCTCCATACCTTTTAAACGAAACATCTTCTGCTTCATATGATGTGCAGATGGAGTGGGGCGTATCTGACGTACGTGTGTTCGGAACTTTGTGATAAATGCTTGCGGATCTGCTGCAGTGTCGATATCATAAAAAATTCGTTGGGAAGACGTAGATTGGTACCATACAACATTTCTGCTGCTGAGGATTGCAAATCTTCCTTAAAACAACTGCGTAACCCCAAAAGCACGGTTGGCAAGAGTTCAGTCCAAGGAGTACCAACATTGCACTTAAGGGCTGCCTTAAAGGATCTGTGCCATCGCTCTATGAGACCATTGGATTGGGGATGGTACGCTGTTGTATGAATATGCTGAGCTCCAACAAAAGCGGCGAGATTCTTGAACAGAGCTGATTCAAACTGTGAGCCCTGATCAGTTGTGATAGTTTTCGGAGTACCAAAACGAGCAATCCAATTTCGCCAGAAGGCGTCTGCAACTGTTTCAGCAGTCATATCACATAATGGTATTGCTTCTGGCCAACGGGCGAAACGATCTATCATTGTTAAACAGTATCGATACCCATTATGCAGCGGCATAACAACAATATCCAAATGGACGTGATCAAATCTGTTATCTGGAACCGAAATCTTCTGCGGCGTGAGTTTATTGTGCTTATATATCTTGGACCTTTGACATGACAGACAGCTCCTGCACCATTGAACAATGTCCTTACACATAGATGGCCAAACGTATTTTTTACGGATTTGATTTAGTGTAGCTCTGCCGCTTGGATGTGACAAGCCGTGGATTGATGCAAAAATTTTGTGCCGAAGGCTTTCTGGAATGTATACGCGCAAAATTCCAAAAGACGTATCGCAGTAAAGAGCGATATCGTTTTCGAGATTTTGGGACTGAAGATTGAGTGATGTTCCACCTTCAAGCAATTCTTGTAATTCCGTGCATTGTTATTTAGCACAATCTTGAAAATGCGTCTGCTACACAATTCTCTCTGCCTTTAACATATACAATTGTTGTTGAAAACTGCGATATGTAATTAAGGTGACGTATCTGCCTAGGCGATGCCTTTTCCAGACGTTGACTGAAGGCATAAATGAGCGGCTTTTGGTCGGTTTTAATAACGAAAATGCGAGCTTCCAATAAATGCTTAAAGTGCTTAACCGCTTCGTAAATAGCAAAAAGCTCGCGGTCGTAAGTGCTGTAATTTTTTTCGGCATTTTTTAATTTTTTAGAGAAAAATCCCAAAGGTTCCCAAGAACCATTCATCTTCTGCTCAAGAGCTGCACCAATCGCAACATCCGAGGCGTCGCATACCAATGAAAGCTCGGCATTGGGGAAAGGAAACGATAACATAGTTGCGGCCATAATACTGCGTTTACATTCCTCAAAAGCCTCACACAAGTCCGGCGACCAGTCTATTTTGCACTTGTCGTTCTTTTTAATATCTCTTGTTAGCTCCGTCAGCGGTGCTTGTATGTGAGAGCAGTTTGGCAAACAACGCCTGTAATAATTTACAATTCCCAGAAAACGTCCAAGTTCGCTTATTGTTGACGGTTGTGTGTAATTTGTAATGGCATCTATGCGATCTGTGGGTGGCTTTATGCCCTCTTTATTAATCACATAGCTCAAAAAACGAACTTCTTCTTGAGCAATTTGACACTTGCTAGTATTGATGCACAACCCATGTTGGCGTAAAATGTTAAATACAATACGTAGATGCTTTTCATGCTCGTCTGCACTTGTAGATGTTATTAGAATGTCATCAATATAACAGAATACAAAATCAAGACCTCGAAATATATTGTCCATAAATCTCTGAAACGTTTGAGTTGCGTTTTTTAGCCCAAAAGGCATGAAAAGAAATTCGATGAGTCCAAATGGTGTAGAAATTGCTGTCTTTTTCACATCACATTCAGCCATAGGTATCTGATAATACGCCTTGACCAAGTCCAATGTCGTAAAAATTGTTTTCCCAAATAGCTGTTCTGCAAAATCATGTATATGAGCAATTGGATATCGATCTGGTACCGTAATTGCATTAAGCTTTCGGTAGTCTCCACACGCTCGCCATGTGCCATCTTTCTTAGTCACCAAATGTAGGGGCTTGCCCATGAGCTTCTCGATGGCCGATAAATGCCGTTTTCAATTAGAAAATTAACCTCAGCCTTAGCTGCTGCCAATTTCTCACCTGCTAAACGACGCTCTGCTACTGGAGAACCGGTTGTCTCAATGTTATGACAAACATCGGATTTGTTGATATTAGGATCCATTTTAAAAGTTGGTTTTGTAATATCCACAAATTCCTGCAATAGGTCGCGGAAATTGTTGGTTCCTCGAACTGTAGAAATAGGGAATTGTTTTGAACTTGCAAGGCATCCATTCGTAGAGAGGCCTGTGCCGGAATCGATAAGGCGTTTGTTTGTAAGGTCTATGACCAGTTTATAATTAGATAAAAAATCAGCTCCTATAATAGCTGTCTCCACGTCAGCTATAATAAACGGCCAGCTGAATTTACGACGTAGTCCTATGTCTATTTCATATATATAGTTCCCGTATGTGTTAATTAATGTTTGGTTTGCAGCGTTAAGTACCATATTATTCTGATGAGTTTTTTGTTTAACCACTGTGCGTGGTATCACTGAGACCACGGATCCAGAGTCGATTAAAAACCGAATATGTGTGTTCAGATCATCAGTGTGTAAGCGGCTCTCCTTTCTTGGAATAGGAGAGTCGTGTGCGACGCTGGAACTTAATTTGCTATCGTCCTCCAGCGTGTTTGACGACAGCCCTACAAGTTTAACGCTTGAAATGATTGGTAACGCGAGCAGCTTGGCAAGCACTTTCGTGCCATATCGCCGAATTTTCCATGATAAAAACAAAGCAAGTCTGCCTGTTGATTCTGGTTTGTAGAACTGCGTGAGCGTGGCTGCGAAGCGGCCCGAGAACGGCTTGCTGTTTGTAAGCGTTTTACTTGGCTTTGCAAATCCTCGAATTTCTCATTAAGTTTGTGGATATTTAGGGTTAGCTCTTTAAGAGTACTTGATGGCGAAATGGCGCTGATATCATCCTCACACGGCTTAATAATCGACGGCTGCTGGGCTTCTACGGAAAATATTTGCGAAGATCCGACAGCTTCCAACATAGAATCAGCTATTTGCGCCAGTTTACTCAGATCTGTCTCTTGCCAAACCGTGAGCACCGGACGAATTGATTGCGGCATTTCTGCAAGAAATAAAGAATGAATTAGTTGTTCATTTTCTGGCCCTGGAGCCAGACGACGCATATGGGCCAGGGTTTCATTAGGCTTTAAGCCTGACGTTTCGCCCCCATGCAGCAAACGGCGTAACTTTGATGCTGGCGACTCTGCATACTTATGTATTAGGCGCGTTTTAAGAATATCAAATTTGTTGTGTACTGAGGGATTTGTAACCAACTCTTCGAAATCCAAGATTACATCTTCTTCCAGTTGCACTATTACAAGGTCAAATTTGTCAACATCATGGTGTATCTCATGCAACCGAAACAGTCTCTCAATTTGAGCAAACCATAGGTTTGGGTTGTTGCGCGTGAATTTTGGCAATTGTATATTAGTGCGTCCCTTAAATGCACTAGTTTCGTTGTAGTTACTAGCTTGAAGAATGTGTTGTTGCTGTGAATTAGCGCTCAATGTTTCTAGTTGTTGCTGGAGATCGAGTATTTGAATTTTATAATCCTCTTCCATTTTCGTAGCTGTGCTCGTGCTTGGCTTATCGTTCTCCATGAAAATTAATTTGCGTCTCGTGAGCGATCGTAAGTTATAACGAGTGTTGTTCATTCAATGCCAAATTGCGCAGAAATAAAAGAAACGCCAATATATGTGAACTGACGCTGATCAAAACTTTTAAATTGTCGGGGTCACCACTTTGGTTTATCCAATATAAGCCAAGAATTAGTTAATTAAACTAGTTATTAAATCAATTAATATGTATTTTATTGTAACAATGGTAAGCTTGACGCCATTTATTTCAATCGAAGCCACTCTAAACAATCGTTGATAATCGTCATCGTTTTTCCACCAGAGGGCTGCCAGATCTGCCACAGTTAGTACCGTACAGCGCCCTCTTGCGCCAACTACTGGACACATTTTTGACTACCCAACAGAGCGCGCCACCGATCGCGACGAAACACTAAATGACTGATTGACTGATTGGCGATGAACGCACAGCCCAAACGGTAAGAGCTAGGAAGCTGAAATTTGGACACAAGATCCCTCTTATAGTGAAAGTGAGCACTAAGAAGGGGTTTCGGAAAATTCGAGCTCCAAAGGGGGGGAAATGAGCTCCAACGTTTGTATGAAAAATCTACAATTTTTATCCGATTAACTTCAAACTTAGTTTGTATACTCTCAAAAAGAATACAAAAAAACTGTATAGTTGGATTTGAAATATTTTTCCTGCGGCCTGAATAATAATGATTTTCCGGTGGAAAATTCGGTAAACGAAAAGCTATTTGCAATCAACGCACAGCCCAAACGGTAAGAGCTAGGAGGCTGAAAATTGGACACATGTTGTCTTCAGTGGTGTAGGTGAGCACTAAGAAGCGGTTTTGGAAAATTCGAACGCCAAAGGGGGGAAAACGGGCACCAACGTTTGTATTAAAAATCTACAATTTTCATCCAATTAACTTCAAACTTAGTTTGTATGCTCTCAAAAAAATACAAAAAAAAAGCTGTATACTTGGTTCACCATTTTTCCTGGGGCATGAAAAAGGGGGGGTTTTCCGTGGAAAAATTGAAACACCATCAACACCCCACAGCCCAAACGGTAAAAGCTAGGATGCTGAAATGTGGGCTCAAGTATCCTATCATGGTGTAGATGTGCACTAAAAAGGGATTTTGGAAAATTCGAGCTCCAAAGGGGGAAAAGTAGATTCAAAGTTTGTTTGAAAAATCCGCAATTTTCAACCGATCGACTTAATTAGATTTTCGAAATTTGTGTTGGAGCTTAAATTATTGGGGTTTTAATATTTATTCACTATTTCAAATGAAAGCTACTAATGTAAGCTACGTAACTAAATCTACAACTTTGCATTCAAAGATTTTCAAAATATGCATTTTACAAAAGCAGGCAGAACAAACAATACAAAATATCAAACAGTTGGGGACAACTAAGTATACATACACACACATACAAACAGCTGTTCGTGTAGTTGCGTGCAAACGATTGAAATAGCCAAAGCAACATGTGAGACACTAATGTGTGAATGTCCATACATATGTGCACATCTATGTATGTACATATGTATCTACATATGTATGTATGTACATTCGTCTTGCACTGACAGAGCAAGAAATGTTAATTAATTGAAAATTATATAATATAACATTTTTAAAAGTAATTTTGTCTTTGTTTAGTGCATTTGGCATTAGGGTTTTCATTAATAGCAGCAACAACAAATATCAAATAGTTGGGGACATCACATACACACACTCACACACACAACAAGCAACAGTTCGTGTCTATGTGTGCGGTTCTCTAAGTACGGTTGAAAAAGTAAAGAGAAACATACATATGTATGTATGTGTGTATGCCTGTGTATGAATATAGCATGTATGTACATTGGTATTAATGTATACATTGGGCAATCGAACACAGTTGTTTGATTGTAAAAAAAATAATGCTCTAAAAACAACAACAACTGCAAGTCATGGCTCGCCCTTCTTCTTTCGTTTTTACCATTTAATGTTAATTGCAAAATCAAAACGCCAAAAGTTTACAGTTACCGTCGCTAGGCAACGACTGCGTAAGCGATAGTAAAGCAGAAACCGAATAACGGAGCTACGCATATTCTGCTTCGCATTGCGGGCAGATGTATGTATGTATGTATATGATTTGTTCTTATTGATCTCAATAATAAAATCTAATTATTTAATTAGATTTTATTATTTAAATATTCTGCTTGTTGCATTCAAACTTCGATATTTTGATGGTATCGGTGGCTTCAACTATCGAAAGTTTTACTCTAGCAAATTGAGATGAGAATTGACAGTTCTTTTGATCGTGGCTCATCGCTGCACGGCATTGACACGAGTGCCGTGTTTCATATTCCGAATTTGTGCGTGACCGTATTGACTCAATATGGCACGAAAAGACTCAAATGTGAATTTAAAATTAGGATATACCCTTATAATTATTCCCCTTTTTTGCACATAGTTTATCTTAAAACGTTGCGTTATCTCTATTTATAAAACAGTTTGTCCTGACTAATTGGTGATCAACGCACAGCCCAAACGGTAAAAGAAGAAATTTGGACTCAAGTATCCGTTCATAGTATCCATCATAGTGTAGGAGCACACTAAGAAAGGCTTTTGGAAAATTCTACCTCCAAAGGGGGGAAAACGAGCTTTAAAAAATATTAGTTATAGTGGTCATGTTCGTTTAACGAAATAGTTTGGCAAGAACAAAAATGTAACGAACTACTGAACAATTTTTTGTCAAGAACAGAAAATGTTCATTTAAATACCTTAAATGCCTTCCTACTGGTAACTTATAAGGTGAAAACATATGGGTAGGTTATGCACACACAAAATAAATACAATTGGAAACATTATATTGAGCCGGGTTAAGACGGGCAATACCTGCTAGTGTACTATATAAGTACAACGATGAGATGACGCATATAGGAATAGAAAAAATGACAAATGTAATTTGCAAAAGTTACTGGTTTCCCAACATTAAGTTAGTTTTAATTGCTCTGAAAGACTACTTTAGGGCCTATAGTCGACCAAAGAGTGTTATATTGATCGTGGCAAAAATAGTCGAGTGTCCTAACAGGAAAGACTTATCTAAAAGCAACAAAAGTTTTAATGAAAACAAATTCATTCAATGCAATTTTTCAAATTGATTTAGCTAATGATTGTAATTAATTGTAAAATAATTTTAAATATTGTAAATACTGTATACAGTATATCTAAAGAAAAAAGAAGAAGAAGGAAACCAAAAGATCGGGAGATCTTCACCGGCCAGGATGGCCGAGTTGTAGTAGTATAAGTATGAGTATATAGTAAATATATAGTATATAGTATATGATATGTAACATCGAATGATTGTGAATACCAAAGGACAGTATTAAACAGATTGGCAAACGGAGCGGACGTGTGTTTTACTTGTGGTGCAAACCCCACCACACCTTTGGGTACAGGCTATAAAAATAAAACAGTGTTGCACACAGCTGTAACAAAGTAAATATTTTTCAGAACGTGAGACGACACGAAAAAAAAGGAACGTAAAATCCATGATGCATGATCCAGATATGATCTTTATTGACTACAGCAGTCCAGAGGCCTCAACCGAGAAGCTGCAGATAGATTTGGGGCACGACGAAACCTCAACATTAAGAAATATTGCGAAGGAGGCGTATAAATCGTCTACAGAGGCGCATAAATCGTCCACAGAGGCGATTGTGGGGCTGCTGTTAGAAAAATTGGTTCAACAAAATTCCCTGTTCTAAAAACTGTTACAAATAAATGTATAAAAAGGAACATAAGTGGAATTCTTTATTTCGCCAAAGTGGCTTTTTTGGTTTTTGTTTTTTGTGCAAAGCCACTTAGTGCACCCTTATGTTTTTTGGTTGCCGCGTGGACACGCAGGTCGCCAAGCTTTGCAGTTAATCCGCACATGCAGTAGCTGCAGTAAGCCCTTGTGAAATTCGTAATATCTTTGCGGAGTCACTCTTTACACTCGGCGCTCTGCAGCCACACCTCGCGAACATTTTGTTTGTACAATTTAGACATTTCTTAATTCAATGAAGACAAATTTGCACACAAACAGTTGAGATTCGAGCATCAAGGTGATTTTGATCGAGTTTATTATCGAAAGTAGCTTATCGCTACTTATATTCATGATTTTCAGTGTTGACAAAGATAAAGGGACAAAATATATGGTGAGAAATAAAGTAAAGCTAGAAAAAGGCTAAATAATTTTTTTTAAAGCTAGAATTCCCGCAACCTGCAATTTTTGAATTTTTCCCGCACTGGCATTAAAAATAAAGCCAGATCTAGCGGGAAACAAGCTAAAATGGCAGCACTGGTCTGCAACTAAAATATAATCGGCAACTTCTGGTCGTGAATAGGTCGCTCGCTGCATAGTGTGCACCTTTTTACACATACATATCATATATTTGAAAAGTTTAATAATTACAAAGGTTTATTATATGTTAATATTCCATTCATCGGAATTACAATTTTTTCAGAATATTAATTCAGTTCTGAATGTTGAACGACGTCGGACGTGTTCTGTTATCGCTCCGCCGTGTAACAAATTTAAAGTGCAATTAACCCCAATTTAATTCGCGAAAAGACGCTTAGGGTACGCATGAGCACCTGTGCTCGTGTTACCCATATAAATTATCTGTTAAAGGGTGGAATATTGCTTAAAATAAAGCAATGCTGTTGAGTAAGAGCGCAATGCTGTTGAGTAAGAGCACAAGCTCGGTAAACACCAAAGAAAAAATGAGCAAAACTCGTGCTCAGCAGCAACAACAACAAAACGACCGTCGACTTTCGGCTGTTCATACCAACAACGCATACTTCACCATACGCTCACCAGAGGTAACGGCACCTGAAACAACTGCATCACTGCAAGTTGACTCGGAGAGAGCACGCTCTCTCTCTCTATAATATGCTCAGTCACCACATTGCAAAGTGAGTCATGGAGTGCCCAGTGCCCAGTGCCCGTCCCCAGACCCCTGCACCCTTACCAACGAGCTTCTGATAACAACAACGACCAGTACATTGCCTTCGCTTACAACTGTGTCTTCGACTGTAACAACGACAACTACAACAACGGCAGTCTCTCAGCGCCCGGTATTGTCAACTTAGTGCGACCAGCTCCCCCTCTTTAAACCGAAAAGTACAAAGAGCGCAAGCAGAACGCTAATACAGACCGGGCTCGATCGCTATGTCCAAATTAAAAGAAGGTTAAGCCCACAATCAACTAAAAAAACCAACGCACCTAAAATAACAAAAACATCGGAAAACACTGTGCCAAATGAAGCGCTGAAAAACAATAGATTCGCGATTCTCAGCGAAGCCGAACAAAATAGCGTTGAAACACCAAAGGCCAAGCAACTAAAGCCGCCACCTATTTATGTGCGTCAAGCAAATTGTACAGATTTGGTTAAAAACTCAGTAATAAAATTGGCGAAAACAAATGCTATGTTACGTCGATAAGAAGAGGTAACATCAATGAAATTAAAATACAAGTCAACGACGAAAAAAACTATGGATCAGTGGCCAAATACCTCAACGATGACAAAATGAGCTACTACACGTACCAACTTAAAAGTAGCAAGGTGGTACAAGTGGTCATCAAAGGAATAGAGCCAACCGTTCCAGTCGAAGAGATAAAAGATGCACTAAAAGATAAGGGCTTTGAAGTCAAAATAGCCATGAACATAATAAACAAAAATAAAATTCCCCAACCAATGTTCAAGGTAGAATTGACACCTGACTTCATGCCTAAAGGTAACAACTAAGTTCACAAAATTTATAAGCTGCAATATCTACTGCACCGTAGAATTACAGTTGAGGAACCGCATAAGCGAAATAGACCTGTCCAATGCACAAACTGCCAGGAATATGGGCATACAAAAACCTATTGTACCCTACGCGCAGTCTGCGTTGCCTGCGGGGATGTACACCCCTCTGAGCCCTGCCCCGTAAAAAAGGAGGACCCATCTGCGAAGAAATGTAGCAATTGTGGGGGAAACCATACTGCCAACTATAGAGGTTGCCCTGTGTACAAAGAGTTAAAAAGTCGCATAAGCCAACAAAAAACCGCAGCTCGAAACCCTGTCATCCGACAAAACTTGCCGTATATACCACCAACTACGATTCCAGGAGTATCTTTTGCTCAGGCGTTAAGTAACACTAACGTCGTATGCCTCAGTTTCAAACCGAAACTTCAACAAACCACTGCAGGAACAATGCACCATCAGGTACCGCAACATAGGCCAGAAATGACTGCTCAGCAGCCCAATGCGAATCCATCCCAATTGCCTAGTGGAATTGAATCAATTCTGGCAACTCTCACCAATACAATGGTAGCAATACAACAAACGATGCAGGAAATTATGCGCAATCAAAATCTCCTCCTGGAATTACTTATCAAACAGAAATCTAATTATATGGTCTCTCTAAAAATATGCGCTTCTCTGTTTCTGAAGCAGAATTTGTTAAATTCTTCGATCTGTTAGGTGACCGGTTTATAGCAGCTGGTGACTACAATGCCAAACACACCCATTGGGGATCCCGACTCATCACCCCGAAAGGAAGACAACTATATAACGCCATAATAACACCAAGAATCAAGCTTGATTTTATTTCTCCAGGCTGGCCTACTTATTGGCCCACAGATCCAAAGAAGCAACCCGACTAGATAGATTTTGCTGTTACAAGAAGAGTGCCACAGGCTCAGATTCGTGTGGAGCACTTATCAGACCTCGCCGATCCTTCTGCACCTTTGTGACCATCCACAGTTATTGGAACGCCCACATTTTTTAACTTCTAGAAAAACAGATTGGCTTAAATACAGGAAGTACGTAAGTTCCCATATTGATGACTGCCCATTTATTGTAAAAATGACATAGATACCTCAGTTGAAGCATTAGTGTCTGCAATGTCACTGGCGGCAAAACATTCGACTCCAATAACTACAGCTAATAAACTTCACAAATGCAGCCGTGAGAAAACTTCTGCGGGAGTGGCAAGCCCACAGATCACCTGAATCGAAGAAGCGGTTAAAAATTGCCAACCATCTACTACGCAAAGCCCTAGAAGATGAAAAACACCGAGCTCAAATTGATTATATGGAGCAACTCTTCTCAAACAGCAAACGATTTCCATTGTGGAAAGCTAAATCAGGCGTATGTCCACCAATCGAAAGTGAATCACCATTACGTACACAAAGAGGAAAGTGGGCTCGCAGCAATGAGGAGAAGGCAAATGTATTTGCCGCCCATTTAGAAAAAGTCTTCAAGCCACATCCAGCAACAAATAGCTTTGTGCTCCCACCAACCAATTATCTTGAAGCTACCACGCCTATCGTATTTCAAGTTGGAGAAGTTACAAGTGTCATTAAATACCAAGTTTCAAAGCAAAAAAAAGCGCCGGGCCACGATTTAATTTCCCCCAAAATGATCATCGAATTGCCGAGCTGTGCATACTGCACACCATTATTTTCAACAGCATGATGAAATGGGGCTATTATCCTGAACAATGGAGAAAATCGGTCATCAAAATGATCCATAAAGCTGGAAAGGACAAGTCTCAGCCATCATCATATAGACCTATCAGTCTCCTGCCGTGTCTATCAAAGATATTCGAAAAACTGATCCTGAATCGCATCAAACAGCACCTACACACTTACAGTACAATCCCATTGCACCAATTTGGTTTTCGCGAAAAACATGGAACCGTTGAACAAGTCAACCGAATAACCTCTGAGATACGAAATGCATTTGAAAAACGAGAGTATTGCTCCGCTGTTTTTCTGGATGTCGCCCAAGCCTTTGACCGCGTTTGGCTGGATGGCTTAATTCACAAAATCAAAATATTACTTCCACAGAACATCCACAAAATACTGGAGTCATACCTACAGCAAAGAAGTTTCGCAGTTAGATGCAAAGATTTCCTCTCCGAATACCATCCAATTGAAGCTGGCGTACCCCAAGGGAGCGTGCTTGGACCAACACTGTATATTATATACACAGCAGATATACCGACAAACAGTCGTACAACAATTTCGACATTTGCTGATGATACTGCCATCCTAAGTCGCTCCAAGTGCCCAAAAAGAGCTACAGAACTTTTATCATCTCACCTCGTGGCTATACAAGAATGGCTAGCAGACTGGCGCATACATGTAAACAAGCAAAAGTGCAAACATGTCACCTTTACCCTAAACAAACAAACCTGCCCTCCATTGTCGCTAAACAACATCAATATTCCACAAGAAACCGAACTATCATACCTTGGTGTCCATTTGGATAGACGGCTTACTTGGCGTGAGCACATCAAAAAGAAGAGAGATCAACTAAAACTAAAAGCTATTAATCTACATTGGCTGATAAACGTCCGTTCACGACTAAAACTGGAGTACAAAGTACTCTTGTACAATGCTGTTCTCAAACCAATTTGGACACATGGCTCTGAATTATGGGGAAACGCTTCCATTAGTAATTTAGAGTTAATCGAGAGTGCTCAATTGAGGATACTGAGAACCATCACTGGGACACCCAGGTACATAAGAAGTGATAATATCTGCGAAGATTTAAATGTGGGATCTGTTAAAGATGAAATCGCCAAGGTGAAAGCAAAGTACCAGCTTAAGCTCCGGAACCATCCGAACAGACTTGCACAGAATTTAACTTGTCAGGCTAGCCATACACGACTCCGGCGAAGAGACCTCCCCACCCAGCAATAACAGTTAGGGCCGTTAAAAAAAATATATATATTTAATTGTAATAAATTAAATAACTGTATTAGATTAAGATTTTACTACTTATCGTAAGTCTCCTAGAGAGAAGATCCGATAAATAAAGAAAGCTTAAAAAAAAAAAAAATTAATTTGGATAGCTGATCTGGCAATATGCGGTTACGCTGTAAATACATCTTACCGCTGAAAGAAGTCTTTCGGCTGGCATAGAACTCCCCAGTACAAAAAGATATTTCACGAAAATATGATGCGCATTCGGAAAAGTCGTTTTAAGTGAATTTGAAGTCTGTTCAAAGAGTAAAAGGATATACTAGTTTTGTGCGAAAGTATGTAACAGGCAGAAGGAGGCGTGGCAGACCCCATAAAGTATATATACAAGTATTCTTGATCAGGATGACAGGACGAGTCGATATAGCCATGTCCGTCTGTCTTTACGAAAGCATGGATTTCAGAAAGTATAAGAGCTAAAATAACCAAACTTGGTATCCAGATTCTCCTAAGCCCGAGAAAGTACTAGTTTGATTTTGCACCCCCCACTTCCCCCTATTCGTGTTTTCCCATAACTCCCGTAATTCGTGGGATTTTTAAAATTTTGAACTCAAATTTGGTTTCATCATGATTGGTCAATTCTGAAGACATTTGTATTTAATTTAATTAAATAATTTATTTAATTATAATCTTTTAAAATTAATTACACAATTTTTCTTTCATTTTTTCTGTTTGGTGGGAGGTACAGGGTATTTAAGAGTTGAGCCTGCTCGACTTTAGCATTGCTTTCTTGTTTTAGCCTCAGTTAGTTTTGCTTGTTGAGGTGATTGTGCCGTTTCCAGATGCTTTTGTTTTTATACCCTGTACCCAAAGGGTACAAGGGAACACACAGAAGGAGGCTTGGTAGACCCCACAAAGTATATATATTCTTGATCAGCATGACAAGCCGAGTCGATATAGCCATGTCCGTCTGTCTGTCTGTATGAACGCAAGGATCTCCGAAAGTATAAGAGCTAGAATAACCAAACTTGGTATACAGATTCTCCTGAGACCGAGAAAGGACGAGTTTGTTCATTTTTTCTGATCCACTCCCCACTCCCCCCTATTAACGATTTTCTATAACTCCCGTAATTCTTTGAAAATTTGGTAGTCACATTAGGTTAGTGATTATATATCCGTATACCAAGTTTTATTATGATAGAATGATCGGAAAGAAAGTTATAGCCATATAACCAGGCCCAATGCACACATACATACATATGTACAAGTACACAAACACGCATAAGGCACGATTCTGATGTAAATGTAAATGTATGTATGCAAGCATGGAATATTTTATATTTAATTTAGTTAATTAATTAAATTAATTAAGTTAATTAATTAATTAATTAAATTACTTTTTTGTGGGGTGGTAGAGGGTATTTAAGAGTTGAGCCTGCTCGACTTTAGCATTCCTTTCTTGTTTTTTTTCTAGTGGTACATCGGAAGGATCGTAAGAATCTGTATTTTTGACTACAGAATTAGTTTTATTTTCATAATGGTGGAATCACACATACACATGTTTATATGTATTACATGTATTTACATGTATATGTGTGCACATATTCATAGATGTAAACAAGTGAAAAAACTAAAGTCGGGTGTCCCGACTTTGAAATACTCTGTACATATGTTTAGAATAATTATAGAAATTAAAAAAAGTAAGAGAATTAAAAAAAAATGTTGGATCGATTTTTACCTCTTTTGGTATTCGTACTTAAGTAAAGGGTGTATAATTGCACATATACAAAGCAATTGCGTCTATGTGAGTGTATGTATGTTTATGCTCGTATATTCGTGTCTGTGTAAGCATGTTCGCAGTCAACCAAAGCACCATCATCAACCAAGTAGCCTATCATAGTGTAGGTGCGCACTATGAAGGGATTTACGATTTCCCACCAATCAACTTTAAATTTGATTTTTATAATCTATAAAATACAAACAAAACTGGGGTTTTAATATTTATTCACCTTTTCAAATGAAAAGTTTGTGTTATAAATTTTCTTCGATCGATTTCAAATTTGGGGACTGTAATCTACGTAACTAAATCTGCAACTTTGCGTTCAAAGATTTTAAAAATATGAATTTTGTAATTGCAGGCAGAACAAACAATACAAAATATCAAACTGTTGGGGACAGCTAAGTATACATACACACACACACAAACACATACATACAAGCAGCTGTTCGTGTAGTTGCGTGCAAACGATTGAAATAGCCAAAGCAAAATGTGAGACACTAATTTTTGAATGTACACACATACATATGTAAGCATCTATGTACATGTAAACATCTATGTATGTATGTATGTTCATTCGTCTTGCACTGACAGAGCCTAAAATGTTAATCAATTAAAAATTATTTAACATTTTTAAAAATAACTTTTTCTTTGTTTAGTACATTTGGCATTATGGATTTCATTAGTAACTTTATGCAGCAACAACAAATTATTGTATGAAAAAGTAAAGAGAAACATACATATGTATGTATGTATGCCTGTGTACGTACATATGTAGCACTAGCAGGTATTGCCCGTCTTAACCCGGCTCAATATGTTTCCAATTGTATTTATTTTGTGTGTGCATAACCTACCAATATGTTTTCACCTTAAAGGTTACCAGTAGGAAGGCATTTAAGGTATTTAAATTAACATTTTCTGTTCTTGACAAAAAATTGTTCAGTAGTCCGTTACATTTTTGTTCTTGACAAACTATTTCGTTAAACGAACATGACCACTATAACTAATATTTTTTAAAGCTCGTTTTCCCCCCGTTGGAGCTAGAATTTTCCAAAAGCCTTTCTTAGTGTGCTCCTACACTATGATGGATACTATGAAACGATACTTGAGTCCAAATTTAAATTCACATTTGAGTCTTTTCGTGCCATATTGAGTCAATACGGCCACGCACAAACTCGGAATATGAAACACGGCACTCGTGTCAATGCCGTGCAGCGATGAGCCACGATCAAAAAGCACTGGCACCGATACCATCAAAATATCGAAGTTTGAATGCAATAAGCAGAATATTTAAATAACAAAATCTAATTATTTATTGACATCAATAAGATCAAATCATATACATACATACATCTGCCCGCAATGCGAAGCAGAATATGCGTAGCTCCGTTATTCGGTTTCTGCTTTACTATCGCTTACGCAGTCGTTGCCTAGCGACGGTAACTGTAACATTTTGGCGTTTTGCCTTTGCAGTTAACATTAAATGGTCAAAACGAAAGAAGAAGAGCGAGCTAATGACTTGCAGTTGTTGTTGTTTTTAGAGCATTATTTTTTTTTTACAATCAAACAACTGTGTTCGATTGCCCAATGTATACATTAATACGAATGTACATACATGCTATATTCATACACAGGCATACATACATATGTTTCTCTTTACTTTTTCAACCGTACGTAGAGAACCGCACACATAGACACGAACTGTTGCTTGTTGTGTGTGTGAGTGTGTGTATGTGATGTCCCCAACTATTTGATATTTGTTGTTGCTGCTATTAATGAAAACCCTAATGCCAAATGCACTAAACAAAGACAAAATTACTTTTAAAAATGTTATATTATATAATTTTCAATTAATTAACATTTCTTGCTCTGTCAGTGCAAGACGAATGTACATACATACATATGTAGATACATATGTACATACATAGATGTGCACATATGTATGGACATTCACACATTAGTGTCTCACATGTTGCTTTGGCTATTTCAATCGTTTGCACGCAACTACACGAACAGCTGTTTGTATGTGTGTATATGTATACTTAGTTGTCCCCAACTGTTTGATATTTTGTATTGTTCTGCCTGCTTTTGTAAAATGCATATTTTGAAAATCCTTGAATGCAAAGTTGTAGATTTAGTTACGTAGATTACATTATCCAAATTTTAAATCGATCGGACTAAATTTATAACAAAAACTTTTCATTTGAAATAGTGAATAAATATTAAAACCCCAATAATTCAAGCTCCAACACAAAATCAACGAAAATCCGAGTATGCAGTTTTGTTTGTATCCTTTAATTGATTTTAGAAACTAAGTTTTAAGTCGATAGGTTGAAAAATGCGGATTTTTCAAACAAACTTTGGAGCTCGTTTTCCCCCCTTTGGAGCTCGTTTTCCCCCCTTTGGAGCTCGAATTTTCCAAAATCCCTTCTTAGTGCTCATCTACACCATGATAGGATACTTGAGCCCAAATTTCAGCATCCTAGCTTTTACCGTGTGGGCTGTTGACGCGGTTTGCTTTTGTGCCCCAACATTTTTTTTTACAGGAAAACTCCCATATTTTAGGCCCCAAAAAAAATATCAAAAAACCAAGTATACAGTTTTTCTTGGAATTGGAATTGGAGTATACAAACTAAAGGTAATCAGATGAAAACTGTAGATTTTTCATACAAACGTTGGAGCCTGTTTTCCCCCTTTGGAGCTCGAGTTTTCCAAAATCTCTTCTTATTGGGGACCTAGACTATGAAAGGATACTTGAGTCCAAATTTCAGCTTCCTAGCCTTTACCGTTTGGGCTGTGCGTTGATCACCAATCATTCAGTCAGTCAGGACAAATTGTTTTATATATATAGATGTACTTACATTCGTAAGTGTATTGGAGTGGGGCGTCGGTTGAGATATTCCTTGGTTAAAAATGGCGGCGTAAGTAAAAGAAACTTCCACTTTGATCTTTCACTGTGTTCACGTATATTCTTTCTTCTGTACTAAATTACAAATTCCCAGTAAAGCGCTTACAAACTAATTCGACTATTGGGGAGAGAGGCTGCGACGTGGGCAGCGCTCTGTTAACTAACATAGGCGCTAACAGCTGTTAGTATTGACTGCTACTGCAGCGCCAGCTTCGGCTGTAGTTAACAGCGCGCTGCCGCATAAACATTATCCGCCCCCCCTGCAGAATGCAGAAATGATGCCATCTGCCCTCAGATGCGGGTGCCGGCGATGATCCAGCCTAGCTCGGTTTGGAGTGCCGCTGGATACCCCTCACGCGCGGATAGGACCCCAGGGAGAATGACGTTCTGGTATAATCCCACGCCGAGTACAATACAAATAGTGGACGGGCGGTGCCATACCTCGTCGGCCAGAACCACGTCCTTAAAGTGGTCGCCTTCGTGGTCCACAGCTTGAGCTGGCGAGCGCATAACCAGAGAGGGAACCACCTCCAAAATCACAGCCCAGCGATGATTTGACGTCTTAGATACCACGTCAACGACGCAGTATCGCTCGCTGCCGGTGTGCGTGAGCTCCAGCCCTAGTGCCCTAGCCATTGACGTATCGATGGTGCTTGTTGGGGCGCAGGCGTTGATGAGCACCCTAGTGCTCCGAACGCTTTGATCGGCTTTCGATGTAGACCAAGGCGGTGGGCAGGATGCTGATGCCTCTAAATAAGTATTGCCGTATACCAGATGGCCGCCCAGAAGCCGATGATGCCCGGGATGGCAAGGATTGCCGTTGCTGAGAGCTGGCTTCGTCTCCTGAGGAAATTCTGGGAGACGGAGATCGGCGACGAGCTTCAGCGCGCCTGGTCCGGGAATTTGGGAAGGGCCTTGGATGAAGAAGCGTGTGGTGGCGGGCGCTGCAATGCCGACAACAAGCGTCGCTCACGCAAATGCCGCCTGAATATTGATGCGCCAGACAATTGCTGCAATACCGGTTTGCCTTCACAGCGCGAAGCCTTTCTCCTGGCGTCATTTGCAAAGCCGGCAGCGGAAGCCGGAGACTCCTCGCAACGGATCCCTTGTGGTGTGGCGCGCTGTATTGTGAGACGGACTAGGACTAGTTTTGCCACGGCCCGTCGGATGACGCCGCGAGCGGTGAGGACGTCGACCCCTCGCACTTTGCAGTCGCTGCCCGGATGAGACGTTTGGACCCTGCCGAGGCGCCACTCGTTGGCCGGAATGTTGTTGACAATGACCATGGCGCCTGGCTGGAAGTCTTCCTGTGGCTGCTGCCATTTGCTGCGTTTGTGCAGCTCTTTTAAATATTCCTCCTTCCAGCGGAGGAACAATTTCTGATTGAGGGCCTTGATGCGCTGTCACCGGTTTATAATGGACGGGGCGTCCTGCGCGATTTCCGGTTCGGCAACAGAAAGTAGAGGCCCGCCTGTGAGGAAATGACCTGGAATCAGCGCTTGAACGTCCGTCACGTCCTCGGACATCGGCGAAATTAGTCGCGAGTTGAGAACTGCCTCAATCTTGCATAGGAGAGTGGACATTTCTTCGAATGTATACACCTAGAAAAAAAACACACGAAGACGCACACATATCCTTTTGTAATTAGGCAGGCTCGACCTGTATAGTTTTTGATGTGGAACGGACCGGCGAAGTCGATACCTGTATTGGTAAAGGGGGGAGAAAATGTACTCCGTGGAGCCGGAAGGCTCCCCATTAGTTGGGTTTGCAGCCGCTTGCATGAACGGATTACGTCTTTGACTAGATTCCGTAGTCTGGGAATCCAGTATTTAGAGCGGATGAGGCTGACCGTAGACTGATTTCCTCCATGGAGTGAAAGGCAGGAAGGAAGGCATTTAAGGTATTTAAATGAACATTTTCTGTTCTTGACAACAAATTGTTCAGTAGTCCGTTACATTTTTGTTCTTGGCAAACTATTTCGTTAAACGAACATGACCACTATAACTAATATTTTTAAAGCGTTTTCCCCCCGTTGGAGCTAGAATTTTCCAAAAGCCTTTCTTAGTGTGCTCCTACACTATGATGGATACTATGAAACGATACTTGAGTCCAAATTTAAATTCACATTTGAGTCTTTTCGTGCCATATTGAGTCAATACGGCCACGCACAAACTCGGAATATGAAACACGGCACTCGTGTCAATGCCGTGCAGCGATGAGCCACGATCAAAAAGCACTGGCACCGATACCATCAAAATATCGAAGTTTGAATGCAATAAGCAGAATATTTAAATAACAAAATCTAATTATTTATTGACATCAATAAGATCAAATCATATACATACATACATCTGCCCGCAATGCGAAGCAGAATATGCGTAGCTCCGTTATTCGGTTTCTGCTTTACTATCGCTTACGCAGTCGTTGCCTAGCGACGGTAACTGTAACATTTTGGCGTTTTGCCTTTGCAATTAACATTAAATGGTCAAAACGAAAGAAGAAGAGCGAGCTAATGACTTGCAGTTGTTGTTGTTTTTAGAGCATTATTTTTTTTTACAATCAAACAACTGTGTTCGATTGCCCAATGTATACATTAATACGAATGTACATACATGCTATATTCATACACAGGTATACATACATATGTACATATGTTTCTCTTTACTTTTTCAACCGTACGTAGAGAACCGCACACATAGACACGAACTGTTGCTTGTTGTGTGTGAGTGTGTGTATGTGATGTCCCCAACTATTTGATATTTGTTGTTGCTGCATAACGTCTCCTGAGGAAATTCTGGGAGACGGATATCGGCGACGAGCTTCAGCGCGCCTGGTCCGGGAATTTGGGAAGGGCCTTGGATGAAGGAGCGTGTGGTGGCGGGCGCTGCAATGCCGACAACAAGCGTCGCTCACGCAAATGCCGCCTGAATATTGATGCGCCAGACAATTGCTGCAATACCGGTTTGCCTTCACAGCGCGAAGCCTTTCTCCTGGCGTCATTTGCAAAGCCGGCAGCGGAAGCCGGAGACTCCTCGCAACGGATCCCTTGTGGTGTGGCGCGCTGTATTGTGAGACGGACTAGGACTAGTTTTGCCACGGCCCGTCGGATGACGCCGCGAGCGGTGAGGACGTCGACCCCTCGCACTTTGCAGTCGCTGCCCGGATGAGACGTTTGGACCCTGCCGAGGCGCCACTCGTTGGCCGGAATGTTGTTGACAATGACTATGGCGCCTGGCTGGAAGTCTTCCTGTGGCTGCTGCCATTTGCTGCGTTTGTGCAGCTCTTTTAAATATTCCTCCTTCCAGCGGAGGAACAATTTCTGATTGAGGGCCTTGATGCGCTGTCACCGGTTTATAATGGACGGGGCGTCCTGCGCGATTTCCGGTTCGGCAACAGAAAGTAGAGGCCCGCCTGTGAGGAAATGACCTGGAATCAGCGCTTGAACGTCCGTCACGTCCTCGGACATCGGCGAAATTAGTCGCGAGTTGAGAACTGCCTCAATCTTGCATAGGAGAGTGGACATTTCTTCGAATGTATACTTGAGGCCAAGCGTAGCTTTATAAAACAAAGATTTAAAGCTTTTTACGCTGGCCTCCCATAGACCACCCATGTGAGGGGCGCCAGGAAATGCCACGACACGATTTGGTGCCGACTATTCGACTATTCGAGTCCAGGAAGTTCCGTTCTAAGGATTTTGATGCTCCAACGAATGTCGTGCCGTTGTCAGAGTAAATTGATGCGCCAGACAATTGCTGCAATACCGGTTTGCCTTCACAGCGCGAAGCCTTTCTCCTGGCGTCATTTGCAAAGCCGGCAGCGGAAGCCGGAGACTCCTCGCAACGGATCCCTTGTGGTGTGGCGCGCTGTATTGTGAGACGGACTAGGACTAGTTTTGCCACGGCCCGTCGGATGACGCCGCGAGCGGTGAGGACGTCGACCCCTCGCACTTTGCAGTCGCTGCCCGGATGAGACGTTTGGACCCTGCCGAGGCGCCACTCGTTGGCCGGAATGTTGTTGACAATGACCATGGCGCCTGGCTGGAAGTCTTCCTGTCGCTGCTGCCATTTGCTGCGTTTGTGCAGCTCTTTTAAATATTCCTCCTTCCAGCGGAGGAACAATTTCTGATTGAGGGCCTTGATGCGCTGTCACCGGTTTATAATGGACGGGGCGTCCTGCGCGATTTCCGGTTCGGCAACAGAAAGTAGAGGCCCGCCTGTGAGGAAATGACCTGGAATCAGCTCTTGAACGTCCGTCACGTCCTCGGACATCGGCGAAATTAGTCGCGAGTTGAGAACTGCCTCAATCTTGCATAGGAGAGTGGACATTTCTTCGAATGTATACTTGAGGCCAAGCGTAGCTTTATAAAACAAAGATTTAAAGCTTTTTACGCTGGCCTCCCATAGACCACCCATGTGAGGGGCGCCAGGAAATGCCACGACACGATTTGGTGCCGACTAATCGACTATTCGAGTCCAGGAAGTTCCGTTCTAAGGATTTTGATGCTCCAACGAATGTCGTGCCGTTGTCAGAGTAAATCTGTTTAGGGCACCGCCGTCTGGCCACGAAGCGTGCGAATGCTGCCAAAAACTTTTCCGCGGTCAGGTCGGATGTGACTTCTAGGTGTATGGCCTTCGTTCTAAAACACACGAAGACGCACACATATCCTTTTGTAATTAGGCAGGCTCGACCTGTATAGTTTTTGATGTGGAACGGACCGGCGAAGTCGATACCTGTATTGGTAAAGGGGGGAGAAAATGTACTCCGTGGAGCCGGAAGGCTCCCCATTAGTTGGGTTTGCAGCCGCTTGCATGAACGGATTACGTCTTTGACTAGATTCCGTAGTCTGGGAATCCAGTATTTAGAGCGGATGAGGCTGACCGTAGACTGATTTCCTCCATGGAGTGAAAGGCAGGAAGGAAGGCATTTAAGGTATTTAAATGAACATTTTCTGTTCTTGACAAAAAATTGTTCAGTAGTCCGTTACATTTTTGTTCTTGGCAAACTATTTCGTTAAACGAACATGACCACTATAACTAATATTTTTTAAAGCTCGTTTTCCCCCCGTTGGAGCTAGAATTTTCCAAAAGCCTTTCTTAGTGTGCTCCTACACTATGATGGATACTATGAAACGATACTTGAGTCCAAATTTAAATTCACATTTGAGTCTTTTCGTGCCATATTGAGTCAATACGGCCACGCACAAACTCGGAATATGAAACACGGCACTCGTGTCAATGCCGTGCAGCGATGAGCCACGATCAAAAAGCACTGGCACCGATACCATCAAAATATCGAAGTTTGAATGCAATAAGCAGAATATTTAAATAACAAAATCTAATTATTTATTGACATCAATAAGATCAAATCATATACATACATACATCTGCCCGCAATGCGAAGCAGAATATGCGTAGCTCCGTTATTCGGTTTCTGCTTTACTATCGCTTACGCAGTCGTTGCCTAGCGACGGTAACTGTAACATTTTGGCGTTTTGCCTTTGCAATTAACATTAAATGGTCAAAACGAAAGAAGAAGAGCGAGCTAATGACTTGCAGTTGTTGTTGTTTTTAGAGCATTATTTTTTTTTTACAATCAAACAACTGTGTTCGATTGCCCAATGTATACATTAATACGAATGTACATACATGCTATATTCATACACAGACATACATACATATGTTTCTCTTTACTTTTTCAACCGTACGTAGAGAACCGCACACATAGACACGAACTGTTGCTTGTTGTGTGTGTGAGTGTGTGTATGTGATGTCCCCAACTATTTGATATTTGTTGTTGCTGCATAAAGTTATTAATGAAAACACTAATGCCAAATGCACTAAACAAAGAAAAAATTTCTTTTTAAAATGTTATATAATATAATTTTCAATTAATTAACATTTCTTGCTCTGTCAGTGCAAGACGAATGTACATACATACATATGTAGATACATATGTACATACATAGATGTGCACATATGTATGGACATTCACACATTAGTGTCTCACATGTTGCTTTGGCTATTTCAATCGTTTGCACGCAACTACACGAACAGCTGTTTGTATGTGTGTATATGTATACTTAGTTGTCCCCAACTGTTTGATATTTTGTATTGTTCTGCCTGCTTTTGTAAAATGCATATTTTGAAAATCCTTGAATGCAAAGTTGTAGATTTAGTTACGTAGATTACATTATCCAAATTTTAAATCGTTCGGACTAAATTTATAACAAAAACTTTTCATTTGAAATAGTGAATAAATATTAAAACCCCAATAATTCAAGCTCCAACACAAATTTCGAAAATCTAAGTATGCGGTTTTCTTTGTATTCTTTTATTGATTTCAGAAACCAAGTTTTATGTTGATCGGCTAAAAAATGCGGATTTTTCAAACAAACTTTGGAGCTCGTTTTCCCCCCTTTGGAGCTCGAATTTTCCAAAATCTCTTCTTATTGGGGACCTAGACTATGAAAGGATACTTGAGTCCAAATTTCAGCTTCCTAGCCTTTACCGTTTGGGCTGTGCGTTGATCACCAATCATTCAGTCAGTCAGGACAGATTGTTTTATATATATAGATGTACTTACATTCGTAAGTGTATTGGAGTGGGGCGTCGCTTGAGATATTCCTTGGTTAAAAATGGCGGCGTAAGTAAAAGAAACTTCCACTTTGATCTTTCACTGTGTTCACGTATATTCTTTCTTCTGTACTAAATTACAAATTCCCAGTAAAGCGCTTACAAACTAATTCGACTATTGGGGAGAGAGGCTGCGACGTGGGCAGCGCTCTGTTAACTAACATAGGCGCTAACAGCTGTTAGTATTGACTGCTGCTGCAGCGCCAGCTTCGGCTGTAGTTAACAGCGCGCTGCCGCATAAACATTATCCGCCCCCCCTGCAGAATGCAGAAATGATGCCATCTGCCCTCAGATGCGGGTGCCGGCGATGATCCAGCCTAGCTCGGTTTGGAGTGCCGCTGGATACCCCTCACGCGCGGATAGGACCCCAGGGAGAATGACGTTCTGGTATAATCCCACGCCGAGTACAATACAAATAGTGGACGGGCGGTGCCATACCTCGTCGGCCAGAACCACGTCCTTAAAGTGGTCGCCTTCGTGGTCCACAGCTTGAGCTGGCGAGCGCATAACCAGAGAGGGAACCACCTCCAAAATCACAGCCCAGCGATGATTTGACGTCTTAGATACCACGTCAACGACGCAGTATCGCTCGCTGCCGGTGTGCGTGAGCTCCAGCCCTAGTGCCCTAGCCATTGACGCATCGATGGTGCTTGTTGGGGCGCAGGCGTTGATGAGCACCCTAGTGCTCCGAACGCTTTGATCGGCTTTCGATGTAGACCAAGGCGGTGGGCAGGATGCTGATGCCTCTAAATAAGTATTGCCGTATACCAGATGGCCGCCCAGAAGCCGATGATGCCCGGGATGGCAAGAATTGCCGTTGCTGAGAGCTGGCTTCGTCTCCTGAGGAAATTCTGGGAGACGGAGATCGGCGACGAGCTTCAGCGCGCCTGGTCCGGGAATTTGGGAAGGGCCTTGGATGAAGGAGCGTGTGGTGGCGGGCGCTGCAATGCCGACAACAAGCGTCGCTCACGCAAATGCCGCCTGAATATTGATGCGCCAGACAATTGCTGCAATACCGGTTTGCCTTCACAGCGCGAAGCCTTTCTCCTGGCGTCATTTGCAAAGCCGGCAGCGGAAGCCGGAGACTCCTCGCAACGGATCCCTTGTGGTGTGGCGCGCTGTATTGTGAGACGGACTAGGACTAGTTTTGCCACGGCCCGTCGGATGACGCCGCGAGCGGTGAGGACGTCGACCCCTCGCACTTTGCAGTCGCTGCCCGGATGAGACGTTTGGACCCTGCCGAGGCGCCACTCGTTGGCCGGAATGTTGTTGACAATGACCATGGCGCCTGGCTGGAAGTCTTCCTGTGGCTGCTGCCATTTGCTGCGTTTGTGCAGCTCTTTTAAATATTCCTCCTTCCAGCGGAGGAACAATTTCTGATTGAGGGCCTTGATGCGCTGTCACCGGTTTATAATGGACGGGGCGTCCTGCGCGATTTCCGGTTCGGCAACAGAAAGTAGAGGCCCGCCTGTGAGGAAATGACCTGGAATCAGCGCTTGAACGTCCGTCACGTCCTCGGACATCGGCGAAATTAGTCGCGAGGTGAGAACTGCCTCAATCTTGCATAGGAGAGTGGACATTTCTTCGAATGTATACTTGAGGCCAAGCGTAGCTTTATAAAACAAAGATTTAAAGCTTTTTACGCTGGCCTCCCATAGACCACCCATGTGAGGGGCGCCAGGAAATGCCACGACACGATTTGGTGCCGACTATTCGACTATTCGAGTCCAGGAAGTTCCGTTCTAAGGATTTTGATGCTCCAACGAATGTCGTGCCGTTGTCAGAGTAAATCTGTTTAGGGCACCGCCGTCTGGCCACGAAGCGTGCGAATGCTGCCAAAAACTTTTCCGCGGTCAGGTCGGATGTGACTTCTAGGTGTATGGCCTTCGTTCTAAAACACACGAAGACGCACACATATCCTTTTGTAATTAGGCAGGCTCGACCTGTATAGTTTTTGATGTGGAACGGACCGGCGAAGTCGATACCTGTATTGATAAAGGGGGGAGAAAATGTACTCCGTGGAGCCGGAAGGCTCCCCATTAGTTGGGTTTGCAGCCGCTTGCATGAACGGATTACGTCTTTGACTAGATTCCGTAGTCTGGGAATCCAGTATTTAGAGCGGATGAGGCTGACCGTAGACTGATTTCCTCCATGGAGTGAAAGGCAGGAAGGAAGGCATTTAAGGTATTTAAATGAACATTTTCTGTTCTTGACAAAAAATTGTTCAGTAGTCCGTTACATTTTTGTTCTTGACAAACTATTTCGTTAAACGAACATGACCACTATAACTAATATTTTTTAAAGCTCGTTTTCCCCCCGTTGGAGCTAGAATTTTCCAAAAGCCTTTCTTAGTGTGCTCCTACACTATGATGGATACTATGAAACGATACTTGAGTCCAAATTTAAATTCACATTTGAGTCTTTTCGTGCCATATTGAGTCAATACGGCCACGCACAAACTCGGAATATGAAACACGGCACTCGTGTCAATGCCGTGCAGCGATGAGCCACGATCAAAAAGCACTGGCACCGATACCATCAAAATATCGAAGTTTGAATGCAATAAGCAGAATATTTAAATAACAAAATCTAATTATTTATTGACATCAATAAGATCAAATCATATACATACATACATCTGCCCGCAATGCGAAGCAGAATATGCGTAGCTCCGTTATTCGGTTTCTGCTTTACTATCGCTTACGCAGTCGTTGCCTAGCGACGGTAACTGTAACATTTTGGCGTTTTGCCTTTGCAATTAACATTAAATGGTCAAAACGAAAGAAGAAGAGCGAGCTAATGACTTGCAGTTGTTGTTGTTTTTAGAGCATTATTTTTTTTTTACAATCAAACAACTGTGTTCGATTGCCCAATGTATACATTAATACGAATGTACATACATGCTATATTCATACACAGGCATACATATGTTTCTCTTTACTTTTTCAACCGTACGTAGAGAACCGCACACATAGACACGAACTGTTGCTTGTTGTGTGTGTGAGTGTGTGTATGTGATGTCCCCAACTATTTGATATTTGTTGTTGCTGCATAAAGTTATTAATGAAAACACTAATGCCAAATGCACTAAACAAAGAAAAAATTACTTTTTAAAATGTTATATAATATAATTTTCAATTAATTAACATTTCTTGCTCTGTCAGTGCAAGACGAATGTACATACATACATATGTAGATACATATGTACATACATAGATGTGCACATATGTATGGACATTCACACATTAGTGTCTCACATGTTGCTTTGGCTATTTCAATCGTTTGCACGCAACTACACGAACAGCTGTTTGTATGTGTGTATATGTATACTTAGTTGTCCCCAACTGTTTGATATTTTGTATTGTTCTGCCTGCTTTTGTAAAATGCATATTTTGAAAATCCTTGAATGCAAAGTTGTAGATTTAGTTACGTAGATTACATTATCCAAATTTTAAATCGATCGGACTAAATTTATAACAAAAACTTTTCATTTGAAATAGTGAATAAATATTAAAACCCCAATAATTCAAGCTCCAACACAAATTTCGAAAATCTAAGTATGCGGTTTTCTTTGTATTCTTTTATTGATTTCAGAAACCAAGTTTTATGTTGATCGGCTAAAAAATGCGGATTTTTCAAACAAACTTTGGAGCTCGTTTTCCCCCCTTTGGAGCTCGAATTTTCCAAAATCCCTTCTTAGTGCTCATCTACACCATGATAGGATACTTGAGCCCAAATTTCAGCATCCTAGCTTTTACCGTGTGGGCTGTTGACGCGGTTTGCTTTTGTGCCCCAACATTTTTTTTACAGGAAAACTCCCATATTTTAGGCCCCAAAAAAAATATCAAAAAACCAAGTATACAGTTTTTCTTGGAATTGGAATTGGAGTATACAAACTAAAGGTAATCAGATGAAAACTGTAGATTTTTCATACAAACGTTGGAGCCTGTTTTCCCCCTTTGGAGCTCGAGTTTTCCAAAATCTCTTCTTATTGGGGACCTAGACTATGAAAGGATACTTGAGTCCAAATTTCAGCTTCCTAGCCTTTACCGTTTGGGCTGTGCGTTGATCACCAATCATTCAGTCAGTCAGGACAGATTGTTTTATATATATAGATGTACTTACATTCGTAAGTGTATTGGAGTGGGGCGTCGGTTGAGATATTCCTTGGTTAAAAATGGCGGCGTAAGTAAAAGAAACTTCCACTTTGATCTTTCACTGTGTTCACGTATATTCTTTCTTCTGTACTAAATTACAAATTCCCAGTAAAGCGCTTACAAACTAATTCGACTATTGGGGAGAGAGGCTGCGACGTGGGCAGCGCTCTGTTAACTAACATAGGCGCTAACAGCTGTTAGTATTGACTGCTGCTGCAGCGCCAGCTTCGGCTGTAGTTAACAGCGCGCTGCCGCATAAACATTATCCGCCCCCCCTGCAGAATGCAGAAATGATGCCATCTGCCCTCAGATGCGGGTGCCGGCGATGATCCAGCCTAGCTCGGTTTGGAGTGCCGCTGGATACCCCTCACGCGCGGATAGGACCCCAGGGAGAATGACGTTCTGGTATAATCCCACGCCGAGTACAATACAAATAGTGGACGGGCGGTGCCATACCTCGTCGGCCAGAACCACGTCCTTAAAGTGGTCGCCTTCGTGGTCCACAGCTTGAGCTGGCGAGCGCATAACCAGAGAGGGAACCACCTCCAAAATCACAGCCCAGCGATGATTTGACGTCTTAGATACCACGTCAACGACGCAGTATCGCTCGCTGCCGGTGTGCGTGAGCTCCAGCCCTAGTGCCCTAGCCATTGACGCATCGATGGTGCTTGTTGGGGCGCAGGCGTTGATGAGCACCCTAGTGCTCCGAACGCTTTGATCGGCTTTCGATGTAGACCAAGGCGGTGGGCAGGATGCTGATGCCTCTAAATAAGTATTGCCGTATACCAGATGGCCGCCCAGAAGCCGATGATGCCCGGGATGGCAAGAATTGCCGTTGCTGAGAGCTGGCTTCGTCTCCTGAGGAAATTCTGGGAGACGGAGATCGGCGACGAGCTTCAGCGCGCCTGGTCCGGGAATTTGGGAAGGGCCTTGGATGAAGGAGCGTGTGGTGGCGGGCGCTGCAATGCCGACAACAAGCGTCGCTCACGCAAATGCCGCCTGAATATTGATGCGCCAGACAATTGCTGCAATACCGGTTTGCCTTCACAGCGCGAAGCCTTTCTCCTGGCGTCATTTGCAAAGCCGGCAGCGGAAGCCGGAGAATCCTCGCAACGGATCCCTTGTGGTGTGGCGCGCTGTATTGTGAGACGGACTAGGACTAGTTTTGCCACGGCCCGTCGGATGACGCCACGAGCGGTGAGGACGTCGACCTCTCGCACTTTGCAGTCGCTGCCCGGATGAGATGTTTGGACCCTGCCGAGGCGCCACTCGTTGGCCGGAATGTTGTTGACAATGACCATGGCGCCTGGCTGGAAGTCTTCCTGTGGCTGCTGCCATTTGCTGCGTTTGTGCAGCTCTTTTAAATATTCCTCCTTCCAGCGGAGGAACAATTTCTGATTGAGGGCCTTGATGCGCTGTCACCGGTTTATAATGGACGGGGCGTCCGGCGCGATTTCCGGTTCGGCAACAGAAAGTAGAGGCCCGCCTGTGAGGAAATGACCTGGAATCAGCGCTTGAATGTCCGTCACGTCCTCGGACATCGGCGAAATTAGTCGCGAGTTGAGAACTGCCTCAATCTTGCATAGGAGAGTGGACATTTCTTCGAATGTATACTTGAGGCCAAGCGTAGCTTTATAAAACAAAGATTTAAAGCTTTTTACGCTGGCCTCCCATAGACCACCCATGTGAGGGGCGCCAGGAAATGCCACGACACGATTTGGTGCCGACTATTCGACTATTCGAGTCCAGGAAGTCCCGTTCTAAGGATTTTGATGCTCCAACGAATGTCGTGCCGTTGTCAGAGTAAATCTGTTTAGGGCACCGCCGTCTGGCCATGAAGCGTGCGAATGCTGCCAAAAACTTTTCCGCGGTCAGGTCGGATGTGACTTCTAGGTGTATGGCCTTCGTTCTAAAACACACGAAGACGCACACATATCCTTTTGTAATTAGGCAGGCTCGACCTGTATAGTTTTTGATGTGGAACGGACCGGCGAAGTCGATACCTGTATTGGTAAAGGGGGGAGAAAATGTACTCCGTGGAGCCGGAAGGCTCCCCATTAGTTGGGTTTGCAGCCGCTTGCATGAACGGATTACGTCTTTGACTAGATTCCGTAGTCTGGGAATCCAGTATTTAGAGCGGATGAGGCTGACCGTAGACTGATTTCCTCCATGGAGTGAAAGGCAGGAAGGAAGGCATTTAAGGTATTTAAATGAACATTTTCTGTTCTTGACAAAAAATTGTTCAGTAGTCCGTTACATTTTTGTTCTTGACAAACTATTTCGTTAAACGAACATGACCACTATAACTAATATTTTTTAAAGCTCGTTTTCCCCCCGTTGGAGCTAGAATTTTCCAAAAGCCTTTCTTAGTGTGCTCCTACACTATGATGGATACTATGAAACGATACTTGAGTCCAAATTTAAATTCACATTTGAGTCTTTTCGTGCCATATTGAGTCAATACGGCCACGCACAAACTCGGAATATGAAACACGGCACTCGTGTCAATGCCGTGCAGCGATGAGCCACGATCAAAAAGCACTGGCACCGATACCATCAAAATATCGAAGTTTGAATGCAATAAGCAGAATATTTAAATAACAAAATCTAATTATTTATTGACATCAATAAGATCAAATCATATACATACATACATCTGCCCGCAATGCGAAGCAGAATATGCGTAGCTCCGTTATTCGGTTTCTGCTTTACTATCGCTTACGCAGTCGTTGCCTAGCGACGGTAACTGTAACATTTTGGCGTTTTGCCTTTGCAGTTAACATTAAATGGTCAAAACGAAAGAAGAAGAGCGAGCTAATGACTTGCAGTTGTTGTTGTTTTTAGAGCATTATTTTTTTTTTACAATCAAACAACTGTGTTCGATTGCCCAATGTATACATTAATACGAATGTACATACATGCTATATTCATACACAGGCATACATACATATGTTTCTCTTTACTTTTTCAACCGTACGTAGAGAACCGCACACATAGACACGAACTGTTGCTTGTTGTGTGTGTGAGTGTGTGTATGTGATGTCCCCAACTATTTGATATTTGTTGTTGCTGCTATTAATGAAAACCCTAATGCCAAATGCACTAAACAAAGACAAAATTACTTTTAAAAATGTTATATTATATAATTTTCAATTAATTAACATTTCTTGCTCTGTCAGTGCAAGACGAATGTACATACATACATATGTAGATACATATGTACATACATAGATGTGCACATATGTATGGACATTCACACATTAGTGTCTCACATGTTGCTTTGGCTATTTCAATCGTTTGCACGCAACTACACGAACAGCTGTTTGTATGTGTGTATATGTATACTTAGTTGTCCCCAACTGTTTGATATTTTGTATTGTTCTGCCTGCTTTTGTAAAATGCATATTTTGAAAATCCTTGAATGCAAAGTTGTAGATTTAGTTACGTAGATTACATTATCCAAATTTTAAATCGATCGGACTAAATTTATAACAAAAACTTTTCATTTGAAATAGTGAATAAATATTAAAACCCCAATAATTCAAGCTCCAACACAAATTTCGAAAATCCGAGTATGCAGTTTTGTTTGTATCCTTTAATTGATTTTAGAAACTAAGTTTTAAGTCGATAGGTTGAAAAATGCGTATTTTTCAAACAAACTTTGGAGCTCGTTTTCCCCCCTTTGGAGCTCGAATTTTCTCGAAAATCCCTTCTTAGTGCGCATCTACACCATGATAGGATACTTGAGCCCAAATTTCAGCATCCTAGCTTTTACCGTGTGGGCTGTTGACGCGGTTTCCTTTTGTGCCCCAAGAAAACCCCAATAATTCAAGCTCCAACACAAATTTCGAAAATCTAAGTATGCAGTTTTGTTTGTATTCTTTAATTGATTTTAGAAACTAAGTTTTAAGTGGATCAGTTGAAAAATGCGGATTTTTCAAACAAACGTTGGAGCCTGTTTTCCCCCTTTGGAGCTCGAATTTTCCAAAATCCCTTCTTAGTGCTCATCTACACCATGATAGGATACTTGAGCCCAAATTTCAGCATCCTAGCTTTTACCGTGTGGGCTGTTGACGCGGTTTCCTTTTGTGCCCCAAGAAAACCCCAATAATTCAAGCTCCAACACAAATTTCGAAAATCTAAGTATGCAGTTTTGTTTGTATTCTTTAATTTATTTTAGAAACTAAGTTTTAAGTCGATAGGTTGAAAAATGCGTATTTTTCAAACAAACTTTGGAGCTCGTTTTCCCCCCTTTGGAGCTCGAATTTTCTCGAAAATCCCTTCTTAGTGCTCATCTACACCATGATGGGATACTTGAGCCCAAATTTCAGCATCCTAGCTTTTACCGTGTGGGCTGTTGACGCGGTTTGCTTTTGTGCCCCAACATTTTTTTTACAGGAAAACTCCCATATTTTAGGCCCCAAAAAAAATATCAAAAAACCAAGTATACAGTTTTTCTTGGAATTGGAATTGGAGTATACAAACTAAAGGTAATCAGATGAAAACTGTAGATTTTTCATACAAACGTTGGAGCCTGTTTTCCCCCTTTGGAGCTCGAGTTTTCCAAAATCTCTTCTTATTGGGGACCTAGACTATGAAAGGATACTTGAGTCCAAATTTCAGCTTCCTAGCCTTTACCGTTTGGGCTGTGCGTTGATCACCAATCATTCAGTCAGTCAGGACAGATTGTTTTATATATATAGATGTACTTACATTCGTAAGTGTATTGGAGTGGGGCGTCGGTTGAGATATTCCTTGGTTAAAAATGGCGGCGTAAGTAAAAGAAACTTCCACTTTGATCTTTCACTGTGTTCACGTATATTCTTTCTTCTGTACTAAATTACAAATTCCCAGTAAAGCGCTTACAAACTAATTCGACTATTGGGGAGAGAGGCTGCGACGTGGGCAGCGCTCTGTTAACTAACATAGGCGCTAACAGCTGTTAGTATTGACTGCTGCTGCAGCGCCAGCTTCGGCTGTAGTTAACAGCGCGCTGCCGCATAAACATTATCCGCCCCCCCTGCAGAATGCAGAAATGATGCCATCTGCCCTCAGATGCGGGTGCCGGCGATGATCCAGCCTAGCTCGGTTTGGAGTGCCGCTGGATACCCCTCACGCGCGGATAGGACCCCAGGGAGAATGACGTTCTGGTATAATCCCACGCCGAGTACAATACAAATAGTGGACGGGCGGTGCCATACCTCGTCGGCCAGAACCACGTCCTTAAAGTGGTCGCCTTCGTGGTCCACAGCTTGAGCTGGCGAGCGCATAACCAGAGAGGGAACCACCTCCAAAATCACAGCCCAGCGATGATTTGACGTCTTAGATACCACGTCAACGACGCAGTATCGCTCGCTGCCGGTGTGCGTGAGCTCCAGCCCTAGTGCCCTAGCCATTGACGCATCGATGGTGCTTGTTGGGGCGCAGGCGTTGATGAGCACCCTAGTGCTCCGAACGCTTTGATCGGCTTTCGATGTAGACCAAGGCGGTGGGCAGGATGCTGATGCCTCTAAATAAGTATTGCCGTATACCAGATGGCCGCCCAGAAGCCGATGATGCCCGGGATGGCAAGAATTGCCGTTGCTGAGAGCTGGCTTCGTCTCCTGAGGAAATTCTGGGAGACGGAGATCGGCGACGAGCTTCAGCGCGCCTGGTCCGGGAATTTGGGAAGGGCCTTGGATGAAGGAGCGTGTGGTGGCGGGCGCTGCAATGCCGACAACAAGCGTCGCTCACGCAAATGCCGCCTGAATATTGATGCGCCAGACAATTGCTGCAATACCGGTTTGCCTTCACAGCGCGAAGCCTTTCTCCTGGCGTCATTTGCAAAGCCGGCAGCGGAAGCCGGAGACTCCTCGCAACGGATCCCTTGTGGTGTGGCGCGCTGTATTGTGAGACGGACTAGGACTAGTTTTGCCACGGCCCGTCGGATGACGCCGCGAGCGGTGAGGACGTCGACCCCTCGCACTTTGCAGTCGCTGCCCGGATGAGATGTTTGGACCCTGCCGAGGCGCCACTCGTTGGCCGGAATGTTGTTGACAATGACCATGGCGCCTGGCTGGAAGTCTTCCTGTGGCTGCTGCCATTTGCTGCGTTTGTGCAGCTCTTTTAAATATTCCTCCTTCCAGCGGAGGAACAATTTCTGATTGAGGGCCTTGATGCGCTGTCACCGGTTTATAATGGACGGGGCGTCCGGCGCGATTTCCGGTTCGGCAACAGAAAGTAGAGGCCCGCCTGTGAGGAAATGACCTGGAATCAGCGCTTGAACGTCCGTCACGTCCTCGGACATCGGCGAAATTAGTCGCGAGTTGAGAACTGCCTCAATCTTGCATAGGAGAGTGGACATTTCTTCGAATGTATACTTGAGGCCAAGCGTAGCTTTATAAAACAAAGATTTAAAGCTTTTTACGCTGGCCTCCCATAGACCACCCATGTGAGGGGCGCCAGGAAATGCCACGACACGATTTGGTGCCGACTATTCGACTATTCGAGTCCAGGAAGTCCCGTTCTAAGGATTTTGATGCTCCAACGAATGTCGTGCCGTTGTCAGAGTAAATCTGTTTAGGGCACCGCCGTCTGGCCATGAAGCGTGCGAATGCTGCCAAAAACTTTTCCGCGGTCAGGTCGGATGTGACTTCTAGGTGTATGGCCTTCGTTCTAAAACACACGAAGACGCACACATATCCTTTTGTAATTAGGCAGGCTCGACCTGTATAGTTTTTGATGTGGAACGGACCGGCGAAGTCGATACCTGTATTGGTAAAGGGGGGAGAAAATGTACTCCGTGGAGCCGGAAGGCTCCCCATTAGTTGGGTTTGCAGCCGCTTGCATGAACGGATTACGTCTTTGACTAGATTCCGTAGTCTGGGAATCCAGTATTTAGAGCGGATGAGGCTGACCGTAGACTGATTTCCTCCATGGAGTGAAAGGCAGGAAGGAAGGCATTTAAGGTATTTAAATGAACATTTTCTGTTCTTGACAAAAAATTGTTCAGTAGTCCGTTACATTTTTGTTCTTGACAAACTATTTCGTTAAACGAACATGACCACTATAACTAATATTTTTTAAAGCTCGTTTTCCCCCCGTTGGAGCTAGAATTTTCCAAAAGCCTTTCTTAGTGTGCTCCTACACTATGATGGATACTATGAAACGATACTTGAGTCCAAATTTAAATTCACATTTGAGTCTTTTCGTGCCATATTGAGTCAATACGGCCACGCACAAACTCGGAATATGAAACACGGCACTCGTGTCAATGCCGTGCAGCGATGAGCCACGATCAAAAAGCACTGGCACCGATACCATCAAAATATCGAAGTTTTAATGCAATAAGCAGAATATTTAAATAACAAAATCTAATTATTTATTGACATCAATAAGATCAAATCATATACATACATACATCTGCCCGCAATGCGAAGCAGAATATGCGTAGCTCCGTTATTCGGTTTCTGCTTTACTATCGCTTACGCAGTCGTTGCCTAGCGACGGTAACTGTAACATTTTGGCGTTTTGCCTTTGCAATTAACATTAAATGGTCAAAACGAAAGAAGAAGAGCGAGCTAATGACTTGCAGTTGTTGTTGTTTTTAGAGCATTATTTTTTTTTTACAATCAAACAACTGTGTTCGATTGCCCAATGTATACATTAATACGAATGTACATACATGTACACAGGCATACATACATATGTTTCTCTTTACTTTTTCAACCGTACGTAGAGAACCGCACACATAGACACGAACTGTTGCTTGTTGTGTGTGTGAGTGTGTGTATGTGATGTCCCCAACTATTTGATATTTGTTGTTGCTGCATAAAGTTATTAATGAAAACACTAATGCCAAATGCACTAAACAAAGAAAAAATTACTTTTTAAAATGTTATATAATATAATTTTCAATTAATTAACATTTCTTGCTCTGTCAGTGCAAGACGAATGTACATACATACATATGTAGATACATATGTACATACATAGATGTGCACATATGTATGGACATTCACACATTAGTGTCTCACATGTTGCTTTGGCTATTTCAATCGTTTGCACGCAACTACACGAACAGCTGTTTGTATGTGTGTATATGTATACTTAGTTGTCCCCAACTGTTTGATATTTTGTATTGTTCTGCCTGCTTTTGTAAAATGCATATTTTGAAAATCCTTGAATGCAAAGTTGTAGATTTAGTTACGTAGATTACATTATCCAAATTTTAAATCGATCGGACTAAATTTATAACAAAAACTTTTCATTTGAAATAGTGAATAAATATTAAAACCCCAATAATTCAAGCTCCAACACAAATTTCGAGTATGCAGTTTTGTTTGTATCCTTTAATTGATTTTAGAAACTAAGTTTTAAGTCGATAGGTTGAAAAATGCGGATTTTTCAAACAAACTTTGGAGCTCGTTTTCCCCCCTTTGGAGCTCGAATTTTCCAAAATCCCTTCTTAGTGCTCATCTACACCATGATAGGATACTTGAGCCCAAATTTCAGCCTCCTAGCTTTTACCGTGTGGGCTGTTGACGCGGTTTGCTTTTGTGCCCCAACATTTTTTTTACAGGAAAACTCCCATATTTTAGGCCCCAAAAAAAATATCAAAAAACCAAGTATACAGTTTTTCTTGGAATTGGAATTGGAGTATACAAACTAAAGGTAATCAGATGAAAACTGTAGATTTTTCATACAAACGTTGGAGCCTGTTTTCCCCCTTTGGAGCTCGAGTTTTCCAAAATCTCTTCTTATTGGGGACCTAGACTATGAAAGGATACTTGAGTCCAAATTTCAGCTTCCTATCCTTTACCGTTTGGGCTGTGCGTTGATCACCAATCATTCAGTCAGTCAGAACAAACTGTTTTATATATATAGATGTACTTACATTCGTAAGTGTATTGGAGTGGGGCGTCGGTTGAGATATTCCTTGGTTAAAAATGGCGGCGTAAGTAAAAGAAACTTCCACTTTGATCTTTCACTGTGTTCACGTATATTCTTTCTTCTGTACTAAATTACAAATTCCCAGTAAAGCGCTTACAAACTAATTCGACTATTGGGGAGAGAGGCTGCGACGTGGGCAGCGCTCTGTTAACTAACATAGGCGCTAACAGCTGTTAGTATTGACTGCTGCTGCAGCGCCAGCTTCGGCTGTAGTTAACAGCGCGCTGTCGCATAAACATTATCCGCCCCCCCTGCAGAATGCAGAAATGATGCCATCTGCCCTCAGATGCGGGTGCCGGCGATGATCCAGCCTAGCTCGGTTTGGAGTGCCGCTGGCTACCCCTCACGCGCGGATAGGACCCCACGGAAAATGACGTTCTGGTATAATCCCACGCCGAGTACAATACAAATAGTGGACGGGCGGTGCCATACCTCGTCGGCCAGAACCACGTCCTTAAAGTGGTCGCCTTCGTGGTCCACAGCTTGAACTGGCGAGCGCATAACCAGAGAGGGAACCACCTCCAAAATCACAGCCCAGCGATGATTTGACGTCTTAGATACCACGTCAACGACGCAGTATCGCTCGCTGCCGGTGTGCGTGAGCTCCAGCCCTAGTGCCCTAGCCATTGACGCATCGATGGTGCTTGTTGGGGCGCAGGCGTTGATGAGCACCCTAGTGCTCCGAACGCTTTGATCGGCTTTCGATGTAGACCAAGGCGGTGGGCAGGATGCTGATGCCTCTAAATAAGTATTGCCGTATACCAGATGGCCGCCCAGAAGCCGATGATGCCCGGGATGGCAAGAATTGCCGTTGCTGAGAGCTGGCTTCGTCTCCTGAGGAAATTCTGGGAGACGGAGATCGGCGACGAGCTTCAGCGCGCCTGGTCCGGGAATTTGGGAAGGGCCTTGGATGAAGGAGCGTGTGGTGGCGGGCGCTGCAATGCCGACAACAAGCGTCGCTCACGCAAATGCCGCCTGAATATTGATGCGCCAGACAATTGCTGCAATACCGGTTTGCCTTCACAGCGCGAAGCCTTTCTCCTGGCGTCATTTGCAAAGCCGGCAGCGGAAGCCGGAGACTCCTCGCAACGGATCCCTTGTGGTGTGGCGCGCTGTATTGTGAGACGGACTAGGACTAGTTTTGCCACGGCCCGTCGGATGACGCCGCGAGCGGTGAGGACGTCGACCCCTCGCACTTTGCAGTCGCTGCCCGGATGAGATGTTTGGACCCTGCCGAGGCGCCACTCGTTGGCCGGAATGTTGTTGACAATGACCATGGCGCCTGGCTGGAAGTCTTCCTGTGGCTGCTGCCATTTGCTGCGTTTGTGCAGCTCTTTTAAATATTCCTCCTTCCAGCGGAGGAACAATTTCTGATTGAGGGCCTTGATGCGCTGTCACCGGTTTATAATGGACGGGGCGTCCGGCGCGATTTCCGGTTCGGCAACAGAAAGTAGAGGCCCGCCTGTGAGGAAATGACCTGGAATCAGTGCTTGAACGTCCGTCACGTCCTCGGACATCGGCGAAATTAGTCGCGAGTTGAGAACTGCCTCAATCTTGCATAGGAGAGTGGACATTTCTTCGAATGTATACTTGAGGCCAAGCGTAGCTTTATAAAACAAAGATTTAAAGCTTTTTACGCTGGCCTCCCATAGACCACCCGTGTGAGGGGCGCCAGGAAATGCCACGACACGATTTGGTGCCGACTATTCGACTATTCGAGTCCAGGAAGTCCCGTTCTAAGGATTTTGATGCTCCAACGAATGTCGTGCCGTTGTCAGAGTAAATCTGTTTAGGGCACCGCCGTCTGGCCATGAAGCGTGCGAATGCTGCCAAAAACTTTTCCGCGGTCAGGTCGGATGTGACTTCTAGGTGTATGGCCTTCGTTCTAAAACACACGAAGACGCACACATATCCTTTTGTAATTAGGCAGGCTCGACCTGTATAGTTTTTGATGTGGAACGGACCGGCGAAGTCGATACCTGTATTGGTAAAGGGGGGAGAAAATGTACTCCGTGGAGCCGGAAGGCTCCCCATTAGTTGGGTTTGCAGCCGCTTGCATGAACGGATTACGTCTTTGACTAGATTCCGTAGTCTGGGAATCCAGTATTTAGAGCGGATGAGGCTGACCGTAGACTGATTTCCTCCATGGAGTGAAAGGCAGGAAGGAAGGCATTTAAGGTATTTAAATGAACATTTTCTGTTCTTGACAAAAAATTTTTCAGTAGTCCGTTACATTTTTGTTCTTGACAAACTATTTCGTTAAACGAACATGACCACTATAACTAATATTTTTTAAAGCTCGTTTTCCCCCCGTTGGAGCTAGAATTTTCCAAAAGCCTTTCTTAGTGTGCTCCTACACTATGATGGATACTATGAAACGATACTTGAGTCCAAATTTAAATTCACATTTGAGTCTTTTCGTGCCATATTGAGTCAATACGGCCACGCACAAACTCGGAATATGAAACACGGCACTCGTGTCAATGCCGTGCAGCGATGAGCCACGATCAAAAAGCACTGGCACCGATACCATCAAAATATCGAAGTTTGAATGCAATAAGCAGAATATTTAAATAACAAAATCTAATTATTTATTGACATCAATAAGATCAAATCATATACATACATACATCTGCCCGCAATGCGAAGCAGAATATGCGTAGCTCCGTTATTCGGTTTCTGCTTTACTATCGCTTACGCAGTCGTTGCCTAGCGACGGTAACTGTAACATTTTGGCGTTTTGCCTTTGCAATTAACATTAAATGGTCAAAACGAAAGAAGAAGAGCGAGCTAATGACTTGCAGTTGTTGTTGTTTTTAGAGCATTATTTTTTTTTTTACAATCAAACAACTGTGTTCGATTGCCCAATGTATACATTAATACGAATGTACATACATGCTATATTCATACACAGGCATACATATGTTTCTCTTTACTTTTTCAACCGTACGTAGAGAACCGCACACATAGACACGAACTGTTGCTTGTTGTGTGTGTGAGTGTGTGTATGTGATGTCCCCAACTATTTGATATTTGTTGTTGCTGCATAAAGTTATTAATGAAAACACTAATGCCAAATGCACTAAACAAAGAAAAAATTACTTTTTAAAATGTTATATAATATAATTTTCAATTAATTAACATTTCTTGCTCTGTCAGTGCAAGACGAATGTACATACATACATATGTAGATACATATGTACATACATAGATGTGCACATATGTATGGACATTCACACATTAGTGTCTCACATGTTGCTTTGGCTATTTCAATCGTTTGCACGCAACTACACGAACAGCTGTTTGTATGTGTGTATATGTATACTTAGTTGTCCCCAACTGTTTGATATTTTGTATTGTTCTGCCTGCTTTTGTAAAATGCATATTTTGAAAATCCTTGAATGCAAAGTTGTAGATTTAGTTACGTAGATTACATTATCCAAATTTTAAATCGATCGGACTAAATTTATAACAAAAACTTTTCATTTGAAATAGTGAATAAATATTAAAACCCCAATAATTCAAGCTCCAACACAAATTTCGAAAATCCGAGTATGCAGTTTTGTTTGTATCCTTTAATTGATTTTAGAAACTAAGTTTTAAGTCGATAGGTTGAAAAATGCGTATTTTTCAAACAAACTTTGGAGCTCGTTTTCCCCCCTTTGGAGCTCGAATTTTCTCGAAAATCCCTTCTTAGTGCGCATCTACACCATGATAGGATACTTGAGCCCAAATTTCAGCATCCTAGCTTTTACCGTGTGGGCTGTTGACGCGGTTTGCTTTTGTGCCCCAACATTTTTTTTACAGGAAAACTCCCATATTTTAGGCGCCAAAAAAAATATCAAAAAACCAAGTATACAGTTTTTCTTGGAATTGGAATTGGAGTATACAAACTAAAGGTAATCAGATGAAAACTGTAGATTTTTCATACAAACGTTGGAGCCTGTTTTCCCCCTTTGAAGCTCGAGTTTTCCAAAATCTCTTCTTAGTGGGGACCTAGACTATGAAAGGATACTTGAGTCCAAATTTCAGCTTCCTAGCCTTTACCGTTTGGGCTGTGCGTTGATCACCAATCATTCAGTCAGTCAGAACAAACTGTTTTATATATATAGATGTACTTACATTCGTAAGTGTATTGGAGTGGGGCGTCGGTTGAGATATTCCTTGGTTAAAAATGGCGGCGTAAGTAAAAGAAACTTCCACTTTGATCTTTCACTGTGTTCACGTATATTCTTTCTTCTGTACTAAATTACAAATTCCCAGTAAAGCGCTTACAAACTAATTCGACTATTGGGGAGAGAGGCTGCGACGTGGGCAGCGCTCTGTTAACTAACATAGGCGCTAACAGCTGTTAGTATTGACTGCTGCTGCAGCGCCAGCTTCGGCTGTAGTTAACAGCGCGCTGCCGCATAAACATTATCCGCCCCCCCTGCAGAATGCAGAAATGATGCCATCTGCCCTCAGATGCGGGTGCCGGCGATGATCCAGCCTAGCTCGGTTTGGAGTGCCGCTGGCTACCCCTCACGCGCGGATAGGACCCCACGGAAAATGACGTTCTGGTATAATCCCACGCCGAGTACAATACAAATAGTGGACGGGCGGTGCCATACCTCGTCGGCCAGAACCACGTCCTTAAAGTGGTCGCCTTCGTGGTCCACAGCTTGAGCTGGCGAGCGCATAACCAGAGAGGGAACCACCTCCAAAATCACAGCCCAGCGATGATTTGACGTCTTAGATACCACGTCAACGACGCAGTATCGCTCGCTGCCGGTGTGCGTGAGCTCCAGCCCTAGTGCCCTAGCCATTGACGCATCGATGGTGCTTGTTGGGGCGCAGGCGTTGATGAGCACCCTAGTGCTCCGAACGCTTTGATCGGCTTTCGATGTAGACCAAGGCGGTGGGCAGGATGCTGATGCCTCTAAATAAGTATTGCCGTATACCAGATGGCCGCCCAGAAGCCGATGATGCCCGGGATGGCAAGGATTGCCGTTGCTGAGAGCTGGCTTCGTCTCCTGAGGAAATTCTGGGAGACGGAGATCGGCGACGAGCTTCAGCGCGCCTGGTCCAGACAATTTCTGCAATACCGGTTTGCCTTCACAGCGCGAAGCCTTTCTCCTGGCGTCATTTGCAAAGCCGGCAGCGGAAGCCGGAGACTCCTCGCAACGGATCCCTTGTGGTGTGGCGCGCTGTATTGTGAGACGGACTAGGACTAGTTTTGCCACGGCCCGTCGGATGACGCCGCGAGCGGTGAGGACGTCGACCCCTCGCACTTTGCAGTCGCTGCCCGGATGAGACGTTTGGACCCTGCCGAGGCGCCACTCGTTGGCCGGAATGTTGTTGACAATGACCATGGCGCCTGGCTGGAAGTCTTCCTGTGGCTGCTGCCATTTGCTGCGTTTGTGCAGCTCTTTTAAATATTCCTCCTTCCAGCGGAGGAACAATTTCTGATTGAGGGCCTTGATGCGCTGTCACCGGTTTATAATGGACGGGGCGTCCGGCGCGATTTCCGGTTCGGCAACAGAAAGTAGAGGCCCGCCTGTGAGGAAATGACCTGGAATCAGCGCTTGAACGTCCGTCACGTCCTCGGACATCGGCGAAATTAGTCGCGAGGTGAGAACTGCCTCAATCTTGCATAGGAGAGTGGACATTTCTTCGAATGTATACTTGAGGCCAAGCGTAGCTTCATAAAACAAAGATTTAAAGCTTTTTACGCTGGCCTCCCATAGACCACCCATGTGAGGGGCGCCAGGAAATGCCACGACACGATTTGGTGCCGACTATTCGACTATTCGAGTCCAGGAAGTCCCGTTCTAAGGATTTTGATGCTCCAACGAATGTCGTGCCGTTGTCAGAGTAAATCTGTTTAGGGCACCGCCGTCTGGCCATGAAGCGTGCGAATGCTGCCAAAAACTTTTCCGCGGTCAGGTCGGATGTGACTTCTAGGTGTATGGCCTTCGTTCTAAAACACACGAAGACGCACACATATCCTTTTGTAATTAGGCAGGCTCGACCTGTATAGTTTTTGATGTGGAACGGACCGGCGAAGTCGATACCTGTATTGGTAAAGGGGGGAGAAAATGTACTCCGTGGAGCCGGAAGGCTCCCCATTAGTTGGGTTTGCAGCCGCTTGCATGAACGGATTACGTCTTTGACTAGATTCCGTAGTCTGGGAATCCAGTATTTAGAGCGGATGAGGCTGACCGTAGACTGATTTCCTCCATGGAGTGAAATCCTGTGGGAAAACAGTACCAGGAGTCGCGACAAGGTACAGCTGGGATGGCGTTCGTCGTAGGTCAGCGAATCGGAGGCGGAAAGTCGGCCACATGATTGCATGACCCCTTGGTCATCCATGAATGGATTGAGATTTAGGATACTGCTACTGGACGCTATCTTCGTTTTATTAGACAAAGCGCAGTATTCCCTTCGCTGGGCGCAGACCACTAGAACACGTTGGGCATTGGTCAATTCTCGGTGGCTGAGTTCTGTGGACGGAGGAGAGGGTACTTTCCGGCAGCGATGGATGAAGCGTTGGACGTACGCCAGTACCCTGATTGCTCTACCGAACTCGGAGAACCGCTCTAAAAAGTCCGGAGCCTTTGGCAGAGTTGCGAGGTGACTCTGCTCGAGAGCTGCCTCATGAGAGATCTGCTCCTGTATGGGCCAATACTGCCGTGGAGTCCGGAGCCAAACTGGTCTATGCCACCACAAATCGCTATCCACCAATTCTTGCTGCGAGACACCTCGACTGCGAGGTCGGCTGGGTTGTGCTCGGAACGCACATGGAACCAATCCTTCCCATCCGTGGCCTGTACGATCCGAGATACCCGGTTTGCCACGAAGGTGGTAAAATTGCATGCCGGTTTGTGCAACCATGCAAGGACGATAGATGAATCTGTCCAGTACTGTGCTGCTACGTGGAAGGTGTGGAAGGATCGCTACGCACAAATCAGCAAGGAGTACCGCGCCACACAACTCGAGGCGCGGTAAGGACACCGTTTTAACTGGAGCCACTCTGGTTTTGGCTGCCAGCAGATGCACTTGTACTTCACGGTGCAACTCCACTCGGATGGCAGCTCCATACGCCCGTTGCGATGCGTCGCAAAACCCATGATATTGGAAGGAGCCCTGGTGGTGGAAATGGACTCATCTAGGGATTCGAATCTGGTCTAGCGATGGATAGCTGTGGAGGAATTCGTGCCACTTCTGAAGCAACTCGGAGGGGAGAGGGTCGTCCCATCCTATCCCACTTAGCCAAATCTCCTGCATAAACATCTTTCAACGGATAATAAAGTGGGCTAACCAGCCTGCCGGGTCGAACAGTTTTGCAATCTGCGACAGGACCTCACGTCTTGTGAAGCTAGATTTCGACTCCAAGTCGCTGGCGACGAAGCGGAACTCGTCGGTCGTTGCCTTCCATCTGATGCCTAGCGTTTTAGTCACACTGGCATCCTCAATATCCAGGAAGCCGGCGTGTAACAGATGTTCCTCCGGTAGGCCCCGTAGTAGCAGTGGTCATATTTTGCCTGAACCAATTCAAGTTCTGACTGGCCGAACTCTGACTCATTCAGAGCCCGTGTGCAGCGTTCACATTCTTGTTCCACCTTTTCCCACAAGGTTTTAGCTTGTTCCAAATGGACCTTAAGAGCGAACACTGACGTTTCGGCACTGGAGGAAGGATCCAGTTTAGCCTCGAACTGACAAAGGTTGTCAGTAACGCTAATGAAATTGTTTAGAGCCATCTAGTTGCTAGCTGACGCTTTTTGACCTACTGCCCTCGTAGTTGGAGGTGTGGTTTTGGAAATGGTGGGCACCTTTACTGACAGTTGCGAGGGTGAAGGTGAGGGCGAAGCAGAACTTCGAACCGTTGGAGTCGAAGAGGGGCTGGACCTGGGCTGACGAGAGGACGGATTGACAATAGGAACTGATGCCGAAAGCTTTGCGCTGTCCTTCTCGCTGTCGCTGGACATAATATGCTCTCGTACGAGCCTTAAGGAGAAGAAGCTCTTGCTTTGTTTGTTGCTGAATTATATGTATCCCAGTTGAAATTTGAGACAAACTAATAAATTTCAGCCACAAACTTTGTTTTAGAAACAAAATGCCGAGCAGCCGATACACCAACGAAGAAATGCTTTGCCGTCGAAATTTGCGATGAAATCTGCGGCAGCTCCAAATTCCTTTAAATTATTTTATTGTTATTATTAAACGCCGGCAGTAAGATATTGAGCCCCTTTTTGGTCTCCTTTTTATACTCTGTACATGAAATGTACAAGAGTATATTAGGTTTGCGGGAGCTGAAAATGTAACAGGCAGAAGGAGGCGTGGCAGACCCCACAAACCCCATTCTTGATCGGCATGTCTGTCTGTCTGTCCGTCTGTGCGTCCGTATGAACACCTGGATCTCAGAGACTATAAGAGATAGAGACACCAAATTTTCCACAAAGATGCGTTATGTGTGTATTCTATACGAGTTTGTTTTATTTTTTTGATTTCCCCCCCCCACTTCCCCCCCCTATGGGGGTTTTCCCGATTTTCCATTCGTATAATCGCCTATATCTCGGAGACTATAAGACCTAGGCACACCAAATTTTAGTCCAAGATGCTTTGTGTGAATACGCAGAAAATGTATATTTTGGAATTTCCCTCCCTCCCCCCTCTCCCCCGCAAATGCGATTTTCTCTAACTCCTGTAATTCTTGGAATTTCGAACTAAAATTTTGCAAATACCCCCAGTTGGTTATTATGTGCCATGTCCGTATGCCAAATTTCACTATGATAGACCGATTTACCAAGAAGTTATAGCCATAAATATATTTGCTGCTGCAGCGCTGCTCAAGCGCTGCCCGCGGCTGTTGTTGATGTTGCTGTTTGGTTGACTGCGAAAATGCTTACACAGACACGAATAGATGCGCATAGGCATACATACACTCACACAGACGCAATTGCTATGTAAATGTGCAATTGTACACCCTTTACGTGAGTTCGAATACCGAGAAAGGTAAAATCGATCATTGAATTTTTTTTTATTTTCGTAATTTTTTTATTTTCTATAATTATTGTAAACATATGTACAGAGTATTTCAAAGTCGGGACACCCGACTTTAGCTTTTTTACTTGTTATTCTTGTTGGAGGCGCTAATAGGTTGCAAAAGAAATAAAGCAGCTGAAAATAGTATTTTATGTATATTTAATAAAACTAATTTTGATTGTTTTTCCAGTGCTTTATTTATTTTGAATTTTAAATGGAGGGGGCGCGGAAAAACATGCAGAAAAACCGAGTGCAGGGGGCCAATATTGTGACCGTGACTTCAGTCACCAATAGTTGGTATCGATAACTGTTGATGCGAACCACTAACCAGCGAAATGTGTGGGTAATAATTAAAAGCGGCAATTTTGAAATTCGATGTCGGGAACGCGCGTTCGCGATCAGCTTCACGATCGAATATGCGCCTGGTGACCTGGCGAAGATGCTAAGATATGCGCCTGCGCCTCTGAACTTGTCTTGTTGTAGGGCGCACTCTTTATATAGGTGAGTTGTTGTGTTATTGTCGTGTTAGTACAATTGTGTATTTACAACAAATACCCGTTCCAGATACCAATGCCAGGATTATCAACAAGTGTTTTACGGATACGTCTGCGCAGTGTGTGGTGTTATATGTGTAAATGTGGACATGCGTAAAAAAGAAATAAAGATGTGGCAGGCGTATGTTGAAATACAGTGAAACCAACAATTATTCGTACACTCTTTACTTTGGACTTTAATGGTCTATATCTTTGCAGTTATTTAATATAAACAAAAATTTTTTATTTCAAATGAACACTTAATATTTATATTTCATATTTTTAAAACAATAACAAACAATTTCATAATTGGTAATTGGTAATTGAGCAGCGCTGCAGCAGCAAATATATTTATGGCTATAACTTCTTGTTAAATCGGTCTATCATAGTGAAACTTGGCATACGTACACATAATAACTAACTGGGGGTATTTACAATTTTAGTTCGAAATTCCAAGAATTACGGGAGTTACGATTTGCGGGGTAGAGGGGGGAGGGAGGGAAATTCCAAAATATACATTTTCTGCGTATTCACATAAGACATCTGGGACTTTTTTTTGGTGTTCCTAGATCTTATAGTCTCCGAGAAATAGGCGATTATACGAATGGAATATCGGGAAAACCCCCATAGGGGGGAAGTGGGGGAAAATCAAAAAATAAAACAAACTCGTATAGAATACACACATAACGCATCTTTGTGGAAAATTTGGTGTCTCTATCTCTTATAGTCTCTGAGATCCAGCTGTTCATACGGACGGACAGACGGACAGACAGACAGACAGGGCTAGATCGACTCGTCTTGTCACGCTGATCAATAATATATATACTTTGTGGGGTCTGCTATCAACGCTACAAATGTATTCTGAACAAATCTAAGAGTCATTTACCGTTAAGCTTATTTTGTGAGTGTATTCATGCGATTTACAAAAGCAGAAACACACCTTTTACATTCACAACAATCATATTTGGAATTGAAGACACAAATTAGTGTTGAATTAAGTAATTTAATACATACTTATATATGTATGTATGTATGTATGTACATGTATATAGGCGGATAACGCCTGCATGAAAAATTTAAATGTATGTACATATCAGTGTTGCCGAACGCTCCAATTTTGGCGGGACGTCCCGATTTATAAATCAAAATTAAATGTCCTGCGTCGGACTTTTCGGGGATAACTCGACCGTGCGTACAACATGCTGAGAAAGCACACAGTTAAGTCAGGACTGGCAGTCCGCCCGGTGCGTAACGAAGATATGTACATATGTATGTATGTACGTATAACCATACATAGGTCTTATTGTACTATATTTGCTTTTTGGAAAATGAACTCTTTAAATAACTTTAGAGAGCGTCGAAAGAAGAGCACATTTTACTTAGCCCAGCAAAGACGGGCAAGACCTGCTAGTGTTTCATATAACTCTTATATGTGATTACAGCATTCCCTGTGATATCCCAGTCGATGCAAATAATGAGGCTGATTACGATAACGAAGCACAAAGTGGACAACAAGGAGGATCGGATTCACAATGAAATCGCATCCAGTCTGCGGCGTAACAAATAACAAAAACCAAAAAAGCCACTGTGGCGAAATAAAGAATTCCACTTATGTTCCTTTTTATATATTTATTTGTAACAGTTTTTAAAACAGGGAATTTTGTTGAACCAATTTTTCTAACAGCAGCCCCACAATCACTTCTGTGGACGATTTATGTGCCTCTGTAGACGATTTATACGCCTCCTTCGCAATATTTATACTCTGTACATGAAATGTACAAGAGTATATTAGGGTTGCGGGAGCTGAAAAATGTAACAGGCAGAAGGAGGCGTGGCAGACCCCACAAAGTATATATATTATTGATCAGCGTGACAAGACGAGTCGATCTAGCCCTGTCTGTCTGTCTGTCCGTCTGTCCGTCCGTATGAACACCTGGATCTCAGAGACTATAAGAGATAGAGACACCAAATTTTCCACAAAGATGCGTTATGTGTGTATTCTATACGAGTTTGTTTTATTTTTTTGATTTCCCCCCCCCACTTCCCCCCCCCCCCTATGGGGGTTTTCCCGATTTTCCATTCGTATAATCGCCTATATCTCGGAGACTATAAGACCTAGGCACACCAAATTTTAGTCCAAGATGCTTTGTGTGAATACGCAGAAAATGTATATTTTGGAATTTCCCTCCCTCCCCCCTCTCCCCCGCAAATGCGATTTTCTCTAACTCCTGTAATTCTTGGAATTTCGAACTAAAATTTTGCAAATACCCCCAGTTGGTTATTATGTGCCATGTCCGTATGCCAAATTTCACTATGATAGACCGATTTACCAAGAAGTTATAGCCATAAATATATTTGCTGCTGCAGCGTTGCTCAAGCGCTGCCCGCGGCTGTTGTTGATGTTGCTGTTTGGTTGACTGCGAAAATGCTTACACAGACACGAATAGATGCGCATAGGCATACATACACTCACACAGACGCAATTGCTATGTAAATGTGCAATTGTACACCCTTTACGTGAGTTCGAATACCGAGAAAGGTAAAATCGATCATTGAATTTTTTTTTATTTTCGTAATTTTTTTATTTTCTATAATTATTGTAAACATATGTACAGAGTATTTCAAAGTCGGGACACCCGACTTTAGCTTTTTTACTTGTTATTCTTGTTGGAGGCGCTAATAGGTTGCAAAAGAAATAAAGCAGCTGAAAATAGTATTTTATGTATATTTAATAAAACTAATTTTGATTGTTTTTCCAGTGCTTTATTTATTTTGAATTTTAAATGGAGGGGGCGCGGAAAAACATGCAGAAAAACCGAGTGCAGGGGGCCAATATTGTGACCGTGACTTCAGTCACCAATAGTTGGTATCGATAACTGTTGATGCGAACCACTAACCAGCGAAATGTGTGGGTAATAATTAAAAGCGGCAATTTTGAAATTCGATGTCGGGAACGCGCGTTCGTGGCGGTGAAGCTGATCGAATATGCGCCTGGTGACCTGGCGAAGATGCTAAGATATGCGCCTGCGCCTCTGAACTTGTCTTGTTGTAGGGCGCACTCTTTATATAGGTGAGTTGTTGTGTTATTGTCGTGTTAGTACAATTGTGTATTTACAACAAATACCCGTTCCAGATACCAATGCCAGGATTATCAACAAGTGTTTTACGGATACGTCTGCGCAGTGTGTGGTGTTATATGTGTAAATGTGGACATGCGTAAAAAAGAAATAAAGATGTGGCAGGCGTATGTTGAAATACAGTGAAACCAACAATTATTCGTACACTCTTTACTTTGGACTTTAATGGTCTATATCTTTGCAGTTATTTAATATAAACAAAAATTTTTTATTTCAAATGAACACTTAATATTTATATTTCATATTTTTAAAACAATAACAAACAATTTCATAATTGGTAATTGGTAATTGAGCAGCGCTGCAGCAGCAAATATATTTATGGCTATAACTTCTTGTTAAATCGGTCTATCATAGTGAAACTTGGCATACGTACACATAATAACTAACTGGGGGTATTTACAATTTTAGTTCGAAATTCCAAGAATTACGGGAGTTACGATTTGCGGGGTAGAGGGGGGAGGGAGGGAAATTCCAAAATATACATTTTCTGCGTATTCACATAAGACATCTGGGACTTTTTTTTGGTGTTCCTAGATCTTATAGTCTCCGAGAAATAGGCGATTATACGAATGGAATATCGGGAAAACCCCCATAGGGGGGAAGTGGGGGAAAATCAAAAAAATAAAACAAACTCGTATAGAATACACACATAACGCATCTTTGTGGAAAATTTGGTGTCTCTATCTCTTATAGTCTCTGAGATCCAGGTGTTCATACGGACGGACAGACGGACAGACAGACAGACAGGGCTAGATCGAGTCGTCTTGTCACGCTGATCAATAATATATATACTTTGTGGGGTCTGCTATCAACGCTACAAATGTATTCTGAACAAATCTAAGAGTCATTTACCGTTAAGCTTATTTTGTGAGTGTATTCATGCGATTTACAAAAGCAGAAACACACCTTTTACATTCACAACAATCATATTTGGAATTGAAGACACAAATTAGTGTTGAATTAAGTAATTTAATACATACTTATATATGTATGTATGTATGTATGTACATGTATATAGGCGGATAACGCCTGCATGAAAAATTTAAATGTATGTACATATCAGTGTTGCCGAACGCTCCAATTTTGGCGGGACGTCCCGATTTATAAATCAAAATTAAATGTCCTGCGTCGGACTTTTCGGGGATAACTCGACCGTGCGTACAACATGCTGAGAAAGCACACAGTTAAGTCAGGACTGGCAGTCCGCCCGGTGCGTAACGAAGATATGTACATATGTATGTATGTACGTATAACCATACATAGGTCTTATTGTACTATATTTGCTTTTTGGAAAATGAACTCTTTAAATAACTTTAGAGAGCGTCGAAAGAAGAGCACATTTTACTTAGCCCAGCAAAGACGGGCAAGACCTGCTAGTGTTTCATATAACTCTTATATGTGATTACAGCATTCCCTGTGATATCCCAGTCGATGCAAATAATGAGGCTGGTTACGATAACGAAGCACAAAGTGGACAACAAGGAGGATCGGATTCACAATGAAATCGCATCCAGTCTGCGGCGTAACAAATAACAAAAACCAAAAAAGCCACTGTGGCGAAATAAAGAATTCCACTTATGTTCCTTTTTATATATTTATTTGTAACAGTTTTTAAAACAGGGAATTTTGTTGAACCAATTTTTCTAACAGCAGCCCCACAATCACTTCTGTGGACGATTTATGTGCCTCTGTAGACGATTTATACGCCTCCTTCGCAATATTTATACTCTGTACATGAAATGTACAAGAGTATATTAGGGTTGCGGGAGCTGAAAAATGTAACAGGCAGAAGGAGGCGTGGCAGACCCCACAAAGTATATATATTATTGATCAGCGTGACAAGACGAGTCGATCTAGCCCTGTCTGTCTGTCTGTCCGTCTGTCCGTCCGTATGAACACCTGGATCTCAGAGACTATAAGAGATAGAGACACCAAATTTTCCACAAAGATGCGTTATGTGTGTATTCTATACGAGTTTGTTTTATTTTTTTGATTTCCCCCCCACTTCCCCCCCCCCCCCTATGGGGGTTTTCCCGATTTTCCATTCGTATAATCGCCTATATCTCGGAGACTATAAGACCTAGGCACACCAAATTTTAGTCCAAGATGCTTTGTGTGAATACGCAGAAAATGTATATTTTGGAATTTCCCTCCCTCCCCCCTCTCCCCCGCAAATGCGATTTTCTCTAACTCCTGTAATTCTTGGAATTTCGAACTAAAATTTTGCAAATACCCCCAGTTGGTTATTATGTGCCATGTCCGTATGCCAAATTTCACTATGATAGACCGATTTACCAAGAAGTTATAGCCATAAATATATTTGCTGCTGCAGCGCTGCTCAAGCGCTGCCCGCGGCTGTTGTTGATGTTGCTGTTTGGTTGACTGCGAAAATGCTTACACAGACACGAATAGATGCGCATAGGCATACATACACTCACACAGACGCAATTGCTATGTAAATGTGCAATTGTACACCCTTTACGTGAGTTCGAATACCGAGAAAGGTAAAATCGATCATTGAATTTTTTTTTATTTTCGTAATTTTTTTATTTTCTATAATTATTGTAAACATATGTACAGAGTATTTCAAAGTCGGGACACCCGACTTTAGCTTTTTTACTTGTTATTCTTGTTGGAGGCGCTAATAGGTTGCAAAAGAAATAAAGCAGCTGAAAATAGTATTTTATGTATATTTAATAAAACTAATTTTGATTGTTTTTCCAGTGCTTTATTTATTTTGAATTTTAAATGGAGGGGGCGCGGAAAAACATGCAGAAAAAACCGAGTGCAGGGGGCCAATATTGTGACCGTGACTTCAGTCACCAATAGTTGGTATCGATAACTGTTGATGCGAACCACTAACCAGCGAAATGTGTGGGTAATAATTAAAAGCGGCAATTTTGAAATTCGATGTCGGGAACGCGCGTTCGTGGCGGTGAAGCTGATCGAATATGCGCCTGGTGACCTGGCGAAGATGCTAAGATATGCGCCTGCGCCTCTGAACTTGTCTTGTTGTAGGGCGCACTCTTTATATAGGTGAGTTGTTGTGTTATTGTCGTGTTAGTACAATTGTGTATTTACAACAAATACCCGTTCCAGATACCAATGCCAGGATTATCAACAAGTGTTTTACGGATACGTCTGCGCAGTGTGTGGTGTTATATGTGTAAATGTGGACATGCGTAAAAAAGAAATAAAGATGTGGCAGGCGTATGTTGAAATACAGTGAAACCAACAATTATTCGTACACTCTTTACTTTGGACTTTAATGGTCTATATCTTTGCAGTTATTTAATATAAACAAAAATTTTTTATTTCAAATGAACACTTAATATTTATATTTCATATTTTTAAAACAATAACAAACAATTTCATAATTGGTAATGGGAAAAACGTAATCTAATAAAAACAAGTAAAAAAGCTAAAGTCGGGTGTCCCGACTTTGAAATACTCTGTACATATGTTTACAATAATTATAGAAAATAAAAAAAATTAAGAAAAAAAAAAAATTTGATCGATTTTACCTCTCTCGGTATTCGAACTCACGTAAAGGGTGTATAATTGCACATTTACATAGCAATTGCGTCTGTGTGAGTGTATGTATGCCTATGCGCATCAATTCGTGTCTGTGTAAGCATTTTCTCAGTCAACCAAACAGCAACATCACCAACAGCCGCGAGCAGCGCTTGAGCAGCGCTGCAGCAGCAAATATATTTATGGCTATAACTTCTTGTTAAATCGGTCTATCATAGTGAAACTTGGCATACGTACACATAATAACTAACTGGGGGTATTTACAATTTTAGTTCGAAATTCCAAGAATTACGGGAGTTACGATTTGCGGGGTAGAGGGGGGAGGGAGGGAAATTCCAAAATATACATTTTCTGCGTATTCACATAAGACATCTGGGACTTTTTTTTGGTGTTCCTAGATCTTATAGTCTCCGAGAAATAGGCGATTATACGAATGGAATATCGGGAAAACCCCCATAGGGGGGAAGTGGGGGAAAATCAAAAAAATAAAACAAACTCGTATAGAATACACACATAACGCATCTTTGTGGAAAATTTGGTGTCTCTATCTCTTATAGTCTCTGAGATCCAGGTGCTCATACGGACGGACAGACGGACAGACAGACAGACAGGGCTAGATCGACTCGTCTTGTCACGCTGATCAATAATATATATACTTTGTGGGGTCTGCTATCAACGCTACAAATGTATTCTGAACAAATCTAAGAGTCATTTACCGTTAAGCTTATTTTGTGAGTGTATTCATGCGATTTACAAAAGCAGAAACACACCTTTTACATTCACAACAATCATATTTGGAATTGAAGACACAAATTAGTGTTGAATTAAGTAATTTAATACATACTTATATATGTATGTATGTATGTATGTACATGTATATAGGCGGATAACGCCTGCATGAAAAATTTAAATGTATGTACATATCAGTGTTGCCGAACGCTCCAATTTTGGCGGGACGTCCCGATTTATAAATCAAAATTAAATGTCCTGCGTCGGACTTTTCGGGGATAACTCGACCGTGCGTACAACATGCTGAGAAAGCACACAGTTAAGTCAGGACTGGCAGTCCGCCCGGTGCGTAACGAAGATATGTACATATGTATGTATGTACGTATAACCATACATAGGTCTTATTGTACTATATTTGCTTTTTATACTCTGTACATGAAATGTACAAGAGTATATTAAGTTTGCGGGAGCTGAAAAATGTAACAGGCAGAAGGAGGCGTGGCAGACCCCACAAAGTATATATATTCTTGATCAGCATGACGAGACGAGTCGATCTAGCCCTGTCTGTCTGTCTGTCCGTCTGTCCGTCTGTCCGTCCGTATGAACACCTAGATCTCAGAGACTATAAGAGATAGAGACACCAAATTTTGCACGAAGATGCGTTATGTGTGTATTCTATACGAGTTTGTTTTATTTTTTTGATTTTCCCCCCCACTTCCCCCCTATGGGGGTTTTCCCGATTTTCCATTCGTATAATCGCCTATATCTCGGAGACTATAAGACCTAGGAACACCAAATTTTAGTCCCAGATGCCTTATGTGAATACGCAGAAAATGTATATTTTGGAATTCCCCTCCCTCCCCCCTCTACGCCGCAAATCGTAACTCCCGTAATTCTTGGAATTTCGAACTAAAATTTTGGAAATACCCCCAGTTAGTTATTATGTGTCCGTATGCCAAATTTCATTATGATAGACCGATTTAACAAGAAGTTATAGCCATAAATATATTTGCTGATGCAGCGCTGCTGCAGCGCTGCTCAAGCGCTGCCCGCGGCTGTTGTTGATGTTGCTGTTTGGTTGACTGCGAAAATGCTTACACAGACACGAATTGATGCGCATAGGCATACATACACTCACACAGACGCAATTGCTATGTAAATGTGCAATTATACACCCTTTACGTGAGTTCGAATACCGAGAGAGGTAAAATCGATCAAATTTTTTTTTTTATTTTCTTAATTTTTTTTATTTTCTATAATTATTGTAAACATATGTACAGAGTATTTCAAAGTCGGGACACCCGACTTTAGCTTTTTTACTTGTTTTAAAATGAACTCTTTAAATAACTTTAGAGAGCGTCGAAAGAAGAGCACATTTTACTTAGCCCAGCAAAGACGGGCAAGACCTGCTAGTGTTTCATATAACTCTTATATGTGATTACAGCATTCCCTGTGATATCCCAGTCGATGCAAATAATGAGGCTGGTTACGATAACGAAGCACAAAGTGGACAACAAGGAGGATCGGATTCACAATGAAATCGCATCCAGTCTGCGGCGTAACAAATAACAAAAACCAAAAAAGCCACTGTGGCGAAATAAAGAATTCCACTTATGTTCCTTTTTATATATTTATTTGTAACAGTTTTTAAAACAGGGAATTTTGTTGAACCAATTTTTCTAACAGCAGCCCCACAATCACTTCTGTGGACGATTTATGTGCCTCTGTAGACGATTTATACGCCTCCTTCGCAATATTTATACTCTGTACATGAAATGTACAAGAGTATATTAGGGTTGCGGGAGCTGAAAAATGTAACAGGCAGAAGGAGGCGTGGCAGACCCCACAAAGTATATATATTATTGATCAGCGTGACAAGACGAGTCGATCTAGCCCTGTCTGTCTGTCTGTCCGTCTGTCCGTCCGTATGAACACCTGGATCTCAGAGACTATAAGAGATAGAGACACCAAATTTTCCACAAAGATGCGTTATGTGTGTATTCTATACGAGTTTGTTTTATTTTTTTTATTTCCCCCCCCCCACTTCCCCCCCCCCCCCGCTATGGGGGTTTTCCCGATTTTCCATTCGTATAATCGCCTATATCTCGGAGACTATAAGACCTAGGCACACCAAATTTTAGTCCAAGATGCTTTGTGTGAATACGCAGAAAATGTATATTTTGGAATTTCCCTCCCTCCCCCCTCTCCCCCGCAAATGCGATTTTCTCTAACTCCTGTAATTCTTGGAATTTCGAACTAAAATTTTGCAAATACCCCCAGTTGGTTATTATGTGCCATGTCCGTATGCCAAATTTCACTATGATAGACCGATTTACCAAGAAGTTATAGCCATAAATATATTTGCTGCTGCAGCGCTGCTCAAGCGCTGCCCGCGGCTGTTGTTGATGTTGCTGTTTGGTTGACTGCGAAAATGCTTACACAGACACGAATAGATGCGCATAGGCATACATACACTCACACAGACGCAATTGCTATGTAAATGTGCAATTGTACACCCTTTACGTGAGTTCGAATACCGAGAAAGGTAAAATCGATCATTGAATTTTTTTTTATTTTCGTAATTTTTTTATTTTCTATAATTATTGTAAACATATGTACAGAGTATTTCAAAGTCGGGACACCCGACTTTAGCTTTTTTACTTGTTATTCTTGTTGGAGGCGCTAATAGGTTGCAAAAGAAATAAAGCAGCTGAAAATAGTATTTTATGTATATTTAATAAAACTAATTTTGATTGTTTTTCCAGTGCTTTATTTATTTTGAATTTTAAATGGAGGGGGCGCGGAAAAACATGCAGAAAAACCGAGTGCAGGGGGCCAATATTGTGACCGTGACTTCAGTCACCAATAGTTGGTATCGATAACTGTTGATGCGAACCACTAACCAGCGAAATGTGTGGGTAATAATTAAAAGCGGCAATTTTGAAATTCGATGTCGGGAACGCGCGTTCGTGGCGGTGAAGCTGATCGAATATGCGCCTGGTGACCTGGCGAAGATGCTAAGATATGCGCCTGCGCCTCTGAACTTGTCTTGTTGTAGGGCGCACTCTTTATATAGGTGAGTTGTTGTGTTATTGTCGTGTTAGTACAATTGTGTATTTACAACAAATACCCGTTCCAGATACCAATGCCAGGATTATCAACAAGTGTTTTACGGATACGTCTGCGCAGTGTGTGGTGTTATATGTGTAAATGTGGACATGCGTAAAAAAGAAATAAAGATGTGGCAGGCGTATGTTGAAATACAGTGAAACCAACAATTATTCGTACACTCTTTACTTTGGACTTTAATGGTCTATATCTTTGCAGTTATTTAATATAAACAAAAATTTTTTATTTCAAATGAACACTTAATATTTATATTTCATATTTTTAAAACAATAACAAACAATTTCATAATTGGTAATGGGAAAAACGTAATCTAATAAAAACAAGTAAAAAAGCTAAAGTCGGGTGTCCCGACTTTGAAATACTCTGTACATATGTTTACAATAATTATAGAAAATAAAAAAAATTAAGAAAATAAAAAAAAAATTTGATCGATTTTACCTCTCTCGGTATTCGAACTCACGTAAAGGGTGTATAATTGCACATTTACATAGCAATTGCGTCTGTGTGAGTGTATGTATGCCTATGCGCATCAATTCGTGTCTGTGTAAGCATTTTCTCAGTCAACCAAACAGCAACATCACCAACAGCCGCGAGCAGCGCTTGAGCAGCGCTGCAGCAGCAAATATATTTATGGCTATAACTTCTTGTTAAATCGGTCTATCATAGTGAAACTTGGCATACGTACACATAATAACTAACTGGGGGTATTTACAATTTTAGTTCGAAATTCCAAGAATTACGGGAGTTACGATTTGCGGGGTAGAGGGGGGAGGGAGGGAAATTCCAAAATATACATTTTCTGCGTATTCACATAAGACATCTGGGACTTTTTTTTGGTGTTCCTAGATCTTATAGTCTCCGAGAAATAGGCGATTATACGAATGGAATATCGGGAAAACCCCCATAGGGGGGAAGTGGGGGAAAATCAAAAAAATAAAACAAACTCGTATAGAATACACACATAACGCATCTTTGTGGAAAATTTGGTGTCTCTATCTCTTATAGTCTCTGAGATCCAGGTGTTCATACGGACGGACAGACAGACAGACAGGGCTAGATCGACTCGTCTTGTCACGCTGATCAATAATATATATACTTTGTGGGGTCTGCTATCAACGCTACAAATGTATTCTGAACAAATCTAAGAGTCATTTACCGTTAAGCTTATTTTGTGAGTGTATTCATGCGATTTACAAAAGCAGAAACACACCTTTTACATTCACAACAATCATATTTGGAATTGAAGACACAAATTAGTGTTGAATTAAGTAATTTAATACATACTTATATATGTATGTATGTATGTATGTACATGTATATAGGCGGATAACGCCTGCATGAAAAATTTAAATGTATGTACATATCAGTGTTGCCGAACGCTCCAATTTTGGCGGGACGTCCCGATTTATAAATCAAAATTAAATGTCCTGCGTCGGACTTTTCGGGGATAACTCGACCGTGCGTACAACATGCTGAGAAAGCACACAGTTAAGTCAGGACTGGCAGTCCGCCCGGTGCGTAACGAAGATATGTACATATGTATGTATGTACGTATAACCATACATAGGTCTTATTGTACTATATTTGCTTTTTATACTCTGCACATGAAATGTACAAGAGTATATTAAGTTTGCGGGAGCTGAAAAATGTAACAGGCAGAAGGAGGCGTGGCAGACCCCACAAAGTATATATATTCTTGATCAGCATGACGAGACGAGTCGATCTAGCCCTGTCTGTCTGTCTGTCCGTCTGTCCGTCTGTCCGTCCGTATGAACACCTAGATCTCAGAGACTATAAGAGATAGAGACACCAAATTTTGCACGAAGATGCGTTATGTGTGTATTCTATACGAGTTTGTTTTATTTTTTTGATTTTCCCCCCCACTTCCCCCCTATGGGGGTTTTCCCCATTTTCCATTCGTATAATCGCCTATATCTCGGAGACTATAAGACCTAGGAACACCAAATTTTAGTCCCAGATGCCTTATGTGAATACGCAGAAAATGTATATTTTGGAATTCCCCTCCCTCCCCCCTCTACCCCGCAAATCGTAACTCCCGTAATTCTTGGAATTTCGAACTAAAATTTTGGAAATACCCCCAGTTAGTTATTATGTGTCCGTATGCCAAATTTCATTATGATAGACCGATTTAACAAGAAGTTATAGCCATAAATATATTTGCTGATGCAGCGCTGCTCAAGCGCTGCCCGCGGCTGTTGTTGATGTTGCTGTTTGGTTGACTGCGAAAATGCTTACACAGACACGAATTGATGCGCATAGGCATACATACACTCACACAGACGCAATTGCTATGTAAATGTGCAATTATACACCCTTTACGTGAGTTCGAATACCGAGAGAGGTAAAATCGATCAAATTTTTTTTTTTATTTTCTTAATTTTTTTTTATTTTCTATAATTATTGTAAACATATGTACAGAGTATTTCAAAGTCGGGACACCCGACTTTAGCTTTTTTACTTGTTGGAAAATGAACTCTTTAAATAACTTTAGAGAGCGTCGAAAGAAGAGCACATTTTACTTAGCCCAGCAAAGACGGGCAAGACCTGCTAGTGTTTCATATAACTCTTATATGTGATTACAGCATTCCCTGTGATATCCCAGTCGATGCAAATAATGAGGCTGGTTACGATAACGAAGCACAAAGTGGACAACAAGGAGGATCGGATTCACAATGAAATCGCATCCAGTCTGCGGCGTAACAAATAACAAAAACCAAAAAAGCCACTGTGGCGAAATAAAGAATTCCACTTATGTTCCTTTTTATATATTTATTTGTAACAGTTTTTAAAACAGGGAATTTTGTTGAACCAATTTTTCTAACAGCAGCCCCACAATCACTTCTGTGGACGATTTATGTGCCTCTGTAGACGATTTATACGCCTCCTTCGCAATATTTATACTCTGTACATGAAATGTACAAGAGTATATTAGGGTTGCGGGAGCTGAAAAATGTAACAGGCAGAAGGAGGCGTGGCAGACCCCACAAAGTATATATATTATTGATCAGCGTGACAAGACGAGTCGATCTAGCCCTGTCTGTCCGTCTGTCCGTCCGTATGAACACCTGGATCTCAGAGACTATAAGAGATAGAGACACCAAATTTTCCACAAAGATGCGTTATGTGTGTATTCTATACGAGTTTGTTTTATTTTTTTGATTTCCCCCCCCCCCCACTTCCCCCCCCCCCCCCCCCCCTATGGGGGTTTTCCCGATTTTCCATTCGTATAATCGCCTATATCTCGGAGACTATAAGACCTAGGCACACCAAATTTTAGTCCAAGATGCTTTGTGTGAATACGCAGAAAATGTATATTTTGGAATTCCCCTCCCTCCCCCCCTCTCCCCTGCAAATGCGATTTTCTCTAACTCCCGTAATTCTTGGAATTTCGAACTAAAATTTTGAAAATACCCCCAGTTAGTAATTATGTGTCCGTATGCCAAGTTTCACTATGATAGACCGATTTACCAAGAAGTTATAGCCCTAAATATATTTGCTGCTGCAGCGCTGCTCAAGCGCTGCCCGCGGCTGTTGTTGATGTTGCTGTTTGGTTGACTGCGAAAATGCTTACACAGACACGAATAGATGCGCATAGGCATACATACACTCACACAGACGCAATTGCTATGTAAATGTGCAATTGTACACCCTTTACGTGAGTTCGAATACCGAGAAAGGTAAAATCGATCATTGAATTTTTTTTTATTTTCGTAATTTTTTTATTTTCTATAATTATTGTAAACATATGTACAGAGTATTTCAAAGTCGGGACACCCGACTTTAGCTTTTTTACTTGTTATTCTTGTTGGAGGCGCTAATAGGTTGCAAAAGAAATAAAGCAGCTGAAAATAGTATTTTATGTATATTTAATAAAACTAATTTTGATTGTTTTTCCAGTGCTTTATTTATTTTGAATTTTAAATGGAGGGGGCGCGGAAAAACATGCAGAAAAACCGAGTGCAGGGGGCCAATATTGTGACCGTGACTTCAGTCACCAATAGTTGGTATCGATAACTGTTGATGCGAACCACTAACCAGCGAAATGTGTGGGTAATAATTAAAAGCGGCAATTTTGAAATTCGATGTCGGGAACGCGCGTTCGTGGCGGTGAAGCTGATCGAATATGCGCCTGGTGACCTGGCGAAGATGCTAAGATATGCGCCTGCGCCTCTGAACTTGTCTTGTTGTAGGGCGCACTCTTTATATAGGTGAGTTGTTGTGTTATTGTCGTGTTAGTACAATTGTGTATTTACAACAAATACCCGTTCCAGATACCAATGCCAGGATTATCAACAAGTGTTTTACGGATACGTCTGCGCAGTGTGTGGTGTTATATGTGTAAATGTGGACATGCGTAAAAAAGAAATAAAGATGTGGCAGGCGTATGTTGAAATACAGTGAAACCAACAATTATTCGTACACTCTTTACTTTGGACTTTAATGGTCTATATCTTTGCAGTTATTTAATATAAACAAAAATTTTTTATTTCAAATGAACACTTAATATTTATATTTCATATTTTTAAAACAATAACAAACAATTTCATAATTGGTAATTGATAATTGAGCAGCGCTGCAGCAGCAAATATATTTATGGCTATAACTTCTTGTTAAATCGGTCTATCATAGTGAAACTTGGCATACGTACACATAATAACTAACTGGGGGTATTTACAATTTTAGTTCGAAATTCCAAGAATTACGGGAGTTACGATTTGCGGGGTAGAGGGGGGAGGGAGGGAAATTCCAAAATATACATTTTCTGCGTATTCACATAAGACATCTGGGACTTTTTTTTGGTGTTCCTAGATCTTATAGTCTCCGAGAAATAGGCGATTATACGAATGGAATATCGGGAAAACCCCCATAGGGGGGAAGTGGGGGAAAATCAAAAAAATAAAACAAACTCGTATAGAATACACACATAACGCATCTTTGTGGAAAATTTGGTGTCTCTATCTCTTATAGTCTCTGAGATCCAGGTGTTCATACGGACGGACAGACGGACAGACAGACAGACAGGGCTAGATCGACTCGTCTTGTCACGCTGATCAATAATATATATACTTTGTGGGGTCTGCTATCAACGCTACAAATGTATTCTGAACAAATCTAAGAGTCATTTACCGTTAAGCTTATTTTGTGAGTGTATTCATGCGATTTACAAAAGCAGAAACACACCTTTTACATTCACAACAATCATATTTGGAATTGAAGACACAAATTAGTGTTGAATTAAGTAATTTAATACATACTTATATATGTATGTATGTATGTATGTACATGTATATAGGCGGATAACGCCTGCATGAAAAATTTAAATGTATGTACATATCAGTGTTGCCGAACGCTCCAATTTTGGCGGGACGTCCCGATTTATAAATCAAAATTAAATGTCCTGCGTCGGACTTTTCGGGGATAACTCGACCGTGCGTACAACATGCTGAGAAAGCACACAGTTAAGTCAGGACTGGCAGTCCGCCCGGTGCGTAACGAAGATATGTACATATGTATGTATGTACGTATAACCATACATAGGTCTTATTGTACTATATTTGCTTTTTGGAAAATGAACTCTTTAAATAACTTTAGAGAGCGTCGAAAGAAGAGCACATTTTACTTAGCCCAGCAAAGACGGGCAAGACCTGCTAGTGTTTCATATAACTCTTATATGTGATTACAGCATTCCCTGTGATATCCCAGTCGATGCAAATAATGAGGCTGGTTACGATAACGAAGCACAAAGTGGACAACAAGGAGGATCGGATTCACAATGAAATCGCATCCAGTCTGCGGCGTAACAAATAACAAAAACCAAAAAAGCCACTGTGGCGAAATAAAGAATTCCACTTATGTTCCTTTTTATATATTTATTTGTAACAGTTTTTAAAACAGGGAATTTTGTTGAACCAATTTTTCTAACAGCAGCCCCACAATCACTTCTGTGGACGATTTATGTGCCTCTGTAGACGATTTATACGCCTCCTTCGCAATATTTATACTCTGTACATGAAATGTACAAGAGTATATTAGGGTTGCGGGAGCTGAAAAATGTAACAGGCAGAAGGAGGCGTGGCAGACCCCACAAAGTATATATATTATTGATCAGCGTGACAAGACGAGTCGATCTAGCCCTGTCTGTCTGTCTGTCCGTCTGTCCGTCCGTATGAACACCTGGATCTCAGAGACTATAAGAGATAGAGACACCAAATTTTCCACAAAGATGCGTTATGTGTGTATTCTATACGAGTTTGTTTTATTTTTTTGATTTCCCCCCCCCCCCCCCCCCCCCCCCCCCCACTTCACACCCCTATGGGGGTTTTCCCGATTTTCCATTCGTATAATCGCCTATATCTCGGAGACTATAAGACCTAGGCACACCAAATTTTAGTCCAAGATGCTTTGTGTGAATACGCAGAAAATGTATATTTTGGAATTTCCCTCCCTCCCCCCTCTCCCCCGCAAATGCGATTTTCTCTAACTCCTGTAATTCTTGGAATTTCGAACTAAAATTTTGCAAATACCCCCAGTTGGTTATTATGTGCCATGTCCGTATGCCAAATTTCACTATGATAGACCGATTTACCAAGAAGTTATAGCCATAAATATATTTGCTGCTGCAGCGCTGCTCAAGCGCTGCCCGCGGCTGTTGTTGATGTTGCTGTTTGGTTGACTGCGAAAATGCTTACACAGACACGAATAGATGCGCATAGGCATACATACACTCACACAGACGCAATTGCTATGTAAATGTGCAATTGTACACCCTTTACGTGAGTTCGAATACCGAGAAAGGTAAAATCGATCATTGAATTTTTTTTTATTTTCGTAATTTTTTTATTTTCTATAATTATTGTAAACATATGTACAGAGTATTTCAAAGTCGGGACACCCGACTTTAGCTTTTTTACTTGTTATTCTTGTTGGAGGCGCAGGATTATCAACAAGTGTTTTACGGATACGTCTGCGCAGTGTGTGGTGTTATATGTGTAAATGTGGACATGCGTAAAAAAGAAATAAAGATGTGGCAGGCGTATGTTGAAATACAGTGAAACCAACAATTATTCGTACACTCTTTACTTTGGACTTTAATGGTCTATATCTTTGCAGTTATTTAATATAAACAAAAATTTTTTATTTCAAATGAACACTTAATATTTATATTTCATATTTTTAAAACAATAACAAACAATTTCATAATTGGTAATGGGAAAAACGTAATCTAATAAAAACAAGTAAAAAAGCTAAAGTCGGGTGTCCCGACTTTGAAATACTCTGTACATATGTTTACAATAATTATAGAAAATAAAAAAAATTAAGAAAATAAAAAAAAAATTTGATCGATTTTACCTCTCTCGGTATTCGAACTCACGTAAAGGGTGTATAATTGCACATTTACATAGCAATTGCGTCTGTGTGAGTGTATGTATGCCTATGCGCATCAATTCGTGTCTGTGTAAGCATTTTCTCAGTCAACCAAACAGCAACATCACCAACAGCCGCGAGCAGCGCTTGAGCAGCGCTGCAGCAGCAAATATATTTATGGCTATAACTTCTTGTTAAATCGGTCTATCATAGTGAAACTTGGCATACGTACACATAATAACTAACTGGGGGTATTTACAATTTTAGTTCGAAATTCCAAGAATTACGGGAGTTACGATTTGCGGGGTAGAGGGGGGAGGGAGGGAAATTCCAAAATATACATTTTCTGCGTATTCACATAAGACATCTGGGACTTTTTTTTGGTGTTCCTAGATCTTATAGTCTCCGAGAAATAGGCGATTATACGAATGGAATATCGGGAAAACCCCCATAGGGGGGAAGTGGGGGAAAATCAAAAAAATAAAACAAACTCGTATAGAATACACACATAACGCATCTTTGTGGAAAATTTGGTGTCTCTATCTCTTATAGTCTCTGAGATCCAGGTGTTCATACGGACGGACAGACGGACAGACAGACAGACAGGGCTAGATCGACTCGTCTTGTCACGCTGATCAATAATATATATACTTTGTGGGGTCTGCTATCAACGCTACAAATGTATTCTGAACAAATCTAAGAGTCATTTACCGTTAAGCTTATTTTGTGAGTGTATTCATGCGATTTACAAAAGCAGAAACACACCTTTTACATTCACAACAATCATATTTGGAATTGAAGACACAAATTAGTGTTGAATTAAGTAATTTAATACATACTTATATATGTATGTATGTATGTATGTACATGTATATAGGCGGATAACGCCTGCATGAAAAATTTAAATGTATGTACATATCAGTGTTGCCGAACGCTCCAATTTTGGCGGGACGTCCCGATTTATAAATCAAAATTAAATGTCCTGCGTCGGACTTTTCGGGGATAACTCGACCGTGCGTACAACATGCTGAGAAAGCACACAGTTAAGTCAGGACTGGCAGTCCGCCCGGTGCGTAACGAAGATATGTACATATGTATGTATGTACGTATAACCATACATAGGTCTTATTGTACTATATTTGCTTTTTATACTCTGCACATGAAATGTACAAGAGTATATTAAGTTTGCGGGAGCTGAAAAATGTAACAGGCAGAAGGAGGCGTGGCAGACCCCACAAAGTATATATATTCTTGATCAGCATGACGAGACGAGTCGATCTAGCCCTGTCTGTCTGTCTGTCCGTCTGTCCGTCTGTCCGTCCGTATGAACACCTAGATCTCAGAGACTATAAGAGATAGAGACACCAAATTTTGCACGAAGATGCGTTATGTGTGTATTCTATACGAGTTTGTTTTATTTTTTTGATTTTCCCCCCCACTTCCCCCCTATGGGGGTTTTCCCGATTTTCCATTCGTATAATCGCCTATATCTCGGAGACTATAAGACCTAGGAACACCAAATTTTAGTCCCAGATGCCTTATGTGAATACGCAGAAAATGTATATTTTGGAATTCCCCTCCCTCCCCCCTCTACCCCGCAAATCGTAACTCCCGTAATTCTTGGAATTTCGAACTAAAATTGTAAATACCCCCAGTTAGTTATTATGTGTCCGTATGCCAAATTTCATTATGATAGACCGATTTAACAAGAAGTTATAGCCATAAATATATTTGCTGATGCAGCGCTGCTGCAGCGCTGCTCAAGCGCTGCCCGCGGCTGTTGTTGATGTTGCTGTTTGGTTGACTGCGAAAATGCTTACACAGACACGAATTGATGCGCATAGGCATACATACACTCACACAGACGCAATTGCTATGTAAATGTGCAATTATACACCCTTTACGTGAGTTCGAATACCGAGAGAGGTAAAATCGATCAAATTTTTTTTTTTATTTTCTTAATTTTTTTTATTTTCTATAATTATTGTAAACATATGTACAGAGTATTTCAAAGTCGGGACACCCGACTTTAGCTTTTTTACTTGTTGGAAAATGAACTCTTTAAATAACTTTAGAGAGCGTCGAAAGAAGAGCACATTTTACTTAGCCCAGCAAAGACGGGCAAGACCTGCTAGTGTTTCATATAACTCTTATATGTGATTACAGCATTCCCTGTGATATCCCAGTCGATGCAAATAATGAGGCTGGTTACGATAACGAAGCACAAAGTGGACAACAAGGAGGATCGGATTCACAATGAAATCGCATCCAGTCTGCGGCGTAACAAATAACAAAAACCAAAAAAGCCACTGTGGCGAAATAAAGAATTCCACTTATGTTCCTTTTTATATATTTATTTGTAACAGTTTTTAAAACAGGGAATTTTGTTGAACCAATTTTTCTAACAGCAGCCCCACAATCACTTCTGTGGACGATTTATGTGCCTCTGTAGACGATTTATACGCCTCCTTCGCAATATTTATACTCTGTACATGAAATGTACAAGAGTATATTAGGGTTGCGGGAGCTGAAAAATGTAACAGGCAGAAGGAGGCGTGGCAGACCCCACAAAGTATATATTATTGATCAGCGTGACAAGACGAGTCGATCTAGCCCTGTCTGTCTGTCTGTCCGTCTGTCCGTCCGTATGAACACCTGGATCTCAGAGACTATAAGAGATAGAGACACCAAATTTTCCACAAAGATGCGTTATGTGTGTATTCTATACGAGTTTGTTTTATTTTTTTGATTTCCCCCCCCCCCCCCCCCCCCCCCCCCCCCCCCCACTTCACACCCCTATGGGGGTTTTCCCGATTTTCCATTCGTATAATCGCCTATATCTCGGAGACTATAAGACCTAGGCACACCAAATTTTAGTCCAAGATGCTTTGTGTGAATACGCAGAAAATGTATATTTTGGAATTTCCCGCCCGCCCCCCCTCTCCCCCGCAAATGCGATTTTCTCTAACTCCTGTAATTCTTGGAATTTCGAACTAAAATTTTGCAAATACCCCCAGTTGGTTATTATGTGCCATGTCCGTATGCCAAATTTCACTATGATAGACCGATTTACCAAGAAGTTATAGCCATAAATATATTTGCTGCTGCAGCGCTGCTCAAGCGCTGCCCGCGGCTGTTGTTGATGTTGCTGTTTGGTTGACTGCGAAAATGCTTACACAGACACGAATAGATGCGCATAGGCATACATACACTCACACAGACGCAATTGCTATGTAAATGTGCAATTGTACACCCTTTACGTGAGTTCGAATACCGAGAAAGGTAAAATCGATCATTGAATTTTTTTTTATTTTCGTAATTTTTTTATTTTCTATAATTATTGTAAACATATGTACAGAGTATTTCAAAGTCGGGACACCCGACTTTAGCTTTTTTACTTGTTATTCTTGTTGGAGGCGCAGGATTATCAACAAGTGTTTTACGGATACGTCTGCGCAGTGTGTGGTGTTATATGTGTAAATGTGGACATGCGTAAAAAAGAAATAAAGATGTGGCAGGCGTATGTTGAAATACAGTGAAACCAACAATTATTCGTACACTCTTTACTTTGGACTTTAATGGTCTATATCTTTGCAGTTATTTAATATAAACAAAAAATTTTTATTTCAAATGAACACTTAATATTTATATTTCATATTTTTAAAACAATAACAAACAATTTCATAATTGGTAATGGGAAAAACGTAATCTAATAAAAACAAGTAAAAAAGCTAAAGTCGGGTGTCCCGACTTTGAAATACTCTGTACATATGTTTACAATAATTATAGAAAATAAAAAAAATTAAGAAAATAAAAAAAAAATTTGATCGATTTTACCTCTCTCGGTATTCGAACTCACGTAAAGGGTGTATAATTGCACATTTACATAGCAATTGCGTCTGTGTGAGTGTATGTATGCCTATGCGCATCAATTCGTGTCTGTGTAAGCATTTTCTCAGTCAACCAAACAGCAACATCACCAACAGCCGCGAGCAGCGCTTGAGCAGCGCTGCAGCAGCAAATATATTTATGGCTATAACTTCTTGTTAAATCGGTCTATCATAGTGAAACTTGGCATACGTACACATAATAACTAACTGGGGGTATTTACAATTTTAGTTCGAAATTCCAAGAATTACGGGAGTTACGATTTGCGGGGTAGAGGGGGGAGGGAGGGAAATTCCAAAATATACATTTTCTGCGTATTCACATAAGACATCTGGGACTTTTTTTTGGTGTTCCTAGATCTTATAGTCTCCGAGAAATAGGCGATTATACGAATGGAATATCGGGAAAACCCCCATAGGGGGGAAGTGGGGGAAAATCAAAAAAATAAAACAAACTCGTATAGAATACACACATAACGCATCTTTGTGGAAAATTTGGTGTCTCTATCTCTTATAGTCTCTGAGATCCAGGTGTTCATACGGACGGACAGACGGACAGACAGACAGACAGGGCTAGATCGACTCGTCTTGTCACGCTGATCAATAATATATATACTTTGTGGGGTCTGCTATCAACGCTACAAATGTATTCTGAACAAATCTAAGAGTCATTTACCGTTAAGCTTATTTTGTGAGTGTATTCATGCGATTTACAAAAGCAGAAACACACCTTTTACATTCACAACAATCATATTTGGAATTGAAGACACAAATTAGTGTTGAATTAAGTAATTTAATACATACTTATATATGTATGTATGTATGTATGTACATGTATATAGGCGGATAACGCCTGCATGAAAAATTTAAATGTATGTACATATCAGTGTTGCCGAACGCTCCAATTTTGGCGGGACGTCCCGATTTATAAATCAAAATTAAATGTCCTGCGTCGGACTTTTCGGGGATAACTCGACCGTGCGTACAACATGCTGAGAAAGCACACAGTTAAGTCAGGACTGGCAGTCCGCCCGGTGCGTAACGAAGATATGTACATATGTATGTATGTACGTATAACCATACATAGGTCTTATTGTACTATATTTGCTTTTTATACTCTGCACATGAAATGTACAAGAGTATATTAAGTTTGCGGGAGCTGAAAAATGTAACAGGCAGAAGGAGGCGTGGCAGACCCCACAAAGTATATATATTCTTGATCAGCATGACGAGACGAGTCGATCTAGCCCTGTCTGTCTGTCTGTCCGTCTGTCCGTCTGTCCGTCCGTATGAACACCTAGATCTCAGAGACTATAAGAGATAGAGACACCAAATTTTGCACGAAGATGCGTTATGTGTGTATTCTATACGAGTTTGTTTTATTTTTTTGATTTTCCCCCCCACTTCCCCCCTATGGGGGTTTTCCCCATTTTCCATTCGTATAATCGCCTATATCTCGGAGACTATAAGACCTAGGAACACCAAATTTTAGTCCCAGATGCCTTATGTGAATACGCAGAAAATGTATATTTTGGAATTCCCCTCCCTCCCCCCTCTACCCCGCAAATCGTAACTCCCGTAATTCTTGGAATTTCGAACTAAAATTTTGGAAATACCCCCAGTTAGTTATTATGTGTCCGTATGCCAAATTTCATTATGATAGACCGATTTAACAAGAAGTTATAGCCATAAATATATTTGCTGATGCAGCGCTGCTGCAGCGCTGCTCAAGCGCTGCCCGCGGCTGTTGTTGATGTTGCTGTTTGGTTGACTGCGAAAATGCTTACACAGACACGAATTGATGCGCATAGGCATACATACACTCACACAGACGCAATTGCTATGTAAATGTGCAATTATACACCCTTTACGTGAGTTCGAATACCGAGAGAGGTAAAATCGATCAAATTTTTTTTTTTATTTTCTTAATTTTTTTTATTTTCTATAATTATTGTAAACATATGTACAGAGTATTTCAAAGTCGGGACACCCGACTTTAGCTTTTTTACTTGTTGGAAAATGAACTCTTTAAATAACTTTAGAGAGCGTCGAAAGAAGAGCACATTTTACTTAGCCCAGCAAAGACGGGCAAGACCTGCTAGTGTTTCATATAACTCTTATATGTGATTACAGCATTCCCTGTGATATCCCAGTCGATGCAAATAATGAGGCTGGTTACGATAACGAAGCACAAAGTGGACAACAAGGAGGATCGGATTCACAATGAAATCGCATCCAGTCTGCGGCGTAACAAATAACAAAAACCAAAAAAGCCACTGTGGCGAAATAAAGAATTCCACTTATGTTCCTTTTTATATATTTATTTGTAACAGTTTTTAAAACAGGGAATTTTGTTGAACCAATTTTTCTAACAGCAGCCCCACAATCACTTCTGTGGACGATTTATGTGCCTCTGTAGACGATTTATACGCCTCCTTCGCAATATTTATACTCTGTACATGAAATGTACAAGAGTATATTAGGGTTGCGGGAGCTGAAAAATGTAACAGGCAGAAGGAGGCGTGGCAGACCCCACAAAGTATATATATTATTGATCAGCGTGACAAGACGAGTCGATCTAGCCCTGTCTGTCTGTCTGTCCGTCTGTCCGTCCGTATGAACACCTGGATCTCAGAGACTATAAGAGATAGAGACACCAAATTTTCCACAAAGATGCGTTATGTGTGTATTCTATACGAGTTTGTTTTATTTTTTTGATTTCCCCCCCCCCCCCCCCCCCCCCCTATGGGGGTTTTCCCGATTTTCCATTCGTATAATCGCCTATATCTCGGAGACTATAAGACCTAGGCACACCAAATTTTAGTCCAAGATGCTTTGTGTGAATACGCAGAAAATGTATATTTTGGAATTCCCCTCCCTCCCCCCTCTACCACGCAAATCGTAACTCCCGTAATTCTTGGAATTTCGAACTAAAATTTTGAAAATACCCCCAGTTAGTAATTATGTGTCCGTATGCCAAGTTTCACTATGATAGACCGATTTACCAAGAAGTTATAGCCATAAATATATTTGCTGCTGCAGCGCTGCTCAAGCGCTGCCCGCGGCTGTTGTTGATGTTGCTGTTTGGTTGACTGCGAAAATGCTTACACAGACACGAATAGATGCGCATAGGCATACATACACTCACACAGACGCAATTGCTATGTAAATGTGCAATTGTACACCCTTTACGTGAGTTCGAATACCGAGAAAGGTAAAATCGATCATTGAATTTTTTTTTATTTTCGTAATTTTTTTATTTTCTATAATTATTGTAAACATATGTACAGAGTATTTCAAAGTCGGGACACCCGACTTTAGCTTTTTTACTTGTTATTCTTGTTGGAGGCGCTAATAGGTTGCAAAAGAAATAAAGCAGCTGAAAATAGTATTTTATGTATATTTAATAAAACTAATTTTGATTGTTTTTCCAGTGCTTTATTTATTTTGAATTTTAAATGGAGGGGGCGCGGAAAAACATGCAGAAAAACCGAGTGCAGGGGGCCAATATTGTGACCGTGACTTCAGTCACCAATAGTTGGTATCGATAACTGTTGATGCGAACCACTAACCAGCGAAATGTGTGGGTAATAATTAAAAGCGGCAATTTTGAAATTCGATGTCGGGAACGCGCGTTCGTGGCGGTGAAGCTGATCGAATATGCGCCTGGTGACCTGGCGAAGATGCTAAGATATGCGCCTGCGCCTCTGAACTTGTCTTGTTGTAGGGCGCACTCTTTATATAGGTGAGTTGTTGTGTTATTGTCGTGTTAGTACAATTGTGTATTTACAACAAATACCCGTTCCAGATACCAATGCCAGGATTATCAACAAGTGTTTTACGGATACGTCTGCGCAGTGTGTGGTGTTATATGTGTAAATGTGGACATGCGTAAAAAAGAAATAAAGATGTGGCAGGCGTATGTTGAAATACAGTGAAACCAACAATTATTCGTACACTCTTTACTTTGGACTTTAATGGTCTATATCTTTGCAGTTATTTAATATAAACAAAAATTTTTTATTTCAAATGAACACTTAATATTTATATTTCATATTTTTAAAACAATAACAAACAATTTCATAATTGGTAATTGATAATTGAGCAGCGCTGCAGCAGCAAATATATTTGAAAATTTATATTATTTTATATAAATTATTTAAACAAAGAAATATGGGACGCTTGCTTTTAATTTTATCTTTAATATCGAAAATGACGAAACGATACGGCGGCGATTGTGCTTATATTTAGTTCTATTTTACAACTGACTTCAAATTAGGCTTACATGCTAAACTAAGCCTAAGGCGGCGAAAAAAGGGCGCGAGGCGACGTCCGCAAACGGCCGCTCTCGCGCTCTCTTTTCGCCCTAAACTAAAATTCAAATAATTCTCTTAAACTATCTTAATCTAAAGCAGCATCTGCGCCAACACCGGCCCCCTTGGAGGGACATCGTCCTTCAACGGGCAATGGCGCCAGCCGATGAATAGCCCTCCGTAGATTGCCACTACTCGTGGCGACGTCGGCCACCCGCACCTTCCCGTCTGTCCCGGCGTGAGTTGTGGTGACCCTGCCAAGTATCCACTTTTGTGGCGGCACGTTGTCTTCGGCCACCACGACGAGTTGTCCCACGACGACGTTGGGTTCCTCCTGGAACCACTTCGCTCGCACCTGGAGGCTCGAAATGTACTCCCGGGACCATCGCTGCCAAAACCTGTGCTTGAGACACGAGGCATTGCGCCATCGCCTTAAGCAGGTTTGGCTGTCGATGTCCGGGAGCGGTGGAGCTGGAGTCGCCAGAAGAGGCCGCCCGATCAGAAAGTGGCCCGGGGTTAGCGCCTCGCCGTCGCTGGGGTCCGCGCTGAGTGGTCCCAGTGGCCGAGAGTTCAGCACGGCCTCGACGCTCGCCAGGAGTGTTCCGAGCTCTTCTGCGGTCAGGAGCGCATTGCCCACCGTCCGTAGGAACAGGTGCTTTGCAGACTTGACACCTGCCTCCCATAGACCGCCGAAGTGAGGCGCTCTGGGTGGTATGTACGCAAACTCGCATCCTTTTCTTGATGCGAATTCGCGTACGCCTTCCGCCTCCTTCTCCCATCTTGCTCGGAACTCCTGCAGCTTCCTGTCGGCTCCCACGAAGTTCGTTGCGTTGTCGCAGTAAACTTTGCGAGGGACGCCTCTCCTGCCGACGAACCTTTCAAAAGCCAAGAGAAAAGCATCAGTGGTTAGATCTGACACAAGCTCTAAGTGAACCGCTTTCGAGGCAAAACAAACGAAAAGAGCCACGTACGACTTGTACGGTGGCTTGCCACGGATGCGGAGCGTTGTGCTTATAGGGCCACAAAAATCAACACCACATACTTCGAACGGGTGGAACGGCTGGAGCCTGTCTGCCGGAAGATTTCCCATTACTTGGGAGGCCAACCGGGGCTTCCATTTGAAGCAGAGGATGCACGAACGTACTGTTCGGCGACACACTTCCTGAGCGTTAACCAGCCAAACTCGCTCACGAAGCAGGCTCACCAGCGATCTAGGGCCAGCATGGCAATTTGACACATGCAAATAAGATACGTACGATCTTATGAATTGCGACTTTTTAGAAAGCAACAACGGAAACTTGGCTTCGTACGGGATAGGAGCATTTAATAATCTTCCCCCCACTCTCAGCAAGGAAAACAAGAAACCGTCTTCTCCAAACTCATGTAGAAATGGACTCAGACGCTGTAAGTTAGCGTTTAGTGTTCTCTTTTTTCGAATCTTGTCAATTTCGTCACCGAACTCATTGTTCTGGATGACTTGAACAATTTTGTTGAATACCAAATTGAGTTCGCTTGGCTTGGCTATAGGATCAAAGGGCTTCGAGACTTTTCTGCACCTTTGTATAAATCGAAAAACCCAAACGAACACCCTCAGCAATTTTGAATGTGACGAGTAGCTTTCGATAACTTCGAGAATATAATTGGCTTGCCGATCTGCGAGTAAAACTACAGCAGACTTACGAATTTCTAGGGCAGCTGAATTTTTAGGCGGCTCGAAGTGAGCATTCACAGGCCAATTTTCTTCCGATTCCATGAGGAAGGGTGGCCCTGTAAACCAAATGGAGCTACGCAACTCGTCTACATTACATCCTCTGGACACGATGTCTGCTGGGTTGGATTTCGTTGGGACATGTCGCCACGTTGCATTCTCGGACCACTCTTGGATTTGAGAAACCCTGTTTGAAACGAAAACTGACCATGCCGACGGATGCGACTTGATCCAGTGGAGCGTTATTTCCGAGTCAGTCCACATAACTATCTTGTCTATTGGAGAATTAAGCAACGGGCGGACTTGACGAAAAAGATCTGCGAGAAGGTGAGCTGCACACAGCTCAAGACGAGGCAAAGTTTTCGTCTTGAGTGGAGCTACTTTGGATTTTGAGGTCAAAAGTGACACTTTCCAACCATTCGCAGTCGAAACACGAACATAAATACAGGCGCCATAAGCTCGCATTGAGGCATCGGCGAACGCATGTATTTGAATGGGTGACTGCGTATCTGTATGGACGAATCTAGGGACTTGAATATCGCTGAGGTTCAACAAATTCTGCTTAAATGAGTCCCAAACTGTATGAAGATTCTCAGGGATGGATTCGTCCCAATCTAGTTTTTGTAGCCACAAATCTTGCAGCAACATTTTTGCTTTGGTGATCAGCGGGCAAAGAAGGCCCAGAGGATCGAAAAGCCTGGCAGTCACCGATAATATGTTCCGTTTTGTCGAGTGGAGATCTAGGAAGGAATTTTCCAACTGGAACTGAAATACATCTTCCTTCGGCAACCACATAACGCCGAGCGTTTTGGTTGGGTCTGAGTCGACTGTGGCTACTGGAATAACTGTGCTATCAAAAGCGGACAGTTCCGAGCAGTTCGAAAACCACTTTGCCAATTCGAAGCCTGCACTTTGAAGAACGTGCGACACTTCTGCTCGAAGCTTTTTTAGCTGTTCAACGCTTTCAGCACCAGTTAACATATCGTCGACATAAAAGTCGCTCCGAATAACTTCAGCAGCTGTTGGATGTGAGGAACGGACCATTTCACTCAGCCTTGTTAAACACCGCACCGCCAAGAACGGAGCTGGCGACGTGCCATATGTTACAGTGTTTAACCTGAAGATTTTCAAAGACTCAGACGGATCTCTTCGCCACACTATGAGCTGATAGTTTCTATCTGCTTCGTGCACCATCACCTGACGGTACATTTTTTTAATGTCTGCCGCTAAGGCGAACTTTCGCAAACGAAAACGAAGCAGCGTAGAATAAAGCTCCTCCTGAATTGTTGGACCGACCATTAAGGTATCATTCAACGCAATCTGAGTGGACGTGCGGCAAGAGGCATCGAAAACGACACGCAACTTGGTCGACGTGCTTTGAGGCCGCAGGACACACTGATGCGGAATAAAATAGTGTGGAGTATCTGGAATTTTGTTGTCCGTTGAGGACATGTGACCGAGCGAAACATACTCGTCCATAAATTCCAGATACATGCTTTTCATTTGAGGGTCTTTTGACAACCTCCTTTCAAGCGACAAAAAACGACGTTTCGCAATTTCATACGATGAGCCAAGATTTTTTGGGTCAGATTTAAAAGGTAACCGTACCTGAAATCGACCAGACGACAAGATTTTTGTATTATCAACAAAGTGTTGTTCACAAAGCTGTTGCTCAGGTGAGAGAACTTTCGAATTATTAGGCAAGTCCTCAATGGACCAAAACTTTTGTATCGTTGAGTCTATCGAAAGTAATTGTTCTTCTTGGCAACTTAAATTCACTGCTCCTTCTATACTCGTTGTAGGTTGAGTAGAGCATCTGCCTGACACTATCCAGCCGAGAAGCGTTTTTTGTAATGTGGGAGCCTCAGGGCCTTGCTTTATTTGGCCTACCGACAATAAGTCGAAGAATGACTCTGCTCCAATTAGCATATCAATTTTTTGCGGCTTATGGAATTGAGGATCGGCCAATTGAATATTTTTGGGGACCCTCCACCCGCTGGTGTTCACCGCTTGATCGGGATGATAACCAGAAATCGATCCCAAGATCCAAAAATCTGCGGAAAACTCGCTACAATTGACACGCGACTTCACCACTGTATGAATTCTTTTCTTGGCACGCGCATTGGTGTCTCCAATGCCGCGCAAGACCATACACGTATCCTCTCGTCTGAGCTGTAGCTTTTGAGCTAGATCCTCAGTCACAAAGTTGACTTGTGACCCAGAATCTAACAATGCTCTTGCTAAAACGAAATCGCCACTTTTCGTTTTAACGCTCACGACTGCTGTTGCAAGAACCACTCTATCCGAAGCAGTCGCATGCATGGCATGCGAAGTGGAAGAGCTATCTTGAAGATGTGGTGGCTGAGAGGGTGGTGGTAATGCAAGATTTGTGCTAGCAGTATAAATATGTAGCAGTGTGTGATGAGAACGTTGGCACACGCTACATTTCTTTGCCTTACACTTCGCTACTGTGTGGCCTCGTCGGAGACAGTTTATGCACAAAGGCGCACCTTTAGCGAAGTCAAACCTTTGCTGCACTGACAAGGCAATATATGCCTGGCAATTGCCAATCGAATGGTCAGCTGAATTGCAAAACTGACAAAGGTTATTCTGTTCGTTTTTGGCAGCAACGAACGAATGATTTATCCTGCTAGCATTTTTTACTTTTTGAGTCTGAGTGTTATTGCTCGACTGGCTGCCCTTCGCTTGAGCTTTACTAGCTTCTTCAGCAACAATATGCTGGTAGCGTCTGTTAAGAGCAGTCTCACAATCTCGCCATAGTGGGAGCGTTGTGTAGTCGAGCTGCTCTTCCCACTTCTTTTTTGTGGTAGGATCGACTTTGCCCATAACTAAATAAATTAAAATGGCATTAGCGATTTTCTTGTCGTCACCAATTGACAGAAGTGAGTCATAGGTGGCCGACACTGTGTCGATCAGGCTTCTCAAAGCTGACGCAGATGGCTGGGAAATCTTTTGCAGATTGAAAAGTGTCGATATGTTATCGAAAAATATTAGGCAGTCATTATCGTACACCCGCTTTAGACTTTCAATGGCTTTGCTATAATTGTCTTCCGTCACTTGGAAGGCGCGAACTGTGCCTAAAGCGTCACCAGCCAAACATGATATTAAGTGATTGAATTTTTCAATATCATGCAGTGTGTCATCATTGTGAACAAAAGTTTCAAAAAGACTCATGAAATTTTTAAATTCAGAATGCTTGCCGCTAAAAGTTGGAAGAGCGACCGCTGGCAATCGACACCTTGGCTTTTTTGAAGTAGGCGGTGCAATACCGTTTGCCGAACTTGAATTGTCGATGCTTTTTCTTCTTAGTTTTTCCAGCTGGCCTTTTAATAAGGATTTGGTCATAATGCAAGTTTCTTCCAACTCTTCACGGTAGTCATCTTCTGTATCTTTTGCTTCAATTTTGCTTTGCAATATATTTGCAGTTTCTATATGAGTTGTTAGAAGCTCTAACCTGCATTCTAACTCGATTGGCTCTAACGAAATCGAGCCTTCTTTTAATTGCCGTTGCATACGACATATACTCCTCATACAGCCCTCGCGCTTCCTTTTAAGTTCTTCGATCAAGTCCTTACTCATATTGATTTACGGTTTTAAACTTTGATCGAACGAAAATTGTCGAGTGACAAACGAGAAATCGAAAATAATATGCTGTTCTCAGCAAGTGTAGGGGAGCGCAACAGATGGTCGTCTAGCAGTGCGAACGAAAACGAGAATAACTGCAGTTGACTGACCGTCGAAGGCAATACTTTTGGAAGCAGCAGCGAAAGTGGCGACAAACGAAAATAATAATTCTAATACAAATGGCTTGTGTGCGTTAGCAGAACAGCTAATTCTTATGCATGTATTATGCGAAGCGCAGGCAAACAAAAAATGCAGCAGCTTAAGCGCGAACACGACAGCAATGTATTAGCTAAGTTATGTATGCGAGTATGTCGGTATATATGTACATATGTAACAACGACAACGGCGAATTTGATGAGAACAACGAGAGCAAGCAACAAACGAAAACTGCCGACGGTTGGCTGAGATTGACGTGGGGGGGATGCCGTATGTAAAAGTGGCTATGTATATTTATGTTTGTATGTATGTATAACAAAATCAAACGACAATAAATTGGCACTTTAAATAATTGCCTATAGCGGTTCACTTTTATTTAATATTAGTACGACATGCGATTTATATTTGTGTTAATTATGCTCAACTATCTACCGTATTATATTATGGTCACGTATGTGCCAAAGGTTGAAAGTTGAAGGCCGAAATAAGCAATTCGCTGGTTAAATTCCGCTTTCAAACTTTAGCACAGTACCTGTGAAGTCGACTTTGGCTCAGGAACTTCCCTTTGGTCGACTTGACTCATCCTCCAATAATCCAGTGACGTGACAGCAACACACACAATCCCCAGTGCAGCAACAACAACACGTCCGACGCGGTTCCGCACAAATTAAAGTTTTTAATTAAAAAAAACAAGCAAGTCCCTGCTCGGGCGCCAATGAAAATTTATATTATTTTATATAAATTATTTAAACAAAGAAATATGGGACGCTTGCTTTTAATTTTATCTTTAATATCGAAAATGACGAAACGATACGGCGGCGATTGTGCTTATATTTAGTTCTATTTTACAACTGACTTCAAATTAGGCTTACATGCTAAACTAAGCCTAAGGCGGCGAAAAAAGGGCGCGAGGCGACGTCCGCAAACGGCCGCTCTCGCGCTCTCTTTTCGCCCTAAACTAAAATTCAAATAATTCTCTTAAACTATCTTAATCTAAAGCAGCATCTGCGCCAACAATATTTATGGCTATAACTTCTTGTTAAATCGGTCTATCATAGTGAAACTTGGCATACGTACACATAATAACTAACTGGGGGTATTTACAATTTTAGTTCGAAATTCCAAGAATTACGGGAGTTACGATTTGCGGGGTAGAGGGGGGAGGGAGGGAAATTCCAAAATATACATTTTCTGCGTATTCACATAAGACATCTGGGACTTTTTTTTGGTGTTCCTAGATCTTATAGTCTCCGAGAAATAGGCGATTATACGAATGGAATATCGGGAAAACCCCCATAGGGGGGAAGTGGGGGAAAATCAAAAAAATAAAACAAACTCGTATAGAATACACACATAACGCATCTTTGTGGAAAATTTGGTGTCTCTATCTCTTATAGTCTCTGAGATCCAGGTGTTCATACGGACGGACAGACGGACAGACAGACAGACAGGGCTAGATCGACTCGTCTTGTCACGCTGATCAATAATATATATACTTTGTGGGGTCTGCTATCAACGCTACAAATGTATTCTGAACAAATCTAAGAGTCATTTACCGTTAAGCTTATTTTGTGAGTGTATTCATGCGATTTACAAAAGCAGAAACACACCTTTTACATTCACAACAATCATATTTGGAATTGAAGACACAAATTAGTGTTGAATTAAGTAATTTAATACATACTTATATATGTATGTATGTATGTATGTACATGTATATAGGCGGATAACGCCTGCATGAAAAATTTAAATGTATGTACATATCAGTGTTGCCGAACGCTCCAATTTTGGCGGGACGTCCCGATTTATAAATCAAAATTAAATGTCCTGCGTCGGACTTTTCGGGGATAACTCGACCGTGCGTACAACATGCTGAGAAAGCACACAGTTAAGTCAGGACTGGCAGTCCGCCCGGTGCGTAACGAAGATATGTACATATGTATGTATGTACGTATAACCATACATAGGTCTTATTGTACTATATTTGCTTTTTGGAAAATGAACTCTTTAAATAACTTTAGAGAGCGTCGAAAGAAGAGCACATTTTACTTAGCCCAGCAAAGACGGGCAAGACCTGCTAGTGTTTCATATAACTCTTATATGTGATTACAGCATTCCCTGTGATATCCCAGTCGATGCAAATAATGAGGCTGGTTACGATAACGAAGCACAAAGTGGACAACAAGGAGGATCGGATTCACAATGAAATCGCATCCAGTCTGCGGCGTAACAAATAACAAAAACCAAAAAAGCCACTGTGGCGAAATAAAGAATTCCACTTATGTTCCTTTTTATATATTTATTTGTAACAGTTTTTAAAACAGGGAATTTTGTTGAACCAATTTTTCTAACAGCAGCCCCACAATCACTTCTGTGGACGATTTATGTGCCTCTGTAGACGATTTATACGCCTCCTTCGCAATATTTATACTCTGTACATGAAATGTACAAGAGTATATTAGGGTTGCGGGAGCTGAAAAATGTAACAGGCAGAAGGAGGCGTGGCAGACCCCACAAAGTATATATATTATTGATCAGCGTGACAAGACGAGTCGATCTAGCCCTGTCTGTCTGTCTGTCCGTCTGTCCGTCCGTATGAACACCTGGATCTCAGAGACTATAAGAGATAGAGACACCAAATTTTCCACAAAGATGCGTTATGTGTGTATTCTATACGAGTTTGTTTTATTTTTTTGATTTCCCCCCCCCCCCCCCCCACTTCCCACCCCTATGGGGGTTTTCCCGATTTTCCATTCGTATAATCGCCTATATCTCGGAGACTATAAGACCTAGGCACACCAAATTTTAGTCCAAGATGCTTTGTGTGAATACGCAGAAAATGTATATTTTGGAATTTCCCTCCCTCCCCCCCTCTCCCCCGCAAATGCGATTTTCTGTAACTCCTGTAATTCTTGGAATTTCGAACTAAAATTTTGCAAATACCCCCAGTTGGTTATTATGTGCCATGTCCGTATGCCAAATTTCACTATGATAGACCGATTTACCAAGAAGTTATAGCCATAAATATATTTGCTGCTGCAGCGCTGCTCAAGCGCTGCCCGCGGCTGTTGTTGATGTTGCTGTTTGGTTGACTGCGAAAATGCTTACACAGACACGAATAGATGCGCATAGGCATACATACACTCACACAGACGCAATTGCTATGTAAATGTGCAATTGTACACCCTTTACGTGAGTTCGAATACCGAGAAAGGTAAAATCGATCATTGAATTTTTTTTTATTTTCGTAATTTTTTTATTTTCTATAATTATTGTAAACATATGTACAGAGTATTTCAAAGTCGGGACACCCGACTTTAGCTTTTTTACTTGTTATTCTTGTTGGAGGCGCTAATAGGTTGCAAAAGAAATAAAGCAGCTGAAAATAGTATTTTATGTATATTTAATAAAACTAATTTTGATTGTTTTTCCAGTGCTTTATTTATTTTGAATTTTAAATGGAGGGGGCGCGGAAAAACATGCAGAAAAACCGAGTGCAGGGGGCCAATATTGTGACCGTGACTTCAGTCACCAATAGTTGGTATCGATAACTGTTGATGCGAACCACTAACCAGCGAAATGTGTGGGTAATAATTAAAAGCGGCAATTTTGAAATTCGATGTCGGGAACGCGCGTTCGTGGCGGTGAAGCTGATCGAATATGCGCCTGGTGACCTGGCGAAGATGCTAAGATATGCGCCTGCGCCTCTGAACTTGTCTTGTTGTAGGGCGCACTCTTTATATAGGTGAGTTGTTGTGTTATTGTCGTGTTAGTACAATTGTGTATTTACAACAAATACCCGTTCCAGATACCAATGCCAGGATTATCAACAAGTGTTTTACGGATACGTCTGCGCAGTGTGTGGTGTTATATGTGTAAATGTGGACATGCGTAAAAAAGAAATAAAGATGTGGCAGGCGTATGTTGAAATACAGTGAAACCAACAATTATTCGTACACTCTTTACTTTGGACTTTAATGGTCTATATCTTTGCAGTTATTTAATATAAACAAAAATTTTTTATTTCAAATGAACACTTAATATTTATATTTCATATTTTTAAAACAATAACAAACAATTTCATAATTGGTAATGGGAAAAACGTAATCTAATAAAAACAAGTAAAAAAGCTAAAGTCGGGTGTTCCGACTTTGAAATACTCTGTACATATGTTTACAATAATTATAGAAAATAAAAAAAATTAAGAAAATAAAAAAAAAATTTGATCGATTTTACCTCTCTCGGTATTCGAACTCACGTAAAGGGTGTATAATTGCACATTTACATAGCAATTGCGTCTGTGTGAGTGTATGTATGCCTATGCGCATCAATTCGTGTCTGTGTAAGCATTTTCTCAGTCAACCAAACAGCAACATCACCAACAGCCGCGAGCAGCGCTTGAGCAGCGCTGCAGCAGCAAATATATTTATGGCTATAACTTCTTGTTAAATCGGTCTATCATAGTGAAACTTGGCATACGTACACATAATAACTAACTGGGGGTATTTACAATTTTAGTTCGAAATTCCAAGAATTACGGGAGTTACGATTTGCGGGGTAGAGGGGGGAGGGAGGGAAATTCCAAAATATACATTTTCTGCGTATTCACATAAGACATCTGGGACTTTTTTTTGGTGTTCCTAGATCTTATAGTCTCCGAGAAATAGGCGATTATACGAATGGAATATCGGGAAAACCCCCATAGGGGGGAAGTGGGGGAAAATCAAAAAAATAAAACAAACTCGTATAGAATACACACATAACGCATCTTTGTGGAAAATTTGGTGTCTCTATCTCTTATAGTCTCTGAGATCCCGGTGTTCATACGGACGGACAGACGGACAGACAGACAGACAGGGCTAGATCGACTCGTCTTGTCACGCTGATCAATAATATATATACTTTGTGGGGTCTGCTATCAACGCTACAAATGTATTCTGAACAAATCTAAGAGTCATTTACCGTTAAGCTTATTTTGTGAGTGTATTCATGCGATTTACAAAAGCAGAAACACACCTTTTACATTCACAACAATCATATTTGGAATTGAAGACACAAATTAGTGTTGAATTAAGTAATTTAATACATACTTATATATGTATGTATGTATGTATGTACATGTATATAGGCGGATAACGCCTGCATGAAAAATTTAAATGTATGTACATATCAGTGTTGCCGAACGCTCCAATTTTGGCGGGACGTCCCGATTTATAAATCAAAATTAAATGTCCTGCGTCGGACTTTTCGGGGATAACTCGACCGTGCGTACAACATGCTGAGAAAGCACACAGTTAAGTCAGGACTGGCAGTCCGCCCGGTGCGTAACGAAGATATGTACATATGTATGTATGTACGTATAACCATACATAGGTCTTATTGTACTATATTTGCTTTTTGGAAAATGAACTCTTTAAATAACTTTAGAGAGCGTCGAAAGAAGAGCACATTTTACTTAGCCCAGCAAAGACGGGCAAGACCTGCTAGTGTTTCATATAACTCTTATATGTGATTACAGCATTCCCTGTGATATCCCAGTCGATGCAAATAATGAGGCTGGTTACGATAACGAAGCACAAAGTGGACAACAAGGAGGATCGGATTCACAATGAAATCGCATCCAGTCTGCGGCGTAACAAATAACAAAAACCAAAAAAGCCACTGTGGCGAAATAAAGAATTCCACTTATGTTCCTTTTTATATATTTATTTGTAACAGTTTTTAAAACAGGGAATTTTGTTGAACCAATTTTTCTAACAGCAGCCCCACAATCACCTCTGTGGACGATTTATGTGCCTCTGTAGACGATTTATACGCCTCCTTCGCAATATTTATACTCTGTACATGAAATGTACAAGAGTATATTAGGGTTGCGGGAGCTGAAAAATGTAACAGGCAGAAGGAGGCGTGGCAGACCCCACAAAGTATATATATTATTGATCAGCGTGACAAGACGAGTCGATCTAGCCCTGTCTGTCTGTCTGTCCGTCTGTCCGTCCGTATGAACACCTGGATCTCAGAGACTATAAGAGATAGAGACACCAAATTTTCCACAAAGATGCGTTATGTGTGTATTCTATACGAGTTTGTTTTATTTTTTTGATTTTCCCTCCCCACTTCCCCCCTATGGGGGTTTTCCCGATTTTCCATTCGTATAATCGCCTATATCTCGGAGACTATAAGACCTAGGCACACCAAATTTTAGTCCAAGATGCTTTGTGTGAATACGCAGAAAATGTATATTTTGGAATTCCCCTCCCTCCCCCCTCTCCCCTGCAAATGCGATTTTCTCTAACTCCCGTAATTCTTGGAATTTCGAACTAAAATTTTGAAAATACCCCCAGTTAGTAATTATGTGTCCGTATGCCAAGTTTCACTATGATAGACCGATTTACCAAGAAGTTATAGCCATAAATATATTTGCTGCTGCAGCGCTGCTCAAGCGCTGCCCGCGGCTGTTGTTGATGTTGCTGTTTGGTTGACTGCGAAAATGCTTACACAGACACGAATTGATGCGCATAGGCATACATACACTCACACAGACGCAATTGCTATGTAAATGTGCAATTATACACCCTTTACGTGAGTTCGAATACCGAGAGAGGTAAAATCGATCAAATTTTTTTTTATTTTCTTAATTTTTTTTATTTTCTATAATTATTGTAAACATATGTACAGAGTATTTCAAAGTCGGGACACCCGACTTTAGCTTTTTTACTTGTTTTTAATGTTGAGGTTTCGTCGTGCCCCAAATCTGTCTGCAGCTTCTCGGTTGAGGCCTCTGGACTGCTGTAGTCAATAAAGATCATATCTGGATCATGCATCATGGATTTTACGTTCCTTTTTTTTCGTGTCGTCTCACGTTCTGAAAAATATTTACTTTGTTACAGCTGTGTGCAACACTGTTTTATTTTTATAGCCTGTACCCAAAGGTGTGGTGGGGTTTGCACCACAAGTAAAACACACGTCCGCTCCGTTTGCCAATCTGTTTAATACTGTCCTTTGGTATTCACAATCATTCGATGTTACATATCATATACTATATACTATATATTTACTATATACTCATACTTATACTACTACAACTCGGCCATCCTGGCCGGTGAAGATCTCCCGATCTTTTGGATTCCTTCTTATTCTTTTTTCTTTAGATATACTGTATACAGTATTTACAATATTTAAAATTATTTTACAATTAATTACAATCATTAGCTAAATCAATTTGAAAAATTGCATTGAATGAATTTGTTTTCATTAAAACTATTGTTGCTTTTAGATAAGTCTTTCCTGTTAGGACACTCGACTATTTTTGCCACGATCAATATAATACTTTTTGGTCGACTATAGGCCCTAAAGTAGTCTTTCAGAGCAATTAAAACTTCTATTGTACATTCGCTTTAGACCTAATGTTGGCAAACCAGTAACTTTTGGAAATTACATTTGTCATTTTTTCTATTCCTATATGCGTCATCTCATCGTTGTACTTATAGATCATGTACTATCTTCCATATCCTTAGGCACACAAAATACTATCGATTTGTCACTTCTCTTTCTATAAATTACACAATTGCGCATTTCATAGTGTCAGCTCACATCCTATAGTGTCAGCTATAACTTTAAAACACTTGCGATTACTCTCAGGTTTGTCAGGCGGCGAGAGTTAATAGGCGTAGCGAGGTTAAGTGCATTACCGGGTATAATAAATAGTCAGTGGATATTAGTTTAATTATTTAATGATTAATTCTTAATAATGCAAGATTAAGTAATATGATATTTAGTGACGTTTTAGCCTGGACGTCGGCTATACACAAACGCTCTCGTTCGACGCTACCAACCAACTCCCCTCTGCAAAAATTGCAGATCATTTAATATTCTTCTATGTCTCTATCGGGTGACAGCTCGGCCAATCCTGACAGGGAATCGTCCTCGATTCGGCTGTCGTCGTCGGATTGTTCATCTTGTTCCGGAACACTGGCACACCATGGCTTCATCTTATCCGACGAATATACAGAGCAATATTTACGCGCTGTAATCTGCACCCCAGGGATATCTTCAATGACGTAACGATCATTACCGAGGACCTTTGTAACCTGGTATGGTCCACGGTAGAGTGGCTCCAACTTTCTTGACTCGCCAGTAGCTGCTGGTTCGTTCTCTACAACGACAAGATCACCTGTGGAATATAAGAACGCATCAGAGTTTTTACGGTCGAACCGTTCCTTCCATTTCGATCGTTCGGATGCGATATTAACGGCTGCTTGGTTTCGCTTTTCAATAATATTTTCGCCATCAGTTTGGACTTCTAAATCAGCATGTATAGCGGCCGTCAGCTGATTTTGCACGATGTCGGTCGCCTTGAAGTTGAACACTAGATTAAACTCGGGCAACATGTTCACGATCTCTTTTACGTTTTCAAATGGGTTATGCACGTGCTCATATGGAGAACCGTTAATTTTGGGCTGATAATTCGTTGGGTACATGTCGTATTGCTGAGACGTTGCAATATCATGTTGATGTGATGACGCTAAGTTTCCGCAACATGCTGCTACATGTTGCTGAGACGTTGTTACAACAGGGTAACTCGTTGCGTTTGAACGGCAACCAAATATCTGGTGCGAAGCAATGTTTCCAAAATTTGTTATTGCATGCGGCTGGAACGACGGCGCATTAACGATAGGTAACAATATATCTTGACGCCGCAAATGTTGTTGAGACGAAGTAATATTTTTACTACGTTTTGCCAAATGCGCCTGGAACGACGCTGCATTATCGACAGACAAACACATATCTGGACGACGGACATATTGCTCAGGCGGCGCAATATTTGCACTATATTCTGCTAAATGCGGCTGGAACGACGCTGCATTTTCATCGTCAGGCAAACGCATATCTCGACGACGAAAATATTGCTGAGACGAAGCAATGTTTCCACTACGTTTTGCCAAATGCGCCTGGAACGTCGGTGCATTATCGTCAGGCAAACGCATATCTCGACGACGCAAATATTGCTGAGACGAAGCAATGTTTCCACTATGTGTTGCCAAATGCGCCTGGAACGTCGGTGCATTATCGTCGTCAGGCAAACGCATATCTCGACGACGCAAATATTGCTGAGACGAAGCAATGTTTCCACTATGTGTTGCCAAATGTGCCTGGAACGTCGGTGCATTATCGTCAGGCAAACACATTTCTGAACGACGCAAATATTGCTGAGATGAATCAATGTTTCCACTATGTGTTGCCAAATGCGCCTGGAACGTCGGTGCATTATCGTAAGGCAAACACATTTCTGAACGACGCAAATGTTGCTGAGACGAAGCAATGTTTCCACTATGTGTTGCCAAATGCGCCTGGAACGTCGGTGCATTATCGTCGGCAAACACATTTCCGAACGTCGGACGTATTGCTCAGGCGGCGCAATTTTTGCACTATATTCTGCCAAATGCGGCTGGAAAGACGCCGCATTTTTGTCACGCAAAATCATAGCTGGACGACAAAAATATTGTTGCGAGAAAGCATTAGTATTCCCGCATGGTACGCAAGGACCTGATCGACCACCGTTTGGTTTTCGAGACTGGCATATTCCTCGTCACTTAACGTACTTAATCTTTTTATTAATTCTTCTCGGTTTCCCGACGTCGAAAGCCCCGCTAATCTACATTTAGTTTGTAGCGACTTTTTACTTTTATGGCTTCACGTATACATATATTAACCGTTTCTTTTTCTTCATTATTTTCTTTTTCGTTGTGCACGGCGCACACACATTCATATCTGTATGTATGTATGTTCACGTTCATTTCATTCTTATTATACCGCACGCTGCACAATATTAAATATTCTACCCATGACGGGTGACAATATCGTTTATGCTCCATCGTTTGTAGCTCTTCCTCGGCACTTTGGGGTGCCTAATTTACTAATTTATTTCAGCATACTCTGGCCGGCGAGCATACCCGCGGCAGAGTAACAACGTTACAAGTGGCGCCCGAGCAGGGACCCCAAAGAAGTTTGAGGTTAGATCCGACCAAGTAGGGAAGAGAGCGTGGACCTACGATGCTACGAACGAGCTGGATACGTGTGCTGCGGAAGGAAGAGCTCAGCACGGTGCTGCGAGAGTTCGACATCGAGGAGACCGGCACCGTGGAGGCGTTGCGGGTGCGGCTGGCAACGTTCGTGAAGTCGGCCCAAGAAGAGTACCGACCCCGCCTTGAAGAACTAGCGGCATGTTACGAGAACATGTCGTCGCGTACCGCGGCGACAGGTCAGTTGAGCCCGGTGCCCGGCGGACGGCTGGGAGTCCCGAAACAAGAGGACGTACCGGAGGGGCTTCTCGTCGTGACAGAGGCAAACACGACACCGCTAACTCCTGCGACAGTGCCGACCATTTCGGTAGCGGTCGCGGCCTCGCCGGGAGCTACCACAACCGAGCCCACGGCAGCCTCAGCGACGCCAACAGTGGCTCCAGTGCTCTCAACGGCGGACCTGACACAAGCGATTGCCGATTCGGTGACAGTTGCGTTGGCTCAGTACACCCACCGGTTGGCCCAGGCTATGGAGGATGGTTTCCAGAAACTGTCGAGCCAGGGCTGCGCTTCCACCGCGCCTGCTGGTAATGCGCCTGACGAAGATGACCCAACAGCACCGACTCCAGCGTCACCGCTCGCAAGCGCGCAGGCGGTGGCAGAACCACAGGCGCCAACATCAGCCGAACGAGACAGACGAGCCGCACTGTCGACACAGGTAGCCCAGTGGGGCGTCCGATTTGACGGCAGCGGGGACCCAAGAACGTTCCTACGGGATCTGGAAGATAAGGCAGAGATGAGGAACGTGCGATTAGATGAGTTGGTGACCGTGTTACCGGAAGTCCTGGTTGGCGAGGCGAAGGAGTGGGAGTGGTCAAGGCGCAATTTGGTACAACGGTGGGCCGAGTTCCGCCAAGACCTACTAAAAGAATATCCAGCGGGTCCCCACATAGAAGAGCGCCGGCGGGAAGCATACAGCCGGGTCCAGGGCGCATCAGAGGGCCCTATCGAGTATGTCCGAGCGATGCAACGACTGATGCGCGGCGCGGGGATGACTGCAGAGGAGCAGCTGAGACTTGTCCACGCCAACGGGCTACCAGAAATACGCGCCAATCTCCGCCTGGCAGGCGAAGAAGTGAGCTCATTCGATGGGTACGTACAGGCGGCACAGGGCGTGCACCAAGCAATCTTAGCACGATCACAGGCGGCCGGCAATGATGAGACGAACGCCACACACCCTACGCCGATCCCACAGCCGGTGGCGGTTGGCCCAGCGGCCACGCATCGTCGCCCACCCATCTGCAGACGTTGCGGGATGGGAGGGCACAGTATGGACGCGTGCCCAAACTCTCAACAGCTCTACTGTTGGGACTGTGGTAAGATGGGGGTGCGTGCGAACGAATGCTGCCGACGCGCGACGGGAAACGCCAGGGGGGCTCGTCCCACATCAACAGTCGGCGAGCCGACGCAGGCAAATTCCAATTAACAACGACACGCAGGGTAGCGGCCGCGCTACCAGTAGACTGTGATGGTGTACTGGTAGAGGCGGTCGTGGACACCGGAGCGACACGCAGCTTCGCGAGTCCGAGGCTGGCGCAACGCCTGCGGGCGCCAGACGGAGGAAATGTACGGTCCGTGAGCGTGACTGTGTCCATGGCTGACGGGACCCAGAAGACGGTCCGTGAAGAAACGAAGGCGACGGTCACGGTGGGCGACAGTCGCGTAGTACTGCCGCTGCTCACACTCCCCGGATGCATAGATGAGCTCACATTGGGACTGGATTATGTCCAAATGGCCAACGGGGCGGTGACTGTGGGCGGCCAACCTGTAGAATTGCGAACGAACGATCCACGGCCACGCAGACGGCGAAGGCGAAATCGCAGAGCCCGACATGCAGCCTTGGTGGCAAGCGAACAGGCGGGGCTCACTATAGCCGCCCACCTGACGGATCAGCAGACCCAGACGGCCGCCAGATTCCTCGAGGGGGAGCTGGCAAGCTTTGAGAGCATCACAGGAGTCTCGTCGGTGGCGGTGCACACAATCCGGATGAAAGACGAGCGTCCCATCAAACAACGGTACTACCCCCGGAATCCGGCCATGCAGGCAGTGATCAATCAAGAAGTCGACGAATTGCTGGCAAAGGGCTGCATCGAGCAATCCGACAGTGCCTACAGCGCACCCATCGTGTTGGTGCGCAAGAAGACAGGCGCCTGGAGGATGTGCATCGACTATCGGCATCTGAACGAACGCTCAGAACCAGATGCGTACCCAATTCCGCGGATCCAGCACATTTTGGAGCAGCTGCGCCAGGCCAAATACATAAGTAGCATCGATTTGCGGAATGGGTACTGGCAGATTCCGATGGAGCGCGAAAGCCAGCGATATACAGCGTTCACGGTGCCAGGACGCGGGATGTTCCAGAGGCGTGTGATGCCGTTCGGCCTGCATTCTGCACCCGCAACATTCCAGAGGGCGTTGGACAGCGTCATCGGCCCGGACATGGCACCGCACGCGTTTGCATACCTCGACGACATAGTGGTGGTCGGCAAGACGTTCGAGGAACACTTGAGCAACTTGCGCGAGGTGTTCCGGCGACTGCGGGCGGCCAATCTGCGAATAAATCGAGATAAGTGCGAATTCTTTCGTAAATCCATTAGGTACCTGGGGCATCTAGTGACGGAGGCGGGCATCCAAACGGATCCGGAGAAGGTAGCAGCCATCCACGAGCTGAAGCCGCCATCAAATCTGAAACAATTACGGCAGTACATTGGAATGGCCTCGTGGTATCGACGCTTCGTACCAAATTTCGCCACAACGGTTGGGCCCCTTACCGAACTGTTGAAGAAGGGCCACAAGTGGAGTTGGGGAAAACAGCAGCAGGAGGCATTCCAGTGTATGCAGAAGCAGCTCCGGAAGCTCCGGTGTTGGCGTGCCCCGATTTCTCTCGACGTTTCTGCCTACAGACGGACGCCAGCGAGTGTGGGCTGGGCGCGGTTCTGACGCAAGACATAGACGGCCACGAACACGTAATTTCCTACGCCAGTAGGAAGCTGCAGAAAGCGGAGGTCAACTACAGCGCCACGGAGAAGGAGTGCCTCGCAATTGTTTGGGGAATCTGAAAACTGCGACACTATTTGGAAGGCTACCATTTCACTGTCGTGACCGATCACTTGGCGTTGCGTTGGCTCAACTCGATTGAGAGCCCCACCGGCCGCATCGCACGCTGGGCTTTGGAGCTGCAGCACCTTCGATGTCCAGTACCGAAAAGGAGCCTTGAATGTGGTGGCCGACGCACTGTCACGACAACCACGTGAGGTGATCGGCCGTGCACACGTGGAGCCAGAGGCAGCGTCAACTTGTAAATGGCTACAGCGGCTGACGGCAGCGGTGTTGGAGAGTCCCAGCAAGTTCCCAGATTACGCCATACAGAACGAAAGGCTGTACCGCCGCATCGCTCACGTGCTAGGAGAAGATGAGGTGTCACCATGGAGGCTATGCGTGGCCGCGCCTCTACGACGGGAGGTGTTGAGAGAATGCCACGACGACGCAACGGCGGGCCATATGGGAGTACGCCGAACCTGTGCACGCGTTGCAGACCGATACCACTGGCCTGGTCTGTATCGCGACGTAGCGAAGTATGAGCACCAGTGCCTGTTGTGCCAACGCTATAAAGCCCATCAACAGCTGACGGCAGGCAAGATGCACTTCAAACCAACGGAGGCAGCGTGGGACGTCGTCTGCGCCGATTTTGTGGGGCCGCTGCCGCGGTCCAAACGAGGCAACGCGTATCTACTGGTCCTGGTCGATAAGTTCAGTAAATGGGCAGAACTGGTCCCCATCCGCAAGGCGACGGCAGCGGCAGTGAAGCTGGCCTTGCGAGAGCGGATTCTGGCACGGTTTGGCACACCAAGAAAGCTCATTACAGACAATGGAGCCCAGTTTACGAGCCGCGCGCTGAAGCAGTTCCTCGCCGAGGCAGGCATACAGCAACAGCTGACGGCACCATACACACCTCAGGAGAATCCCACTGAGCGGACCAATAGAACGGTCAAAACATTGATTGCTCAGCTGGCGGACGGGCAGCACAACACGTGGGACGAACAACTGCCGGAAGCACAATTGGCCATTAATACAGCAATTTCAGACGCAACGGGCTACTCACCGGCTTTCATCCTATTTGGGAGAGAACCAAGGCATCCACACACACTGTACGGCAGGGATCCTGACGCCCCTGAGGCAGCACCAGGTAGCCCAGAAACACACGCGACGCTGCTACAGTTTGTTGCCCGCATAGCAAGAAGAAACCAAGGGGTGGCCAGCGAGGATCAGGCACGCCAGTACAATCTGCGGAGACGCGAGTGGCGACCCAAACTGGGCGACGAGGTGCTCGTGGGACAACATCACCTGTCCAACGCAGCCGAGCAGTTTGCGGCCAAGCTGGCGCCTCGCTTCGATGGACCATTCACGGTGCGAGCATTCATATCCCCAGTTATAGTGCGTGTGCGACCAGTAGCGGGCGGCAGAGGTAGAACGGCACATGTGCGAGATCTAAAAGCGGTGAACGCAGAAGACAGCGAAGCCGACGAAGGCAGCGACGGCAGAGGCAGCGTTAGTATGGTCACCAGGGCCACGCCACCGACAGCTTCACAGCAGCCACAGCAGGCCACTCCTCAGCGTCAACAAAAGCAGCCACAGCGGCAGTCCGGGCAACAAAATCGGCCATATCAACGAGCACGACGACAGCAGCCACGGTCACGACAGCCACGACAGCAGCAACAGCAACCAGGGCCCTAGCGGCCACACCGACAGCAGCAACAGCAATCCAACCGGCGTCCACCCAAGCGGGAACGGCAAAGCTGCCGTTCTGGCCGAAGAAGATGCTCATGTAAGCCTAAAACATAATTAGACGAAGCTTGTTGTTACGTTTCAGGCCTGATGAAGCGACGTAAATTACCACACCAGCCTAGATACACAAACAGCGCCAAAAATGCCAGGACCGGAAGCCAATCACGACATAAACATGTGGGCGGTGATGACGAGTTGCCAGAGCGGCAGGTGGCCGTCAATAATGTGTTATCGAATCCCCTCGATCGGATTCGATAAGTGGCAACACCGGCCACTATCGCATAAGTATGCGACTGGTAACACCGACGATAGATCGCCAGGCATGGGTAGCACTGGCGGACCGCGAGAGTAAGAGGTGGCAGCGCTAACAAAACAGCTGTCACAACATCAATACACCCCCGCCAACCGGATCGTGCCCCGCACAGGAAGGGGGGACGTGTAATGACGCGTTGCGTAGCGGGCAGCCGCGCGTCATTACGATGCCAAGTAGTTGTAAGTTAATAAGTAATTTTAAGAATAGTAAGCCATGAAGGCGGGTAATTTTAAGTTCGTTTTAGTTAGTCTTTCCCTTGGTTTCGCCCAACACGCACTGAAGCGCGGGCAGTTTTGTTATTTTGTTGAATAAAACACGTGGAGAAGTTTTGGCATACCGCCCTCTTTTATTTGTTGGACACCTCGGCACTTTGGGGTGCCTAATTTACTAATTTATTTCAGCATACTCTGGCCGGCGAGCATACCCGCGGCAGAGTAACAACGTTACAGTTGTTGCTCTCGAACTGTACCTTCTGTGACACATACACACCAACGTCAGCGGCATCATCGTTATCTCTTTCGCACTCGTTTGGGTTTTCGCGCGAATCGTTTACTGTTGGCGACGATTCGGCGGCATTCCCTAGTTGTGCATTGGATATCACTTAAAGGCACCGCTTTTGGACGAACTTAAACGACTGGACGCAATTGCTTTGCGCTGTAGTCGCCATTTAATATGTCACTCTTGTCGTTTAAAATGTACTTTTATATGCATTAAGCAAATTCTCACACATTGGACTGAAAAATTGTAGGCTTTGTTGAGTATTGTCCCACTTCTGAATTTGTGGTGGGGTTTGCACAACAAGTAAAACACACGTCTGCTCCGTTTGCCAATCTGTTTAATACTGTCCTTTGGTATTCACAATCATTCGATGTTACTTATCATTCGATCATTCGATATCACATATGCTTACGTATATACTCATACTTATACTACTACAAAGGGTAAAAGGCTATACTAGTCTTGTGCGAATGTATGTAACACACAGAAGGAGGCGTGGCAGATCCCACAAAGTATATATATTCTTGATCAGGGTGACAAGACTAGTCGATATAGCCATGTCCGTCCGTCCGTCCGTCTGTATGAGCGCAAGGATCTCAGAAGGTACAAGAGCTAGAATAACCAAACTCGGTATCCAGATTCCCATAAGCCGTAGGCAGGTCCAATTTATTTTTTTATTCTGATATACTCCCCACTCCCCCGCAATTCGTGTTTTTTTTTTCATAACTCCCGTAGTTCTTGGAATTTCGAAAATTAGGTAGCTACATCCCGTTAGTGATTATGTGTCTGTATGCCAAGTTTCATCATAATAGGTCAATTCTGAAGAAAATTATAGCCATAACTAAAATCGCTACCCATGCTCTGCTTGTAGCGCTGCCTGCAGCTGTTTTTGTTGTTGCTGCTTGGGTTCAACTTTGTGCTGCATACACATGCATACAAACACGCCGAGACACGATTCTGAGGTAAATGTATGCTGTTGAAACTGTTCATGAACATGTATTTAATTTAATTAAATAATTTAATTATTATAATTATTTTATAATTATTATTTTTACATTTTTTTTTTTTTTTTTTTCCTTTTTGGTGGGAGGTACAGGGTATTTAAGAGTTGAGCTTGCTCGACTTTAGCATTCTTTTCTTGTTTCTTACTAGTACTGAAGGACTGCTCATTGTCCTTTTCCTCCTCCGCACCCTGTAGGCCGAAAACCTGGGCCCCGGCAATCCCGTCTACTACATCGTACATGTTTAGAATAGGTCCCCACAAAGTATATATATTCTTGATCATCATGACGAGTCGATCCAGCCCTGTCTGTCTGTCCGTCTGTCCATATGAACACCTGGATCTCAGAGACTATAAGAGGTAGAGACACGAAACTTTGCACAAAGATGCGTTATGAGTGTACTCTGTGCAAGTTTGTTTTATTTTTTGGATTTCCCCCCCCCCCCCCCACTTCCCCCTATGGGGATTTTCCCGATTTCCTATAAGACCTAGGGACACCAAATTTTAGTCCAAGATGCCTTTTATGAATACGCAGAAAATGTGTAATTTCCCTTCCTCCCCCCTCTCCCCCGCAAATCCCGCTATTCTCTAACTCCCGTATGCCAAGTTTCATCATGATAGACCGATTTAACAAGAAGTTATAGCCATTAATATATTTGCTGCTCCAGCGTTGCTCAAGCGCTGCCCGCGGCTGTTGTTGATGATGGTGCTTTGGTTGACTGCGAACATGCTTACACAGACACGAATATACGAGCATAAACATACATACACTCACATAGACGCAATTGCTTTGTATATGTGCAATTATACACCCTTTACTTAAGTACGAATACCAAAAGAGGTAAAAATCGATCCAACATTTTTTTTAATTCTCTTACTTTTTTAATTTCTATAATTATTCTAAACATATGTACAGAGTATTTCAAAGTCGGGACACCCGACTTTAGTTTTTTTACTTGTTTACATCTGTGAATATGTGCACACATATAAATACATGTAATACATATAAACATGTGTATGTGTGATTCCACCATTATGAAAATAAAACTAATTCTGTAGTCAAAAATACAGATTCTTACGATCCTTCCGATGTACCACTAGAAAAAAAACAAGAAAGGAATGCTAAAGTCGAGTAGGCTCAACTCTTAAATACCCTGTACCACCCCACAAAAAAGTAATTTAATTAATTAATTAATTTAATTTAATTAATTAACTTAATTAATTAACTAAATTAAATATAAAATATTCCATGCATGCATACATACATTTACATCAGAATCGTGCCTTATGCGTGTTTGTGTACTTGTACATATGTATGTATGTGTGCATTGGGCCTGGTTATATGGCTATAACTTTCTTTCCGATCATTCTATCATAATAAAACTTGGTATACGGATATATAATCACTAACCTAATGTGACTACCAAATTTTAGTTCAAAAGTTCCAAGAATTACGGGAGTTATAGAAAATCGTTAATAGGGGGGGAGTGGGGAGCGGATCAGAAAAAATGAACAGAAAAAATTCTCGGTCTCAGGAGAATCTGTATACCAAGTTTGGTTATTCTAGCTCTTATACTTTCGGAGATCCTTGCGTTCATACAGACAGACAGACGGACATGGCTATATCGACTCGGCTTGTCATGATCAAGAATATATATACTTTGTGTGGTCTACCAAGCCTCCTTCTGTGTGTTCCATGTGCACTCGCACAAAACTAATATACCCTTGTACCCTTTGGGTACAGGGTATAAAAACAAAAGCATCTGGAAACGGCACAATCACCTCAACAAGCAAAACTAACTGAGGCTAAAACAAAAAAGGAATGCTAAAGTCGAGCAGGCTCAACTCTTAAATATCCTGTACCTCCCACCAAACAGAAAAAATGAAAGAAAAATTGTGTAATTAATTTTAAAAGATTATAATTAAATAAATTATTTAATTAAATTAAATACAAATTTCTTCAGAATTGACCAATCATGATGAAACCAAATTTGAGTTCAAAATTTTAAAAATCCCACGAATTACGGGAGTTATGGGAAAACATGAATAGGGGGGAAGTGGGGGGTGCAAAATCAAACTAGTACTTTCTCGGGCTTAGGAGAATCTGGACACCAAGTTTGGTTATTTTAGCTCTTATACTTTCTGAAATCCATGCTTTCGTAAAGACAGACGGACATAGCTATATCGACTCGTCCTGTCATCCTGATCAAGAATACTTGTATATATACTTTATGGGGTCTGCCACGCCTCCTTCTGCCTGTTACATACTTTCGCACAAAACTAGTATACCCTTTTACTCTTTGAACAGACTTCAAATTCACTTAAAACGACTTTTCCGAATGCGCATCATATTTTCGTGAAATATCTTTTTGTACTGGGGAGTTCTATGCCAGCCGAAAGACTTCTTTCAGCGGTAAGATGTATTTACAGCGTAACCGCATATTGCCAGATCAGCTATCCAAATTAATTATTTTTTTTTTTAAGCTTTCTTTATTTATCGGATCTTCTCTCTAGGAGACTTACGATAAGTAGTAAAATCTTAATATAATATCTTCTTAATATAAAATCTTCTTTGCTGTAGGTATGACTCCAGTATTTTGTGGATGTTCTGTGGAAGTAATATTTTGATTTTGTGAATTAAGCCATCCAGCCAAACGCGGTCAAAGGCTTGGGCGACATCCAGAAAAACAGCGGAGCAATACTCTCGTTTTTCAAATGCATTTCGTATCTCAGAGGTTATTCGGTTGACTTGTTCAACGGTTCCATGTTTTTCGCGAAAACCAAATTGGTGCAATGGGATTGTACTGTAAGTGTGTAGGTGCTGTTTGATGCGATTCAGGATCAGTTTTTCGAATATCTTTGATAGACACGGCAGGAGACTGATAGGTCTATATGATGATGGCTGAGACTTGTCCTTTCCAGCTTTATGGATCATTTTGATGACCGATTTTCTCCATTGAAACTTGGTATTTAATGACACTTGTAACTTCTCCAACTTGAAATACGATAGGCGTGGTAGCTTCAAGATAATTGGTTGGTGGGAGCACAAAGCTATTTGTTGCTGAATGTGGTTTGAAGACTTTTTCTAAATGGGCGGCAAATACATTTGCCTTCTCCTCATTGCTGCGAGCCCACTTTCCTTTTTGTGTACGTAATGGTGATTCACTTTGGATTGGTGGACATACGCCTGATTTAGCTTTCCACAATGGGAATCGTTTGCTGTTTGAGAAGAGTTGCTCCATATAATCCATTTGAGCTCGGTGTTTTTCATCTTCTAGGGCTTTGCGTAGTAAATGGTTGGCAATTTTTAACCGCTTCTTCGATTCAGGTGATCTGTGGGCTTGCCACTCCCGCCGACGTTTTCTCACGGCTGCATTTGTGAAGTTTATTAGCTGTAGTTATTGGAGTCGAATGTTTTGCCGCCAGTGACATTGCAGACACTAATGCTTCAACTGAGGTATCTATGTCATTTTTACAATAAATGGGCAGTCATCAATATGGGAACTCACGTACTTCCTGTATTTAAGCCAATCTGTTTTTCTAGAAGTTAGAAAATGTGGGCGTTCCAATAACTGTGGATGGTCACAAAGGTGCAGAAGGATCGGCGAGGTCTGATAAGTGCTCCACACGAATCTGAGCCTGTGGCACTCTTCTTGTAACAGCAAAATCTATCTAGTCGGGTTGCTTCTTTGGATCTGTGGGCCAATAAGTAGGCCAGCCTGGAGAAATAAAATCAAGCTTGATTCTTGGTGTTATTATGGCGTTATATAGTTGTCTTCCTTTCGGGGTGATGAGTCGGGATCCCCAATGGGTGTGTTTGGCATTGTAGTCACCAGCTGCTATAAACCGGTCACCTAACAGATCGAAGAATTTAACAAATTCTGCTTCAGAAACAGAGAAGCGCGGTGGGCAGTATACTGCGGATATGCTTAAGTAGCCGCTTTGAGTTTCGATTTGAATTGTTGTGGCCTGTAAATAAGTTGTAGCAAGTGATGGCAGCGGATAGTGTCTGATGCGATGATTTATAAGAATGCCAGTACCTCCATAAGCCTTACCATCGGGGTGGTTTGTCGCATAGAAGTTGAAGCCATTGAGATGAAAATAATTTTTGTTTGTTAGGTGAGTCTCTGATATGAGCATGGCGTCAATGTCATGATGATCGAGGAACTGCAAGAGCTCGCATTTGTGCTGTGAAATGCCATTTGCATTCCAGAAACATATTTTTAGAGAGACCATTTAATGAGATTTCAGTTTGATAAGTAATTCCAGGAGGAGATTTTGATTGCGCATAATTTCCTGCATCGTTTGTTGTATTGCTACCATTGTATTGGTGAGAGTTGCCAGAATTGATTCAATTCCACTAGGCAATTGGGATGGATTCGCATTGGGCTGCTGAGCAGTCATTTCTGGCCTATGTTGCGGTACCTGATGGTGCATTGTTCCTGCAGTGGTTTGTTGAAGTTTCGGTTTGAAACTGAGGCATACGACGTTAGTGTTACTTAACGCCTGAGCAAAAGATACTCCTGGAATCGTAGTTGGTGGTATATACGGCAAGTTTTGTCGGATCACAGGGTTTCGAGCTGCGGTTTTTTGTTGGCTTATGCGACTTTTTAACTCTTTGTACACAGGGCAACCTCTATAGTTGGCAGTATGGTTTCCCCCACAATTGCTACATTTCTTCGCAGATGGGTCCTCCTTTTTTACGGGGCAGGGTTCAGAGGGGTGTACATCCCCGCAGGCAACGCAGACTGCGCGTAGGGTACAATAGGTTTTTGTATGCCCATATTCCTGGCAGTTTGTGCATTGGACAGGTCTATTTCGCTTATGCGGTTCCTCAACTGTAATTCTACGGTGCAGTAGATATTGCAGCTTATAAATTTTGTGAACTTAGTTGTTACCTTTAGGCATGAAGTCAGGTGTCAATTCTACCTTGAACATTGGTTGGGGAATTTTATTTTTGTTTATTATGTTCATGGCTATTTTGACTTCAAAGCCCTTATCTTTTAGTGCATCTTTTATCTCTTCGACTGGAACGGTTGGCTCTATTCCTTTGATGACCACTTGTACCACCTTGCTACTTTTAAGTTGGTACGTGTAGTAACTCATTTTGTCATCGTTGAGGTATTTGGCCACTGATCCATAGTTTTTTTCGTCGTTGACTTGTATTTTAATTTCATTGATGTTACCTCTTCTTATCGACGTAACATAGCATTTGTTTTCGCCAATTTTATTACTGAGTTTTTAACCAAATCTGTACAATTTGCTTGACGCACATAAATAGGTGGCGGCTTTAGTTGCTTGGCCTTTGGTGTTTCAACGCTATTTTCTTCGGCTTCGCTGAGAATCGCGAATCTATTGTTTTTCAGCGCTTCATTTGGCACAGTGTTTTCCGATGTTTTTGTTATTTTAGGTGCGTTGGTTTTTTTAGTTGATTGTGGGCTTAACCTTCTTTTAATTTGGACATAGCGATCGAGCCCGGTCTGTATTAGCGTTCTGCTTGCGCTCTTTGTACTTTTCGGTTTAAAGAGGGGGAGCTGGTCGCACTAAGTTGACAATACCGGGCGCTGAGAGACTGCCGTTGTTGTTGTTGTAGTTGTCGTTGTTACAGTCGAAGACACAGTTGTAAGCGAAGGCAATGTACTGGTCGTTGTTGTTATCAGAAGCTCGTTGGTAAGGGTGCAGGGGTCTGGGGACGGGCACTGGGCACTGGACACTCCATGACTCACTTTGCAATGTGGTGACTGAGCATATTATAGAGAGAGAGAGCGTGCTCTCTCCGAGTCAACTTGCAGTGATGCAGTTGTTTCAGGTGCCGTTACCTCTGGTGAGCGTATGGTGAAGTATGCGTTGTTGGTATGAACAGCCGAAAGTCGACGGTCGTTTTGTTGTTGTTGCTGCTGAGCACGAGTTTTGCTCATTTTTTCTTTGGTGTTTACCGAGCTTGTGCTCTTACTCAACAGCATTGCGCTCTTACTCAACAGCATTGCTTTATTTTAAGCAATATTCCACCCTTTAACAGATAATTTATATGGGTAACACGAGCACAGGTGCTCATGCGTACCCTAAGCGCCTTTTCGCGAATTAAATTGGGGTTAATTGCACTTTAAATTTGTTACACGGCGGAGCGATAACAGAACACGTCCGACGTCGTTCAACATTCAGAACTGAATTAATATTCTGAAAAAATTGTAATTCCGATGAATGGAATATTAACATATAATAAACCTTTGTAATTATTAAACTTTTCAAATATATGATATGTATGTGTAAAAAGGTGCACACTATGCAGCGAGCGACCTATTCACGACCAGAAGTTGCCGATTATATTTTAGTTGCAGACCAGTGCTGCCATTTTAGCTTGTTTCCCGCTAGATCTGGCTTTATTTTTAATGCCAGTGCGGGAAAAATTCAAAAATTGCAGGTTGCGGGAATTCTAGCTTTAAAAAAAATTATTTAGCCTTTTTCTAGCTTTACTTTATTTCTCACCATATATTTTGTCCCTTTATCTTTGTCAACACTGAAAATCATGAATATAAGTAGCGATAAGCTACTTTCGATAATAAACTCGATCAAAATCACCTTGATGCTCGAATCTCAACTGTTTGTGTGCAAATTTGTCTTCATTGAATTAAGAAATGTCTAAATTGTACAAACAAAATGTTCGCGAGGTGTGGCTGCAGAGCGCCGAGTGTAAAGAGTGACTCCGCAAAGATATTACGAATTTCACAAGGGCTTACTGCAGCTACTGCATGTGCGGATTAACTGCAAAGCTTGGCGACCTGCGTGTCCACGCGGCAACCAAAAAACATAAGGGTGCACTAAGTGGCTTTGCACAAAAAACAAAAACCAAAAAAGCCACTTTGGCGAAATAAAGAATTCCACTTATGTTCCTTTTTATACATTTATTTGTAACAGTTTTTAGAACAGGGAATTTTGTTGAACCAATTTTTCTAACAGCAGCCCCACAATCGCCTCTGTGGACGATTTATGCGCCTCTGTAGACGATTTATACGCCTCCTTCGCAATATTTCTTAATGTTGAGGTTTCGTCGTGCCCCAAATCTATCTGCAGCTTCTCGGTTGAGGCCTCTGGACTGCTGTAGTCAATAAAGATCATATCTGGATCATGCATCATGGATTTTACGTTCCTTTTTTTTCGTGTCGTCTCACGTTCTGAAAAATATTTACTTTGTTACAGCTGTGTGCAACACTGTTTTATTTTTATAGCCTGTACCCAAAGGTGTGGTGGGGTTTGCACCACAAGTAAAACACACGTCCGCTCCGTTTGCCAATCTGTTTAATACTGTCCTTTGGTATTCACAATCATTCGATGTTACATATCATATACTATATACTATATATTTACTATATACTCATACTTATACTACTACAACTCGGCCATCCTGGCCGGTGAAGATCTCCCGATCTTTTGGTTTCCTTCTTCTTCTTTTTTCTTTAGATATACTGTATACAGTATTTACAATATTTAAAATTATTTTACAATTAATTACAATCATTAGCTAAATCAATTTGAAAAATTGCATTGAATGAATTTGTTTTCATTAAAACTATTGTTGCTTTTAGATAAGTCTTTCCTGTTAGGACACTCGACTATTTTTGCCACGATCAATATAACACTCTTTGGTCGACTATAGGCCCTAAAGTAGTCTTTCAGAGCAATTAAAACTAACTTAATGTTGGGAAACCAGTAACTTTTGGAAATTACATTTGTCATTTTTTCTATTCCTATATGCGTCATCTCATCGTTGTACTTATATAGTACACTAGCAGGTATTGCCCGTCTTAACCCGGCTCAATATAATGTTTCCAATTGTATTTATTTTGTGTGTGCATAACCTACCCATATGTTTTCACCTTATAAGTTACCAGTAGGAAGGCATTTAAGGTATTTAAATGAACATTTTCTGTTCTTGACAAAAAATTGTTCAGTAGTTCGTTACATTTTTGTTCTTGCCAAACTATTTCGTTAAACGAACATGACCACTATAACTAATATTTTTTAAAGCTCGTTTTCCCCCCTTTGGAGGTAGAATTTTCCAAAAGCCTTTCTTAGTGTGCTCCTACACTATGATGGATACTATGAAAGGATACTTGAGTCCAAATTTCTTCTTTTACCGTTTGGGCTGTGCGTTGATCACCAATTAGTCAGGACAAACTGTTTTATAAATAGAGATAACGCAACGTTTTAAGATAAACTATGTGCAAAAAAGGGGAATAATTATAAGGGTATATCCTAATTTTAAATTCACATTTGAGTCTTTTCGTGCCATATTGAGTCAATACGGTCACGCACAAATTCGGAATATGAAACACGGCACTCGTGTCAATGCCGTGCAGCGATGAGCCACGATCAAAAAGAACTGTCAATTCTCATCTCAATTTGCTAGAGTAAAACTTCGATAGTTGAAGCCACCGATACCATCATAATATCGAAGTTTGAATGCAACAAGCAGAATATTTAAATAATAAAATCTAATTAAATAATTAGATTTTATTATTGAGATCAATAAGAACAAATCATATACATACATACATACATCTGCCCGCAATGCGAAGCAGAATATGCGTAGCTCCGTTATTCGGTTTCTGCTTTACTATCGCTTACGCAGTCGTTGCCTAGCGACGGTTTTGCCTTTGCAATTAACATTAAATGGTCAAAACGAAAGAAGAAGAGCCATCCAATGACTTGCAGTTGTTGTTGTTTTTAGAGCATTATTTTTTTACAATCAAACAACTGTGTTCGATTGCCCAATGTATACATTAATACGAATGTACATACATACTATATTCATACACAGGCATACATATGTATGTTTCTCTTTACTTTTTCAACCGTACGTAGAGAACCGCACACATAGACACGAACTGTTGCTTGTTGTGTGTGTGAGTGTGTGTATGTGATGTCCCCAACTATTTGATATTTGTTGTTGCTGCATAAAGCTATTAATGAAAACCCTAATGCCAAATGCACTAAACAAAGACAAAATTACTTTTAAAAATGTTATATTATATAATTTTCAATTAATTAACATTTCTTGCTCTGTCAGTGCAAGACGAATGTACATACATACATATGTAGATACATATGTACTTACATAGATGTGCACATATGTATGGACATTCACACATTAGTGTCTCACATTTTGCTTTGGCTATTTCAATCGTTTGCACGCAACTACACGAACAGCTGTTTGTATGTGTGTGTATGTATACTTAGTTGTCCCCAACTGTTTGATATTTTGTATTGTTTGTTCTGCCTGCTTTTGTAAAATGCATATTTTGAAAATCCTTGAATGCAAAGTTGTAGATTTAGTTACGTAGCTTACATTACCCAAATTTTAAATCGATCGGACTAAATTTATAACACAAACTTTTCATTTGAAATAGTGAATAAATATTAAAACCCCAATAATTCAAGCTCCAACACATATTTCGAAAATCTAATTAAGTCGATCGGTTGAAAAATGCGGATTTTTCAAACAAACTTTGAAGCTACTTTTCCCCCTTTGGAGCTCGAATTTTCCAAAATCCCTTTTTAGTGCACATCTACACCATGATAGGATACTTGAGCCCACATTTCAGCATCCTAGCTTTTACCGTTTGGGCTGTGGGCTGTTGATGGTGTTTCAATTTTTCCACGGAAAACCCCCCCTTTTTCATGCCCCAGGAAAAATGGTGAACCAAGTATACAGTTTTTTTTTGTATTTTTTTTGAGAGCATACAAACTAAGTTTGAAGTTAATTGGATGAAAATTGTAGATTTTTAATACAAACGTTGGAGCCCGTTTTCCCCCCCTTTGGCGTTAGAATTTTCCAAAAACTTGTTAGTGCTCACCTACACCACTGAAGACAACATGTGTCCAATTTTCAGCCTCCTAGCTCTTACCGTTTGGGCTGTGCGTTGATTGCAAATAGCTTTTCGTTTACCGAATTTTCCACCGGAAAATCATTATTATTCAGGCCGCAGGAAAAATATTTCAAATCCAACTATACAGTTTTTTTTGTATTCTTTTTGAGAGTATACAAACTAAGTTTGAAGTTAATCGGATAAAAATTGTAGATTTTTCATACAAACGTTGGAGCTCATTTCCCCCCTTTGGAGCTCGAATTTTCCGAAACCCCTTCTTAGTGCTCACTTTCACTATAAGAGGGATCTTGTGTCCAAATTTCAGCTTCCTAGCTCTTACCGTTTGGGCTGTGCGTTCATCGCCAATCAGTCAGTCAGTCATTTAGTGTTTCGTCGCGATCGGTGGCGCGCTCTGTTGGGTAGTCAAAAATGTGTCCAGTAGTTGGCGCAAGAGGGCGCTGTACGGTACTAACTGTGGCAGATCTGACAGCCCTCTGGTGGAAAAACGATGACGATTATCAACGATTGTTTAGAGTGGCTTCGATTGAAATAAATGGCGTCAAGCTTACCATTGTTACAATAAAATACATATTAATTGATTTAATAACTAGTTTAATTAACTAATTCTTGGCTTATATTGGATAAACCAAAGTGGTGACCCCGACAATTTAAAAGTTTTGATCAGCGTCAGTTCACATATATTGGCGTTTCTTTTATTTCTGCGCAATTTGGCATTGAATGAACAACACTCGTTATAACTTACGATCGCTCACGAGACGCAAATTAATTTTCATGGAGAACGATAAGCCAAGCACGAGCACAGCTACGAAAATGGAAGAGGATTATAAAATTCAAATACTCGATCTCCAGCAACAACTAGAAACATTGAGCGCTAATTCACAGCAACAACACATTCTTCAAGCTAGTAACTACAACGAAACTAGTGCATTTAAGGGACGCACTAATATACAATTGCCAAAATTCACGCGCAACAACCCAAACCTATGGTTTGCTCAAATTGAGAGACTGTTTCGGTTGCATGAGATACACCATGATGTTGACAAATTTGACCTTGTAATAGTGCAACTGGAAGAAGATGTAATCTTCGATTTCGAAGAGTTGGTTACAAATCCCTCAGTACACAACAAATTTGATATTCTTAAAACACGCCTAATACATAAGTATGCAGAGTCGCCAGCATCAAAGTTACGCCGTTTGCTGCATGGGGGCGAAACGTCAGGCTTAAAGCCTAATGAAACCCTGGCCCATATGCGTCGTCTGGCTCCAGGGCCAGAAAATGAACAACTAATTCATTCTTTATTTCTTGCAGAAATGCCGCAATCAATTCGTCCGGTGCTCACGGTTTGGCAAGAGACAGATCTGAGTAAACTGGCGCAAATAGCTGATTCTATGTTGGAAGCTGTCGGATCTTCGCAAATATTTTCCGTAGAAGCCCAGCAGCCGTCGATTATTAAGCCGTGTGAGGATGATATCAGCGCCATTTCGCCATCAAGTACTCTTAAAGAGCTAACCCTAAATATCCACAAACTTAATGAGAAATTCGAGGATTTGCAAAGCCAAGTAAAACGCTTACAAACAGCAAGCCGTTCTCGGGCCGCTTCGCAGCCACGCTCACGCAGTTCTACAAACCAGAATCAACGGGCAGACTCGCTTTGTTTTTATCATGGAAAATTCGGCGATATGGCACGAAAGTGCTTGCCAAGCTGCTCGCGTTACCAATCATTTCAAGCGTTAAACTTGTAGGGCTGTCGTCAAACACGCTGGAGGACGATAGCAAATTAAGTTCCAGCGTCGTACACGACTCTCCTATTCCAAGAAAGGAGAGCCGCTTACACATTGATGATCTGAACACACATATTCGGTTTTTAATCGACTCTGGATCCGTGGTCTCAGTGATACCACGCACAGTGGTTAAACAAAAAACTCATCAGAATAATATGGTACTTTACGCTGCAAACCAAACATTAATTAACACATACGGGAACTATATGTATGAAATAGACATAGGACTACGTCGTAAATTCAGCTGGCCGTTTATTATAGCTGACGTGGAGACAGCTATTATAGGAGCTGATTTTTTATCTAATTATAAACTGGTCATAGACCTTACAAACAAACGCCTTATCGATTCCGGCACAGGCCTCTCTACGAATGGATGCCTTGCAAGTTCAAAACAATTCCCTATTTCTACAGTTCGAGGAACCAACAATTTCCGCGACCTATTGCAGGAATTTGTGGATATTACAAAACCAACTTTTAAAATGGATCCTAATATCAACAAATCCGATGTTTGTCATAACATTGAGACAACCGGTTCTCCAGTAGCAGAGCGCCCACGTCGTTGGTGTGGAGACTACCGAAAGCTTAATGCAATGACGGTACCAGATCGATATCCAATTGCTCATATACATGATTTTGCAGAACAGCTATTTGGGAAAACAATTTTTACGACATTGGACTTGGTCAAGGCGTATTATCAGATACCTATGGCTGAATGTGATGTGAAAAAGACAGCAATTTCTACACCATTTGGACTCATCGAATTTCTTTTCATGCCTTTTGGGCTAAAAAATGCAACTCAAACGTTTCAGAGATTTATGGACAATATATTTCGAGGTCTTGATTTTGTATTCTGTTATATTGATGACATTCTAATAACATCTACAAGTGCAGACGAGCATGAAAAGCATCTACGTATTGTATTTAACATTTTACGCCAACATGGGTTGTGCATCAATACTAGCAAGTGTCAAATTGCTCAAGAAGAAGTTCGTTTTTTGAGCTATGTGATTAATAAAGAGGGCATAAAGCCACCCACAGATCGCATAGATGCCATTACAAATTACACACAACCGTCAACAATAAGCGAACTTGGACGTTTTCTGGGAATTGTAAATTATTACAGGCGTTGTTTGCCAAACTGCTCTCACATACAAGCACCGCTGACGGAGCTAACAAGAGATATTAAAAAGAACGACAAGCGCAAAATAGACTGGTCGCCGGACTTGTGTGAGGCTTTTGAGGAATGTAAACGCAGTATTATGGCCGCAACTATGTTATCGTTTCCTTTCCCCAATGCCGAGCTTTCATTGGTATGCGACGCCTCGGATGTTGCGATTGGTGCAGCTCTTGAGCAGAAGATGAATGGTTCTTGGGAACCTTTGGGATTTTTCTCTAAAAAATTAAAAAATGCCGAAAAAAATTACAGCACTTACGACCGCGAGCTTTTTGCTATTTACGAAGCGGTTAAGCACTTTAAGCATTTATTGGAAGCTCGCATTTTCGTTATTAAAACCGACCAAAAGCCGCTCATTTATGCCTTCAGTCAACGTCTGGAAAAGGCATCGCCTAGGCAGATACGTCACCTTAATTACATATCGCAGTTTTCAACAACAATTGTATATGTTAAAGGCAGAGAGAATTGTGTAGCAGACGCATTTTCAAGATTGTGCGAAATAACAATGCACGGAATTACAAGAATTGCTTGAAGGTGGAACATCACTCAATCTTAAGTCCCAAAATCTCGAAAACGATATCGCTCTTTACTGCGATACGTCTTTTGGAATTTTGCGCGTATACATTCCAGAAAGCCTTCGGCACAAAATTTTTGCATCAATCCACGGCTTGTCACATCCAAGCGGCAGAGCTACACTAAAACAAATCCGTAAAAAATACGTTTGGCCATCTATGTGTAAGGACATTGTTCAATGGTGCAGGAGCTGTCTGTCATGTCAAAGGTCCAAGATATATAAGCACAATAAACTCACGCCGCAGAAGATTTCGGTTCCAGATAACAGATTTGATCACGTCCATTTGGATATTGTTGTTATGCCGCTGCATAATGGGTATCGATACTGTTTAACAATGATAGATCGTTTCGCCCGTTGGCCAGAAGCAATACCATTATGTGATATGACTGCTGAAACAGTTGCAGACGCCTTCTGGCGAAATTGGATTGCTCGTTTTGGTACTCCGAAAACTATCACAACTGATCAGGGCTCACAGTTTGAATCAGCTCTGTTCAAGAATCTCGCCGCTTTTGTTGGAGCTCAGCATATTCATACAACAGCGTACCATCCCCAATCCAATGGTCTCATAGAGCGATGGCACAGATTCTTTAAGGCAGCCCTTAAGTGCAATGTTGGTACTCCTTGGACTGAACTCTTGCCAACCGTGCTTTTGGGGTTACGCAGTTGTTTTAAGGAAGATTTGCAATCCTCAGCAGCAGAAATGTTGTATGGTACCAATCTACGTCTTCCCAACGAATTTTTTTATGATATCGACACTGCAGCAGATCCGCAAGCATTTATCACAAAGTTCCGAACACACGTACGTCAGATACGCCCCACTCCATCTGCACATCATATGAAGCAGAAGATGTTTCGTTTAAAAGGTATGGAGGATTGTTCGCACGTTTTTATAAGAACAGATGCAGTCAAGGAACCTCTGGAAGCCCCATATACTGGTCCGTAAGAAATTACAGACCGTGTAAGCGATCGTGTTTTTCTGGTAAGAGTAGATGGCAAGGATGTAGCCGTTTCCGTCGACCGGTTAAAACCAGCCTTTTTGGTTAGAGACAATAAAGCACTGGAGAAGGAGGCTATGCGAACGACAAAGAGGCCTATACTAGTCTTGTGCGAATGTATGTAACACACAGAAGGAGGCGTGGCAGATCCCACAAAGTATATATATACTTGATCAGGGTGACAAGACTAGTCGATATAGCCATGTCCGTCCGTCCGTCCGTCTGTATGAGCGCAAGGATCTCAGAAGGTACAAGAGCTAGAATAACCAAACTCGGTATCCAGATTCCCATAAGCCCTAGGCAGGTCCAATTTATTTTTTTATTCTGATATACTCCCCACTCCCCCGCAATTCGTGTTTTTTTTTCATAACTCCCGTAGTTCTTGGAATTTCGAAAATTAGGTAGCTACATCCCGTTAGTGATTATGTGTCTGTATGCCAAGTTTCATCATAATAGGTCAATTCTGAAGAAAATTATAGCCATAACTAAGGTCGCTACCCATGCTCTGCTTGTAGCGCTGCCTGCAGCTGTTTTTGTTGTTGCTGCTTGGGTTCAACTTTGTGCTGCATACACATGTATGCTGTTGAAACTGTTCATGAACATGTATTTAATTTAATTAAATAATTTAATTATTATAATTATTTTATAATTATTATTTTTACATTTTTTTTTTTTTCCTTTTTGGTGGGAGGTACAGGGTATTTAAGAGTTGAGCTTGCTCGACTTTAGCATTCTTTTCTTGTTTCTTACTAGTACTGAAGGACTGCTCATTGTCCTTTTCCTCCTCCGCACCCTGTAGGCCGAAAACCTGGGCCCCGGCAATCCCGTCTACTACATCGTACATGTTTAGAATAGGTCCCCACAAAGTATATATATTCTTGATCATCATGACGAGACGAGTCGATCCAGCCCTGTCTGTCTGTCCATATGAACACCTGGATCTCAGAGACTATAAGAGGTAGAGACACGAAACTTTGCACAAAGATGCGTTATGAGTGTACGCTGTGCAAGTTTGTTTTATTTTTTGGATTCCACCCCCCCCCCTTTCCCCCTATGGGGATTTTCCCGATTTTCCATTCGTTTAATCGCCTATATCTCGGAGACTATAAGACCTGGGGACACCAAAGTTTAGTCCAAGATGCCTTTTATGAATACGCAGAAAATGTGTAATTTCCCTCCCTCCCCCCTCTCCCCCGCAAATCCCGCTATTCTCTAACTCCCGTATTCCAAGTTTCATCATGATAGACCGATTTAACAAGAAGTTATAGCCATTAATATATTTGCTGCTCCAGCGTTGCTCAAGCGCTGCCCGCGGCTGTTGTTGATGATGGTGCTTTGGTTGACTGCGAAAATGCTTACACAGACACGAATAGATGCGTATAGGCATACATACACTCACACAGGCGCAATTGCTATGTAAATGTGCAATTATAAACCCTTTACGTGAGTTCGAATACCGAGAGAGGTAAAATCGATCAATTTTTTTTTTATTTTCTTAATTTTTTTATTTTCTATAATTATTGTAAACATATGTACACAGTATTTCAAAGTCGGGACACCCGACTTTAGCTTTTTTACTTGTTCAAACAAACTTTGGAGCTAATTTTCCCCCCATCGGAGCTCGAATTTTCCGAAATCCCGTCTTATTGCGCACCTACACTACACCAAATTCCAGCTTCCGAGCTTTTACCGTTTGGGCTGTGGGCTGTTGACGCGGTTTCCTTTTGTACCCAACATTTTTTTTACAGGAAAACTCCCATATTTCAGGCCCCAAGAAAAAAAGCCAAGTATGCAGTTTTTCTTGGAATTATTTTGGGAGTATACAAACTAAGTTTGAAGTTAATCAGATGTAAATTGTCGATTTTTCATACAAATTTTGGAGCTCGATTTCCCCCCTTTGGAGCTCGAATTTTCACCAGCCTACACTATTGAAGGATACTTGTGTCAAAATTTCAGCTTCCTAGCTTTTACCGTTTCGGCTGTGCGTTGATCACGCACTGAGCGGATGGGGGAGGGAGGGAAATTCCAAATTTGGTGTCCCTAAGTCTCGGGAAAACCCCCATAAGGGGAAAGGGGGGAAATCCAAAAAATAAAACAAACTTGGACAGCGTACACACATAAGGCATCTTTGTGCAAAATTTTGTGTCTCTAGCTCTTATAGTCTCTGAGATCCAGGTGTTCATACGGACGGACAGACAGACAGAGAGACAGGGCTAGATCGACTCGTCTTGTCACGCTGATCAAGAATATATATACTTTGTGGGGTCTGCCACGCCTCCTTCTGCCTGTTACATTTTTCAGCTCGCGCATGTACATTTCATGTAAAGAGTATAAAAATATGACACAGGACTACTCGTAACTTCTGGTGTACCTCAAGGTCTTGGCCCCCTATTATTCACTCTATTTATTAATGACCTTCCGTCTATCTTGCTGCGTTACCCGTAAACTAATGTATACCGATTATATAAAGCTAGTTTTTTCGTATAAAAATCCTCTTTATCAATCTTGTCTGTAGAACGATCTAAACTGTTTTCAACGGTGGTGCTTGGTCAACTACCTGCACCTTACCTGTTCTAAATTCAAGTTTAAAACTTTTCACGGGTCCAGACCACATCTAGGTACTTATGCGATTGACAATATACCATTCCAACGTATATTTACAGTTGAAGATCTTGGAGTTCTTTTTGATCCCAAATTGAAATTCAATCTTCACATCTCCACTATCGCTAACAAAGCTAAGGGTGTTCATGGTTTTATTAAACGTTGGTCCAGAGAATTTATCGACCCCTACACCACCACGGTACTGTACAGTTCTTTAGTACGGCCAGTGCTAGAATACTGCTCATGTGTTTGGTGTCCTCAGTATAAATTGTATCAGGATCGCATTGAGTCGGTTCAGAAACAATTTTTTCTTTTTGCTCTTCGTGGTCTAAACTGGGATCCTAATCTAGAAGTAGTAGCTGCTTATCACCACTGCTGTGAGTAGGGGCATAGCTTGCCGGACTGGCTAATAAATTTCCCCCCAACGGGTCAGTGATTCTTCACCTTTAAATTTTAATTATATTTTTATATCTAAGTATTTTAATTATAATTTTTTTCTTCTATCTTTTATTGCTATATTTTTTCATCTACACTTCTGTTTTGATATGTTTAAGAACGTATCTGACTACTCTCTGCTGTAAATCGGGGCACAGCTGGCCGTTTGGCAAATAAAGTTCCCCCACCGTGTCGGATTCGTTATTAGATATTTTTGTCATTTTTATAGGTTTTTTTTATTTCTTTAGCTAAGTTTCACTAAGCCAAGTTTCACTATGATAGACCGATTTAACAAGCAGTTATAGCCATAAATATATTTGCTGCTGCAGCGCTGCCCGCAGCTGTTGTTGTAGTAGCAGCAACAGCTGCTTTGGTTGACTGCAAACAGACACACTCAGGCACGAATACACGTGCATAGACATTCATACACTCACATAGACGCAATTGCTATGTAATTGTGATTTTTTACTTGTTATACTTGTAGTCTGCACCCAAAGGGTAAAAGGCTATACTAGTTTTGTGCAAATGTATGTAACAGGCAGAAGGAGGCGGGGCAGACTCCACAAAGTATCTATATTCTTGATCAGGACGACAAGGCGAGACGATCTATCCACGTCCGTCTGTCCGTCCGTCTGTATGAACGCAAGGATCTCAGGAAGTACAAGAGCAAGAATAACCAAACTCGGTATCCAGATTCTCCTAAGACCGAGAAAGTACGAGTTTGAGTTTTTTTTAGATGCACCCCCCCGCTCCCCCGCAATTCGTGTTTTTTCTTATAACTTCCGTAATTCTCGAAATTTTGAAATCAATTTTGGTAGGTACATCCAGTTAGTACTAATGTGTCCGTGTGATAGGTCAATTCTGAAGAAAGTTATAGCCATAAGTAAAATCGCTACTCATGCGCTGCCTGCAGCTCTGTCGGCAGCGCTGCCCGCAGCTGTTGTTGTTGTTGCTGCTTTGGTTCAACTTTGTGCTGCATACATACGCGCATATAAACACGCATAGGTACGTGATGTAAATGTATGCTGTTAAAACTGAACATAAACATGTATTCTAATTTAATTAAATTAATTAATTAGTTCGTTCATTTCTTTTAATAATTTAATTTAAAAAAATGTAACAGGCAGAAGGAGGCGTGGCAGACCCCACAAAGTATATATATTCTTGATCAGCATGACGAGGCGAGTCGATCTAGCCCTGTCTGTCTGTCCGTCCGTATGAACACCTGGATCTCAGATACTATAAGAGATAGAGACACCAAATTTTGCACTGTAACGACGCACAGCTGCCAGCTACGCAACGCGTTGTCACGTTGCCGATGAGTAGTTTTAAGTAGGTGTGAGTAGTTGTAAGTTAAAGAGAGTTTTTGGAGTTAGTTCTATTGGAGAGGGAAACGAACGTGCATTGAAGCGCACCCTCCTATTTGAGATTTAAGAAATAAAAGGAAAATCATCATATTTGAGTGGTAACTGCGGCTCGCTTTATTTCTGGGGGACCAAACCAAGAATTTTGCAGCGACTCTGGCCGACGAGTATACCCAGGCCAGAGCAACGTTACAAGTGGCGCCCGAGCAGGGACCCCAAAATAAAGTGAGGTTAAACACGACCGCGACCACGCGGCGAGTTGGAAAACGTAAGGCGAGAATTGTCGACTCGTGATGGTGCGAACGAGCTGGGTGCGGGCGTTGAGGAAGGAGGAGCTGATCGAGCTGCTGCAGGAGTTTGGGATCCACGACGCGGGCACCGTGGAAACGCTGAGAACACGCTTCGCCACGTTTGTGAAAGCGGCGGGGCCGGAACACCAGTCACGCCTAGAACTGCTAGCGGCCCGCTATGAGAGCCTACAGTCACGTCCGGTGAGTCCTGTACCGTCGAAGGCACAACTGGAGGTCTCCAAGCGAGAGGAAGGTTCGCCCGGCATGCACCTGCCGCCTACGGAAGCTGCGGCATCGCCAAGAACACCGACCGAGCATCCCAAGACACCATCAACGGGGCCATTACAACAGCACCAGCTGGGGCTGCACCAGTGACCGTGACAGCCACCACCACCTATACGACAGAAGCGCCAGCGGCGCCATGCGTGACCACGAACCAGATCGTGGCCACGACGGTGGTAACGGCTGGTTCGGCCCACTCGACAATGTCACGAGCGGAGCGGAGAGCCCTGAGCACGGAGGTGGCACAGTGGGGAGTGCATTTCGACGGCAGCGGGGACCCACGAGCATTCTTGCGCTGGCTAGAAGAAAAAGCGGAAGTGAGTGGGGAGCCGGTAGATAATTTGGTGCCGATGTTACCAAACATTCTGGAGGGCGCGGCACTGGCGTGGGACCGCACAAGGCGAAACCCGACCCAGTCGTCGGCAGAGTTCCGCGCGGAACTGCTAGAAGCGTACCCGGCCGCTCCTCACATTGAGCGGTGGCGACAGAATGCGCAACGACGCTTTCAGGGCGAGTCGGAGTCCACTGCGACCTACGTCCAAGCGATGCTGGAATTGATGCTCGATGCAGACATGCCCGGAGAGGAGCAGCTGAGGCTCATCTACCGCAACAGCCGACCAGCGATCAACATCAGGATACGGCATCAGGATGTCCATACTGTGGCACAATTCAAACGGCAAGCAGCAGAGCTGGAGGAGTTGGGCCTGGTTCCGGCCTGTACCATTGGGGCAGGGCCATCCCAGCCAGCGTTCATGGGCCCACGGGGGTTTCCGATCCGACGTCCGGAGCCAACGGATACGCAGCCCATGGCTGGTGGTGAGTTAAACAGGCGAGACTTTGTCCCTTTACAGACTGCACCCGCGCGAACAACAGCAACCGGGCCCGAGATGCAGAGCTCGTCGGCACACCAGGGGCGGTCTTGCAAACGCTGTGGTATGGCGGGACACGACAACGAATGCTGCCCAAACCAACAACAACTATACTGCTGGGATTGCGGTAGGCTGGGCATACGAGCGAACGAGTGCTGTCGCCGCAGAGCGGGAAACGCTAGGGGGGGGCTCGCCACATACAGCCAATAGGCGAGCCTACGCAGGAAAACTAGTGGCAGAACGCTCGCGAGTGATGGTGTTGAGGGTGGATTGCGGTGGTCTTGCCCTCGACGCGGTGGTGGATACGGGAGCCACTCGCAGCTTCGTGAGCCCGGCGCTGGCACGACGCTTGAGAAAGCCAGGTGGGGAGAATGTACGGAGTGTAGAGGTGTCGATGTCGATGGCCAACTGCTCGCGACAAACTGTTGGCGAGGAGACGATGACGGCGATAACAGTGGACGACAAATGCATCTCGATACCACTGTTGACACTGCCGGGCTGCGAGGACGAGCTCTCACTAGGGCTGGATTTCATCAGCAAGGCCTATGGTACGCTCACCGCCGGCAGCCACAAGCTGGAGATGCGAGATGTGCGTGAGCGACGACGGCGGAGAAGGCGTCAGGCGCGCCGCAGAGTACGATGTGCGGCATTGGTGACCACAGAGCCAATTGCTCCATCGGCGGCTACGCTGACAGATGAACAGGCTGCTCAGGCTTCCACGTTCCTTCAGGAGGCATTACCACGCTTTGAGAATATTGTGGGCGTATCGTCGGTGGCGACACACACGATCCGCGTGAAAGACGACAGGCCCATTAAACAGCGCTACTATCCGAGGAATCCGGCGATGCAAGTGGTGATTGACAACGAGGTTGACGAGTTGCTGGCGAAGGGCTGCATTGAGCGGTCCGATAGCGCGTACAGCGCGCCCATAGTCCTGGTACGCAAGAAGAATGGGGCGTGGCGAATGTGCATCGACTACCGCCAGCTGAACGAGCGCTCGGAGCCAGACGCATACCCCATTCCGAGGATCCAACATATTCTCGAACAGTTACGACAGGCAAAGTACATCAGCAGCATCGACTTGCGAAACGGTTATTGGCAGATCCCCATGGAGCCCGACAGCCGTAAATACACCGCCTTCACAGTGCCCGGACGGGGCCTTTTCCAATGGCGAGTGATGCCATTTGGCCTGCACTCCGCCCCAGCCACCTTCCAGCGGGCGCTAGATAGCGTCATCGGCCCGGATATGGCTCCACACGCGTTTGCCTATCAGGACGACATAGTTGTGGTTGGGAAGACATTCGAAGAACACCTATGTAACCTGAGGGAGGTGTTTCGAAGACTGAGAGCGGCAAACCTACGGGTAAATCAAGATAAGTGTGAGTTTTTTCGCAGGTCCATACGCTACCTGGGGCACCTGGTGACAGAAGACGGGATACAGACGGATCCAGAAAAGGTGGCAGCCATACGTGAACTGAAGCCCCCGGCCAACCTAAAACAGCTGCGGCAGTACATCGGGATGGCCTCGTGGTACCGCCGCTTTGTACCCAATTTCGCCACAACGGTAGGCCCACTCACCGAGCTGTTAAAGAAAGGCCACAAGTGGAGTTGGGGAACACCGCAGCAGGAGGCATTTGATTGTATCCAAAGACAGCTCATGGAAGCGCCGGTGTTAGCGTGCCCCGATTTCACACAACGCTTCTGCCTACAGACTGACGCCAGCGAGTATGGGCTGGGCGCGGTTTTGACACAGAACGTAGATGGCCAGGAGCACGTGATTTCCTACGCCAGTAGGAAACTTCAGAAAGCAGAGGTCAACTACAGCGCCACGGAGAAGGAGTGCCTGGCCATTGTTTGGGGAATCCGAAAGCTGCGACACTATCTGGAGGGCTATCACTTTACCGTCGTGACCGACCACTTGGCGTTGCGATGGCTTAACTCAATCGAGAGTCCCACTGGTCGCATTGCACGCTGGGCCTTGGAGCTGCAACAGTATGCATTCGATGTCCAGTACCGAAAAGGAGCCTTGAACGTGGTGGCCGACGCGCTGTCACGGCAGCCGCGCGAGGTGGCCGGCCGCGCACACGGGCCGGAGCCAGAGGCAGCGTCAACTTGTAAATGGCTACAGCGGCTGACGGCAGCGGTGTTGGAGAGCCCCGGCAAATACCCAGATTACGCCATACAGAACGACAGGCTGTACCGCCGCATCGCCAACGTGCTGGGAGAAGATGAGGTGCCTTTACGACAGGAGGTGTTGAGAGAATGCCACAATGACGCAACGGCGGGCCATATGGGAGTACGCCGAACATGTGCGCGCGTCGCAGACCAATACCACTGGCCTGGTCTGTATCGCGACGTCGCGAAGTATGTGCACCAGTGCCTGTTGTGCCAACGCTATAAAGCCCAGCAACAGCTGACAGCAGGCAAGATGCATTTCAAACCAGCGGAGACAGCGTGGGACGTCGTATGCGCCGATTTCGTAGGGCCGCTGCCGCGGTCCAAACGGGGCAACGCGTATCTACTGGTCCTGGTGGATAAGTTCAGCAAGTGGGCAGAACTGGTCCCCATCCGCAAGGCAACAGCGACGGCAATGAAGCTGGCCCTACGAGAACGGATCCTGGCACGGTTTGGGACGCCGCGAAAACTCATCACAGACAATGGAGCCCAGTTTACAAGTCGCGCGCTGAAACAGTTCCTCGCTGATGCAGGCATATAGCAACAACTGACGGCACCATATACACCTCAGGAGAATCCCGCGGAGCGGACCAATAGAACGGTCAAAACATTGATTGCTCAGCTGGCGGACGGGCAGGACAACACGTGGGACGAACAACTGCCGGAAGCACAATTGGCTATTAATACAGCACTTTCAGACGCAACGGGCTACTCACCGGCTTTCATCTTATTTGGGAGAGAACCAAGGCACCCACGCACACTGTACGGCAGCGATCCAGACGCCCCTGAGGCAGTACCAGGTAGCCCACAAACACACGCGACACTGGTACAGTTCATTGCTCGAATAGCGAAAAGAAACCAAGTGGTGGCCAGTGAGGATCAGGCGCGTCAGTATAATCTGCGGAGGCGCGAGTGGCGACCCCAACTAGGCGACGAGGTTCTTGTGCGACAGCATCACCTATCCAACGCCGCAGAGCAGTTTGCGGCCAAACTGGCGCTTCGCTTCGATGGGCCATTCACAGTGCGTGCATTTATATCCCCAGTCATAGTACTGGTCGTAAGACCAGTAGCGGGCGGCAGAGGTAGAACAGCATATGTGCGAGATCTGAAGGCGCTGAATGCAGACGTCAGCGTCGCCGACGAGTGCAGCGACTTTTAAATATGCGCTAGCTGATTTAATAACTATTTATTTAATAATACGTATACAGTGTTGGTGTTGTAATAGAAGTATGTAACAATGCGTGTGTGTGTGCGTATTGTACTGTTGGTGCAGCGATCGCTGTGTAGTGCGATGTGAATGCGCTGACCGATGCGAACTGACTGACTAACAGGGCGTGGGAGACCAAACAGTGTTGCCCTCCGATTGACATACATAACACCCCTTAACACCCAGATGCGTCGTAGTACTGCGGGGGTTGTCTGTTGCGTCGGGACCGGCGCGGCGTAGGTGGCAATGCCGGTGAATCCGCTGGGTTTGATTCATCCTCTGGGGTTTGTTGGCTGGCGTGTCCAGTGCCACTGAGCTGATGTCTCAGGGAACTCGATGAAACATCTTCTTCACGATCATTGATTGAGATTTCATCATCTCCAGAATTATGAACTGATCCTAATAGCTCTCGGCTGCGTATCTGGTCTTGATGTCGGCGAACAACTCGTGCATCATTTAGGCGAACGTTATATGAAATGGGCCCAGTTTGTTCGGTAACCATTCCTGTAATCCACTTGGGCCCAGAAGAGTAGTTTCTGGCCCAGACTGGGCTGCCTGTAACAAAATGCTTAGTATTGTTGAGGCCACAAGTCTTACCGTAAGCTATTTCTTGTGGTTGTATTTTATCGAAGTATGTCTTGATTTGTCGATTAAACAGTAATTCCGCTGGAGAACGATTCGTTGTTGAATGTGGGGTAGTATGCTGGTTAAACAAATATTGAGCCAACGCAAGGTCAATGTTCATGTTACGGTCGCATTTCTTGAGGTAGTTCTTCGTACTCTGCACCATGCGCTCAGCTTGACCGTTTGTCGCAGGATGAAATGGTGCTGATCTAATGTGTCGGATTAAGTTATTATCCATGAAAAACTTAAATTCTTCGGAAGTGAATGCCGTGCCATTGTCCGAAACTATTTCGTCTGGAACTCCGTGAGTTGCGAAGAGTTGGCGAAGGAACTTAATTGCAGCAGCAGTAGATGTAGACTTAACCACAGTAACCTCAAGCCACTTAGTGTATGAATCGACCACCAAGAAAAAGGTGTTGCCTCGGAATGGCCCAGCGAAGTCGATGTGGAGGCGGGACCATGGACGCTTGGCAGATTCCCAGTGATGCGTAGTTGTTTTTGTTGGCTCGTTCTTGTGTTGCTGGCACGGTATGCAGCGTTTAACCAACAACTCGATTTCGGCATCGATGTTAGGCCACCACACGTAGCTACGTGCTAAGGCCTTCATTTTAACAATCCCTGGATGAGGGGCATGCAAGGCGTTTAAGATGGCTTCCCTACACGACGACGGTACTACCACACGGTTTCCCCAGACCAGGACTCCTCTATTCGCTGTAAGCTCGTTTTGGCGACTGCTAAATGGGTACAATTTGTCGGAGCTCGGAAATTTGGTATTCGGCCATCCCCTTAACACCCAGTTGAGAACTTTTGAGAGTTGCGGGTCTTTAGCAGTTTGTTCTGCAAGTGTATGAGCGCTAACGATAGGTGTGGTAGTCCACTCAATCATCATAATTTCTTCAGTACTCTCAGGCTCGTGTCGACAAGGCATTGGACAGCGGCTTAGAAAATCTGCGTTGCTAATTCTGGTTCCAGGGCGATGAATAAAGGTAAAATCATAGGCGTGCAAGAAAATTGCTCGGCGTAGCATCTGATTCGAAATTACGTTTGGAACTGATTTTGCAGTTGTGAAAATCCCTAGTAGCGGACGGTGATCCGTAATTAATATAAATGAACGGCCGTAGACGTAGTTGTGAAATTTTTTGACTCCAGCGACAAGTGCGACCGCTTCTTTATCAATTTGTGCATAATTTCTTTCCGCCTTAGAGAGTGTTCTTGAATAAAATGCAATCGGTTTCTCTGCTCCGTCTGGCAAGCGGTGACTTAGAACAGCTCCGATTCCATAGGGCGATGCATCACATGTCAATAATAGTGGCAGGGTGCCATCATAGTGTATTAGCACATCTTCAGACGTTACCAACTGTTTGAGTGTAGTAAAAGCGTCTTCGTGTAGGCGTTTCCATTGCCATGGCGATGACTTATCCAGCAAACGATGCAACGGCTCTGCGATGGTAGCCTTATGCGGCAAAAATGCGTGGTAAAAGTTAAGAAGACCTAAGAAAGCCTGTAACTGTTTTTTATCCTTTGGTGCGGGAGCGTTGTGGATTGCCTTTACTTTCTCAGCTGATGGTCTTATACCGAAAGCGTCGATTTTAAATCCCAAAAACTCGACTGAAGGTACTCCAAATTGGCATTTGTCCTTACGAAGGCGTAGGCCTGCTCTGTCGAAACGTGCTAAGACTTCCTGCAGTCTTTCCGCTAATTGTTCTTCCGATTTACCCATGACGACAATGTCATCGAAATAAGGCAATACTCCAGGAATATTTTGTAGAATGTTTTCTATGCAGCTTTGAAAGATTCCCGGTGCTGATGATATGCCGAATTGTAGTCTCGTTACTTTGAATGCACCCTTGTGCGTAGATATGGTTTGCAGCAGAGCCGACTGGTCATCGACGGCTAATTGTTGATATGCCTGCGCCAGATCAATTTTGGCAAACATTGAACCACCTTCGATCGACGCCAACAGCGTGTTAATTGCAGGAATTTGGTGGCAATGGGGCTTTATGGCTCTATTAAGCGTGGATTTGTAGTCGCCGCAAATGCGAATAGACCCATCCTTCTTTATGACGGGTACCGTGGGTGTAGCCCATTCCGAATATTCCACAGGCACCAGGATTCCTTGGGAGCAAAGGCGATCAAGTTCTTCTTCGTACAAACTCTTGATTGCAAATGGAATGCGTCGTGGTGGCAGTCGTAGTGGCGTTACGCTAGCATCAACTTGTAAGGTGACGGCGGTCCGGTGTAACAACCAAGGTCAGATGAAAATAGATGCTCGAATTTGCGCAATATTGATTGGATGCTGACTCCACTACCGATAGTATGAATTCCTTCGATTCGGATGCCTAGTGGCTCGAACCAATTGCATCCCAGTAGGTTTGAGCCGCCACCCGATACAACAATTAGTGGCAAATTATCTATTTTTCTGCAGTCGTAATGGATCGACGTGTCAACGACCCCTTTTACCGGTATCGAGTTGCGCTGGTAGTCGCTGAGATCCACATCACATTTGACGAGGTTGGGGCAACCTCTAGGCCAGATGTACCTGTATGTAGCTTCTTTAATGATTGTCACTGGTGATCCTGAATCCACCTCAAATAGACAAGTTCGACCATTAATGACGACAGATGCAGATTTCTTTTGGCTGATTAACGGACGTATTTGGTGAACGCCAGACCTTTGGCTTTTTGCTTGGCGTGATGTCCGTGCGCGTGTTGACTGGTCGCTTGGAGTTGGGGATACTGTTCCCGATGACTTCGACGAAGTCCTGCGTGTGCTTCTGCAGACACGTCGTATGTGGCCCGTTCGACCGCAAGAATGGCAGACAGTGTCGCGATGGGGACACTGTTTCCGGAAATGTCGACCGCCGCACCCAAGGCAAGGCTGGCGGGCCCCTGAGGTACCTTGACGAGCTTTGGGTCGACCAGTTTGAATACCATGGACATCGTTACATGGTAGGTCGTCGCGGCTGGAATCGCCCTGATTCTTCATGGCCATAGCGCTAATTGCTGCAGCCTCGCTGGTTACCGCACGCTCCATCACACGTTGCAACGTGAGGTCGGTCTCCGCCAGCAGGCTTTTTTGAAGATTGTCGTCCTTCATTCCGCAAACAAAACGGTCCCGCAGCATGCGGTCTAAAGCAGCTCCAAAATTGCAGTCTACTGCAAGCGTTCGCAACGCTGCCATGTACTTGCCAACAGACTCGTCCAGTTGTTGGTCGCGTTTATGGAAATGGAAAAACGCAGCGATTTCCGATTTGCGGGGAGATAAATGATCTGTCAGTACTTTGTAAATTTCCACTAGCGTTAAGGTACTGACCTGTTTGGGGGCTGCCAATGACGTCAGGAGTTCGTACAACGGTGCGCCCGCTAAGGTAAGGAACGCCGCCTTTTTGCGCGTCTCCTCCGTGACATCATTGGCCAGCAGGTATAACTCGAAACGTTGCATATATGTGGCCCACTTGTCGGGTTGACTCAGATCAAATGGCTCCAGATTTCCTACAGCTGACATTGTAGTGCGTTTCGCATTCCTCTCTTCTGAATTGGAAGTAGCAGTTTCCACCTTTTTAATTACCGCAGAAACACCAGCGACACGTGGATGTGTGGCTGCTCTCAGTTCGTCTTCTTCGTTTTTTATTTCAGTGTCGGCGCTTGTGTCTGAAGCTTGGGCGACATAACCTTTGTTTTCCATGTGCTCACAGTCGTAGTGAGAGAAAACAACAATTGATATATCAACGAATAACGGAACGTGTAGATGCGTTGTTGTTGCTAACTCCTACCGCATACACACGCTGTTTGCAATTTCCTTTTGTGCTGCCGTAACGGAATCTAGCAGCGGCGTTTGCGACAGCAGAAATGTATGTATACGCAATTCAACTAGCACACTTTAATAATTAAATTTTTTGGGAGTATCCCATCCTCGTCGCCAGTTTTAAATATGCGCTAGCTGATTTAATAACTATTTATTTAATAATACGTATACAGTGTTGGTGTTGTAATAGAAGTATGTAACAATGCGTGTGTGTGTGCGTATTGTACTGTTGGTGCAGCGATCGCTGTGTAGTGCGATGTGAATGCGCTGACCGATGCGAACTGACTGACTAACAGGGCGTGGGAGACCAAACAGTGTTGCCCTCCGATTGACATACATAACAGACAGCGGCAGTTGCGCTGGTATGGGGACCATGCCACTGGCAATCTCTCAACAGCCAAAACAACAGCCACGACAACAGCCGCAACAGCGTAAGCGGCAGCGACACGATAGTAGCGGCCGCAGCAACGGCAGCGGTAGCGACGTCAACAGCAGCGGCACCAATGCAGCAGCGGCTGCGGCTACGTTGATGAAGGCAGTAGTGGCGACGCCGGCAGCCGCGGCAACAGGTGACGACAACAGCGGAGGCAGCGGAGGCCATGGCGGCGACGCCAACACAGCCAGGCCAGCGGGCAAGCGTCGGGGCAACCAAAGCCAACTAGCTAAAGAATAACGTCCACGTAATCCTGCAGACATAATCGAATTTTATTACGTTTCAGCCACATATAGCACAAATGATACCTCAACGGCACCGATGGGAGGTCCGGTGCACTGGTTGCAGTCGACGCAGTATAAGATGTACACCGTGCATGCCGCTGGCACATAATTAGCCGTTGCGTGCTACAGGTAGTCCATCAGCGGCAGGCCATGCAGGCTGGAAAGTATAGTCAGTACTTTTGCGAGATGCAGCTCGTTGCCCAGCAATCACCAACAGATTCCGCACCCCAGAATTTGAAATTCAAACACGTGGCGGAAATGGAAAGCGAAGACAAAGATGCGACAGAATGACAGTTCATTGCTCGAATAGCGAAAAGAAACCAAGTGGTGGCCAGTGAGGATCAGGCGCGTCAGTATAATCTGCGGAGGCGCGAGTGGCGACCCCAACTAGGCGACGAGGTTCTTGTGCGACAGCATCACCTATCCAACGCCGCAGAGCAGTTTGCGGCCAAACTGGCGCTTCGCTTCGATGGGCCATTCACAGTGCGTGCATTTATATCCCCAGTCATAGTACTGGTCGTAAGACCAGTAGCGGGCGGCAGAGGTAGAACAGCATATGTGCGAGATCTGAAGGCGCTGAATGCAGACGTCAGCGTCGCCGACGAGTGCAGCGACAGCGGCAGTTGCGCTGGTATGGGGACCATGCCACTGGCAATCTCTCAACAGCCAAAACAACAGCCACGACAACAGCCGCAACAGCGTAAGCGGCAGCGACACGATAGTAGCGGCCGCAGCAACGGCAGCGGTAGCGACGTCAACAGCAGCGGCACCAATGCAGCAGCGGCTGCGGCTACGTTGATGAAGGCAGTAGTGGCGACGCCGGCAGCCGCGGCAACAGGTGACGACAACAGCGGAGGCAGCGGAGGCCATGGCGGCGACGCCAACACAGCCAGGCCAGCGGGCAAGCGTCGGGGCAACCAAAGCCAACTAGCTAAAGAATAACGTCCACGTAATCCTGCAGACATAATCGAATTTTATTACGTTTCAGCCACATATAGCACAAATGATACCTCAACGGCACCGATGGGAGGCCCGGTGCACTGGTTGCAGTCGACGCAGTATAAGATGTACACCGTGCATGCCGCTGGCACATAATTAGCCGTTGCGTGCTACAGGTAGTCCATCAGCGGCAGGCCATGCAGGCTGGAAAGTATAGCCAGTACTTTTGCGAGATGCAGCTCGTTGCCCAGCAATCACCAACAGATTCCGCACCCCAGAATTTGAAATTCAAACACGTGGCGGAAATGGAGAGCGAAGACAAAGATGCGACAGAATGACAGAGCGAGCAGCTGACTGTGAAGTTACAGGTGGCGTCGACAGGTGGTCAAACGCGAGTATGGCGCGATGCTAACAAAATTTGAAAACAGCATCGATCGGGCCGTTCGACCCTTTGGGGAAAGGGGGAGGTGTAACGACGCACAGCTGCCAGCTACGCAACGCGTCGTCACGATGCCGATGAGTAGTTTTAAGTAGGTGTGAGTAGTTGTAAGTTAAAGAGAGTTTTTGGAGTTAGTTCTGTTGGAGAGGGAAACGAACGTGCATTGAAGCGCACCCTCCTATTTGAGATTTAAGAAATAAAAGGAAAATCATCATATTTGAGTGGTAACTGCGGCTCGCTTTATTCCTGGGGGCCAAACCAAGAATTTTTCAGCGACTCTGGCCGACGAGTATACCCGGGCCAGAGCAACGTTACAGCACAAAGATGCATTATGTGTATATTCTATACGAGTTTGTTTTATTTTTTGATTTTCCCCCCCACTTCCCCCCTATGGGGGTTTTCCCGATTTTCCATTCGTATAATCGCCTATTTCTCGGAGACTATAAGATCTAGGAACACCAAAAAAAAGTCCCAGATGTCTTATGTGAATACGCAGAAAATGTATATTTTGGAATTTCCCTCCCTCCCCCCTCTACCCCGCAAATCGTAACTCCCGTAATTCTTGGAATTTCGAACTAAAATTGTAAATACCCCCAGTTAGTTATTATGTGTACGTATGCCAAGTTTCACTATGATAGACCGATTTAACAAGAAGTTATAGCCATAAATATATTTGCTGCTGCAGCGCTGCTCAAGCGCTGCTCGCGGCTGTTGTTGATGTTGCTGTTTGGTTGACTGAGAAAATGCTTACACAGACACGAATAGATGCCCATAGGCATACACTCACACAGACGCAATTGCTATGTAAATGTGCAAATATAAACCCTTTACGTGAGTTCGAATACCAAGAGAGGCAAAATCGACCAAATTTTTTTTTTATTTTCTATAATTATTTTAAACATATGTACAGAATATTTCAAAGTCGGGACACCCGACTTTAGCTTTTTTACTTGTTTTTTTATAACTTCCGTAATTCTTGGAACACTGAAATCAGTTTTAGTAGTTACGTCCAGTTAGTGCTTATGTGTCCGTATGCCGAATTTCATCATGATAGGTCAATTCTGAAGAAAGTTATAGCTATAAATAAAATCGCTGCACATGCTCTGCCCGCATCTGTTGTTGTTGTTGCTGCTTTGGTTCAACTTTGTGCTGCATACATACACACATATAAATACAAATATACACGTGATGTAAATGTAAAACTGTACATAAACATGTCTTCTATGTATGTATTAAATAAATTTAAATAAATAATTAATTTAATAAATTAATTTAATTTTTTTAAATAATTTAATTTTTATACTCTGTACATGAAATGTACAGAAGTATATTAGGTTTGCGGGAGCTGAAGAATGTAACAGGCAGAAGGAGGCGTGGCAGACCCCACAAAGTATATATATTCTTGATCAGCATGACGAGACGAGTTGATCTAGCCCTGTCTGTCTGTCTGTCCGTCTGTCAGTCTGTCCGTCCGTATGAACACCTGGATCTCAGAGACTATAAGAGATAGAGACACCAAATTTTGCACTGTAACGACGCACAGCTGCCAGCTACGCAACGCGTTGTCACGATGCCGATGAGTAGTTTTAAGTAGGTGTGAGTAGTTGTAAGTTAAAGAGAGTTTTTGGAGTTAGTTCTATTGGAGAGGGAAACGAACGTGCATTGAAGCGCACCCTCCTATTTGAGATTTAAGAAATCAAAGGAAAATCATCATATTTGAGTGGTAACTGCGGCTCGACCCCAAAATAAAGTGAGGTTAAACACGACCGCGACCACGCGGCGAGTTGGAAAACGTAAGGCGAGAATTGTCGACTCGTGATGGTGCGAACGAGCTGGGTGCGGGCGTTGAGGAAGGAGGAGCTGATCGAGCTGCTGCAGGAGTTTGGGATCCACGACGCGGGCACCGTGGAAACGCTGAGAACACGCTTCGCCACGTTTGTGAAAGCGGCGGGGCCGGAACACCAGTCACGCCTAGAACTGCTAGCGGCCCGCTTTGAGAGCCTACAGTCACGTCCGGTGAGTCCTGTACCGCCGAAGGCACAACTGGAGGTCCCCCATGCACTTGCCGCCTACGGAAGCTGCGGCATCGCCAAGAACACCGACCGAGCATCCCAAGACACCATCAACGGGGCCATTAGCGGCAACAGCACCAGCTGGGGCTGCACCAGTGACCGTGACAGCCACCACCACCTATACGACAGAAGCGCCAGCGGCGCCATGCGTGACCACGAACCAGATCGTGGCCACGACGGTGGTAACGGCTGGTTCGGCCCACTCGACAATGTCACGAGCGGAGCGGAGAGCCCTGAGCACGGAGGTGGCACAGTGGGGAGTGCATTTCGACGGCAGCGGGGACCCACGAGCATTCTTGCGCTGGCTAGAAGAAAAAGCGGAAGTGAGTGGGGAGCCGGTAGATAATTTGGTGCCGATGTTACCAAACATTCTGGAGGGCGCGGCACTGGCGTGGGACCGCACAAGGCGAAACCCGACCCAGTCGTCGGCAGAGTTCCGCGCGGAACTGCTAGAAGCGTACCCGGCCGCTCCTCACATTGAGCGGTGGCGACAGAATGCGCAACGACGCTTTCAGGGCGAGTCGGAGTCCACTGCGACCTACGTCCAAGCGATGCTGGAATTGATGCTCGATGCAGACATGCCCGGAGAGGAGCAGCTGAGGCTCATCTACCGCAACAGCCGACCAGCGATCAACATCAGGATACGGCATCAGGATGTCCATACTGTGGCAGAATTCAAACGGCAAGCAGCAGAGCTGGAGGAGTTGGGCCTGGTTCCGGCCTGTACCATTGGGGCAGGGCCATCCCAGCCAGCGTTCATGGAGCCGGAGCCGGAGCCAACGGATACGCAGCCCATGGCTGGTGGTGAGTTAAACAGGCGAGACTTTGTCCCTTTACAGACTGCACCCGCGCGAACAACAGCAACCGGGCCCGAGATGCAGAGCTCGTCGGCACACCAGGGGCGGTCTTGCAAACGCTGTGGTATGGCGGGGCACGACAACGAATGCTGCCCAAACCAACAACAACTATACTGCTGGGATTGCGGTAGGCTGGGCATACGAGCGAACGAGTGCTGTCGCCGCAGAGCGGGAAACGCTAGGGGGGGCTCGCCACATACAGCCAATAGGCGAGCCTACGCAGGAAAACTAGTGGCAGAACGCTCGCGAGTGATGGTGTTGAGGGTGGATTGCGGTGGTCTTGCCCTCGACGCGGTGGTGGATACGGGAGCCACTCGCAGCTTTGTGAGCCCGGCGCTGGCACGACGCTTGAGAAAGCCAGGTGGGGAGAATGTACGGAGTGTAGAGGTGTCGATGTCGATGGCCAACGGCTCGCGACAAACTGTTTGCGAGGAGACGATGACGGCGATAACAGTGGACGACAAATGCATCTCGATACCACTGTTGACACTGCCGGGCTGCGAGGACGAGCTCTCACTAGGGCTGGATTTCATCAGCAAGGCCTATGGTACGCTCACCGCCGGCAGCCACAAGCTGGAGATGCGAGATGTGCGTGAGCGACGACGGCGGAGAAGGCGTCACGCGCGCCGCAGAGTACGATGTGCGGCATTGGTGACCACAGAGCCAATTGCTCCATCGGCGGCTACGCTGACAGATGAACAGGCTGCTCAGGCTGCCACGTTCCTTCAGGAGGAATTACCACGCTTTGAGAACATTGTGGGCGTATCGTCGGTGGCGACACACACGATCCGCGTGAAAGACGACAGGCCCATTAAACAGCGCTACTATCCGAGGAATCCGGCGATGCAAGCGGTGATTGACAACGAGGTTGACGAGTTGCTGGCGAAGGGCTGCATTGAGCGGTCCGATAGCGCGTACAGCGCGCCCATAGTCCTGGTACGCAAGAAGAATGGGGCGTGGCGAATGTGCATCGACTACCGCCAGCTGAACGAGCGCTCGGAGCCAGACGCATACCCCATTCCGAGGATCCAACATATTCTCGAACAGTTACGACAGGCAAAGTACATCAGCAGCATCGACTTGCGAAACGGTTATTGGCAGATCCCCATGGAGCCCGACAGCCGTAAATACACCGCCTTCACAGTGCCCGGACGGGGCCTTTTCCAATGGCGAGTGATGCCATTTGGCCTGCACTCCGCCCCAGCCACCTTCCAGCGGGCGCTAGATAGCGTCATCGGCCCGGATATGGCTCCACACGCGTTTGCCTATCAGGACGACATAGTTGTGGTTGGGAAGACATTCGAAGAACACCTATGTAACCTGAGGGAGGTGTTTCGAAGACTGAGAGCGGCAAACCTACGGGTAAATCAAGATAAGTGTGAGTTTTTTCGCAGGTCCATACGCTACCTGGGGCACCTGGTGACAGAAGACGGGATACAGACGGATCCAGAAAAGGTGGCAGCCATACGTGAACTGAAGCCCCCGGCCAACCTAAAACAGCTGCGGCAGTACATCGGGATGGCCTCGTGGTACCGCCGCTTTGTACCCAATTTCGCCACAACGGTAGGCCCACTCACCGAGCTGTTAAAGAAAGGCCACAAGTGGAGTTGGGGAACACCGCAGCAGGAGGCATTTGATTGTATCCAAAGACAGCTCATGGAAGCGCCGGTGTTAGCGTGCCCCGATTTCACACAACGCTTCTGCCTACAGACTGACGCCAGCGAGTATGGGCTGGGCGCGGTTTTGACACAGAACGTAGATGGCCAGGAGCACGTGATTTCCTACGCCAGTAGGAAACTTCAGAAAGCAGAGGTCAACTACAGTGCCACGGAGAAGGAGTGCCTGGCCATTGTTTGGGGAATCCGAAAGCTGCGACACTATCTGGAGGGCTATCACTTTACCGTCGTGACCGACCACTTGGCGTTGCGATGGCTTAACTCAATCGGGAGTCCCACTGGTCGCATTGCACGCTGGGCCTTGGAGCTGCAACAGTATGCATTCGATGTCCAGTACCGAAAAGGAGCCTTGAACGTGGTGGCCGACGCGCTGTCACGGCAGCCGCGCGAGGTGGCCGGCCGCGCACACGGGCCGGAGCCAGAGGCAGCGTCAACTTGTAAATGGCTACAGCGGCTGACGGCAGCGGTGTTGGAGAGCCCCGGCAAATACCCAGATTACGCCATACAGAACGACAGGCTGTACCGCCGCATCGCCAACGTGCTGGGAGAAGATGAGGTGTCACCATGGAGGCTATGCGTGGCCGCGCCTTTACGACAGGAGGTGTTGAGAGAATGCCACAATGACGCAACGGCGGGCCATATGGGAGTACGCCGAACATGTGCGCGCGTCGCAGACCAATACCACTGGCCTGGTCTGTATCGCGACGTCGCGAAGTATGTGCACCAGTGCCTGTTGTGCCAACGCTATAAAGCCCAGCAACAGCTGACAGCAGGCAAGATGCATTTCAAACCAGCGGAGGCAGCGTGGGACGTCGTATGCGCCGATTTCGTAGGGCCGCTGCCGCGGTCCAAACGGGGCAACGCGTATCTACTGGTCCTGGTGGATAAGTTCAGCAAGTGGGCAGAACTGGTCCCCATCCGCAAGGCAACAGCGACGGCAGTGAAGCTGGCCCTACGAGAACGGATCCTGGCACGGTTTGGGACGCCGCGAAAACTCATCACAGACAATGGAGCCCAGTTTACAAGTCGCGCGCTGAAACAGTTCCTCGCTGATGCAGGCATACAGCAACAACTGACGGCACCATATACACCTCAGGAGAATCCCGCGGAGCGGACCAATAGAACGGTCAAAACATTGATTGCTCAGCTGGCGGACGGGCAGCACAACACGTGGGACGAACAACTGCCGGAAGCACAATTGGCTATTAATACAGCACTTTCAGACGCAACGGGCTACTCACCGGCTTTCATCTTATTTGGGAGAGAACCAAGGCACCCACGCACACTGTACGGCAGCGATCCAGACGCCCCTGAGGCAGTACCAGGTAGCCCACAAACACACGCGACACTGGTACAGTTCATTGCTCGAATAGCGAAAAGAAACCAAGTGGTGGCCAGTGAGGATCAGGCGCGTCAGTATAATCTGCGGAGGCGCGAGTGGCGACCCCAACTAGGCGACGAGGTTCTTGTGCGACAGCATCACCTATCCAACGCCGCAGAGCAGTTTGCGGCCAAACTGGCGCTTCGCTTCGATGGGCCATTCACAGTGCGTGCATTTATATCCCCAGTCATAGTACTGGTCGTAAGACCAGTAGCGGGCGGCAGAGGTAGAACAGCATATGTGCGAGATCTGAAGGCGCTGAATGCAGACGTCAGCGTCGCCGACGAGTGCAGCGACAGCGGCAGTTGCGCTGGTATGGGGACCATGCCACTGGCAATCTCTCAACAGCCAAAACAACAGCCACGACAACAGCCGCAACAGCGTAAGCGGCAGCGACACGATAGTAGCGGCCGCAGCAACGGCAGCGGTAGCGACGTCAACAGCAGCGGCACCAATGCAGCAGCGGCTGCGGCTACGTTGATGAAGGCAGTAGTGGCGACGCCGGCAGCCGCGGCAACAGGTGACGACAACAGCGGAGGCAGCGGAGGCCATGGCGGCGACGCCAACACAGCCAGGCCAGCGGGCAAGCGTCGGGGCAACCAAAGCCAACTAGCTAAAGAATAACGTCCACGTAATCCTGCAGACATAATCGAATTTTATTACGTTTCAGCCACATATAGCACAAATGATACCTCAACGGCACCGATGGGAGGTCCGGTGCACTGGTTGCAGTCGACGCAGTATAAGATGTACACCGTGCATGCCGCTGGCACATAATTAGCCGTTGCGTGCTACAGGTAGTCCATCAGCGGCAGGCCATGCAGGCTGGAAAGTATAGTCAGTACTTTTGCGAGATGCAGCTCGTTGCCCAGCAATCACCAACAGATTCCGCACCCCAGAATTTGAAATTCAAACACGTGGCGGAAATGGAAAGCGAAGACAAAGATGCGACAGAATGACAGTTCATTGCTCGAATAGCGAAAAGAAACCAAGTGGTGGCCAGTGAGGATCAGGCGCGTCAGTATAATCTGCGGAGGCGCGAGTGGCGACCCCAACTAGGCGACGAGGTTCTTGTGCGACAGCATCACCTATCCAACGCCGCAGAGCAGTTTGCGGCCAAACTGGCGCTTCGCTTCGATGGGCCATTCACAGTGCGTGCATTTATATCCCCAGTCATAGTACTGGTCGTAAGACCAGTAGCGGGCGGCAGAGGTAGAACAGCATATGTGCGAGATCTGAAGGCGCTGAATGCAGACGTCAGCGTCGCCGACGAGTGCAGCGACAGCGGCAGTTGCGCTGGTATGGGGACCATGCCACTGGCAATCTCTCAACAGCCAAAACAACAGCCACGACAACAGCCGCAACAGCGTAAGCGGCAGCGACACGATAGTAGCGGCCGCAGCAACGGCAGCGGTAGCGACGTCAACAGCAGCGGCACCAATGCAGCAGCGGCTGCGGCTACGTTGATGAAGGCAGTAGTGGCGACGCCGGCAGCCGCGGCAACAGGTGACGACAACAGCGGAGGCAGCGGAGGCCATGGCGGCGACGCCAACACAGCCAGGCCAGCGGGCAAGCGTCGGGGCAACCAAAGCCAACTAGCTAAAGAATAACGTCCACGTAATCCTGCAGACATAATCGAATTTTATTACGTTTCAGCCACATATAGCACAAATGATACCTCAACGGCACCGATGGGAGGCCCGGTGCACTGGTTGCAGTCGACGCAGTATAAGATGTACACCGTGCATGCCGCTGGCACATAATTAGCCGTTGCGTGCTACAGGTAGTCCATCAGCGGCAGGCCATGCAGGCTGGAAAGTATAGTCAGTACTTTTGCGAGATGCAGCTCGTTGCCCAGCAATCACCAACAGATTCCGCACCCCAGAATTTGAAATTCAAACACGTGGCGGAAATGGAGAGCGAAGACAAAGATGCGACAGAATGACAGAGCGAGCAGCTGACTGTGAAGTTACAGGTGGCGTCGACAGGTGGTCAAACGCGAGGGGTGGCAGCGGTGCCACCCAGCTGCTACACATCTGCCTTTCGAGTATGGCGCGATGCTAACAAAATTTGAAAACAGCATCGATCGGGCCGTTCGACCCTTTGGGGAAAGGGGGAGGTGTAACGACGCACAGCTGCCAGCTACGCAACGCGTCGTCACGATGCCGATGAGTAGTTTTAAGTAGGTGTGAGTAGTTGTAAGTTAAAGAGAGTTTTTGGAGTTAGTTCTGTTGGAGAGGGAAACGAACGTGCATTGAAGCGCACCCTCCTATTTGAGATTTAAGAAATAAAAGGAAAATCATCATATTTGAGTGGTAACTGCGGCTCGCTTTATTTCTGGGGGACCAAACCAAGAATTTTTCAGCGACTCTGGCCGACGAGTATACCCGGGCCAGAGCAACGTTACAGCACAAAGATGCATTATGTGTATATTCTATACGAGTTTGTTTTATTTTTTGATTTTCCCCCCCCACTTCCCCCCTATGGGGGTTTTCCCGATTTTCCATTTGTATAATCGCCTATTTCTCGGAGACTATAAGATCTAGGAACACCAAATTTTAGTCCCAGATGTCTTATGTGAATACGCAGAAAATGTATATTTTGGAATACCCCTCCCTCCCCCCTCTACCATGCAAATGCGATTTTCTCTAACTCCCGTAATTCTTGGAATTTCGAACTAAAATTTTGGAAATACCCCCAGTTGGTTTTTATGTGTCCGTATGCTAAGTTTCACTATGATAGACCGATTTAACGAGAAGTTGTAGCCATAAATATATTTGCTGCTGCCCGCGGCTGTTGTTGATGTTGCTGTTTGGTTGACTGAGAAAATGCTTACACAGACACGAATAGATGCCCATAGGCATACACTCACACAGACGCAATTGCTATGTAAATGTGCAATTATAAACCCTTTACGTGAGTCCGAATACCGAGAGAGGTAAAATCGATCAAATTTTTTTTTTTTATTTTCTTAATTTTTTTTATTTTCTATAATTATTGTAAACATATGTATGTACAGAGTATTTCAAAGTCGGGACACCCGACGTTAGCTTTTTTACTTGTTTTTAATATTTTTTATGAAAAACACCGTAGCTTATCTGGATTTATCGTCATTTAATTTCAAAAAATATTGTGATCCACCAATTGACTTTAAGTTAAAAGGTCCACATACATCTGAGTGTATTATCTATATATATAAAACAATTTGTCCTGACTGACTGAATGATTGGTGATCAACGCACAGCCCAAACGGTAAAGGCTAGGAAGCTGAAATTTGGACTTAAGTATCCTTTCGAAGTCTAGGTCCCCACTAAGAAGGGATTTTGGAAAACTCGAGCTCCAAAGGGGGAAAACAGGCTCCAACGTTTGTATGAAAAATCTACAGTTTTCATCTGATTAACTTTAAACTTAGTTTGTATTTTCTTAGAACAATTCCAAGAAAAACTGAATACTTGGATTTTTGATATTTTTTTGGGGCCTAAAATATGGGAGTTTTCCTGCAAAAAAAATGTTGGGGCACAAATGCAAACCGCGTCAACAGCCCACAGCCCACACGGTAAAAGCTAGGATGCTGAAATTTGGGCTCAAGTGTCCTATCATGGTGTAGATGAGCACTAAGAAGGGATTTTGGAAAATTCGAGCTCCAAAGGGGGGAAAAGTAGCTCCAAAGTTTGTTTGAACAAGAAAGGAATGCTAAAGTCGAGCAGGCTCAACTCTCCCTGTACCACCCCACAAAAAATAAATTAAATTAATTAAATCAATTAATTAATTTAATTAAATTAAATTAATTAACTAAATTAAGTTAATTAATTAACTAAATTAAATATTCCATGCATGCATACATACATTTACATCAGTTAATTAATTGAATTAATTTAGTTAATTAATTTAATTAAATTAATTAAATTAAATTAATTAAATTAAATTAATTAAATTAAATTAATTAAATTAAATTAATTAAATTAAATTAATTAACTAAATTAAATATTCCATGCATGCATACATACATTTACATTTCCATCAGAATCGTGCCTTATGCGTGTTTGTGTACTTGTACATATGTATGTATGTGTGCATTGGGCCTGGTTATATGGCTATAACTTTCTTTCCGATCATTATATCATAATAAAACTTGGTATACGGATATATAATCACTAACCTAATGTGACTACCAAATTTTAGTTCAAAAGTTCCAAGAATTACGGGAGTTATAGAAAATCGTTAATAGGGTGGCAGTGGGGGGATGGGGGGGGGGGGGGGTGGATCAGAAAAAATGAATGAACTCGTCCTTTCTCGGGTTTAGGAGAATCTGTATACCAAGTTTGGTTATTCTAGCTCTTATACTTTCGGAGATCCTTGCGTTCATACAGACAGACAGACAGACAGACGGACAGACAGACGGACATGGCTATATCGAATCGGCTTGTCATGCTGATCAAGAATATATATACTTTGTGGGGTCTACCAAGCCTCCTTCTGTGTGTTCCATGTGCACTCGCACAAAACTAATATACCCTTGTATCCTTCGGGTACAGGGTATAAAAATCCGCATTTTTCAACCGATAGACTTAAAACTTAGTTTCTAAAATCAAAGAATACAAACAAAACTGCATACTCGGATTTTCGAAATTTGTGTTGGAGCTTGAATTATTGGGGTTTTAATATTTATTCACTATTTCAAATGAAAAGTTTTTGTTATAAATTTAGTCCGATCGATTTAAAATTTGGGTAATGTAATCTACGTAACTAAATCTACAACTTTGCATTCAAAGATTTTCAAAATATGCATTTTACAAAAGCAGGCAGAACAAACAATACAAAATATCAAACAGTTGGGGACAGCTAAGTATACATACACACACACATGCAAACAGCTGTTCGTGTAGTTGCGTGCAAACGATTGAAATAGCCAAAGCAACATGTGAGACACTAATGTGTGAATGTCCATACATATGTGCACATCTATGTATGTACATATGTATCTACATGTGTATGTTTGTACATTCGTCTTGCACTGACAGAGCAAGAAATGTTAATTAATTGAAAATTATATAATATAACATTTTTAAAAGTAATTTTGTCTTTGTTTAGTGCATTTGGCATTAGGGTTTTCATTAATAACTTTATGCAGCAACAACAAATATCAAATAGTTGGGGACATCACATACACACACTCACACACACAACAAGCAACAGTTCGTGTCTATGTGTGCGGTTCTCTAAGTACGGTTGAAAAAGTAAAGAGAAACATACATATGTATGTATGTATGCCTGTGTATGAATATAGTATGTATGTACATTCGTATTAATGTATACATTGGGCAATCGAACACAGTTGTTTGATTGTAAAAAAAATAATGCTCTTCTTCTTTCGTTTTGACCATTTAATGTTAATTGCAAAGGCAAAACGCCAAAAGTTTACAGTTACCGTCGCTAGGCAACGACTGCGTAAGCGATAGTAAAGCAGAAACCGAATATCGGAGCTACGCATATTCTGCTTCGCATTGCGGGCAGATGTATGTATGTATGTATATGATTTGTTCTTATTGATCTCTATAAATAATTCAATTTTATTATTTAAATATTCGCCTTATTGCATTCAAACTTCGATATTTTGATGGTATCGGTGCCAGTGGTTTTTGATCGTGGCTCATCGCTGCACGGCATTGACACGAATGCCGTGTTTCATATTCCGAGTTGGTGCGTGGCCGTATTGACTCAATATGACACGAAAAGACTCAAATGTGAATTTAAATTTGGACTCAAGTATCCTTTCATAGTATCCATCATAGTGTAGGAGCACACTAAGAAAGGCTTTTGGAAAATTCTAGCTCCAAAGGGGGGAAAACGAGCTTTAAAAAATAAATAGTTTGGCAAGAACAAAAATGTAACGGACTATTGAATAATTTTTTGTCAAGAACAGAAAATGTTCATTTAAATACCTTAAATGCCTTCCTACTGGTAACCTTTAAGAAAACATATGGGTAGGTTATGCACACACAAAATAAATACAATTGGAAACATTATAAGTATTGAGCCGGGTTAAGACGGGCAATACCTGCTAGTCTCTAATAAATTGTTAGCGCGATATTTTGAGTCTTCGAATGGCTGAGAACAAATTTTACTTTTCATTGGGGGCCTCGGTGGCGTAGTGAATAGCGCATGCGAACATTAAACAAGAGGTCGTGGGTTCGAGCCCCACTCATGGCGAGAGCATGACCCAAAAAATCTCATTTATCCACCAAAAGAACACATCCATCCCGCTATTTGGACGACACAATAGTATAACCCCCCCCCCCCAAGAAATATTTTTTCAGTGGCGAAAGGTGCTGAAAATGGACTACAAATAATTTTTTATAATAAATGTGCGATTTTAAAATCAATTGGTGAAAACTTTGTTTTTTGGTGGCAAACAAACAAAATGGTTTATATTTGTTCATAAATATCTACAATTCGGTGAATTTAGCAGCTAATAAAATCGTGGTGAAATGGCATAATCGATTCGGACATATTAATACACAAAGCTTATTTACTTGTGCCAAATGAAAAGGTGTATGGAATGGAAAAGCTACAAGCAAAAGAAAACATTAAGTGTGTATCATGTTTTTTGTTTTTTTATAATTCCTTTTTACTCAACTCGGGAGCTTAGGGCTTCTACAAGCGCTTTTCCATCGAACTCTATTTCTGGCCGTCTGTCTAGCTGTGTCCCATGTGATGTTGTTATGGGATTAATTCCTAAAGGGTGGTCCGTCGCCAGGTCCATTTCTCCTTCAAATTGTACTAGCCTGGATGGTTCCTTTAGAGTTCTCACGTTCCATTGTCCGGTCCTTGTCCGTTTTTGCCTATGGTCGTCATCAAAGTGAAGCCGTTTGGATTTTATTTCTCTTGTATCAGTTTCGGTAATCAGTGAATTGTCAATCGAACTGGTGATTGGCCAGATGCGACTTATCCCAGTGGGGGGCCCTGTTGCCACCGGGGAGATGCGTCTTGGGGGGGGGGGGGAGGGGTTACTGTTGGTGCTGTCCAGATAGCGTGGATGGATGTGTTTGGTGGTTATTAAAATGACCACGACGTTGAGGCATGTATTTCGGGGAGTTTGTCGAGAAAGTTAGTTCGGGGGTCATGCTCTCGCTATGAGTGGGGCTTGAACCCACGACCTCTTCTTTGGTGTGCGCTATCCACTACGCCACCGAGGCCCCCCAGTCGCTTATTGACAGACTTGAAAATCAGGCCGCAACCAACAGCTACTACTTTGCAGGGCATTGGACACAGTAATCTACCAGCATCAAACCAAGTAAGTCTATAGGTGTCATCGGTAAACAATAAGCATAACATGCAAGTAAAAGCTCTGGTTCTGAACACAATTGTGCCCGACCAACCGTCGACGACGAACACCAGAGATGAAGTACAAATTCCGATGGGAATAGAGTTAGCTGATCCTGAGTTCTACCGGTCCACCGAAATTGGTTGATTGGAACCGTATATTACCACAGCCTCATCAGCTACCATTGCAATTGGCCAACCCATCTTACAAAGTACTGCACTCGGATGGATTGTGTCGGGACCAGTAAATGTTCGGGAAACATCCAAAACAGTATGCGTTGGGGCCGTTACAAAGGTTCAATCAGGCCAGGCTGTCACAGTAGCAGAACATTCAGGGCAGTACTACAGGAAACCTAAACGGACATCTACACCGACCATCCCTAAACGAATCTATGAGCCATGCATCCTAAATAACGTGGATCGCTCTACCAGGAGCCGACGACCGATCATCAGAACCGATCATCAGAAATCGACCAATAATAAACTGACGAAAGACGACAACATGAGAGTAAAACCGGCAATACCAACAAGTTTATCATTGGCGTTTTTATTACTATCCGCAGCCAAGCCCCCCTGTTTGGAACACTGGACTCAAGAAATACCCATATCAAAGAGGGTCAAAATCACACAAAAGAAACGCTCCGCACGCAAGTTACGCTACAAGCTACAGCGCAATCCATAGTTTGCAAAGAAATACAACTGAATACAATGCAAGGATAGATGCCATTCGGATGCCATCTCAATCAAATCGATCTCAATCAATCAATGGCAGAGCTGACAACGAATCGTTGAACTGGCACCACACAAACATAAAGACTATTTATATCACACCCATTGACTCAACGTGCTCACTAAGGAGTACCCATTACTTCCTACCAGAGCACCCTACATTAACGTTACAAGTACTGGAAGCAGATTAGTGCGGTGTATCCATCGACAAGCAGAACCTGAAAGGCAACCAAGGTTTAGTAAGCAGTCACAACGGGTAACGCTAAGTACAGACCATGTTGCACGCAAGTTACGCTACAAGCTACAGCGCACTCCATAGTTTGCAAAGAAATACAACTGAATACAATGCAAGGATAGATGCCATTCGGATGCCATCTCAATCAAATCGATCTCAATCAATCAATGGCAGAGCTGACAACGAATCGTTGAACTGGCACCACACAAACATAAAGACTATTTATATCACACCCATTGACTCAACGTGCTCACTAAGGAGTACCCATTACTTCCTACCAGAGCACCCTACATTAACGTTACAAGTACTGGAAGCAGATTAGTGCGGTGTATCCATCGACAAGCAGAACCTGAAAGGCAACCAAGGTTTAGTAAGCAGTCACAACGGGTAACGCTAAGTACAGACCATGTTGATGCAGCAGGCACAACTCACCATTCTGGCAAATGCACTACTTGAAGACAAAAAGCCAGTTCCACTTCGCAGCAGTCATCGCCATCTACGTAAAGCCTATCTCAATAGGCATCATGTTGTGGCTCCGATGTCCGCCACGGACCAATACTGTAAGATGTGTATATATGTAAATAAGTACCTACCTAAGATATATATATGTAATTACTTACTTTAAGCTGTATATATATGTAACTACCGAATATTCAAACCCGAACATTAATATTTAAATCTAGTCATAAGATAACCTATATATATCATATATAGGCTGAGTTTAGCAGCGTTAGAAGCCAAACGTGCGATTAATAAAGTTATGTAAAAATTGTAAGCCAGTTGAAAGTGTAAAGAAAGTCCGTTAAAGAAACTATTTGAATAAAGTATACTGTGGATGAAATAAATTACCAGTGCTTAGTCTATTGTATTGGGACCCCCTGACACCCCCTTACAATACCAATACTACCTCCAAACTGGCATGCACGACATGACTGGCATACAGCACAGACCGAGAGCTGACAACCAAACCGCAGCAGCTACCGGATTAATATACGTAAGCAAAGATTCAACACAACGACACATACATACCATTCCACAACTTTAAACATTCATCATATGAAAGGTCATCAAGTTTACGTACTCAGAAGCAAACCACACAAATAAGTAGTAAAGGAGCAAGCTCCAAAGAATTCTCATCTGAAATAGTTTAATTCCACCAATGCACATAAACGATGACACGACACTCACACACGTAACATTGTAGGTCAGCAACGCACTTGACCATTAACATTAATGTCTAAATGGCACTACTGGTCGCCACAAATCGACACAGGCAACGGCTCTCGAAATAATTTACAATCGCCAACGCCACACAAGCTCTTTGCATTTGCGAAATTTGATCTTGACTTCGCCGCAACGGCCGGTCGTATTGACCAACTTTACTTCATTAAACGAAATATTCAAGGCAGTCTCACAGAATACAAATACTGACGTATATATTGGCACCATTGACACTGGCCAGCCAACATAAGCAATAATAATAAGCAAGAATAAGACACACATTATTCTGCTGCCTCAACATAAGACCAACAATCAGGTCATAGTTTATGAGCCGAATTGGGCTGACACCAGCATACTTAAGGTCATAATATATGCTTCGGCATCATTATTGTCAAACCGCCAACACATAGAAATAGTAAATGTAAATAGTCATAAGCTAGTTTTAAGCGTGGCTATATAAGCCATAATTTGTAAGAATAAAATCAGTATGCATATTATCAACGAACGGCCTCTTACTTTGGGTCAATGCGAGAACCGCTGATATTTATCACTCTGACTACCACGTTGAACTACATGCTCCCATGGATTGCCATCCGGTATCCTCGGTCCCTGCAAACGTCCTGCGTCGTTTCACTCAAGCGCAACCAGGACAAACGGTGCTACCAGCACCTACTGGACCACGACGGTCCACTGAAGTAGCAGGGCCACAAGTGCCTTTAATTAAACGGACCACGAGTGTCCACCGAAATATCAAACCGGACCACTGGGATCCCGCTATGATCAACAGTAGGACCACCTGCGTCCTTTAAATTAAATTCGTCAGGACCACAATCGTCCTAAACAAATACTTTTCATAAGCTTACTACACTGGACTTCGTAGCCCTTATTTGTAATGGCCAGCCCTACCAAATTGAAACATTCCGCTTTTTTTTCTGCATTTGTACCACTTTCAGTGCACCAAAGATCAAAGATATGCATGCGCAAGTATAAGAATCGCCTGCAAAAACAAAATCAAAATGCCCAAATAATAAAAAAATTAATATTGTGGTATGGCGAGTAAAACAAACGTTCTCCTTTGCACATTCGTTTAATACTGACTTTCTGAGAGATGAGGCTCTGTGGAGCTCATCTCGATATTATTTACATTTATCGATATATCTTACAAACTATATTGCAGGGGTACATTTATACCCCACAAAGTATATATATTCTTGATCAGCATGACGAGACGAGTCGATCTAGCCCTGTCTGTCTGTCTGTCCGTCCGTATGAACACCTGGATCTCAGAGACTATAAGAGATAGAGACACCAAATTTTGCACAATGATGCCTTATGTGTGTATTCTATACGAGTTTGTTTTATTTTTTTGATTTTCCCCTATGGGGGTTTTCCCGATTTTCCATTCGTATAATCGCCTATATCTCGGAGACTATAAGACCTAGGAACACCAAATTTTAGTCCCAGATGTCTTATGTGAATACGCAGAAAATGTATATTTTGGAATACCCCTCCCTCCCCCCTCTACTCCGCAAATCGTAACTCCCGTAATTCTTGGAATTACGAACTAAAATTTTGCAAATACCCCCAGTTGGTTATTATGTGTCCGTATGCCAAATTTCACTATGATAGACCGATTTAACTAGAAGTTATAGCCATAAATATATTTGCTGCTGCAGCGCTGCTCAAGCGCTGCCCGCGGCTGTTGTTGATGTTGCTGTTTAGTTGACTGCGAAAATGCTTACACAGACACGAATAGATGCGCATAGGCATACATACACTCACGCAGACGCAATTGCTATGTAAATGTGCAATTATAAACCCTTAACGTGAGTTCGAATACAGAGAGAGGTAAAATCGATCAAATTTTTATACTCTGTACATGAAATGTACAAGAGTATATTAGGTTTGCGGGAGCTGAAAAATGTAACAGGCAGAAGGAGGCGTGGCAGACCCCACAAAGTATATATATTCTTGATCAGCATGACGAGACGAGTCGATCTAGCCCTGTCTGTCTGTCTGTCCGTCTGTCCGTCCGTATGAACACCTAGATCTCAGAGACTATAAGAGATAGAGACACCAAATTTTGCACAAAGATGCGTTATGTGTGTATTCTATACGAGTTTGTTTTATTTTTTTGATTTTCCCCCCCACTTCCCCCCTATGGGGGTTTTCCCGATTTTCCATTCGTATAATCGCCTATATCTCGGAGACTATAAGACCTAGGAACACAAAATTTTAGTCCCAGATGCCTTATGTGAATACGCAGAAAATGTATATTTTGGAATTCCCCTCCCTCCCCCCTCTACCCCGCAAATCGTAACTCCCGTAATTCTTGGAATTTCGTACTAAAATTTTGGAAATACCCCCAGTTGGTTATTATGTGCCATGTCCGTATGCCAAATTTCATTATGATAGACCGATTTAACAAGAAGTTATAGCCATAAATATATTTGCTGATGCAGCGCTGCTGCAGCGCTGCTCAAGCGCTGCCCGCGGCTGTTGTTGATGTTGCTGTTTGGTTGACTGCGAAAATGCTTACACAGACACGAATAGATGCGCATAGGCATACATACACTCACACAGACGCAATTGCTATGTAAATGTGCAATTATACACGCTTTACGTGAGTTCGAATACCGAGAGAGGTAAAATCGATCAAATTTTTTTTTTTATTTTCTTAATTTTTTTATTTTCTATAATTATTGTAAACATATGTACAGAGTATTTCAAAGTCGGGACACCCGACTGTAGCTTTTTTACTTGTTTTTTTTATTTTCTTAATTTTTTATTTTCTATAATTATTGTAAACATATGTACAGAGTATTTCAAAGTCGGGACACCCGACTTTAGCTTTTTTACTTGTTTCTATATAATTTTTTGTAATATCATTATTTGTTTCACTTTTTTGTATATTTTTATCTGTAGTTTTTTATTTTCCACCTAAATCTATTGAACTTCTTCCTTGAAACCAATATTTCATATTTTGTGCTGCCCATACACCTTTGTACGGAATTTGTGTTTGTTGAAATCCCTCAACATCTTCTACTATATAGCGATCATTTTCATTGATCAATAATATATATACTTTGTGGAGTCTGCCGCGCCTCCTTCTATGTGTTCCATGTACACTCGCACAAAACTAATGTACCCTTTTACCCTTTGCGTACAGGGTATAAAAATAAACGACCTGCCTAGGAATTAGGGGAACAGACGGACTGACGGACGGACATGGCTATATCGACTTATCTTGTCATCCTGATCAATAATATATATACTTTGTGGGCTCTGCCACGCCTCCTTCTGCATGTTACATACATCTGCACAAAACTAGTATAGCCTGTTACCCTTTGGGTACAGGCTATAAATATTGTGGACGCCCTCCTCTGTGATTCTCATACTAAGTACCTAAACGATGGAAAATCGAAAAGTTAATAGTTAAATTTCTAAAAATGAAATTGAAATGTTGTGGGCACCCTCCTCTGCGATTCTCACACCAGGTACCTAAGCGCTGGCAAATCCAGAATTATATTGTGAAATTTTTGAAAAATTTAATAATTATATTGTGAAATTAAATAGAGGAAAATATGAAATTAAAGTATTGTAGGCGTCCTCTGCGGTTCTCATACCAAGTATTTAAGCGCTGGCAAATCCAGAATTAAATTGTGAAATTTATGAAAAATTTAATAATTATATTGTGAAATTAAATAGAGAAATTTCTGAAAAATGAAATTAAAATGTTGTGGGCGCCCTCCTCTGCGATTCTTATACCAAGTACATAAGCGCTGGCAAATCCAGGATTAAATTATGAAATTTGTGAAAAAGTAAATGAAAATATTATGGGCGCCCTCCTCTATGATTCTCATACCAACTACCTAACTGCTGCCAAATGGAGAATTAAATTATGAAATTTCTGAAAAATTAAATTAAAATATTGTGGGCGCCCTCCCCTGCGATTCTTATACCAAGTACATAAGCGCTGGCAAATCCAGGATTAAATTATGAAATTTCTGAAAAATTAAATGAAAATATTGTGGGCGCCCTCCTCTATGATTCTCATACCAACTACCTAACTGCCGGCAAATGGAGAATAAAATAGTGAAATTTCTGAAAAATGAAATTAAAATATTGTGGGCTCCCTCCTCTGGGATTCTCGTACCAGTTAACTAATCGCTTGCAAATCGAAAATTAGATAGTGAAAATTCTGAAATATGAAATTAAAATATTGTGGGCGTCCTCCTCTGCGATTATTTTCTGAAATATTAAATAATTTCATTATGAAATTAAATTGTGAAATTTCTGAAAAATTTTGTGGACGCCTTCCTCTGGGATTCTCAAAAATTAAATTAAATTTTTATGGACTCCCTCCTCTGAGATTCTTGTACCAAATACCTAAGCGCTGGCAAATTGAGGATTAAATAGTAAAATTTCTGAAAAATTAAATTAAAATAATGTGGGAATCTGCGATTATTTTTCCTCTGGGATTCTCATATCAAGCAACTAAGCGATGGCAAATCGAAAATGTAAAAGTGAAATTTCTGAAAAATGAAATTAAAATTTTGTGGACGCCTTCCTCTGGGATTATCATATCAAGTAAGTAAGCGCTGGCAAATGGAGGATTAAATTGCAAAATTTCTGAAAAATTAAATTAAAATATTTTGGGAATCTACGATTCTTTTCTGAAATATTAAATAATTTAATTATGAAATTAAATTGTGAAATTTCTGAAAAATTTTGCGGACGCCTTCCTCTGAGATTTTCATATCAAGTAAATTTCTGAAAAATTAAATTAAAATATTGTGGGAATCTGCGATTATTTTTCCTCTGGGATTCTCATATCAAGCAACTAAGCGATGGCAAATCGAAAATGTAAAAGTGAAATTTCTGAAAAATGAAATTAAAATTTTGTGGACGCCTTCCTCTGGGATTCTCATATCAAGTAACTAAGCGCTGGCAAATGGAGGATTAAATTGCAAAATTTCTGAAAAATTAAATTAAAATATTGTGAGAATCTACGATTCTTTTCTGAAAAATTAAATAATTTCATTATGAAATTAAATTGTGAAATTTCTGAAAAATTTTGTGGACGCCTTCCTCTGGGATTCTCATATCAAGTAACTAAGCGCTGGCAAATGGAGGATTAAATTGCAAAATTTCTGAAAAATTAAATTAAAATATTGTGAGAATCTACGATTCTTTTCTGAAAAATTAAATAATTTCATTATGAAATTAAATTGCGAAATTTCTGAAAAATTTTGTGGACGCCTTCCTCTAGGATTCTCAAAAATTAAATTAAATTTTTATGGACTCCCTCCTCTGAGATTCTTGTACCAAATACTTAAGCGCTGGCAAATGGAGGATTAAATGTAAAATTTCTGAAAAATTAAATTAAAATATTGTGGGAATCTGCGATTATTTTTCCTCTGGGATTCTCATATCAAGCAACTAAGCGATGGCAAATCGAAAATGAAAAAGTGAATTTTCTGAAAAATGAAATTAAATATTTATGGACTCCCTCCTCTGAGATTCTTGTACCAAATACCAAAGCGCTGGCAAATGGAGGATTAAATTGGGAAATTTTTGAAAAATTCAATTAAAATATTGTGGGAATCTCCGATTCTTTTCTGAAATATTAAACAATTTCATTATGAAATTAAATTGTGAAATTTCTGAAAAATTTTGTGGACGCCTGCCTCTGGGATTATCGTACCAAGTAACTAATCGCTGGCAAATCGAAAATGGAAAAGTGAAATTTCTGAAAAATGAAATTAAATTTTTATGGACTCCCTCCTCTGAGATTCTTGTACCAAATACCTAAGCGCTGGCAAATGGAGGATTAAATTGTGAAATTTCTGAAAAATTAAATTAAAATATTGTGGGAATCTGCGATTCTTTTCTGAAATATTAAACAATTTCATTATGAAATTAAATTGTGAAATTTCTGAAAAATTTTGTGGACGCCTTCCTCTGGGTCTCATATCAAGTAACTAAGCGCTGGCAAATGGAGGATTAAATTGCAAAATTTCTGAAAAATTAAATTAAAATATTGTGGGAATCTGCGATTCTTTTCTGAAATATTAAACAATTTCATTATGAAATTAAATTGTGAAATTTCTGAAAAATTTTGTGGACGCCTTCCTCTGGGATTCTCATATCAAGTAACTGAGCGCTGGCAAATCGAAAATGAAAAAGTGAATTTTCTGAAAAATGAAATTAAATTTTTATGGACTCCCTCCTCTGAGATTCTTGTACCGAATACCTAAGCGCTGGCAAATGTAGGATTAAATTGTAAAATTTCTGAAAATTTACATTAAAATATTGTGGGAATCTGCGATTCTTTTCTGAAAAATTAAATAATTTCATTATGAAATTAAATTGCGAAATTTCTGAAACATTTTGCGGACGCCTTCCTCTGAGATTTTCATATCAAGTAAATTTCTGAAAAATTAAATAGTAATATTGTAAATTTTAATAGTGAAATTTCTGAAAAATTTATCATCTGCGATTCTCATATCAAGTACCTAAGCGCTGGCAAATCCAGGATTAAATTATGAAGTTTCTGAAAAATAAGAGCAAAATATTGTGGGCGCCCTTCTCTGCGATTCCTTTCTGAAAAATTAAATAAATTCATTGTGAAATTAAATTGTGCAATTTCTGAAAAATTTTGTGGACGCCTGGCTCTGGGATTCTCGTACCAAGTAACTAATCACTGGCAAATCGAAAATTAAATAGTGAAATTTCTGAAAAATGAAATTAAAATATTGTGGGCGCCCTCCTCTGCAAATCTTTTCTGAAAAATTAAATAATTTCACTGTGAAATTCTGCAAATCTTTTCTGAAAAACTAAATAATTTCATTGTGAAATTAAATTTTGCAATTTCTAAAAACTTTTGTGGGCGCCCTCCTCTGGGATTCTCATATCAAGTAACTAAGCGCTGGCAAAGAGAGAATTAAATTGAGAAATTTCTGACAAATGAAATTAAAATATTGTGAGCGCCCTCCTCTGCAAATCTTTTCTGAAAAATTAAATAATTTCATTGTGAAATTCTGCAAATCTTTTCTGAAAAATTAAATAATTTCATTGTGCAATTTCTGAAAAATTTTGAGGGCGCCTTCCTCTGGGATTCTCATATCAAGTAACTAAGCGCTGGCAAAGAGAGAATTAAATTGTGAAATTTCTGAAAAATTAAATTAAAATATTGTGGGCGCCCTTCTCTGCGATTCCTTTCTGAAAAATTAAATAAATTCATTGTGAAATTAAATTGTGCAATTTCTAAAAACTTTTGTGGGCGCCCTCCTCTGGGATTCTCATATCAAGTAACTAAGCGCTGGCAAAGAGAGAATTAAATTGAGAAATTTCTGAAAAATGAAATTAAAATATTGTGAGCGCCCTCCTCTGCAAATCTTTTCTGAAAAATTAAATAATTTCATTGTGAAATTCTGCAAATCTTTTCTGAAAAATTAAATAATTTCATTGTGAAATTAAATTGTGCAATTTCTGAAAAATTTTGAGGGCGCCTTCCTCTGGGATTCTCATATCAAGTAACTAAGCGCTGGAAAATTAAGAATTATATAGTGAAATTTCTGAAAAATTAAATTAAAACTTTGTGGGCGCCATCCTCGCCGATTCTCACACCAAATACCTAAGCGCTGGCAAATGGAGTATTAAATAGTGAAATTTCTGAAAAATTAAATTAAAATATTGTGGGAATCTGCGATTCTTTTCTGAAATATTAAATAATTTCATTACGAAATTTCTGAAAAATTTTGTGGACGCCTTCCTCTGGGATTCTCATATCAAGTAACTGAGCGCTGGCAAATCGAAAATTAAATAGTGAAATTTCTGAAAAATGAAATTAAAATATTGTGGGCGCCCTCCTCTGCAAATCTTTTCTGAAAAATTAAATAATTTCATTGTGAAATTAAATTGTGCAATTTCTGAAAAATTTTGTGGACGCCTTCCTCTGGGATTCTCACACCAAATACATAAGCGCTGGCAAATGGAGGATTAAATTGTGAAATTTCTGAAAAATTAAATGAAAATATTGTGGGCGCCCTCCCCTGCAAATCTTTTCTGAAAAATTAAATAATTTCATTGTGAAATTTCTGAAAAATTTTGTGGACGCCTTCCTCTGGGATTCTCATATCAAGTAACTAAGCGCTGGAAAATTAAGAATTATATAGTGAAATTTCGAAAAAATTAAATTAAAACTTTGTGGGCGCCATTCTCGCCTATTCTCACACCAAATACCTAAGCGCTGGCAAATGGAGAATTAAATAGTGAAATTTCTGAAAAATTAAATTAAAATATTGTGGGAATCTGCGATTCTTTTCTGAAATATTAAATAATTTCATTATGAAATTAAATTGTGAAATTTCTGAAAAATTTTGTGGACGCCTTCCTCTGGGATTCTCATATCAAGTAACTGAGCGCTGGAAAATCGAAAATGAAAAAGTGAATTTTCTGAAAAATTAAATTAAATTTTTATGGACTCCATCCTCTGAGATTCTTGTACCAAATACCTAAGCGCATGCAAATGGAGGATTAAATTGTGAAATTTCTGAAAAATTAAATTAAAATATTGTGGGAATCTGCGATTCTTTTCTGAAATATTAAACAATTTCATTATGAAATTAAATTGAGAAATTTCTGAAAAATTTTGTGGACGCCTTCCTCTGGAATTCTCATATCAAGCAACTAAGCGCTGGCAAATCGAAAATGGAAAAGTGAAATTTCTGAAAAATGAAATTAAAATTTTGTGGACGCCTTCCTCTGGGATTCTCATATCAAGTAAGTAAGCGCTGGCAAATGGAGGATTAAATTGTAAAATTTCTGAAAAATTAAATTAAAATATTGTGGGAATCTGCGATTCTTTTCTGAAATATTAAACAATTTCATTATGAAATTAAATTGAGAAATTTCTGAAAAATTTTGTGGACGCCTTCCTTTGGGATTCTCATATCAAGTAACTGAGCGCTGGAAAATTAAGAATTATATAGTGAAATTTCTGAAAAATTAAATTAAAACTTTGTGGGCGCTATCCTCGCCGATTCTCACACCAAATACCTAAGCGCTGGCAAATGGAGAATTACATAGTGAAATTTCTGAAAAATGAAATTAAAATATTGTGGGCTCCCTCCTCTGGGATTCTCGTACCAGTTAACTAATCGCTGGCAAATCGAAAATTAGATAGGGAAAATTCTGAAATATGAAATTAAAATATTGTGGGCGTCCTCCTCTGCGATTATTTTCTGAAATATTAAATAATTTCATTATGAAATTAAATTGTGAAATTTCTGAAAAATTTTGTGGACGCCTTCCTCTGGGATTCTCAAAATTAAATTAAATTTTTATGGACTCCCTCCTCTGAGATTCTAGTACCAAATACCTAAGCGCTGGCAAATGGAGGATTAAATTGTAAAATTTCTGAAAAATTAAATTAAAATATTGTGGGAATCTGCGATTCTTTTCTGAAATATTAAACAATTTCATTATGAAATTAAATTGTGAAATTTCTGAAAAATTTTGTGGACGCCTTCCTCTGGGATTCTCATATCAAGAAACTAAGCGCTGGCAAATCGAAAATGCAAAAGTGAAATTTCTGAAAAATGAAATTAAAATTTTGTGGACGCCTTCCTCTGGGATTCTCATATCAAGTAACTGAGCGCTGGCAAATCGAAAATGAAAAAGTAAATTTTCTGAAAAATTAAATTAATTTTTTATGGACTCCCTCCTCTGAGATTCTTGTACCAAATACCTAAGCGCTGGCAAATGGAGGATTAAATTGTGAAATTTCTGAAAAATTAAATTAAAATATTGTGGGAATCTGCGATTCTTTTCTGAAATATTAAACAATTTCATTATGAAATTAAATTGTGAAATTTCTGAAAAATTTTGTGGACGCCTACCTCTGGGATTCTCGTACCAAGCAACTAAGCGCTGGCAAATCGAAAATTAAATAGTGAAATTCTGAAAAATGAAATGAAAATATTGTGGGCTCCCTCCTCTGGGATTCTCGTACCAGTTAACTAATCGCTGGCAAATCGAAAATTAGATAGTGAAAATTCTGAAATATGAAATTAAAATATTGTGGGCGTCCTCCTCTGCGATTATTTTCTGAAATATTAAATAATTTCATTATGAAATTAAATTGTGAAATTTCTGAAAAATTTTGTGGACGCCTTCCTCTGGGATTCTCAAAATTAAATTAAATTTTTATGGACTCCCTCCTCTGAGATTCTAGTACCAAATACCTAAGCGCTGGCAAATGGAGGATTAAATAGTGAAATTTCTGAAAAATAAAATTAAAATATTGTGGGAATCTGCGATTCTTTTCTGAAATATTAAACAATTTCATTATGAAATTAAATTGTGAAATTTCTGAAAAATTTTGTGGACGCCTTCCTCTGGGATTCTCATATCAAGTAACTAATCGCTGGCAAATCGAAAATTAAATAGTGAAATTTCTGAAAAATGAAATTAAAATTTTGTGGACGCCTTCCTCTGGGATTCTCATATCAAGTAAGTAAGCGCATGCAAATGGAGGATTAAATTGTAAAATTTCTGAAAAATTAAATTAAAATATTGTGGGAATCTACGATTCTTTTCTGAAATATTAAATAATTTCATTATGAAATTAAATTGTGAAATTTCTGAAAAATTTTGTGGACGCCTGCCTCTGGGATTATCGTACCAAGTAACTAATCGCTGGCAAATCGAAAATTAAATAGTGAAATTTCTGAAAAATGAAATTAAAGTATTGTGGGCGCCCTCCTCTGCAAATCTTTTCTGAAAAATTAAATAATTTCATTATGAAATTAAATTGTGCAATTTCTGAAAATTTTTGTGGACGCCTTCTTCTGGGATTCTCATACCAAGTAACTAATCGCTGGCAAATCGAAAATTAAATAGTGAAATTTCTGAAAAATGAAATTAAAATATTGTGGGCGCCCTCCTCTGCAAATCTTTTCTGAAAAATTAAATAATTTCATTGTGAAATTCTTCAAATCTTTGCTGAAAAACTAAATAATTTCATTGTGAAATTAAATTTTGCAATTTCTGAAAAATTTTGTGGGCGCCCTCCTCTGGGATTCTCATATCAAGTAACTAGGCGCTGGCAAAGGGAGAATTAAATTGTGAAATTTCTGAAAAATAAAATTAAAATATTGTGAGCGCCCTCCTCTGCAAATCTTTTCTGAAAAATTAAATAATTTCATTGTGAAATTCTGCAAATCTTTTCTGAAAAATTAAATAATTTCATTGTGAAGTTAAATTGTGAAATTTCTGAAATATTTTGTGGACTCCCTCCTCTCGCATTCTCATATAAAGTAACTAAGCGCTGGAAAATTAAGAGTTATATAGTGAAATTTCTGAAAAATTAAATTAAAATATTGTGGGCGCCCTCCCCTGCAAATCTTTTCTGAAAAATTAAATAATTTCATTGTGAAATTTCTGAAAAATTTTGTGGACGCCTTCCTCTGGGATTCTCATATCAAGTAACTAAGCGCTGGAAAATTAAGAATTATATAGTGAAATTTCTGAAAAATTAAATTAAAACTTTGTGGGCGCCATCCTCGCCTATTCTCACACCAAATACCTAAGCGCTGGCAAATGGAGAATTAAATAGTGAAATTTCTGAAAAATTAAATTAAAATATTGTGGGAATCTGCGATTCTTTTCTGAAATATTAAATAATTTCATTATGAAATTAAATTGTGCAATTTCTGAAAAATTTTGTGGACGCCTTCCTCTGGGATTCTCATATCAAGCAACTAAGCGCTGGCAAATCGAAAATTAAATAGTGAAATTTCTGAAAAATGAAATTAAAATATTGTGGGCGCCCTCCTCTGCAAATCTTTTCTGAAAAATTAAATAATTTCATTGTGAAATTAAATTGTGAAATTTCTGAAAAATTTTGTGGACGCCTTCCTCTGGGATTCTCACACCAAATACATAAGCGCTGGCAAATGGAGGATTAAATTGTGAAATTTCTGAAAAATTAAATGAAAATATTGTGGGCGCCCTCCCCTGCAAATCTTTTCTGAAAAATTAAATAATTTCATTGTGAAATTTCTGAAAAATTTTGTGGACGCCTTCCTCTGGGATTCTCATATCAAGTAACTAAGCGCTGGAAAATTAAGAATTATATAGTGAAATTTCGAAAAAATTAAATTAAAACTTTGTGGGCGCCATCCTCGCCTATTCTCACACCAAATACCTAAGCGCTGGCAAATGGAGAATTAAATAGTGAAATTTCTGAAAAATTAAATTAAAATATTGTGGGAATCTGCGATTCTTTTCTGAAATATTAAACAATTTCATTATGAAATTAAATTGTGAAATTTCTGAAAAATTTTGTGGACGCCTTCCTCTGGGATTCTCATATCAAGAAACTAAGCGCTGGCAAATCGAAAATGCAAAAGTGAAATTTCTGAAAAATGAAATTAAAATTTTGTGGACGCCTTCCTCTGGGATTCTCATATCAAGTAACTGAGCGCTGGCAAATCGAAAATGAAAAAGTAAATTTTCTGAAAAATTAAATTAATTTTTTATGGACTCCCTCCTCTGAGATTCTTGTACCAAATACCTAAGCGCTGGCAAATGGAGGATTAAATTGTGAAATTTCTGAAAAATTAAATTAAAATATTGTGGGAATCTGCGATTCTTTTCTGAAATATTAAACAATTTCATTATGAAATTAAATTGTGAAATTTCTGAAAAATTTTGTGGACGCCTACCTCTGGGATTCTCGTACCAAGCAACTAAGCGCTGGCAAATCGAAAGTTAAATAGTGAAATTCTGAAAAATGAAATGAAAATATTGTGGGCTCCCTCCTCTGGGATTCTCGTACCAGTTAACTAATCGCTGGCAAATCGAAAATTAGATAGTGAAAATTCTGAAATATGAAATTAAAATATTGTGGGCGTCCTCCTCTGCGATTATTTTCTGAAATATTAAATAATTTCATTATGAAATTAAATTGTGAAATTTCTGAAAAATTTTGTGGACGCCTTCCTCTGGGATTCTCAAAATTAAATTAAATTTTTATGGACTCCCTCCTCTGAGATTCTAGTACCAAATACCTAAGCGCTGGCAAATGGAGGATTAAATAGTGAAATTTCTGAAAAATAAAATTAAAATATTGTGGGAATCTGCGATTCTTTTCTGAAATATTAAACAATTTCATTATGAAATTAAATTGTGAAATTTCTGAAAAATTTTGTGGACGCCTTCCTCTGGGATTCTCATATCAAGTAACTAAGCGCTGGCAAATCGAAAATGGAAAAGTGAAATTTCTGAAAAATGAAATTAAAATTTTGTGGACGCCTTCCTCTGGGATTCTCATATCAAGTAAGTAAGCGCATGCAAATGGAGGATTAAATTGTAAAATTTCTGAAAAATTAAATTAAAATATTGTGGGAATCTACGATTCTTTTCTGAAATATTAAATAATTTCATTATGAAATTAAATTGTGAAATTTCTGAAAAATTTTGTGGACGCCTGCCTCTGGGATTATCGTACCAAGTAACTAATCGCTGGCAAATCGAAAATTAAATAGTGAAATTTCTGAAAAATGAAATTAAAGTATTGTGGGCGCCCTCCTCTGCAAATCTTTTCTGAAAAATTAAATAATTTCATTATGAAATTAAATTGTGCAATTTCTGAAAATTTTTGTGGACGCCTTCTTCTGGGATTCTCATACCAAGTAACTAATCGCTGGCAAATCGAAAATTAAATAGTGAAATTTCTGAAAAATGAAATTAAAATATTGTGGGCGCCCTCCTCTGCAAATCTTTTCTGAAAAATTAAATAATTTCATTGTGAAATTCTTCAAATCTTTGCTGAAAAACTAAATAATTTCATTGTGAAATTAAATTTTGCAATTTCTGAAAAATTTTGTGGACGCCCTCCTCTGGGATTCTCATATCAAGTAACTAGGCGCTGGCAAAGGGAGAATTAAATTGTGAAATTTCTGAAAAATAAAATTAAAATATTGTGAGCGCCCTCCTCTGCAAATCTTTTCTGAAAAATTAAATAATTTCATTGTGAAATTCTGCAAATCTTTTCTGAAAAATTTAATAATTTCATTGTGAAGTTAAATTGTGAAATTTCTGAAATATTTTGTGGACTCCCTCCTCTCGGATTCTCATATAAAGTAACTAAGCGCTGGAAAATTAAGAGTTATATAGTGAAATTTCTGAAAAATTAAATTAAAATATTGTGGGCGCCCTCCCCTGCAAATCTTTTCTGAAAAATTAAATAATTTCATTGTGAAATTTCTGAAAAATTTTGTGGACGCCTTCCTCTGGGATTCTCATATCAAGTAACTAAGCGCTGGAAAATTAAGAATTATATAGTGAAATTTCTGAAAAATTAAATTAAAACTTTGTGGGCGCCATCCTCGCCTATTCTCACACCAAATACCTAAGCGCTGGCAAATGGAGAATTAAATAGTGAAATTTCTGAAAAATTAAATTAAAATATTGTGGGAATCTGCGATTCTTTTCTGAAATATTAAATAATTTCATTATGAAATTAAATTGTGAAATTTCTGAAAAATTTTGTGGACGCCTTCCTCTGGGATTCTCATATCAAGCAACTAAGCGCTGGCAAATCGAAAATTAAATAGTGAAATTTCTGAAAAATGAAATTAAAATATTGTGGGCGCCCTCCTCTGCAAATCTTTTCTGAAAAATTAAATAATTTCATTGTGAAATTAAATTGTGCAATTTCTGAAAAATTTTGTGGACGCCTTCCTCTGGGATTCTCACACCAAATACATAAGCGCTGGCAAATGGAGGATTAAATTGTGAAATTTCTGAAAAATTAAATGAAAATATTGTGGGCGCCCTCCCCTGCAAATCTTTTCTGAAAAATTAAATAATTTCATTGTGAAATTTCTGAAAAATTTTGTGGACGCCTTCCTCTGGGATTCTCATATCAAGTAACTAAGCGCTGGAAAATTAAGAATTATATAGTGAAATTTCGAAAAAATTAAATTAAAACTTTGTGGGCGCCATCCTCGCCTATTCTCACACCAAATACCTAAGCGCTGGCAAATGGAGAATTAAATAGTGAAATTTCTGAAAAATTAAATTAAAATATTGTGGGAATCTGCGATTCTTTTCTGAAATATTAAATAATTTCATTATGAAATTAAATTGTGAAATTTCTGAAAAATTTTGTGGACGCCTTCCTCTGGAATTCTCATATCAAGTAACTGAGCGCTGGAAAATCGAAAATGAAAAAGTGAATTTTCTGAAAAATTAAATTAAATTTTTATGGACTCCATCCTCTGAGATTCTTGTACCAAATACCTAAGCGCTGGCAAATGGAGGATTAAATTGTGAAATTTCTGAAAAATTAAATTAAAATATTGTGGGAATCTGCGATTCTTTTCTGAAATATTAAACAATTTCATTATGAAATTAAATTGAGAAATTTCTGAAAAATTTTGTGGACGCCTTCCTCTGGAATTCTCATATCAAGCAACTAAGCGCTGGCAAATCGAAAATGGAAAAGTGAAATTTCTGAAAAATGAAATTAAAATTTTGTGGACGCCTTCCTCTGGGATTCTCATATCAAGTAAGTAAGCGCTGGCAAATGGAGGATTAAATTGTAAAATTTCTGAAAAATTAAATTAAAATATTGTGGGAATCTGCGATTCTTTTCTGAAATATTAAACAATTTCATTATGAAATTAAATTGTGAAATTTCTGAAAAATTTTGTGGACGCCTTCCTTTGGGATTCTCATATCAAGTAACTGAGCGCTGGAAAATTAAGAATTATATAGTGAAATTTCTGAAAAATTAAATTAAAACTTTGTGGGCGCTATCCTCGCCGATTCTCACACCAAATACCTAAGCGCTGGCAAATGGAGAATTACATAGTGAAATTTCTGAAAAATGAAATGAAAATATTGTGGGCTCCCTCCTCTGGGATTCTCGTACCAGTTAACTAATCGCTGGCAAATCGAAAATTAGATAGTGAAAATTCTGAAATATGAAATTAAAATATTGTGGGCGTCCTCCTCTGCGATTATTTTCTGAAATATTAAATAATTTCATTATGAAATTAAATTGTGAAATTTCTGAAAAATTTTGTGGACGCCTTCCTCTGGGATTCTCAAAATTAAATTAAATTTTTATGGACTCCCTCCTCTGAGATTCTAGTACCAAATACCTAAGCGCTGGCAAATGGAGGATTAAATAGTGAAATTTCTGAAAAATAAAATTAAAATATTGTGGGAATCTGCGATTCTTTTCTGAAATATTAAACAATTTCATTATGAAATTAAATTGTGAAATTTCTGAAAAATTTTGTGGACGCCTTCCTCTGGGATTCTCATATCAAGTAACTAAGCGCTGGCAAATCGAAAATGGAAAAGTGAAATTTCTGAAAAATGAAATTAAAATTTTGTGGACGCCTTCCTCTGGGATTCTCATATCAAGTAAGTAAGCGCATGCAAATGGAGGATTAAATTGTAAAATTTCTGAAAAATTAAATTAAAATATTGTGGGAATCTACGATTCTTTTCTGAAATATTAAATAATTTCATTATGAAATTAAATTGAGAAATTTCTGAAAAATTTTGTGGACGCCTGCCTCTGGGATTATCGTACCAAGTAACTAATCGCTGGCAAATCGAAAATTAAATAGTGAAATTTCTGAAAAATGAAATTAAAGTATTGTGGGCGCCCTCCTCTGCAAATCTTTTCTGAAAAATTAAATAATTTCATTATGAAATTAAATTGTGCAATTTCTGAAAATTTTTGTGGACGCCTTCTTCTGGGATTCTCATACCAAGTAACTAATCGCTGGCAAATCGAAAATTAAATAGTGAAATTTCTGAAAAATGAAATTAAAATATTGTGGGCGCCCTCCTCTGCAAATCTTTTCTGAAAAATTAAATAATTTCATTGTGAAATTCTTCAAATCTTTGCTGAAAAACTAAATAATTTCATTGTGAAATTAAATTTTGCAATTTCTGAAAAATTTTGTGGGCGCCCTGCTCTGGGATTCTCATATCAAGTAACTAGGCGCTGGCAAAGGGAGAATTAAATTGTGAAATTTCTGAAAAATAAAATTAAAATATTGTGAGCGCCCTCCTCTGCAAATCTTTTCTGAAAAATTAAATAATTTCATTGTGAAATTCTGCAAATCTTTTCTGAAAAATTAAATAATTTCATTGTGAAGTTAAATTGTGAAATTTCTGAAATATTTTGTGGACTCCCTCCTCTCGGATTCTCATATAAAGTAACTAAGCGCTGGAAAATTAAGAGTTATATAGTGAAATTTCTGAAAAATTAAATTAAAACTTTGTGGGCGCCATCCTCGCCGATTCTGACACCAAATACCTAAGCGCTGGCAAATGGAGAATTAAATAGTGAAATTTCTGAAAAATGAAATTAAAATATTGTGGGCTCCCTCCTCTGGGATTCTCGTACCAGTTAACTAATCGCTGGCATATCGAAAATTAGATAGTGAAAATTCTGAAATATGAAATTAAAATATTGTGGGCGTCCTCCTCTGCGATTCTTTTCTGAAATATTAAATAATTTCATTATGAAATTAAATTGTGAAATTTCTGAAAAATTTTGTGGACCCCTTCCTCTGGGATTCTCAAAATTAAATTAAATTTTTATGGACTCCCTCCTCTTTGATTCTTGTACCAAATACCTAAGCGCTGGCAGATGGAGAATTAAATAGTGAAATTTCTGAAAAATGAAATTAAAGTATTGTGGGCGTCCTCCTCTGCGATTCTTTTCTGAAATATTAAATAATTTCATTATGAAATTAAATTGTGAAATTTCTGAAAAATTTTGTGGACGCCTTCCTCTGGAATTCTCATATCAAGCAACTAAGCGCTGGCAAATCGAAAATGGAAAAGTGAAATTTCTGAAAAATGAAATTAAAATTTTGTGGACGCCTTCCTCTGGGATTCTCATATCAAGTAAGTAAGCGCTGGCAAATGGAGGATTAAATTGTAAAATTTCTGAAAAATTAAATTAAAATATTGTGGGAATCTGCGATTCTTTTCTGAAATATTAAACAATTTCATTATGAAATTAAATTGTGAAATTTCTGAAAAATTTTGTGGGCGCCTTCCTTTGGGATTCTCATATCAAGTAACTGAGCGCTGGAAAATTAAGAATTATATTTATATATAAATTTCTGAAAAATTAAATTAAAACTTTGTGGGCGCTATCCTCGCCGATTCTCACACCAAATACCTAAGCGCTGGCAAATGGAGAATTACATAGTGAAATTTCTGAAAAATGAAATTAAAATATTGTGGGCTCCCTCCTCTGGGATTCTCGTACCAGTTAACTAATCGCTGGCAAATCGAAAATTAGATAGGGAAAATTCTGAAATATGAAATTAAAATATTGTGGGCGTCCTCCTCTGCGATTATTTTCTGAAATATTAAATAATTTCATTATGAAATTAAATTGTGAAATTTCTGAAAAATTTTGTGGACGCCTTCCTCTGGGATTCTCAAAATTAAATTAAATTTTTATGGACTCCCTCCTCTGAGATTCTAGTACCAAATACCTAAGCGCTGGCAAATGGAGGATTAAATTGTAAAATTTCTGAAAAATTAAATTAAAATATTGTGGGAATCTGCGATTCTTTTCTGAAATATTAAACAATTTCATTATGAAATTAAATTGTGAAATTTCTGAAAAATTTTGTGGACGCCTTCCTCTGGGATTCTCATATCAAGAAACTAAGCGCTGGCAAATCGAAAATGCAAAAGTGAAATTTCTGAAAAATGAAATTAAAATTTTGTGGACGCCTTCCTCTGGGATTCTCATATCAAGTAACTGAGCGCTGGCAAATCGAAAATGAAAAAGTAAATTTTCTGAAAAATTAAATTAATTTTTTATGGACTCCCTCCTCTGAGATTCTTGTACCAAATACCTAAGCGCTGGCAAATGGAGGATTAAATTGTGAAATTTCTGAAAAATTAAATTAAAATATTGTGGGAATCTGCGATTCTTTTCTGAAATATTAAACAATTTCATTATGAAATTAAATTGTGAAATTTCTGAAAAATTTTGTGGACGCCTACCTCTGGGATTCTCGTACCAAGCAACTAAGCGCTGGCAAATCGAAAATTAAATAGTGAAATTTCTGAAAAATGAAATGAAAATATTGTGGGCTCCCTCCTCTGGGATTCTCGTACCAGTTAACTAATCGCTGGCAAATCGAAAATTAGATAGTGAAAATTCTGAAATATGAAATTAAAATATTGTGGGCGTCCTCCTCTGCGATTATTTTCTGAAATATTAAATAATTTCATTATGAAATTAAATTGTGAAATTTCTGAAAAATTTTGTGGACGCCTTCCTCTGGGATTCTCAAAATTAAATTAAATTTTTATGGACTCCCTCCTCTCAGATTCTAGTACCAAATACCTAAGCGCTGGCAAATGGAGGATTAAATAGTGAAATTTCTGAAAAATAAAATTAAAATATTGTGGGAATCTGCGATTCTTTTCTGAAATATTAAACAATTTCATTATGAAATTAAATTGTGAAATTTCTGAAAAATTTTGTGGACGCCTTCCTCTGGGATTCTCATATCAAGTAACTAAGCGCTGGCAAATCGAAAATGGAAAAGTGAAATTTCTGAAAAATGAAATTAAAATTTTGTGGACGCCTTCCTCTGGGATTCTCATATCAAGTAAGTAAGCGCATGCAAATGGAGGATTAAATTGTAAAATTTCTGAAAAATTAAATTAAAATATTGTGGGAATCTACGATTCTTTTCTGAAATATTAAATAATTTCATTATGAAATTAAATTGTGAAATTTCTGAAAAATTTTGTGGACGCCTGCCTCTGGGATTATCGTACCAAGTAACTAATCGCTGGCAAATCGAAAATTAAATAGTGAATTTTCTGAAAAATGAAATTAAAGTATTGTGGGCGCCCTCCTCTGCAAATCTTTTCTGAAAAATTAAATAATTTCATTATGAAATTAAATTGTGCAATTTCTGAAAATTTTTGTGGACGCCTTCTTCTGGGATTCTCATACCAAGTAACTAATCGCTGGCAAATCGAAAATTAAATAGTGAAATTTCTGAAAAATGAAATTAAAATATTGTGGGCGCCCTCCTCTGAAAATCTTTTCCGAAAAAATAAATAATTTCATTATGAAATTAAATTGTGCAATTTCTGAAAATTTTTGTGGACGCCTTCTTCTGGGATTCTCATACCAAGTAACTAATCGCTGGCAAATCGAAAATTAAATAGTGAAATTTCTGAAAAATGAAATTAAAATATTGTGGGCGCCCTCCTCTGCAAATCTTTTCTGAAAAATTAAATAATTTCATTGTGAAATTCTTCAAATCTTTGCTGAAAAACTAAATAATTTCATTGTGAAATTAAATTTTGCAATTTCTGAAAAATTTTGTGGGCGCCCTCCTCTGGGATTCTCATATCAAGTAACTAGGCGCTGGCAAAGGGAGAATTAAATTGTGAAATTTCTGAAAAATAAAATTAAAATATTGTGAGCGCCCTCCTCTGCAAATCTTTTCTGAAAAATTAAATAATTTCATTGTGAAATTCTGCAAATCTTTTCTGAAAAATTAAATAATTTCATTGTGAAGTTAAATTGTGAAATTTCTGAAATATTTTGTGGACTCCCTCCTCTCGGATTCTCATATAAAGTAACTAAGCGCTGGAAAATTAAGAGTTATATAGTGAAATTTCTGAAAAATTAAATTAAAATATTGTGGGCGCCCTCCCCTGCAAATCTTTTCTGAAAAATTAAATAATTTCATTGTGAAATTTCTGAAAAATTTTGTGGACGCCTTCCTCTGGGATTCTCATATCAAGTAACTAAGCACTGGAAAATTAAGAATTATATAGTGAAATTTCTGAAAAATTAAATTAAAACTTTGTGGGCGCCATCCTCGCCTATTCTCACACCAAATACCTAAGCGCTGGCAAATGGAGAATTAAATAGTGAAATTTCTGAAAAATTAAATTAAAATATTGTGGGAATCTGCGATTCTTTTCTGAAATATTAAATAATTTCATTATGAAATTAAATTGTGCAATTTCTGAAAAATTTTGTGGACGCCTTCCTCTGGGATTCTCATATCAAGCAACTAAGCGCTGGCAAATCGAAAATTAAACAGTGAAATTTCTGAAAAATGAAATTAAAATATTGTGGGCGCCCTCCTCTGCAAATCTTTTCTGAAAAATTAAATAATTTCATTGTGAAATTAAATTGTGCAATTTCTGAAAAATTTTGTGGACGCCTTCCTCTGGGATTCTCACACCAAATACATAAGCGCTGGCAAATGGAGGATTAAATTGTGAAATTTCTGAAAAATTAAATGAAAATATTGTGGGCGCCCTCCCCTGCAAATCTTTTCTGAAAAATTAAATAATTTCATTGTGAAATTTCTGAAAAATTTTGTGGACGCCTTCCTCTGGGATTCTCATATCAAGTAACTAAGCGCTGGAAAATTAAGAATTATATAGTGAAATTTCGAAAAAATTAAATTAAAACTTTGTGGGCGCCATCCTCGCCTATTCTCACACCAAATACCTAAGCGCTGGCAAATGGAGAATTAAATAGTGAAATTTCTGAAAAATTAAATTAAAATATTGTGGGAATCTGCGATTCTTTTCTGAAATATTAAATAATTTCATTATGAAATTAAATTGTGAAATTTCTGAAAAATTTTGTGGACGCCTTCCTCTGGGATTCTCATATCAAGTAACTAATCGCTGGCAAATCGAAAATGAAAAAGTGAATTTTCTGAAAAATGAAATTAAAATTTTGTGGACGCCTTCCTCTGGGATTCTCATATCAAGTAAGTAAGCGCTGGCAAATGGAGGATTAAATTGTAAAATTTCTGAAAAATTAAATTAAAATATTGTGGGAATCTGCGATTCTTTTCTGAAATATTAAACAATTTCATTATGAAATTAAATTGTGAAATTTCTGAAAAATTTTGTGGGCGCCTTCCTTTGGGATTCTCATATCAAGTAACTAATCGCTGGCAAATCGAAAATTAAATAGTGAAATTTCTGAAAAATGAAATTAAAGTATTGTGGGCGCCCTCCTCTGCAAATCTTTTCTGAAAAATTAAATAATTTCATTATGAAATTAAATTGTGCAATTTCTGAAAAATTTTGTGGACGCCTTCTTCTGGGATTCTCATACCAAGTAACTAATCGCTGGCAAATCGAAAATTAAATAGTGAAATTTCTGAAAAATGAAATTAAAATATTGTGGGCGCCCTCCTCTGCAAATCTTTTCTGAAAAATTAAATAATTTCATTGTGAAATTCTTCAAATCTTTGCTGAAAAACTAAATAATTTCATTGTGAAATTAAATTTTGCAATTTCTGAAAAATTTTGTGGGCGCCCTCCTCTGGGATTCTCATATCAAGTAACTAGGCGCTGGCAAAGGGAGAATTAAATTGTGAAATTTCTGAAAAATAAAATTAAAATATTGTGAGCGCCCTCCTCTGCAAATCTTTTCTGAAAAATTAAATAATTTCATTGTGAAATTCTGCAAATCTTTTCTGAAAAATTAAATAATTTCATTGTGAAGTTAAATTGTGAAATTTCTGAAATATTTTGTGGACTCCCTCCTCTCGGATTCTCATATAAAGTAACTAAGCGCTGGAAAATTAAGAGTTATATAGTGAAATTTCTGAAAAATTAAATTAAAACTTTGTGGGCGCCATCCTCGCCGATTCTGACACCAAATACCTAAGCGCTGGCAAATGGAGAATTAAATAGTGAAATTTCTGAAAAATGAAATTAAAATATTGTGGGCTCCCTCCTCTGGGATTCTCGTACCAGTTAACTAATCGCTGGCAAATCGAAAATTAGATAGTGAAAATTCTGAAATATGAAATTAAAATATTGTGGGCGTCCTCCTCTGCGATTCTTTTCTGAAATATTAAATAATTTCATTATGAAATTAAATTGTGAAATTTCTGAAAAATTTTGTGGACCCCTTCCTCTGGGATTCTCAAAATTAAATTAAATTTTTATGGACTCCCTCCTCTGAGATTCTTGTACCAAATACCTAAGCGCTGGCAGATGGAGAATTAAATAGTGAAATTTCTGAAAAATTAAATTAAAATATTGTGGGAATCTGCGATTCTTTTCTAAAATATGAAACAATTTCATTATGAAATTAAATTGTGAAATTTCTGAACAATTTTGTTTACGCCTTCCTCTGGGATTCTCATGTCAAGCAATTAAGCGCTGGCAAATCGGAAATGGAAAAGTGAAATTTCTGAAAAATGAAATTAAAATTTTGTGGACGCCTTCCTCTGGGATTCTCATATCAAGTAACTAAGCGCTGGCAAATCGAAAATGGAAAAGCGAAATTTCTAAAAAATGAAATTAAAATTTTGTGGACGCCTTCCTCTGGGATTCTCATATCAAGTAACTAAGCGCTGGCAAATCGATAATGAAAAAGTGAATTTTCTGAAAAATTAAATTAAATTTTTATGGACTCCCTCCTCTGAGATTCTTGCACCAAATACCTAAGCGCTGTCAAATGGAGGATTAAATTGTGAAATTTCTGAAAAATAAAATTAAAATATTGTGGGAATCTGCGATTCTTTTCTGAAATATTAAACAATTTCATTATGAAATTAAATTGTGAAATTTCTGAAAAATTTTGTGGACGCCTTCCTCTGGGATTCTCATATCAAGTAACTAAGCGCTGGCAAATCGAAAATGGAAAAGTGAAATTTCTGAAAAATGAAATTAAAATTTTGTGGACGCCTTCCTCTGGGATTCTCATATCAAGTAAGTAAGCGCATGCAAATGGAGGATTAAATTGTAAAATTTCTGAAAAATTAAATTAAAATATTGTGGGAATCTACGATTCTTTTCTGAAATATTAAATAATTTCATTATGAAATTAAATTGAGAAATTTCTGAAAAATTTTGTGGACGCCTGCCTCTGGGATTATCGTACCAAGTAACTAATCGCTGGCAAATCGAAAATTAAATAGTGAAATTTCTGAAAAATGAAATTAAAGTATTGTGGGCGCCCTCCTCTGCAAATCTTTTCTGAAAAATTAAATAATTTCATTATGAAATTAAATTGTGCAATTTCTGAAAAATTTTGTGGACGCCTTCTTCTGGGATTCTCATACCAAGTAACTAATCGCTGGCAAATCGAAAATTAAATAGTGAAATTTCTGAAAAATGAAATTAAAATATTGTGGGCGCCCTCCTCTGCAAATCTTTTCTGAAAAATTAAATAATTTCATTGTGAAATTCTTCAAATCTTTGCTGAAAAACTAAATAATTTCATTGTGAAATTAAATTTTGCAATTTCTGAAAAATTTTGTGGGCGCCCTCCTCTGGGATTCTCATATCAAGTAACTAGGCGCTGGCAAAGGGAGAATTAAATTGTGAAATTTCTGAAAAATAAAATTAAAATATTGTGAGCGCCCTCCTCTGCAAATCTTTTCTGAAAAATTAAATAATTTCATTGTGAAATTCTGCAAATCTTTTCTGAAAAATTAAATAATTTCATTGTGAAGTTAAATTGTGAAATTTCTGAAATATTTTGTGGACTCCCTCCTCTCGGATTCTCATATAAAGTAACTAAGCGCTGGAAAATTAAGAGTTATATAGTGAAATTTCTGAAAAATTAAATTAAAACTTTGTGGGCGCCATCCTCGCCGATTCTGACACCAAATACCTAAGCGCTGGCAAATGGAGAATTAAATAGTGAAATTTCTGAAAAATGAAATTAAAATATTGTGGGCTCCCTCCTCTGGGATTCTCGTACCAGTTAACTAATCGCTGGCAAATCGAAAATTAGATAGTGAAAATTCTGAAATATGAAATTAAAATATTGTGGGCGTCCTCCTCTGCGATTCTTTTCTGAAATATTAAATAATTTCATTATGAAATTAAATTGTGAAATTTCTGAAAAATTTTGTGGACCCCTTCCTCTGGGATTCTCAAAATTAAATTAAATTTTTATGGACTCCCTCCTCTGAGATTCTTGTACCAAATACCTAAGCGCTGGCAGATGGAGAATTAAATAGTGAAATTTCTGAAAAATTAAATTAAAATATTGTGGGAATCTGCGATTCTTTTCTAAAATATGAAACAATTTCATTATGAAATTAAATTGTGAAATTTCTGAACAATTTTGTTTACGCCTTCCTCTGGGATTCTCATGTCAAGCAATTAAGCGCTGGCAAATCGGAAATGGAAAAGTGAAATTTCTGAAAAATGAAATTAAAATTTTGTGGACGCCTTCCTCTGGGATTCTCATATCAAGTAACTAAGCGCTGGCAAATCGAAAATGGAAAAGCGAAATTTCTAAAAAATGAAATTAAAATTTTGTGGACGCCTTCCTCTGGGATTCTCATATCAAGTAACTAAGCGCTGGCAAATCGAAAATGGAAAAGCGAAATTTCTAAAAAATGAAATTAAAATTTTGTGGACGCCTTCCTCTGGGATTCTCATATCAAGTAACTAAGCGCTGGCAAATCGATAATGAAAAAGTGAATTTTCTGAAAAATTAAATTACATTTTTTTGGACTCCCTCCTCTGAGATTCTTGTACCAAATACCTAAGCGCTGTCAAATGGAGGATTAAATTGTGAAATTTCTGAAAAATTAAATTAAAATATTGTGGGCTCCCTCCTCTGCAAATCTTTTCTGAAAAATTAAATAATTTCATTGTGAAATTCTGCAAATCTTTTCTGAAAAACTAAATAATTTCATTGTAAAATTAAATTTTGCAATTTCTGAAAAATTTTGTGGGCGCCCTCCTCTGGGATTCTCATATCAAGTAACTAAGCGCTGGCAAAGGGAGAATTAAATTGTGAAATTTCTGAAAAATGAAATTAAAATATTGTGAGCGCCCTCCTCTGCAAATCTTTTCTGAAAAATTAAATAATTTCATTGTGAAATTCCGCAAATCTTTTCTGAACAAGTAAAAAAGCTAAAGTCGGGTGTCCCGACTGTGAAATACTCTGTACATATGTTTACAATATTATAGAAAATAAAAAAATTAAGAAAATAAAAAAAAATTCAATGATCGATTTTACCTTTCTCGGTATTCGAACTCACGTAAAGGGTATATAATTGCTCATATACAAAGCAATTGCGTCTGTGTGAGTGTATGTATGCCTATGCGCATCAATTCGTGTCTGTGTAAGCATTTTCGCAGTCAACCAAACAGCAACATCAACAACAGCAGGCAGCGCTTGAGCAGCGCTGCAGCAGCAAATATATTTATGGCTATAACTTCTTGGTAAATTGGTCTATCATAGTGAAACTCGTCTTGCGGACACATAATTATTAACTGGGGGTATTTGCAAAATTTTAGTTCGAAATTCCAAGAATTACGGGAGTTAGAGAAAATCGCATTTACGGTGGAGAGGGGGGAGGGAGGGAAATTCCAAAATATACATTTTCTGCGTATTCACACAAGGCATCTTGGACTAAAATTTGGTGTGCCTAGGTCTTATAGTCTCCGAGATATAGGCGATTATACGAATGGAAAATCGGGAAAACCCCATAGGGGGGAAGTGGGGGGAAAATCAAAAAAATAAAACAAACTCGTATAGAATACACACATAACGCATCTTTGTGCAAAATTTGGTGTCTCTATCTCTTATAGTCTCTGATATCCAGGTGTTCATACGGACGGACAGACGGACAGACAGACAGACAGGGCTAGATCGACTCGTCTTGTCACGCTGATCAAGAATATATATACTTTGTGGGGTCTGCCACGCCTCCTTCTGCCTGTTACATTTTTCAGCTCCCGCAAACCTAATATACTCTTGTACATTTCATGTACAGAGTATAAAAATTAAATAATTTCATTGTGAAATTAAATTGTGCAATTTCTGAAAAATTTTGAGGGCGCCTTCCCCTGTGATTTTCATATCAAGAAAATTTCTGAAAAATTAAATAGTAATATTGTGAATTTAAATAATGAAATTTCTGAAAAATTTACCATCTGCGATTCTCATATCAAGTACCTAAGCGCTGGCAAATCCAGGATTAAATTATGAAGTTTCTGAAAAATAAGAGTAAAATATTGTGGGCGCCCATCTCTGCGATTCTCATAGCAAGTGCCTAAGCGCTGGCAAATGGAGAATTAAATTGTGAAATTTCTGAAAAATTAAATTAATATATTGTGGGCATCTGCGATTGTTTTCTGAAATATTAAATAATTTCATTATGAAATTAAATTGTGAAATTTCTGAAAAATTTTGTGGACGCCTTCCTCTGGGATTCTCATATCAAGTAACTGAGCGCTGGCAAATCGAAAATGAAAAAGTGAATTTTCTGAAAAATGAAATTAAATTTTTATGGACTTCCTCCTCTGAGATTCTTGTACCAAATACCTAAGCGCTGGCAAATGGAAGATTAAATTGTGAAATTTTTGAAAAATTAAATTAAAATATTGTGGCAATCTGCGATTCTTTTCTGAAATATTAAATAATTTCATTATGAAATTAAATTGTGAAATTTCTGAAAAATTTTGTGGACGCCTGCCTCTGGGATTCTCGTACCAAGTAACTAATCGCTGGCAAATCGAAAATTAAATAGTGAAATTTCTGAAAAATGAAATTAAAATATTGCAGGCGCCCTCCTCTGCAAATCTTTTCTGAAAAATTAAATAATTTTATTATGAAATTTCTGAAAAATTTTGTGGACGCCTTCCTCTGGGATTCTCATATCAAGTAACTAGGCGCTGGCAAAGGGAGAATTAAATTGTGAAATTTCTGAAAAATAAAATTAAAATATTGTGAGCGCCCTCCTCTGCAAATCTTTTCTGAAAAATTAAATAATTTCATTGTGAAATTCTGCAAATCTTTTCTGAAAAATTAAATAATTTCATTGTGAAGTTAAATTGTGAAATTTCTGAAATATTTTGTGGACTCCCTCCTCTCGGATTCTCATATAAAGTAACTAAGCGCTGGAAAATTAAGAGTTATATAGTGAAATTTCTGAAAAATTAAATTAAAACTTTGTGGGCGCCATCCTCGCCGATTCTGACACCAAATACCTAAGCGCTGGCAAATGGAGAATTAAATAGTGAAATTTCTGAAAAATTAAATTAATATATTGTGGGCATCTGCGATTGTTTTCTGAAATATTAAATAATTTCATTATGAAATTAAATTGTGAAATTTCTGAAAAATTTTGTGGACGCCTTCCTCTGGGATTCTCATATCAAGTAACTGAGCGCTGGCAAATCGAAAATGAAAAAGTGAATTTTCTGAAAAATGAAATTAAATTTTTATGGACTTCCTCCTCTGAGATTCTTGTACCAAATACCTAAGCGCTGGCAAATGGAAGATTAAATTGTGAAATTTTTGAAAAATTCAATTAAAATATTGTGGCAATCTGCGATTCTTTTCTGAAATATTAAATAATTTCATTATGAAATTAAATTGTGAAATTTCTGAAAAATTTTGTGGACGCCTGCCTCTGGGATTCTCGTACCAAGTAACTAATCGCTGGCAAATCGAAAATTAAATAGTGAAATTTCTGAAAAATGAAATTAAAATATTGTGGGCGCCCTCCTCTGCAAATCTTTTCTGAAAAATTAAATAATTTCATTGTGAAATTTCTGAAAAATTTTGTGGACGCCTTCCTCTGGGATTCTCATATCAATTAACTAAGCGCTGGCAAATCGAAAATTAAAATTAAATTTCTGAAAAATGAAATTAAAATATTGTGGGCGCCCTCCTCTGCGATTCTTTTCTGAAAATTAATAATTTCATTGTGAAATTAAATTGTGAAATATCTGAAATATTTTGTGGGCTCCCTCCTCTCGGATTCTCATATAAAGTAACTAAGCGCTGGAAAATTAAGAAATTTACAGTGAAATTTCTGAAAAATTAAATTAAAACTTTGTGGGCGCCATCCTCGCCGATTCTCACACCAAATACCTAAGCGCTGGCAAATGGAGAATTAAATAGTGAAATTTCTGAAAAATGAAATTAAAATATTGTGGGCTCCCTCCTCTGCGATTCTTTTCTGAAATATTAAATAATTTCATTATGAAATTAAATTGTGAAATTTCTGAAAAATTTTGTGGACGCCTTCCTCTGGGATTCTCGTACCAAGTAACTAATCGCTGGCAAATCGAAAATTAAATAGTGAAATTTCTGAAAATGAAATTAAAATATTGTGGGCGCCCTCCTCTGCAAATCTTTTCTGAAAAATTAAATAATTTCATTGTGAAATTTCTGAAAAATTTTGTGGACGCCTTCCTCTGGGATTCTCATATCAATTAACTAATCGCTTGCAAATCGAAAATGAAAAAGTGATTTTCTGAAAAATGAAATTAAATTTTTATGGACTCCCTCCTCTGAGATTCTTGTACCAAATACCTAAGCGCTGGCAAATGGAAGATTAAATAGTGAAATTTCTGAAAAATTAAATTAAAATATTGTGGGAATCTGCGATTCTTTTCTGAAATATTAAACAATTTCATTATGAAATTAAATTGTGAAATTTCTGAAAAATTTTGTGGACGCCTTCCTCTGGGATTCTCATATCAATTAACTAAGCGCTGGCAAATCGAAAATGAAAAAGTGAATTTTCTGAAAAATGAAATGAAATTTTTATGGACTCCCTCCTCTGAGATTCTTGTACCAAATACCTAAGCGCTGGCAAATGGAGGAATAAATTGTGAAATTTCTGAAAAATGAAAATAAAATATTGTGTTCGCCCTCCCCTGCAAATCTTTTCTGAAAAATTAAATAATTTCATTGTGAAATTAAATTGTGAAATTTCTGAAAAATATTGTGGGCTCCCTCCTCTGGGATTCTCGTACCAAGTAACTAATCGCTGGCAAATCGAAAATTAAATAGTGAAATTTCTGAAAAATGAAAATAAAATATTGTGGGCGCCCTCCTCTGAAAATCTTTTCCGAAAAAATAAATAATTTCATTATGAAATTAAATTGTGCAATTTCTGAAAAATTTTGTGGACGCCTTCTTCTGGGATTCTCGTACCAAGTAACTAATCGCTTGCAAATCGAAAATGAAAAAGTGAATTTTCTGAAAAATGAAATTAAATTTTTATGGACTCCCTCCTCTGAGATTCTTTCACCAAATACCTAAGCGCTGTCAAATGGAGGATTAAATTGTGAAATTTCTGAAAAATTAAATTAAAATATTGTAAGAATCTGCGATTCTTTTCTGAAATATTAAACAATTTCATTATGAAATTAAATTGTGAAATTTCTGAAAAATTTTGTGGACGCCTTCTTCTGGGATTCTCATATCAATTAACTGAGCGCTGGCAAATCGAAAATGAAAAAGTGAATTTTCTGAAAAATGAAATTAAATTTTTATTTATTTATTTATTTATTTATTTATTTATAAAAAATCAACAAATTTACTGTCAATAAATAATTATGGACTCCCTCCTCTGAGATTCTTGTACCAAATACCTAAGCGCTGGCAAATGGAAGATTAAATTGTGAAATTTTTGAAAAATTAAATTAAAATATTGTGGGAATCTGCGATTCTTTTCTGAAATATTAAATAATTTCATTATAAAATTAAATTGTGAAATTTCTGAAAAATTTTGTGGACGCCTGCCTCTGGGATTCTCGTACCAAGTAACTAATCGCTGGCAAATCGAAAATTAAATAGTGAAATTTCTGAAAAATGAAATGAAAATATTGTGGGCGCCCTCCTCTGCAAATCTTTTCTGAAAAATTAAATAATTTCATTGTGAAATTTCTGAAAAATTTTGTGGACGCCTTCCTCTGGGATTCTCATATCAATTAACTAAGCGCTGGCAAATCGAAAATTAAAATTAAATTTCTGAAAAATGAAATTAAAATATTGTGGGCGCCCTCCTCTGCGATTCTTTTCTGAAAATTAATAATTTCATTGTGAAATTAAATTGTGAAATATCTGAAATATTTTGTGGGCTCCCTCCTCTCGGATTCTCATATAAAGTAACTAAGCGCTGGAAAATTAAGAAATTTACAGTGAAATTTCTGAAAAATTAAATTAAAACTTTGTGGGCGCCATCCTCGCCGATTCTCACACCAAATACCTAAGCGCTGGCAAATGGAGAATTAAATAGTGAAATTTCTGAAAAATGAAATTAAAATATTGTGGGCTCCCTCCTCTGCGATTCTTTTCTGAAATATTAAATAATTTCATTATGAAATTAAATTGTGAAATTTCTGAAAAATTTTGTGGACGCCTTCCTCTGGGATTCTCGTACCAAGTAACTAATCGCTGGCAAATCGAAAATGAAAAAGTGATTTTCTGAAAAATGAAATTAAATTTTTATGGACTCCCTCCTCTGAGATTCTTGTACCAAATACCTAAGCGCTGGCAAATGGAAGATTAAATAGTGAAATTTCTGAAAAATTAAATTAAAATATTGTGGGAATCTGCGATTCTTTTCTGAAATATTAAACAATTTCATTATGAAATTAAATTGTGAAATTTCTGAAAAATTTTGTGGACGCCTTCCTCTGGGATTCTCATATCAATTAACTAAGCGCTGGCAAATCGAAAATGAAAAAGTGAATTTTCTGAAAAATGAAATGAAATTTTTATGGACTCCCTCCTCTGAGATTCTTGTACCAAATACCTAAGCGCTGGCAAATGGAGGAATAAATTGTGAAATTTCTGAAAAATGAAAATAAAATATTGTGTTCGCCCTCCCCTGCAAATCTTTTCTGAAAAATTAAATAATTTCATTGTGAAATTTCTGAAAAATTTTGTGGACGCCTTCCTCTGGGATTCTCATATCAATTAACTAATCGCTTGCAAATCGAAAATGAAAAAGTGATTTTCTGAAAAATGAAATTAAATTTTTATGGACTCCCTCCTCTGAGATTCTTGTACCAAATACCTAAGCGCTGGCAAATGGAAGATTAAATAGTGAAATTTCTGAAAAATTAAATTAAAATATTGTGGGAATCTGCGATTCTTTTCTGAAATATTAAACAATTTCATTATGAAATTAAATTGTGAAATTTCTGAAAAATTTTGTGGACGCCTTCCTCTGGGATTCTCATATCAATTAACTAAGCGCTGGCAAATCGAAAATGAAAAAGTGAATTTTCTGAAAAATGAAATGAAATTTTTATGGACTCCCTCCTCTGAGATTCTTGTACCAAATACCTAAGCGCTGGCAAATGGAGGAATAAATTGTGAAATTTCTGAAAAATGAAAATAAAATATTGTGTTCGCCCTCCCCTGCAAATCTTTTCTGAAAAATTAAATAATTTCATTGTGAAATTAAATTGTGAAATTTCTGAAAAATATTGTGGGCTCCCTCCTCTGGGATTCTCGTACCAAGTAACTAATCGCTGGCAAATCGAAAATTAAATAGTGAAATTTCTGAAAAATGAAAATAAAATATTGTGGGCGCCCTCCTCTGAAAATCTTTTCCGAAAAAATAAATAATTTCATTATGAAATTAAATTGTGCAATTTCTGAAAAATTTTGTGGACGCCTTCTTCTGGGATTCTCGTACCAAGTAACTAATCGCTTGCAAATCGAAAATGAAAAAGTGAATTTTCTGAAAAATGAAATTAAATTTTTATGGACTCCCTCCTCTGAGATTCTTTCACCAAATACCTAAGCGCTGTCAAATGGAGGATTAAATTGTGAAATTTCTGAAAAATTAAATTAAAATATTGTAAGAATCTGCGATTCTTTTCTGAAATATTAAACAATTTCATTATGAAATTAAATTGTGAAATTTCTGAAAAATTTTGTGGACGCCTTCTTCTGGGATTCTCATATCAATTAACTGAGCGCTGGCAAATCGAAAATGAAAAAGTGAATTTTCTGAAAAATGAAATTAAATTTTTATTTATTTATTTATTTATTTATTTATTTATAAAAAATCAACAAATTTACTGTCAATAAATAATTATGGACTCCCTCCTCTGAGATTCTTGTACCAAATACCTAAGCGCTGGCAAATGGAAGATTAAATTGTGAAATTTTTGAAAAATTAAATTAAAATATTGTGGGAATCTGCGATTCTTTTCTGAAATATTAAATAATTTCATTATAAAATTAAATTGTGAAATTTCTGAAAAATTTTGTGGACGCCTGCCTCTGGGATTCTCGTACCAAGTAACTAATCGCTGGCAAATCGAAAATTAAATAGTGAAATTTCTGAAAAATGAAATGAAAATATTGTGGGCGCCCTCCTCTGCAAATCTTTTCTGAAAAATTAAATAATTTCATTGTGAAATTTCTGAAAAATTTTGTGGACGCCTTCCTCTGGGATTCTCATATCAATTAACTAAGCGCTGGCAAATCGAAAATTAAAATTAAATTTCTGAAAAATGAAATTAAAATATTGTGGGCGCCCTCCTCTGCGATTCTTTTCTGAAAATTAATAATTTCATTGTGAAATTAAATTGTGAAATATCTGAAATATTTTGTGGGCTCCCTCCTCTCGGATTCTCATATAAAGTAACTAAGCGCTGGAAAATTAAGAAATTTACAGTGAAATTTCTGAAAAATTAAATTAAAACTTTGTGGGCGCCATCCTCGCCGATTCTCACACCAAATACCTAAGCGCTGGCAAATGGAGAATTAAATAGTGAAATTTCTGAAAAATGAAATTAAAATATTGTGGGCTCCCTCCTCTGCGATTCTTTTCTGAAATATTAAATAATTTCATTATGAAATTAAATTGTGAAATTTCTGAAAAATTTTGTGGACGCCTTCCTCTGGGATTCTCGTACCAAGTAACTAATCGCTGGCAAATCGAAAATTAAATAGTGAAATTTCTGAAAATGAAATTAAAATATTGTCGGCGCCCTCCTCTGCAAATCTTTTCTGAAAAATTAAATAATTTCATTGTGAAATTTCTGAAAAATTTTGTGGACGCCTTCCTCTGGGATTCTCATATCAATTAACTAATCGCTTGCAAATCGAAAATGAAAAAGTGAATTTTCTGAAAAATGAAATTAAATTTTTATGGACTCCCTCCTCTGAGATTCTTGTACCAAATACCTAAGCGCTGGCAAATGGAAGATTAAATTGTGAAATTTTCGAAAAATTAAATTAAAATATTGTGGGAATCTGCGATTCTTTTCTGAAATATTAAATAATTTCATTATGAAATTAAATTGTGAAATTTCTGAAAAATTTTGTGGACGCCTTCCTCTGGGATTCTCGTACCAAGTAACTAATCGCTTGCAAATCGAAAATGAAAAAGTGCATTTTCTGAAAAATTAAATTAAATTTTTATGGACTCCCTCCTCTGAGATTCTTGTACCAAATACCTAAGCGCTGGCAAATGGAGGATTTAATAGTGAAATTTCTGGAAAATTAAATTAAAATATTGTGGGAATCTGCGATTCTTTTCTGAAATATTAAACAATTTCATTATGAAATTAAATTGTGAAATTTTTGAAAAATTTTGTGGACGCCTTCCTCTGGGATTCTCATATCAAGTAACTAAGCGCTGGCAAATCGAAAATGAAAAAGTGAATTTTCTGAAAAATGAAATTAAATTTTTATGGACTCCCTCCTCTGAGATTCTTGTACCAAATACCTAAGCGCTGGCAAATGGAGGATTTAATAGTGAAATTTCTGGAAAATTAAATTAAAATATTGTGGGAATCTGCGATTCTTTTCTGAAATATTAAACAATTTCATTATGAAATTAAATTGTGAAATTTCTGAAAAATTTTGTGGACGCCTTCCTCTGGGATTCTCGTACCAAGTAACTAATCGCTTGCAAATCGAAAATGAAAAAGTGCATTTTCTGAAAAATTAAATTAAATTTTTATGGACTCCCTCCTCTGAGATTCTTGTACCAAATACCTAAGCGCTGGCAAATGGAGGATTTAATAGTGAAATTTCTGGAAAATTAAATTAAAATATTGTGGGAATCTGCGATTCTTTTCTGAAAAATTAAATAATTTCATTGTGAAATTAAATTGTGAAATTTCTGAAAAATTTTGTGGGCGTCTTTCTTTGGGATTCTCATATCAATTAACTAATCGCTGGCAAATCGAAAATTAAAATTAAATTTCTGAAAAATGAAATTAAAATATTGTGGGCGTCTCCTCTGCGATTCTTTTCTGAAAATTAATAATTTCAATGTGAAATTAAATTGTGAAATATCTGAAATATTTTGTGGACGCCTTCCTCTGGGATTCTCATATCAAGTAACTAAGCGCTGGAACATTAAGAATTATATAGTGAAATTTCTGAAAAATTAAATTAAAACTTTGTGGGCGCCATCCTCGCCGATTGTGACACCAAATACCTAAGCGCTGGCAAAGGGAGAATTAAATAGTGAAATTTCTGAAAAATGAAATTAAAATATTGTGGGCTCCCTCCTCTGGGATTCTCGTACCAAGTAACTAATCGCTGGCAAATCGAAAATTAGATAGTGAAAATTCTGAATTATGAAATTAAAATATTGTGGGCGTCCTCCTCTGCGATTCTTTTCTGAAATATTAAATAATTTCATTATGTAATTAAATTGTGAAATTTCTGAAAAATTTTGTGGACGCCTTCCTCTGGGATTCTCAAAAATTAAATTAAATTTTTATGGACTCCCTCCTCTGAGATTCTTGTACCAAATACCTAAGCGCTGTCAAATGGAGGATTAAATAGTGAAATTTCTGAAAAATGAAATTAAAATATTGTGGGCTCCCTCCTCTGGGATTCTCGTACCAAGTAACTAATCGCTGGCAAATCGAAAATTAAATAGTGAAATTTCTGAAAAATGAAATTAAAATATTGTGGGCGCCCTCCTCTGCAAATCTTTTCTGAAAAATTAAATAATTTCATTGTGAAATTAAATTGTGCAATTTCTGAAAAATTTTGTGGACGCCTTCCTTTGGGATTCTCATATCAATTAACTAATCGGTGGCAAATCGAAAATTAAAATTAAATTTCTGAAAAATGAAAATAAAATATTGTGGGCGCCCTCCTCTGCGATTCTTTTCTGAAAATTAATAATTTCAATGTGAAATTAAATTGTGAAATATCTGAAATATTTTGTGGACTCCCTCCTCTCGGATTCTCATATAAAGTAACTAAGCGCTGAAAAATTAAGAATTATATAGTGAAATTACTGAAAAATTAAATTAAAACTTTGTGGGCGCCATCCTCGCCGATTCTGACACCAAATACCTAAGCGCTGGCAAATGGAGAATTAAATAGTGAAATTTCTGAAAAATGAAACTAAAATATTGTGGGCTCCCTCCTCTGGGATTCTTTTCTGAAATATTAAATAATTTCATTATGAAATTAAATTGTGAAATTTCTGAAAAATTTTGTGGACGCCTTCCTCTGGGATTCTCAAAAATTAAATTAAATTTTTATGGACTCCCTCCTCTGAGATTCTTGTACCAAATACCTAAGCGCTGGCAAATGGAGGATTAAATTGTGAAATTTCTAAAAAATGAAATTAAAATATTGTGGGCTCCCTCCTCTGGGATTCTCGTACCAAGTAACTAATCGCTTGCAAATCGAAAATTAAATAGTGAAATTTCTGAAAAATGAAATTAAAATATTGTGGGCGCCCTCCTCTGCAAATCTTTTCTGAAAAATTAAATAATTTCATTGTGAAATTAAATTGTGCAATTTCTGAAAAATTTTGTGGACGCCTTCCTTTGGGATTCTCATATCAATTAACTAATCGCTGGCAAATCGAAAATTAAAATTAAATTTCTGAAAAATGAAATTAAAATATTGTGGGCGCCCTCCTCTGCGATTCATTTCTGAAAATTAATAATTTCAATGTGAAATTAAATTGTGAAATATCTGAAATATTTTGTGGACTCCCTCCTCTCGGATTCTCATATAAAGTAACTAAGCGCTGGAAAATTAAGAATTATATAGTGAAATTTCTGAAAAATTAAATTAAAACTTTGTGGGCGCCATCCTCGCCGATTCTCACACCAAATACCTAAGCGCTGGCAAATGGAGAATTAAATAGTGAAATTTCTGAAAAATGAAATTAAAATATTGTGGGCTCCCTCCTCTGGGATTCTCGTACCAAGTAACTAATCGCTGGCAAATCGAAAATTAAATAGTGAAATTTCTGAAAAATGAAAATAAAATATTGTGGGCGCCCCCCTCTGCAAATCTTTTCTGAAAAATTAAATAATTTCATTGAGAATTCTGAAAATCTTTTCCGAAAAAATAAATAATTTCATTATGAAATTAAATTGTGAAATTTCTGAAAAATTTTGTGGACGCCTTCTTCTGGGATTCTCATATCAAGTAACTGAGTGCTGGCAATTCGAAAATGAAAAAGTGAATTTTCTGAAAAATTAAATTAAATTTTTATGGACTCCCTCCTCTGAGATTCTTTCACCAAATACCTAAGCGCTGTCAAATGGAGGATTAAATTGTGCAATTTCTGAAAAATTAAATTAAAATATTGTGGGAATCTGCGATTCTTTTCTGTTGAAAAAATGTATATCGATGTATGTACTTATATCAATGCACGCATGTACGATCACACAACATATGTTTTTCTGTATGCAGCGTTTGTCACACGAAGAAGATGGCAAACGCATAATGTAAAACTAACCACGCATTGTTAGTCTTCAATAAACTTCTCAATGATACACACGTATTGCGTTCATTATTATTTGGCCGGGTTTCCGTGACGAACCCCTCCCTCATTTCAATAGGTTATGGGCCCAGGCAATGGCCTGTTAGTGAACGCGTCGACAAATGTTTGAGTTACGAACTCTGAGACATTAATAATAAAGTGTTTGTGAAGATTTTGTGTTTGCAACGTGCAAAAAGAAACAATACAAAATGAGTGCATTATACCAGATCGAGAAACTGGAAGAAAAGAACTATGAGTCATGGAAAATACAAATGCGCAGTGTATTGATCCATGCGGAGCTATGGGGCGTGGCCTCTGGTGAAGTGGTTGCGGAAAGTGCTGAGGATGCCAAGTGGAGAGCCTTGGATCAAAAGGCCCTTGCAACTATCACATTGAGTGTAAAACCATCGCAATTGGGTTATATAAAAAATAGCCAGACAGCAAGTGAAGCTTGGATAAAATTGCAAGAAGTTCACCAGCCCAGTGGACCTGTGCGCAAAGTATCACTTTATAAAAAGTTACTAAGCTTGCGGATGGCACAAGGACAGAGCATTTCCAATTATTTAAATACGTTTAATGAAGTATTGGACCAGCTAGCTTCTGTGGGAATTGAGATAAATGATGAGCTACGTGCTATTATTCTGCTTTCCAGCCTTCCATCAGAATACGAAAATTTCGTTGTTGCTATCGAGACGCGCGATGATTTACCGCAATTCGACACTCTAAGTATAAAGCTCAAAGAAGAGGGTGAACGAAGGTCAATAGAAACAGACAAGGAATATGAAAATGCAACGGCATTCACAATTGTTCAAAAATCGCACACTTATGCGAAAGGCGCCTCAAAGAAGAAACCGTCAAACGGTGTTTGCTTCAAATGCGGCGAAAGGGGACATTTCAAGGCGAATTGCTGCAGTGCAAGCGTACACAAAGAGAGCAGAAATATAAAAGAAAGAGATCAGAAACACTTCAGCTTACTAAATGCGTTGGACGCAGGTAGTTTTCATCGAACGAAATGGTGTTTGGACAGCGGCGCAACGAGTCATATGTGTTGTCAGAGAGAAATGTTTACAAGTTTTGAGAAACATTCAGAAATGATAGGTTTGGCAAATGGCGGTTTTTTGCAAGCAGAAGGAAAAGGAGAAGTGGCATTAAACGGTGGTTTATATGCACTTAAGCTGATCGACGTTCTGTATGTACCGCAGCTGACGGGCAATTTCGTTTCTGTAAATCGAGCTGTTGAAAACAAATGTTTGGTTAATTTTGGCCCTGCAAAAGCCAAAATAATTCAAAATGGTGACTGCATACTGGAAGTAAGCAAAGTTGGCAATTTGTACATGTTTGAAGACAAATTAAACCAATGTTATGCTGCCGTGCAAGCCGATGGAGTTTTGTGGCATAGAAGATACGGCCATTTAAATTACGCAAGTTTGTCGGAAATGACAAAGAAAGGCATGGTACGAGGTGTGGAAGCGGCTGAATTTTCGTCGGAGAAACAATGCAAAACGTGCATGGTGAGCAAGATTCACGTTCATCCCTTCCCAAAAGCTGCCGAAAGTCGGACAAATGAAATACTGGAGCTGGTTCATACGGACGTATGTGGGCCATTTGAAACATGTTCATTTGGCGGATCCAGATATTTCTTGACTTTCATTGATGACTTCTCTAGGCGTATATTCGTGTACTTTTTAAAATCCAAGGATGAAGCATTTGAAAAGTTCGTTGAGTACAAGAATCTTGTGGAGCGTCAAACCGGCAAGAAGCTTAAATGTATTCGTAGCGACAATGGGCGCGAATATGTAAACAAAAGGTTTGATGCATTCCTTACACAACATGGTATTGCACGTCAGCTGACCGTTGCATACACACCGCAACAGAACGGAGTTGCAGAGCGAGCTAACCGTACCCTAGTGGAAATGGCGAGGTGTTTGTTGGTGGAGTCCAAACTTTGCAAGGCGCTGTGGGCTGAGGCTATAAACACTGCAGCGTATTTGCGAAATCGGTCGCATACAAGGGCGCTGACAGATATGACACCGATGGAAGCGTGGACTGGTAAGAAACCATCAATAAGCCACTTAAAAGTTTTTGGTTCCGTTGCAGTAGCACTCGACAAAGGTCATGCGAAGGGCAAGTTTCAACCAAAAGGCAAAGAGTACCGTATGGTCGGGTACTCGAGGCAAGCAAAAGGATATCGTTTATATGATCCAGAATCGAAGCAAATAGTCGAAAAACGGGACGTTCTGTTCGATGAACTTGGCGAAGAGGCACAAACTAGAAGTGAACCAGCAACGTTTGATGTGCTGATTCAAGAAAATTTTGGTACCAAAGACTCCGAGGCACCGGAGATTAATTTGAATGACATCAACGACGATGGCTCTGATGACAACAAAGACGACAACAGCGATGCAGAAAGTTCCAGTACAGATGTCGACAGCGGCGATGCATTCGAAAGTGCTGAAGATGCACCTGCTCAAGAGGATCGTGGTGTGCGGGTTGGACCCGGCAGACCAAGATTGCTAAGGACGGGTAGACCTGGTCGCCCGTAAAAGCAGTTCAACGTACTTAGCGCTATGGTCACAAGCGATGTCGTTGTGCCATTATCCTATGAGGAGGCAATGGAGAGTACACATGCATCTTACTGGCGCGAGGCAATGAAGAAAGAATACGATTCTTTGAGGGCGAATGAAACCTGGGCGCTTGCAGATTTACCAAGAAATCAGCGAGCAATTGGCTGCAAATGGGTTTTCAATTTGAAGCGAGATGCAAGCGGTGGCATAGAACGTTTTAAGGCACGTTTAGTTGCCAAAGGATGCTCGCAGCAGTATGGTATTAACTACGTGGAAACATTCTCACCTGTATGCCGAATGGAGAGTTTCCGGTTCATTCTGGCATTGGCGGCTGAGCTAAACCTATATTTGCACCAAATGGACGTATGCACGGCATATCTGAACAGCGACTTGAAAGACACCATATATATGAAGCAACCACAAGGGTACATAGATGGAAGTCATCCAAGTCAAGTCCTGCTGTTGAAGAAAGCGATCTATGGACTGAAGCAGTCAGGAAGGGAATGGAATTCCAAGCTTGACCATGTCCTGCAAGATATGGGCTTTATTCCATGCGACAATGAGCCTTGTTTATATAAACAGCGCGAAGAAGGTAATCTGTCTCTAATTCTGGTATATGTTGACGATCTTCTTGTAGCATGTCAGTCAAAATCGGATTTAATCAACATTAAAGCTGCTATATCTAGAGCTTTTGAATGTGTCGACAAGGGTCCTATACAGCTGTTTCTCGGCATGGAGATTCAGCGGGATGGTGAAGTTGGTGGCATTACCTTAAGCCATTCGCAATATATCAAGGAAATATTGCATCGACACAACATCGAAAATTGCAGACCGGCAGCAACACCTTTGGAGGCAGGCCATCAGGTGGCGTGCGAGAGTACGGACTGTCAAAAGGTGGAACCGGCACTGTATCAATCGATAGTGGGCGAGCTGATGTGGCTGGCCCTAACAACTAGACCAGATATTTTACACTCGGTAGCGAAGCTGGCACAGAGGAACAAGGATCCTCATTCCGAGCATCTTGCAGCTGTTAAACATATTCTACGTTATCTGGCGTCTACAATTGAGATGAAGCTCTACTACAGCAAGTGCGGCCAACCTTTCTCTGGTTACGTAGATGCAGATTGGGGCGGTGATAAAACTGACCGCAAGTCGTATACGGGCTACGTATATTTCCTATCTGGAGGACCGATTTCTTGGAAATCGGAGAAGCAACGCAGTGTGGCACTCAGCAGTACAGAGGCTGAGTATATGGCACTGTCTACTGCATGCAAGGAGGCGATAGCCATGAGACGGCTCATCATCGAAATTGGCTGCGGCACGGCAGACACACCGACTGTGGTGTACGGCGACAATCTGAGCGCTCAGCAGTTGGCGAAAAATCCTGTGCATCATTCACGAACCAAGCACGTGGATATCAGATACCATTTTATACGTCAGGTTCTAAGCGAGGGTCAAATTGAATTGAAGTATGCTGCGACAAATATTATGATAGCTGATATACTAACGAAAAAAATTTGCCTAAGCAAAAGCATGTTGAATTCAGAAATATGTTAAGTTTGAAATGAATTTGTAAACATGCTTGCATTGAGGAAGGGTGTTGAAAAAATGTATATCGATGTATGTACTTATATCAATGCACGCATGTACGATCACACAACATATGTTTTTCTGTATGCAGCGTTTGTCACACGAAGAAGATGGCAAACGCATAATGTAAAACTAACCACGCATAGTTAGTCTTCAATAAACTTCTCAATGATACACACGTATTGCGTTCATTATTATTTGGCCGGGTTTCCGTGACGAACCCCTCCCTCATTTCAATATTTTCTGAAATATTAAACAATTTCATTATGAAATTAAATTGTGAAATTTCTGAAAAATTTTGTGGACGCCTGCCTCTGGGATTCTCGTACCAAGTAACTAATCGCTGGCAAATCGAAAATTAAATAGTGAAATTTCTGAAAAATGAAATTAAAATATTGTGGGCGCCCCCCTCTGCAAATCTTTTCTGAAAAATTAAATAATTTCATTGAGAATTCTGAAAATCTTTTCCGAAAAAATAAATAATTTCATTATGAAATTAAATTGTGCAATTTCTGAAAAATTTTGTGGACGCCTTCCTCTGGGATTCTCATATCAAGTAACTAATCGCTTGCAAATCGAAAATGAAAAAGTGAATTTTCTGAAAAATTAAATTAAATTTTTATGGACTCCCTCCTCTGAGATTCTTGTACCAAATACCTAAGCGCTGTCAAATGGAGGATTAAATAGTGAAATTTCTGAAAAATTAAATTAAAATATTGTGGGAATCTGCGATTCTTTTCTGAAATATAAAACAATTTCATTATGAAATTAAATTGTGAAATTTCTGAAAAATTTTGTGGACGCCTGCCTCTGGGATTCTCGTACCAAGTAACTAATCGCTTGCAAATCGAAAATTAAATAGTGAAATTTCTGAAAAATGAAATTAAAATATTGTGGGCGCCCTCCTCTGCAAATCTTTTCTGAAAAATTAAATAATTTCATTGTGAAATTAAATTGTGCAATTTCTGAAAAATTTTGTGGACGCCTTCCTTTGGGATTCTCATATCAATTAACTAATCGCTGGCAAATCGAAAATTAAAATTAAATTTCTGAAAAATGAAATTAAAATATTGTGGGCGCCCTCCTCTGCGATTCTTTTCTGAAAATTAATAATTTCAATGTGAAATTAAATTGTGAAATATCTGAAATATTTTGTGGACTCCCTCCTCTGGGATTCTCATATAAAGTAACTAAGCGCTGGAAAATTAAGAATTATATAGTGAAATTACTGAAAAATTAAATTAAAACTTTGTGGGCGCCATCCTCGCCGATTCTGACACCAAATACCTAAGCGCTGGCAAATGGAGAATTAAATAGTGAAATTTCTGAAAAATGAAATTAAAATATTGTGGGCTCCCTCCTCTGGGATTCTCGTACCAGTTAACTAATCGCTGGCAAATCGAAAATTAGATAGTTTAAATTCTGAAATATGAAATTAAAATATTGTGGGCGTCCTCCTCTGCGATTCTTTTCTGAAATATTAAATAATTTCATTATGAAATTTCTGAAAAATTTTGTGGGCGCCTTCCTCTGGGATTCTCAAAATTAAATTAAATTTTTATGGACTCCCTCCTCTGAGATTCTTGTACCAAATACCTGAAAAATGAAATTAAAATATTGTGGGCGCCCTCCTCTGCAAATCTTTTCTGAAAAATTAAATAATTTCTTTGTGTAATTTCTGAAAAATTTTGTGGACGCCTTCCTCTGGGATTCTCATATCAAGTAACTAAGCGCTGGCAAATCGATAATGAAAAAGTGAATTTTCTGAAAAATTAAATTAAATTTTTATGGACTCCCTCCTCTGAGATTCTAGTACCAAATACCTAAGCGCTGGCAAATGGAAGATTAAATTGTGAAATTTCTGAAAAATTAAATTAAAATATTGTGGGAATCTGCGATTCTTTTCTGAAATATTAAACAATTTCATTATGAAATTAAATTGTGAAATTTCTGAAAAATTTTGTGGACGCCTTCTTCTGGGATTCTCGTACCAAGTAACTAATCGCTGGCAAATGGAGAATTAAATAGTGAAATTTCTGAAAAATGAAATTAAAATATTGTGGGCGCCCTCCTCTGCAAATCTTTTCTGAAAAATTAAATAATTTCATTGAGAATTCTGAAAATCTTTTCCGAAAAATTAAATAATTTCATTATGAAATTAAATTGTGCAATTTCTGAAAAATTTTGTGGGCGCCCTCCTCTGGGATTCTCATATCAAGTAACTAAGCGCTGGCAAAGGGAGAATTAAATTGTGAAATTTCTGAAAAATGAAATTAAAATATTGTGAGCGCACTCCTCTGCAAATCTTTTCTGAAAAATTAAATAATTTCATTGTGAAATTCCGCAAATCTTTTTTGAACAAGTAAAAAAGCTAAAGTCGGGTGTCCCGACTGTGAAATACTCTGTACATATGTTTACAATAATTATAGAAAATAAAAAAATTAAGAAAATAAAAAAAAATTCAATGATCGATTTTACCTTTCTCGGTATTCGAACTCACGTAAAGGGTATATAATTGCTCATATACAAAGCAATTGCGTCTGTGTGAGTGTATGTATGCCTATGCGCATCAATTCGTGTCTGTGTAAGCATTTTCGCAGTCAACCAAACAGCAACATCAACAACAGCAGGCAGCGCTTGAGCAGCGCTGCAGCAGCAAATATATTTATGGCTATAACTTCTTGGTAAATCGGTCTATCATAGTGAAACTCGTCTTGCGGACACATAATTATTAACTGGGGGTATTTGCAAAATTTTAGTTCGAAATTCCAAGAATTACGGGAGTTAGAGAAAATCGCATTTACGGTGGAGAGGGGGGAGGGAGGGAAATTCCAAAATATACATTTTCTGCGTATTCACATAAGGCATCTTGGACTAAAATTTGGTGTGCCTAGGTCTTATAGTCTCCGAGATATAGGCGATTATACGAATGGAAAATCGGGAAAACCCCATAGGGGGGAAGTGGGGGGAAAATCAAAAAAATAAAATAAACTCGTATAGAATACACACATAACGCATCTTTGTGCAAAATTTGGTGTCTCTATCTCTTATAGTCTCTGATATCCAGGTGTTCATACGGACGGACAGACGGACAGACAGACAGACAGGGCTAGATCGACTCGTCTTGTCACGCTGATCAAGAATATATATACTTTGTGGGGTCTGCCACGCCTCCTTCTGCCTGTTACATTTTTCAGCTCCCGCAAACCTAATATACTCTTGTACATTTCATGTACAGAGTATAAAAATTAAATAATTTCATTGTGAAATTAAATTGTGCAATTTCTGAAAAATTTTGAGGGCGCCTTCCCCTGTGATTTTCATATCAAGAAAATTTCTGAAAAATTAAATAGTAATATTGTGAATTTAAATAATGAAATTTCTGAAAAATTTACCATCTGCGATTCTCATATCAAGTACCTAAGCGCTGGCAAAGGGAGAATTAAATTGTGAAATTTCTGAAAAATGAAATTAAAATATTGTGGGCGCCCTCCTCTGCAAATCTTTTCTGAAAAATTAAATAATTTCATTGAGAATTCTGAAAATCTTTTCCGAAAAATTAAATAATTTCATTATGAAATTAAATTGTGCAATTTCTGAAAAATTTTGTGGGCGCCCTCCTCTGGGATTCTCATATCAAGTAACTAAGCGCTGGCAAAGGGAGAATTAAATTGTGAAATTTCTGAAAAATGAAATTAAAATATTGTGAGCGCACTCCTCTGCAAATCTTTTCTGAAAAATTAAATAATTTCATTGTGAAATTCCGCAAATCTTTTTTGAACAAGTAAAAAAGCTAAAGTCGGGTGTCCCGACTGTGAAATACTCTGTACATATGTTTACAATAATTATAGAAAATAAAAAAATTAAGAAAATAAAAAAAAATTCAATGATCGATTTTACCTTTCTCGGTATTCGAACTCACGTAAAGGGTATATAATTGCTCATATACAAAGCAATTGCGTCTGTGTGAGTGTATGTATGCCTATGCGCATCAATTCGTGTCTGTGTAAGCATTTTCGCAGTCAACCAAACAGCAACATCAACAACAGCAGGCAGCGCTTGAGCAGCGCTGCAGCAGCAAATATATTTATGGCTATAACTTCTTGGTAAATTATAATAATTAAAACCTATTAATAACTATAATTATTAACTGGGGGTATTTGCAAAATTTTAGTTCGAAATTCCAAGAATTACGGGAGTTAGAGAAAATCGCATTTACGGTGGAGAGGGGGGAGGGAGGGAAATTCCAAAATATACATTTTCTGCGTATTCACACAAGGCATCTTGGACTAAAATTTGGTGTGCCTAGGTCTTATAGTCTCCGAGATATAGGCGATTATACGAATGGAAAATCGGGAAAACCCCATAGGGGGGAAGTGGGGGGAAAATCAAAAAAATAAAACAAACTCGTATAGAATACACACATAACGCATCTTTGTGCAAAATTTGGTGTCTCTATCTCTTATAGTCTCTGAGATCCAGGTGTTCATACGGACGGACAGACGGACAGACAGACAGACAGGGCTAGATCGACTCGTCTTGTCACGCTGATCAAGAATATATATACTTTGTGGGGTCTGCCACGCCTCCTTCTGCCTGTTACATTTTTCAGCTCCCGCAAACCTAATATACTCTTGTTTATTTCATGTACAGAGTATAAAAATTAAATAATTTCATTGTGATATTAAATTGTGCAATTTCTGAAAAATTTTGAGGGCGCCTTGCCCTGTGATTTTCATATCAAGTAACTGAGCGCTGGCAAATCGAAAATGAAAAAGTGAATTTTCTGAAAAATGAAATGAAATTTTTATGGACTCCCTCCTCTGAGATTCTTGTACCAAATACCTAAGCGCTGGCAAATGGAGGATTAAATTGTGAAATTTCTGAAAAATTAAATTAAAATATTGTGGGAATCTGCGATTCTTTTCTGAAATATTAAACAATTTCATTATGAAATTAAATTGTGAAATTTCTGAAAAATTTTGTGGACGCCTTCCTCTGGGATTCTCATATCAAGTAACTAAGCGCTGGCAAATCGAAAATGAAAAAGTGAATTTTCTGAAAAATGAAATTAAATTTTTATGGACTCCCTCCTCTGAGATTCTTGTACCAAATGCCTAAGCGCTGTCAAATGGAGGATTAAATAGTGAAATTTCTGAAAAATTAAATTAAAATATTGTGGGAATCTGCGATTCTTTTCTGAAATATTAAACAATTTCATTATGAAATTAAATTGTGAAATTTCTGAAAAATTTTGTGGACGCCTTCCTCTGGGATTCTCATATCAAGTAACTGAGCGCTGGCAAATCGAAAATGAAAAAGTGAATTTTCTGAAAAATTAAATTAAATTTTTATGGACTCCTTCCTCTGAGATTCTTGTACCAAATACCTAAGCGCTGGCAAATGGAGGATTAAATTGTGAAATTTCTGAAAAATGAAAATAAAATATTGTGGGCGCCCTCCCCTGCAAATCTTTTCTGAACAATTAAATAATTTCATTGTGAAATTAAATTGTGAAATTTCTGAAAAATTTTGTGGACGCCTTCCTCTGGGATTCTCATATCAAGTAACTAAGCGCTGGAAAATTAAGAATTATATAGTGAAATTTCTGAAAAATTAAATTAAAACTTTGTGGGCGCCATCCTCGCCGATTCTCACACCAAATACCTAAGCGCTGGCAAATGGAGAATTAAATAGTGAAATTTCTGAAAAATGAAATTAAAATATTGTGGGCTCCCTCCTCTGGGATTCTCGTACCAAGTAACTAATCGCTGGCAAATCGAAAATTAAATAGTGAAATTTCTGGAAAATGAAAATAAAATATTGTGGGCGCACCCCTCTGCAAATCTTTTCTGAAAAATTAAATAATTTCATTGAGAATTCTGAAAATCTTTTCCGAAAAAATAAATAATTTCATTATGAAATTAAATTGTGCAATTTCTGAAAAATTTTGTGGACTCCTTCTTCTGGGATTCTCGTACCAAGTAACTAATCGCTTGCAAATCGAAAATGAAAAAGTGAATTTTCTGAAAAATTAAATTAAATTTTTATGGACTCCCTCCTCTGAGATTCTTTCACCAAATACCTAAGCGCTGTCAAATGGAGGATTAAATTGTGAAATTTCTGAAAAATTAAATTAAAATATTGTGGGAATCTGCGATTCTTTTCTGAAATATTAAACAATTTCTTTATAAAATTAAATTGTGAAATTTCTGAACAATTTTGTGGGCGCCCTCCTCTGGGATTCTCATATCAAGTAAATAAGCGCTGGCAAAGGGAGAATTAAATTGTGAAATTTCTGAAAAATGAAATTAAAATATTGTGAGCGCACTCCTCTGCAAATCTTTTCTGAAAAATTAAATAATTTCATTGTGAAATTCCGCAAATCTTTTCTGAAAAATTAAATAATTTCATTGTGAAATTAAATTGTGCAATTTCTGAAAAATTTTGAGGGCGCCTTCCCCTGTGATTTTCATATCAAGAAAATTTCTGAAAAATTAAATAGTAATATTGTGAATTTAAATAGTGAAATTTCTGAAAAATTTATCATCTGCGATTCTCATATCAAGTACCTAAGCGCTGGCAAATCCAGGATTAAATTATGAAGTTTCTGAAAAATAAGAGTAAAATATTGTGGGCGCGATCTGCGATTCTTTTCTGAAATATTAAATAATTTCATTATGAAATTAAATTGCGAAATTTTTGAAAAATTTTGTGGACGCCTCCTTTGGGATTCTCATATCAAGTAACTAAGTGCTGGCAAATCGAAAATTAAATAGTGAAATTTCTGAAAAATGAAATTAAAATATTGTGGGCGCCCTCCTCTGCAAATCTTTTCTGAAAAATTAAATAATTTCATTATGAAATTAAATTGTGCAATTTCTGAAAAAGTTTGTGGACGCCTTCCTTTGGGATTCTCATATCAAGTAACTAAGCGCTGGCAAATCGAAAATGAAAAAGTGAATTTTCTGAAAAATGAAATTAAATTTTTATGGACTCCCTCCTCTGAGATTCTTGTACCAAATACCTAAGCGCTGGAAAATGGAGGATTAAATTGTGAAATTTCTGAAAAATTAAATTAAAACTTTGTGGGCGCCATCCTCGCCGATTCTCACACCAAATACCTAAGCGCTGGCAAATGGAGAATTAAATAGTGAAATTTCTGAAAAATGAAATTAAAATATTGTGGGCTCCCCCCTCTGGGATTCTCGTACCAAGTAACTAATCGCTGGCAAATCGAAAATTAAATAGTGAAATTTCTGAAAAATGAAAATAAAATATTGTGGGCGCCCCCCTCTGCAAATCTTTTCTGAAAAATTAAATAATTTCATTGAGAATTCTAAAAATCTTTTCCGAAAAAATAAATAATTTCATTATGAAATTAAATTGTGCAATTTCTGAAAACTTTTGTGGACGCCTTCTTCTGGGATTCTCGTACCAAGTAACTAATCGCTTGCAAATCGAAAATGAAAAAGTGAATTTTCTGAAAAATGAAATTAAATTTTTATGGACTCCCTCCTCTGAGATTCTTGTACCAAATACCTAAGCGCTGTCAAATGGAGGATTAAATTGTGAAATTTCTGAAAAATTAAATTAAAATATTGTGGGAATCTGCGATTCTTTTCTGAAATATTAAACAATTTCATTATGAAATTAAATTGTGAAATTTCTGAACAATTTTGTGGACGCCTTCCTCTGGGATTCTCATATCAAGTAACTGAGCGCTGGCAAATCGAAAATGAAAAAGTGAATTTTCTGAAAAATGAAATGAAATTTTTATGGACTCCCTCCTCTGAGATTCTTGTACCAAATACCTAAGCGCTGGCAAATGGAGGATTAAATTGTGAAATTTCTGAAAAATGAAAATAAAATATTGTGGGCGCCCTCCCCTGCAAATCTTTTCTGAAAAATTAAATAATTTCATTGTGAAATTAAATTGTGAAATTTCTGAAAAATTTTGTGGACGCCTTCCTCTGGGATTCTCATATCAAGTAACTAAGCGCTGGAAAATTAAGAATTATATAGTGAAATTTCTGAAAAATTAAATTAAAACTTTGTGGGCGCCATCCTCGCCGATTCTCACACCAAATACCTAAGCGCTGGCAAATGGAGAATGAAATAATGAAATTTCTGAAAAATGAAATTAAAATATTGTGGGCGCCCCCCTCTGCAAATCTTTTCTGAAAAATTAAATAATTTCATTATGAAATTAAATTGTGCAATTTCTGAAAAAGTTTGTGGACGCCTTCCTTTGGGATTCTCATATCAAGTAACTAAGCGCTGGCAAATCGAAAATGAAAAAGTGAATTTTCTGAAAAATTAAATTAAATTTTTATGGACTCCCTCCTCTGAGATTCTTTCACCAAATACCTAAGCGCTGTCAAATGGAGGATTAAATTGTGAAATTTCTGAAAAATTAAATTAAAATATTGTGGGAATCTGCGATTCTTTTCTGAAATATTAAACAATTTCTTTATAAAATTAAATTGTGAAATTTCTGAACAATTTTGTGGGCGCCCTCCTCTGGGATTCTCATATCAAGTAACTAAGCGCTGGCAAAGGGAGAATTAAATTGTGAAATTTCTGAAAAATGAAATTAAAATATTGTGAGCGCCCTCCTCTGCAAATCTTTTCTGAAAAATTAAATAATTTCATTGTGAAATTCCGCAAATCTTTTCTGAAAAATTAAATAATTTCATTGTGAAATTAAATTGTGCAATTTCTGAAAAATTTTGAGGGCGCCTTCCCCTGTGATTTTCATATCAAGAAAATTTCTGAAAAATTAAATAGTAATATTGTGAATTTAAATAGTGAAATTTCTGAAAAATTTATCATCTGCGATTCTCATATCAAGTACCTAAGCTCTGGCAAATCCAGGATTAAATTATGAAGTTTCTGAAAAATAAGAGTAAAATATTGTGGGCTCCCATCTCTGCGATTCTCATAGCAAGTGCCTAAGCGCTGGCAAATGGAGAATTAAATTGTGAAATTTCTGAAAAATTAAATTAAAATAATGTAGGAATCTGCGATTCTTTTCTGAAATATTAAATAATTTCATTATGAAATTAAATTGCGGAATTTTTGAAAAATTTTGTGGGCGCCTCCTTTGGGATTCTCATATCAAGTAACTAAGTGCTGGCAAATCGAAAATTAAATAGTGAAATTTCTGAAAAATGAAATTAAAATATTGTGGGCGCCCTCCTCTGCAAATCTTTTCTGAAAAATTAAATAATTTCATTATGAAATTAAATTGTGCAATTTCTGAAAAATTTTGTGGACGCCTTCCTCTGGGATTCTCATATCAAGTAACTAAGCGCTGGCAAATCGAAAATGAAAAAGTGAATTTTCTGAAAAATGAAATTAAATTTTTATGGGCTCCCTCCTCTGAGATTCTTGTACCAAATACCTAAGCGCTGGCAAATGGAGGATTAAATAGTGAAATTTCTGAAAAATTAAATTAAAATTTTGTGGGCGCCATCCTCGCCGATTCTCACACCAAATACCTAAGCGCTGGCAAATGGAGAATTAAATAGTGAAAAATCTGAAAAATGAAATTAAAATATTGTGGGCTCCCTCCTCTGGGATTCTCGTTCCAGTTAACTAATCGCTGGCAAATCGAAAATAAAATAGTGAAAATTCTGAAATATGAAATTAAAATATTGTGGGCGTCCTCCTCTGCGATTCTTTTCTGAAATATTAAATAATTTCATTGTGAAATTAAATTGTGCAATTTCTGAAAAAGTTTGTAGACGCCTTCCTCTGGGATTCTCATATCAAGTAACTAAGCGCTGGCAAATCGAAAATTAAAATTAAATTTCTGAAAAATGAAATTAAAATATTGTGGGCGCCTTCCTCTGCAAATCTTTTCTGAAAAATTAAATAATTTCATTATGAAATTAAATTGTGAAATTTCTGAAAAATTTTGTGGACGCCTTCCTCTGGGATTTTCATATCAAGTAACTGAGCGCTGGCAAATCGAAAATGAAAAAGTGAATTTTCTGAAAAATTAAATTAAATTTTTATGGACTCCCTCCTCTGAGATTCTTGTACCAAATACCTAAGCGCTGGCAAATGGAGGATTAAATAGTGAAATTTCTGAAAAATTAAATTAAAATATTGTGGGCTCCCTCCTCTGGGATTCTCGTACCAGTTAACTAATCGCTGGCAAATCGAAAATTAAATAGTGAAATTTCTGAAAAATGAAATTAAAATATTGTGGGCACCCTCCTCTGCAAATCTTTTCAGAAAAATTAAATAATTTCATTGTGAAATTAAATTGTGCAATTTCTGAACAATTTTGTGGACGCCTTCCTCTGGGATTCTCATATCAATTAACTGAGCGCTGGCAAATCGAAAATGAAAAAGTGAATTTTCTGAAAAATGAAATTAAATTTTTATGGACTCCCTCCTCTGAGATTCTTGTACCAAATACCTAAGCGCTGGCAAATGGAGGATTAAATAGTGAAATTTCTGAAAAATTAAATTAAAATATTGTGGGCTCCCTCCTCTGGGATTCTCGTACCAGTTAACTAATCGCTGGCAAATCGAAAATTAAATAGTGAAATTTCTGAAAAATGAAATTAAAATATTGTGGGCACCCTCCTCTGCAAATCTTTTCAGAAAAATTAAATAATTTCATTGTGAAATTAAATTGTGCAATTTCTGAACAATTTTGTGGACGCCTTCCTCTGGGATTCTCATATCAATTAACTAAGCGCTGGCAAATCGAAAATGTAAAAGTGAAATTTCTGAAAAATGAAATTAAAATATTGTGGGCGCCCTCCTCTGCGATTCTTTTCTGAAAATTAATAATTTCATTGTGAAATTAAATTGTGAAATATTTTGTGGACTCCCTCCTCTCGGATTCTCATATAAAGTAACTAAGCGCTGGAAAATCAAGAATTATATAGTGAAATTTCTAAAAAATTAAATTAAAATATTGTGGGCTCCCTCCTCTGGTATTCTCGTACCAGTTAACTAATCGCTGGCAAATCGAAAATTAGATAGTGAAAATTCTGAAATGTGAAATTAAAATATTGTGGGCGCCCTCCCCTGCAAATCTTTTCTGAAAAATTAAATAATTTCATTGTGAAATTAAATTGTGAAATTTCTGAAAAATTTTGTGGACGCCTTCCTCTGGGATTCTCATATCAAGTAACTGAGCGTTGGAAAATTAAGAATTATATAGTGAAATTTCTGAAAAATTAAATTAAAACTTTGTGGGCGCCATCCTTGCCGATTCTCACACCAAATACATAAGCGCTGGCAAATGGAGGATTAAATTGTGAAATTTCTGAAAAATTAAATTAAAATATTGTGGGAATCTGCGATTCTTTTCTGAAATATTAAACAATTTCATTATAAAATTAAATTGTGAAATTTCTGAAAAATTTTGTGGACGCCTGCCTCTGGGATTCTCCCTGGCAAATCGAAAATTAAATAGTGAAATTTCTGAAAAATGAAATGAAAATATTGTGGGCGCCCTCCTCTGCAAATCTTTTCTGAAAAATTAAATAATTTCATTGTCAAATTAAATTGTGCAATTTCTGAACAATTTTGTGGACGCCTTCCTCTGGGATTCTCATATCAATTAACTGAGCGCTGGCAAATCGAAAATGAAAAAGTGAATTTTCTGAAAAATGAAATTAAATTTTTATGGACTCCCTCCTCTGAGATTCTTGTACCAAATACCTAAGCGCTGGCAAATGGAGGATTAAATAGTGAAATTTCTGAAAAATTAAATTAAAATATTGTGGGCTCCCTCCTCTGGGATTCTCGTACCAGTTAACTAATCGCTGGCAAATCGAAAATTAAATAGTGAAATTTCTGAAAAATGAAATTAAAATATTGTGGGCACCCTCCTCTGCAAATCTTTTCAGAAAAATTAAATAATTTCATTGTGAAATTAAATTGTGCAATTTCTGAACAATTTTGTGGACGCCTTCCTCTGGGATTCTCATATCAATTAACTAAGCGCTGGCAAATCGAAAATGGAAAAGTGAAATTTCTGAAAAATGAAATTAAAATATTGTGGGCGCCCTCCTCTGCGATTCTTTTCTGAAAATTAATAATTTCATTGTGAAATTAAATTGTGAAATATTTTGTGGACTCCCTCCTCTCGGATTCTCATATAAAGTAACTAAGCGCTGGAAAATCAAGAATTATATAGTGAAATTTCTAAAAAATTAAATTAAAATATTGTGGGCTCCCTCCTCTGGTATTCTCGTACCAGTTAACTAATCGCTGGCAAATCGAAAATTAGATAGTGAAAATTCTGAAATGTGAAATTAAAATATTGTGGGCGCCCTCCCCTGCAAATCTTTTCTGAAAAATTAAATAATTTCATTGTGAAATTAAATTGTGAAATTTCTGAAAAATTTTGTGGACGCCTTCCTCTGGGATTCTCATATCAAGTAACTGAGCGTTGGAAAATTAAGAATTATATAGTGAAATTTCTGAAAAATTAAATTAAAACTTTGTGGGCGCCATCCTTGCCGATTCTCACACCAAATACATAAGCGCTGGCAAATGGAGGATTAAATTGTGAAATTTCTGAAAAATTAAATGAAAATATTGTGGGAATCTGCGATTCTTTTCTGAAATATTAAACAATTTCATTATAAAATTAAATTGTGAAATTTCTGAAAAATTTTGTGGACGCCTGCCTCTGGGATTCTCCCTGGCAAATCGAAAATTAAATAGTGAAATTTCTGAAAAATGAAATGAAAATATTGTGGGCGCCCTCCTCTGCAAATCTTTTCTGAAAAATTAAATAATTTCATTGTCAAATTAAATTGTGCAATTTCTGAAAAATTTTGTGGACGCCTTCCTCTGGGATTCTCATATCTATTAACTAAGCGCTGGCAAATCGAAAATTAAAATTAAATTTCTGAAAAATGAAATTAAAATATTGTGGGCGCCCTCCTCTGCGATTCTTTTCTGAAAATTAATAATTTCATTGTGAAATTAAATTGTGAAATATCTGAAATATTTTGTGGACTCCCTCCTCTCGGATTCTCATATAAAGTAACTAAACGCTGGAAAATCAAGAATTATATAGTGAAATTTCTGAAAAATTAAATTAAAACTTTGTGGGCGCCATCCTCGCCGATTCTCACACCAAATACCTAAGCGCTGGCAAATGGAGAATTGAATAGTGAAATTTCTGAAAAATGAAATTAAAATATTGTGGGCTCCCTCCTCTGGGATTCTCGTACCAAGTAACTAATCGCTGGCAAATCGAAAATTAAATAGTGAAATTTCTGGAAAATGAAAATAAAATATTGTGGGCGCCCCCCTCTGCAAATCTTTTCTGAAAAATTAAATAATTTCATTATGAAATTAAATTGTGCAATTTCTGAAAAAGTTTGTGGACGCCTTCCTTTGGGATTCTCATATCAAGTAACTAAGCGCTGGCAAATCGAAAATGAAAAAGTGAATTTTCTGAAAAATTAAATTAAATTTTTATGGACTCCCTCCTCTGAGATTCTTTCACCAAATACCTAAGCGCTGTCAAATGGAGGATTAAATTGTGAAATTTCTGAAAAATTAAATTAAAATATTGTGGGAATCTGCGATTCTTTTCTGAAATATTAAACAATTTCTTTATAAAATTAAATTGTGAAATTTCTGAACAATTTTGTGGGCGCCCTCCTCTGGGATTCTCATATCAAGTAACTAAGCGCTGGCAAAGGGAGAATTAAATTGTGAAATTTCTGAAAAATGAAATTAAAATATTGTGAGCGCCCTCCTCTGCAAATCTTTTCTGAAAAATTAAATAATTTCATTGTGAAATTCCGCAAATCTTTTCTGAAAAATTAAATAATTTCATTGTGAAATTAAATTGTGCAATTTCTGAAAAATTTTGAGGGCGCCTTCCCCTGTGATTTTCATATCAAGAAAATTTCTGAAAAATTAAATAGTAATATTGTGAATTTAAATAGTGAAATTTCTGAAAAATTTATCATCTGCGATTCTCATATCAAGTACCTAAGCTCTGGCAAATCCAGGATTAAATTATGAAGTTTCTGAAAAATAAGAGTAAAATATTGTGGGCTCCCATCTCTGCGATTCTCATAGCAAGTGCCTAAGCGCTGGCAAATGGAGAATTAAATTGTGAAATTTCTGAAAAATTAAATTAAAATAATGTAGGAATCTGCGATTCTTTTCTGAAATATTAAATAATTTCATTATGAAATTAAATTGCGGAATTTTTGAAAAATTTTGTGGGCGCCTCCTTTGGGATTCTCATATCAAGTAACTAAGTGCTGGCAAATCGAAAATTAAATAGTGAAATTTCTGAAAAATGAAATTAAAATATTGTGGGCGCCCTCCTCTGCAAATCTTTTCTGAAAAATTAAATAATTTCATTATGAAATTAAATTGTGCAATTTCTGAAAAATTTTGTGGACGCCTTCCTCTGGGATTCTCATATCAAGTAACTAAGCGCTGGCAAATCGAAAATGAAAAAGTGAATTTTCTGAAAAATGAAATTAAATTTTTATGGGCTCCCTCCTCTGAGATTCTTGTACCAAATACCTAAGCGCTGGCAAATGGAGGATTAAATAGTGAAATTTCTGAAAAATTAAATTAAAATTTTGTGGGCGCCATCCTCGCCGATTCTCACACCAAATACCTAAGCGCTGGCAAATGGAGAATTGAATAGTGAAATTTCTGAAATATGAAATTAAAATATTGTGGGCGTCCTCCTCTGCGATTCTTTTCTGAAATATTAAATAATTTCATTGTGAAATTAAATTGTGCAATTTCTGAAAAATTTTGTGGACGCCTTCCTCTGGGATTCTCATATCAAGTAACTAAGCGCTGGCAAATCGAAAATTAAAATTAAATTTCTGAAAAATGAAATTAAAATATTGTGGGCGCCCTCCTCTGCGATTCTTTTCTGAAAATTAATAATTTCATTGTGAAATTAAATTGTGAAATATCTGAAATATTTTGTGGACTCCCTCCTCTCGGATTCTCATATAAAGTAACTAAACGCTGGAAAATTAATAATTATATAGTGAAATTTCTGAAAAATTAAATTAATACTTTGTGGGCGCCATCCTCGCCGATTCTCACACCAAATACCTAAGCGCTGGCAAATGGAGAATTGAATAGTGAAATTTCTGAAATATGAAATTAAAATATTGTGGGCGTCCTCCTCTGCGATTCTTTTCTGAAATATTAAATAATTTCATTGTGAAATTAAATTGTGCAATTTCTGAAAAATTTTGTGGACGCCTTCCTCTGGGATTCTCATATCAAGTAACTAAGCGCTGGCAAATCGAAAATTAAAATTAAATTTCTGAAAAATGAAATTAAAATATTGTGGGCGCCTTCCTCTGCAAATCTTTTCTGAAAAATTAAATAATTTCATTATGAAATTAAATTGTGCAATTTCTGAAAAATTTTGTGGACGCCTTCCTCTGGGATTCTCATATCAAGTAACTAAGCGCTGGCAAATCGAAAATGAAAAAGTGAATTTTCTGAAAAATGAAATTAAATTTTTATGGGCTCCCTCCTCTGAGATTCTTGTACCAAATACCTAAGCGCTGGCAAATGGAGGATTAAATTGTGAAATTTCTGAAAAATTAAATTAAAATATTGTGGGAATCTGCGATTCTTTTGTAACGCAGTAAAATTCTGCGCCACAAATTGTATTAGCACTAAGATTTTTCTATTTTTATTATTACTTGCACGGTTCTGAATAGTGTCAATTTTTGTTACTAGTCTTAAGATTCCACTACTGTTATTAGATTTAAGATTTCACATTGAAGTTTCTCTGCTACTAGACGTAAGTTTCAATTATATTTCACCACACTACATACAGGAAGAGTTACTCAGCAAAGATCTTTTGAATAGAGGAAGAATAAACGATCCGGCATCACCGCCCACGCTTGTATAAGGATTTTAGAAAAAGAGAATTAGGTCACACGAAAGAAGGCGGGAAGGGCAAACGAAAACGGAAGCTCGCTCTCTTCTTCGGTGACCATCGAGACGACCAGACGTGTGTTAGCAGCGAGGCATAGGATCAAATCCACGTAAGTTATGGAAATCAGGCAATAAACGTGGTGCAATGTAGGGCCAATGACAACGAAATCCCGAATAAAAAGCATTTTTAAGAATATTTAAGAAATCCGCCCACGCTATGAGCGCAACTTACATATATACCAGGCTCGAGTCAGAATATATGTAAGGTGTGACTGAAAAAGCAAGCGAGTGTTGATTGTTATATTGTTGCGTATGAGCCGGCAATATAACGTCAAAACGAGCCCTATTCCGCCCCGCATCCTCCAGCACCAGCGGCTACAGTGGGCCTATTTCATGTATAGCGTGTATGAACCGCGATAGATGAAATAGTCTACTCGACCAACGGAGTTTTGGAGGTTAGTTTGCAGCGCATGAGCATGCAGACATAACGCCAAAACTACCGGCCGCAAGGCGACTGACACCCTACAGTGTGCATCGAGTCCCTCTTGTCGCATGGTCCCGTCACATTTATAAATTTTCTTGTAAATGAACCCTGGACAGCTGAGTTATACCCCAGCTGGAAATAAAACTTCTTTACAAGTGGCGCCCGAGCAGGGACCCTATGACAACGCTGAAAGAAAATTAAGGGAAAAATGGATTAAAGTCCCATATTCGATGCCACTGTAGGTTAGGAAATTGTCATAGAAGCTGCACCATAGGAAATTTGGCACATGCCAAATTTAATGCACATGCAGAAGCCCAAGCAACGGCTTAACACACGTACAAACACACGTACAAACACACAAGCAAATACAAGCAAATCCAACAACCGGCGCTCTCGCTGCTTTGCTCGACCTAACGGCTCGCGACACGAGCTGAGCAGCGCAGCCGGCACCGGCTGCATTCTCTCTCGATCCCGCTCGCGCTCTCTTGACGCCGACGCCGCCGTCGCGCAACGAGCAGTGCTAAGAAAAATTAAGTGAAACAAGCAACGACCGAAGCAGAGCGGTGAACATTTATATACAGTGCCAAAATAACAACAACAACGAGTAAGACATAGTGAACAAGCAAAACCGACACAGTGAAATAATTAAAATATATAATTAAAATATATAAATCCAACAACGAGCGGTCCAATAAAGTGGACGATACACAGTGAAAAAAAAAAAAAAAACAAGCAAAGCAGTACAGTGAACACAGTGAGACAACATGAAACAGTGGGAAAAAAAAGGACAACATAATAGAAGAATATAATACTTTTTTTTTACATATTTTTTTGATACCAACAAAGATCTACCCAGTGCAAATTACCACACAAGAAAAATTTTATTTTTGTTTTTTTATGTGAACAAAACAAACCCAGCAACACAGTGTAGTGACAATACGCAGCAACAGCGAACACCAAGCAATAATATTACAACGAAAGCAACAATATAAGAACAGGGAATAAAAATGTACAACAAAACAACAAAACAAACGCAGCACAGTGAGCGTAAAACAACAACAAAAGCGGCAATGACAAAATAAAAGCCAAATGTGCAAACGAAAAGTGCATAGAGGCAGTGACGTCATCAGTGATGTGCAGGGTCGTCAGTGATGTGCCATGTCACTTGACAGACGAACCAGTGAGCCGATCCAGTTCGTCACATTGCCTCCATGGTTATTTTGTATTTTATTTTTGGTTTTATAAGTGTGAACAAAACCTAAACAACAATAAACAATATCTGGAACAAAATAAATAAATACATTTAAAAAAAATAAAAAAATAAAATAAATAAATAAAAGTGAATTTTAACATTGAAACAATACAACGATACAAAGACACATGCAAATAAATCCATTAAAACAAAACCATCCACCAGCGATAAGAAGACGATAAAAAAAAGAAAGAGAACAAAGATGAATCCAGAAATTCAGGGTGAGTACGTTCCAGTAGTCACTAGAAACCCTGGGGTGGGAACCGGCTGGATTTATAGCCGGTCGCAAACAGAACTGGAAGAGTTCTCAGTCGAGTTCGGGTTCGACACGGCGAACCAACTCGACGATTTAAAACAGAATTTCGCGACGTTCATTGCGGGAAAGGCATTGCAGCGCGAAACTTGGGCTCGGTTGGCGGATCTCGAACGGCATTATACGTGGAAATTCGTACCGGCCCCAGTTCCTGAGTCTGGATAATTGCCGCGCACATCGATGATGGGTGCGCCGCGCGATTTCCAGATACCCGGAACTGCTTCGCCTGCATATCTCTCGCCCATCAATGATCGGCTGTTCCCAAATTGGCAACCAAAGCCAAACCCATCGACTGCAAGTCGCGCAATACGCTTCGAGGAACCAAACCAGAACCGGCCCACAGCAGGCAACGTTACGGCCTCAATGGCATGTCATAATACAAGTCCAGAGCGCATAAGAAAATGGGGACTTCGTTTTAACGGGTGCACAGACCCACTGGCATTTATAGAACAACTCGAAGAACGGGCTGTTTCCTACGACATCGAGTTCGACGACCTGCCGCGCGCCATGCCGGAGGTTCTAACTGAGAAAGCTGCACTCTGGTTCCGCACAAGCCGACTCCAGAATGCAACATGGGCAACCTTTCGAAAATAATTTTTAGATTTTTTTCTGCCCTCCAAGTATTTTCAGCGGCTAGAAGACGAGATAAGAACTCGCTTCCAAGTAGAGGGGGAAAGTTTTAAAGATTTTGTCGTAGAGCTGCGAGCACTCATGCATCATGCCGGGTACACCGAGGCCCAAGAACTAGATCGTATTTATGAAAACACTTTGCCAGAATTTCAGCTATATGTAGGCCGCCATGAATTCCGGACGCTGCCTCATCTTATCCAACTCATTGGAGAGTTGGAGAGTGTCAAGCAGCGTGGTCAGAGGCGCACGCCCATGGCCGCACCCTTCGCCAACACTTCACCGAGCAGGTCGCATACGCCTGCAGCTGCAACATATGGCCGCGACAGAAACACGAGACCAACAACATTCGAGACGCCACGCAATCCGTTCCGACAACGACCGATGCCGCGGCTGGAACCACCGACGATGACGTTGGCGGTGCCTGGAATGCGGCAAGGTGGCAGTCTGGACGCAGCGAACCAAATGATGACACAGGACTCGCATGTTCCGGGCGACGCTCGACGAGCATGCAGGAACTGTGGCCAGCAGGGCCATTTCCAGGATCAGTGCCGTAACAGACGGGTACTGTTCTGCTGGGAATGTGGTCGGCGAGGCGTACGAACCCTTGCCTGTTGCCTACAGCGAGCATCGGGAAACGAGCAGCGTCTCCGCTCGACTGGGAACCCAGCGGAGACAGCGCAAGCAACACCCCCAGCCTAGATAGCCAGATGTATATGTGCGAAGGACGCATTGTGGCCAGAGTCCAGATAAGCGGTCAAAGCATAGTTGCCACAATAGACACCGGGGCAACTCGCAGTTTCATCAGCGAAACGTGCTTTTATACGGTGGCTCGACAGGACGAAATCCGCAGCGCCAGCACGAACATTCGGCTTGCCGACGGTTCCAGATGCGAGATAAGCAGAGCCTTACACACGAGCGTACGCCTAGACAATCGCACTGTTCGCATGACATTCCTGGTTATGCCCAACATGCTCGACCCCGTTATCCTAGGTATCGATTTCCTACAGACCATTGGCACGATGATACAATGCGGGACCGTTGCCTGAAACTTGGACCAGGCGAACCAGAAGCCCCTATGCACAACGAGAATCCTGATCTACCCACTAGCCGGAGGAAAAGCACAACCAAGGTCACATCGCCGCGCCCTGCACCAGCCAAGAATACAAGCGTACCCGTCACTAGCCGGCAGGCCATAGAGAGGTGTTGTCAACAGCATGAAGACAACAATGAGGAGAACAAGGAACCACAGAGTCCCTCAACGACCACGACTACGCAGGCCAGCCCCTTCGACGTCACTGAATTGGCTGAAGAACCCGAGGAACCAGATTACGACTAGGTGTTACAACGAGAACCGGCAGAACCATGGCCACGGGACATACAGCTCAAAGCTCAACAGTTCTTAGACGAGGAGCTACCAAGATTTGACACGCTCAGTGGAGTCACGCATATGGCGAAGCACTCGATCGTCATGAGAGATAATCGCCCAATCAAGCAGCGATACTTCCCAAGAAATCCGGCCATGCAACGTATAATCAATGAACAAGTGGATGAACTCTTGGAGCAAGGATTAATAGAGCCTTCTCGGAGCCCACACAGCGCTCCCATTGTGCTTGTTCGGAAATAGAATGGCAAGTGGCGTATGTGTGTGGATTACCGGCAACTCAATGAACATTCAATTCCTGATGCGTACCCTCTGCCGCGCATTAACCACATACTGGAGCGACTACGCAACGCAAAGTTTATAACCACACTGGACTTGAAGAATGACTATTGGCAAATACCCATGGCTGACGACAGCCGTGAATGTACAGCGTTCACTGTACCGGGTCGGGGTCTATTCCAGTGGCGTGTCATGCCATTTGGACTACACTCGGCGCCTGCTACGTTTCAACGCACTCTCGACACAGTCCTGGGCACAGACATGGAACCCAACGCTTTCGCCTATATGGATGACGTCATTATCATCGGCAAGGACTTTGATGACCACATCAGAAATTTGCGCGAGGTCTTCAGACGACTACGTCAGGCAAATCTCAGAATCAATCCAGAGAAATGCACGTTCTTCCAACAGAGATTGAAATACTTGGGCCATTTGGTCAGCAACCAGGGCATTCACACGGATCCTAACAAAGTTTCTGCTGTACGAAACCTGGAGCCTCCAACGAACTTGAAGGAACTTCGCCAATTTATTGGGATGGCCAAATTTCGCTGCAGTCGTGCAGCCAATGTCCCAACTACTCAAAAAGGGAAGAGTCTGGCGTTGGGGCGAAGAACAGCAAACAGCTTTTAATAATTTGAAATCTTTACTCACCACAGCTCCAGTGTTAGCATGCCCGGATTTTAACCACAAGTTCGTACTACAAACGGACGCTAGCAATCTCGGGATCGGTGCGGTATTAACGCAGGAGATCGATGGGCAGGAGCGAGTCATTTCATACATCAGTCGCAGACTGAGCAAAGCTGAGCAGAATTACTCTGCTACCGACAAGGAATGTCTAGCTGTGATTTGGGCAATCCGGAAGCTGAGGTGCTACCTGGAGGGCTACCGATTCGAGGTGGTGACCGATCACTTGGCACTCAAGTGGCTGAATACACTCGAGAGTCCCCTAGGAAGAGTTGCACGATGGGCGCTAGAATTGCAACAATATCAATTCGACATTCGCTACACAGCCGGAAAGAAAAACGTCGTGGCCGACGCACTCTCCAGACAGCCTCTGGAAAACATGTATCGAATTGACGCAGAAGGAGAATCATCTTGCCCGTGGATTACGAACAAGATCAAGCAAGTACAGGAAGATCCACAGAAGTTCTCGGAGTACACCCTGGAAAATGGACAACTGTACCGAAACCTGGGTCACAGGCCAAACGACGACGATTACGTCCCGTGGAAGCTCTGTGTCCCTAGGAATCATCGTCGCCGTGTTCTCGAAGAGTGCCATGACGCTCCAACAGCGGGTCATCAAGGCATCCGCAAGACGATCATCAGGTTATCCCAGCGGTACTACTGGCCAGGGATGTATCGAGACGCCCGACGTCATGTTCAGAAATGTGAAAGCTGCCAACGATTTAAGGTCTATCAACAGAAGCCAGCTGGAAGAATGCTCACGAGGCAAGTCGATGAGCCATTCACGACACTATGCGCTGATTTCGTCGGACCTCTACCCAGATCCAAGCACGGTAACACTACACTACTCGTTTTCTTCGATTTGTTCTCGAAATGGGTCGAATTGGTCCCCCTTAAAAAGGCCACTGCCACCCATCTGGTACGAGCATTTAGAGAACGAGTCCTCAGCAGGTTTGGAGTCCCAAAACTCTTCGTGTGCGATAACGGCACACAGTTCACGAGTCGGATATTCAAGAACTGCCTAAAGGAATGGGGAGTCGACGTCCAGCATACAGCACCGTACTGCCCCCAGGAGAACCCAACAGAAAGGGAAAATCGGACAATCAAAACGATGATATCGCAGTTCATCAACGGCGATCAGAACACCTGGGACGAGTTGCTGCCGGAGATTACTCTGGCCCTCAACTCCAGCGTCTCAGACTCTACTGGTTTCAGTCCAGCCTTCGTAGTACAAGGGCGAGAGCCAAGACTCCCAAGCGCACTATACGTCGAGGTGACGCCAGCCACTGGAAGCGAATCTCAAACGCCTGCCGAGAAAGCAGCCCGTTTGAGGGAGATATTCGCCATAGCACAGTCCAATATGCAACGAGCCACGCAAGATCAACAACGCCACTACAATTTACGCCGCAGAGAATGGAGACCGAAACTAGGATCCCTTGTCTTACTTCGACAGCATCACCTTTCGAAAGCTGCCGAAGGATTTGCGGCAAAACTAGCACCGAAATACGACGGACCATTCAAGGTGGTCAGGTTCGTATCCACATACGTCGTGCGCATCCAACGTGGGGGAAGCCGGAGGAAACAAGTTGCCAACGTGGCCGACCTAAAAGAGTACCACCCTGATGCAGCGAACAACGACGACGACGACACAGACATCCTCGAGGCTACCCACAACCCTCAGGATTAACCAAGAGAGCACTCGCCAAGCCCAAGTAGTGACCCACTTCCTGAGTATGAGCCAGAAGACATGGCGCACTTACTTGGATGAGTAATTAGATAATAAGGGGTATTAGCCAGAGACCCCACACTCACACTAGTTTACCTTACGCGCAAGCCACACCTCTAAAGCGGAATAAAACCTGCAAAAACAAAGTTAATAACAAGAAATTTTATCTTCCACAGCAAGAACAACTTTCGTTAAGCCAAGATGGAGAGAAATACTGGAAGCAGTGCGTGGCAATCGTCGCCGGAGCAGGATTGGGAGGACGACAAGTCTACGTCCCCATACCTTCCCCAAGACCAGGACGGCCAGTCACCAGATGACCCGTCCCCAGCCAGCAGCGCTCACGACAACGAGTGGCTGTCCTCATCGGAGCCAGAGAACGACGACGGCCAGTCACCAGATGACCCGTCCCCAGCCAGCAGCGCTTACGACAACGAGTGGCTGTCCTCATCCGAGCCGGAGAACGACGACGGCCAGCCCGACGAACGATTCAGGACAACACTGCAGCGGGATGAGTGGGACTGGCAAGAGTCACCACCACCTCCCAGCTCGGAAAGCGACAACCTACCTGAACGGCACTATCCCGACAATGTGCGCGAGGTGTACGACGAGGACGCACCACCTCACCGCGGCTTTCGAGGCCCCACATATCCACCCCGGTTCCAAGGCCATCAAGACGGCGGCTCCTACTCCAGGTCACCAAAGCCGGAACCCCGACGCGCCCCAAGGAGCGGACGAGGGGTATACAAGCCCGCCGAGCCGCAGACTGAGCTGGAGCATTACGCAGCCAGTCCGGCCAGCGAGTCCAGCAGCGACGACGAGCAAATCTATTACCGGGAAGTGGTAGCATCCGCAGAAAACTACCAGCACATCACCACTCCCTATGGTGCCCGAGTGACCCGCAACACCACCACTACTGTGGATATCTTCCTACCCCCGGGAGAGACGATGAGTTCGATGTTCAACGTACCGAGAGAGTCACGGCAAGCACTCAGGGGTCGTGAGGAGGCTCGATGCATGCCCGTCGAGCTGGAAGCGACCACCGATGACCGGACCAGCAACCGACAACCAGAAGCGGCCAACTACACGCGGAACAACCGCAACGACAGCTCACAGAGTCAACCAAGGCGGAACACCTCACCCGAGACTGTCCAACGGCCTACCTGGGAGCCGGCAACATCGGACGAAGAGGACAACCGTCCCCTCTTTCGTCGGCGGTACTCACGAGCCCCGACCAACGCGACCACCAGCGAAGCAGCACCAGCGGAGTGGGTTGTGGCACCGACGGGGTGGAAGGTCGACACGAAGGACCGGAAAGTACCCCAGGACCTGGTCGAGGACGTCATGTCAGGGATGCACAAGCGCACCCGGGCCCGTTACTCCAAAGAACTGGACGGGCAACGATTTCAAGTGGAACGGACGAAGACTCGGAGGGTTTTGATCCATTTGACCCCCCGAAGAAAGGAGAGGATGTAACGCAGTAAAATTCTGCGCCACAAATTGTATTAGCACTAAGATTTTTCTATTTTTATTATTACTTGCACGGTTCTGAATAGTGCCAATTTTTGTTACTAGTCTTAAGATTCCACTACTGTTATTAGATTTAAGATTTCACATTGAAGTTTCTCTGCTACTAGACGTAAGTTTCAATTATATTTCACCACACTACATACAGGAAGAGTTACGCAGCAAAGATCTTTTGAATAAAGGAAGAATAAACGAGCCGGCATCACCGCCCACGCTTGTATAGGGATTTTAGAAAAAGAGAATTAGGTCACACGAAAGAAGGCGGGAAGGGCAAACGAAAATGGAAGCTCGCTCTCTTCTTCGGCGACCATCGAGACGACCAGACGTGTGTTAGCAGCGAGGCATAGGATCAAATCCACGTAAGATATGGAAATCAGGCAATAAACGTGGTGCAATGTAGGGATTGGCCCTAGGAAGAGTTGCACGATGGGCGCTAGAATTGCAACAATATCAATTCGACATTCGCTACACAGCCGGAAAGAAAAACGTCGTGGCCGACGCACTCTCCAGACAGCCTCTGGAAAACATGTATCGAATTGACGCAGAAGGAGAATCATCTTGCCCGTGGATTACGAACAAGATCAAGCAAGTACAGGAAGATCCACAGAAGTTCTCGGAGTACACCCTGGAAAATGGACAACTGTACCGAAACCTGGGTCACAGGCCAAACGACGACGATTACGTCCCGTGGAAGCTCTGTGTCCCTAGGAATCATCGTCGCCGATATAAAGGCATTTTTAAGAATATTTAAGAAATCCGCCCACGCTATGAGCGCAACTTACATATATACCAGGCTCGAGTCAGAATATATGTAAGGTGTGACTGAAAAAGCAAGCGAGTGTTGATTGTTATATTGTTGCGTATGAGCCGGCAATATAACGTCAAAACGAGCCCTATTCCGCCCCGCATCCTCCAGCACCAGCGGCTACAGTGGGCCTATTTCATGTATAGCGTGTATGAACCGCGATAGATGAAATAGTCCACTCGACCAACGGAGTTTTGGAGGTTAGTTTGCAGCGCATGCGCATGCAGACATAACGCCAAAACTACCGGCCGCAAGGCGACTGACACCCTACAGTGTGCATCGAGTCCCTCTTGTCGCATGGTCCCGTCACATTTATAAATTTTCTTGTAAATGAACCCTGGACAGCTGAGTTATACCCCAGCTGGAAATAAAACTTCTTTACACTTTTCTGAAATATTAAACAATTTCATTATGAAATTAAATTGTGAAATTTCTGAAAAATTTTGTGGACGCCTGGCTCTGGGATTCTCGTACCAAGTAGCTAATCGCTGGCAAATCGAAAATTAAATAGTGAAATTTCTGAAAAATGAAAATAAAATATTGTGGGCGCCCTCCTCTGCAAATCTTTTCTGAAAAATTAAATAATTTCATTGAGAATTCTGAACATCTTTTCCGAAAAAATAAATAATTTCATTATGAAATTAAATTGTGCAATTTCTAAACAATTTTGTGGACGCCTGGCTCTGGGATTCTCGTACCAAGTAGCTAATCGCTGGCAAATCGAAAATTAAATAGTGAAATTTCTGAAAAATGAAAATAAAATATTGTGGGCGCCCTCCTCTGCAAATCTTTTCTGAAAAATTAAATAATTTCATTGAGAATTCTGAAAATCTTTTCCGAAAAAATAAATAATTTCATTGTGAAATTAAATTGTGAAATTTCTGAAAAATTTTGTGGACGCCTTCTTCTGGGATTCTCGTACCAAGTAACTAATCGCTTGCAAATCGAAAATTAAAATTAAATTTCTGAAAAATGAAATTAAAATATTGTGGGCGCCCTCCTCTGCGATTCTTTTCTGAAAATTAATAATTTCATTTTCATTTCGAAAATTAAATTGTGAAATATCTGAAATATTTTGTGGACTCCCTCCTCTCGGATTCTCATATAAAGTAACTAAGCGCTGGAAAATTAAGAATTATATAGTGAAATTTCTGAAAAATTAAATTAAAACTTTGTGGACGCCATCCTCGCCGATTCTCACACCAAATACCTAAGCGCTGGCAAATGGAGAATTAAATAGTGCAATTTCTGAAAAATGAAATTAAAATATTGTGGGCTCCCTCCTCTGGGATTCTCGTACCAGTTAACTAATCGCTGGCAAATCGAAAATTAGATAGTGAAAATTCTGAAATATTAAATTAAAATATTGTGGGCGTCCTCCTCTACGATTCTTTTCTGAAATATTAAATAATTTCATTATGAAATTAAATTGTGAAATTTGTGTAAAATTTTGTGGGCGCCTTCCTCTGGGATTCTCATATCAAGTAAGTAAGCGCTGGCAAATGGAGGATTAAATTGTAAAATATCTGAAAAATTAAATTAAAATATTGTGGAAATCTTTTCTGAAAAATTAAATAATTTCATTAGGAATTTAAATTGTGAAATTTCTGAAAAATTTTGTGGACGCCTGCCTCTGGGATTCTCGTACCAAGTAACTAATCGCTGGCAAATCGAAAATTAAATAGTGAAATTTCTGAAAAATGAAATTAATATATTGTGGGCGCCCTCCTCTGCAAATCTTTTCTGAAAAATTAAATAATTTCATTGTGAAATTAAATTGTGAAATTTCTGAAAAATTTTGTGGACGCCTTCCTCTGGGATTCTCATATCAAGTAACTAAGCGCTGGCAAATCGAAAATGAAAAAGTGAATTTTCTGAAAAATGAAATTAAATTTTTATGGACTACCTCCTCTGAGATTCTTGTACCAAATACCTAAGCGCTGGCAAATGGAGGATTATATTGTGAAATTTCTGAAAAATTAAATTAAAATATTGTGGGAATCTGCGATTCTTTTCTGAAATATTAAACAATTTCATTATGAAATTAAATTGTGAAATTTCTGAAAAATTTTGTGGACGCCTGGCTCTGGGATTCTCGTACCAAGTAACTAATCGCTGGCAAATCGAAAATTAAATTGTGAAATTTCTGAAAAATTAAAATAAAATATTGTGGGCGCCCTCCTCTGCAAATCTTTTCTGAAAAATTAAATAATTTCATTGAGAATTCTGAAAATCTTTTCCGAAAAATTAAATAATTTCATTATGAAATTAAATTGTGCAATTTCTGAAAAATTTTGTGGACGCCTTCTTCTGGGATTCTCGTACCAAGTAACTAATCGCTGGCAAATCGAAAATTAAATAGTGAAATTTCTGAAAAATGAAATTAAAATATTGTGGGCGCCCTCCTCTGCAAATCTTTTCTGAAAAATTAAATAATTTCATTGTGAAATTCTGCAAATCTTTTCTGAAAAATTAAATAATTTCATTGTGAAATTAAATTGTGCAATTTCTGAAAAATTTTGAGGGCGCCTTCCCCTGTGATTTTCATATCAAGAAAATTTCTGAAAAATTAAATAGTAATATTGTGAATTTAAATAGTGAAATTTCTGAAAAATTTATCATCTGCGATTCTCATATCAAGTACCTAAGCGATGGCAAATGGAGAATTAAATTGTGAAATTTCAGAAAAATTAAATTAAAATAATGCAGGAATCTGCGATTCTCATATCAAGTACCTAAGCGCTGGCAAATCCAGGATTAAATTATGAAGTTTCTGAAAAATAAGAGTAAAATATTGTGGGCGCCCATCTCTGCGATTCTCATAGCAAGTGCCTAAGCGCTGGCAAATGGAGAATTAAATTGTGAAATTTCTGAAAAATTAAATTAAAATAATACAGGAATCTGCGATTCTTTTCTGAAATACTAAATAATTTCATTATGAAATTAAATTGTGAAATTTTTGAAAAATTTTGTGGACGCCTTCCTTTGGGATTCTCATATCAAGCAACTAAGCGCTGGCAAATCGAAAATTAAATAGTGAAATTTCTGAAAAATGAAATGAAAATATTGTGGGCGCCCTCCTCTGCAAATCTTTTCTGAAAAATTAAATAATTTCATTGTGAAATTAAATTGTGCAATTTCTGAAAAATTTTGTGGACGCCTTCCTCTGGGATTCTCACACCAAATACATAAGCGCTGGCAAATGGAGGATTAAATTGTGAAATTTCTGAAAAATTAAATGAAAATATTGTGGGCGCCCTCACCTGCAAATCTTTTCTGAAAAATTAAATAATTTCATTGTGAAATTAAGTTGTGAAATTTCTGAAAAATTTTGTGGACGCCTTCCTCTGGGATTCTCATATCAAGTAACTAAGCGCTGGAAAATCAAGAATTATATAGTGAAATTTCTGAAAAACTAAATTAAAACTTTGTGGGCGCCATCCTCGCCGATTCTCACACCAAATACCTAAGCGCTGGCAAATGGAGAATTAAATAGTGAAATTTCTGAAAAATTAAATTAAAATATTGTGGGAATCTGCGATTCTTTTCTGAAATATTAAATAATTTCATTATGAAATTAAATTGTGAAATTTCTGAAAAATTTTGAGGACGCCTTCCTCTGGGATTCTCATATCAAGTAACTGAGCGCTGGCAAATCGAAAATGAAAAAGTGAATTTTCTGAAAAATGAAATTAAATTTTTATGGACTCCCTCCTCTGAGATTCTTGTACCAAATACCTAAGCGCTGGCAAATGGAGGATTAAATAGTGAAATTTCTGAAAAATTAAATTAAAATATTGTGGGCTCCCTCCTCTGGGATTCTCGTACCAGTTAACTAATCGCTGGCAAATCGAAAATTAGATAGTGAAAATTCTGAAATATGAAATTAAAATATTGTGGGCGTCCTCCTCTGCGATTCTTTTCTGAAATATTAAATAATTTCATTATGAAATTAAATTGTGAAATTTGTGTAAAATTTTGTGGTTGCCTTCCTCTGGGATTCTCAAAATTAAATTAAATTTTTATGGACTCCCTCCTCTGAGATTCTTGTACCAAATACCTAAACGCTGGCAAATGGAGGATTAAATAGTGAAATTTCTGAAAAATTAAATTAAAATATTGTGGGAATCTGCGATTCTTTTCTGAAATATTAAATAATTTCATTATGAAATTAAATTGTGAAATTTCTGAAAAATTTTGTGGACGCCTTCCTCTGGGATTCTCATATCAAGTAACTAAGCGCTGGCAAATCGAAAATGAAAAAGTGAATTTTCTGAAAAATTAAATTAAATTTTTATGGACTCCCTCCTCTGAGATTCTTGTACCAAATACCTAAGCGCTGTCAAATGGAGGATTAAATTGTGAAATTTCTGAAAAATTAAATTAAAATATTGTGGGAATCTGCGATTCTTTTCTGAAATATTAAACAATTTCTTTATGAAATTAAATTGTGAAATTTCTGAACAATTTTGTGGACGCCTTCCTCTGGGATTCTCATATAATTTCTGAAAAATTTAATAATTTAATTCTGAAATGAAATTGTGCAATTTCTGAAAAATTTTGTGGACGCCTTCCTTTGGGATTCTCATATCAAGCAACTAAGCGCTGGCAAATCGAAAATTAAATAGTGAAATTTCTGAAAAATAAAATGAAAATATTGTGGGCGCCCTCCTCTGCAAATCTTTTCTGAAAAATTAAATAATTTCATTGTGAAATTAAATTGTGCAATTTCTGAAAAATTTTGTGGACGCCTTCCTCTGGGATTCTCATATCAAGTAACTAAGCGCTGGAAAATTAAGAATTATATAGTGAAATTTCTGAAAAATTAAATTAAAACTTTGTGGGCGCCATCCTCGCCGATTCTCACACCAAATACCTAAGCGCTGGAAAATGGAGAATTAAATAGTGAAATTTCTGAAAAATGGAATTAAAATATTGTGGGCTCCCTCCTCTGGGATTCTCGTACAAGTTAACGAATCGCTGGCAAATCGAAAATTAGATAGTGAAAATTCTGAAATATGAAATTAAAATATTGTGGGCGTCCTCCTCTGCGATTCTTTTCTGAAATATTAAATAATTTCATTATAAAATTAAATTGTGAAATTTCTGAAAAATTTTGTGGACGCCTTCCTCTGGGATTCTCACACCAAATACATAAGCGCTGGCAAATGGAGGATTAAATTGTGAAATTTCTGAAAAATTAAATGAAAATATTGTGGGCGCCCTCCTCTGCAAATCTTTTCTGAAAAATTAAATAATTTCATTGTGAAATTAAATTGTGCAATTTCTGAAAAATTTTGAGGGCGCCTTCCCCTGTGATTTTCAAATCAAGAAAATTTCTGAAAAATTAAATAGTAATATTGTGAATTTAAATAGTGAAATTTCTGAAAAATTTATCATCTGCGATTCTCATATCAAGTACCTAAGCGATGGCAAATGGAGAATTAAATTGTGAAATTTCAGAAAAATTAAATTAAAATAATGCAGGAATCTGCGATTCTTTTCTGAAATACTAAATAATTTCATTATGAAATTAAATTGTGAAATTTTTGAAAAATTTTGTGGACGCCTTCCTTTGGGATTCTCATATCAAGCAACTAAGCGCTGGCAAATCGAAAATTAAATAGTGAAATTTCTGAAAAATGAAATGAAAATATTGTGGGCGCCCTCACCTGCAAATCTTTTCTGAAAAATTAAATAATTTCATTGTGAAATTAAGTTGTGAAATTTCTGAAAAATTTTGTGGACGCCTTCCTCTGGGATTCTCATATCAAGTAACTAAGCGCTGGAAAATCAAGAATTATATAGTGAAATTTCTGAAAAATTAAATTAAAACTTTGTGGGCGCCATCCTCGCCGATTCTCACACCAAATACCTAAGCGCTGTCAAATGGAGGATTAAATTGTGAAATTTCTGAAAAATTAAATTAAAATATTGTGGGAATCTGCGATTCTTTTCTGAAATATTAAACAATTTCTTTATGAAATTAAATTGTGAAATTTCTGAACAATTTTGTGGACGCCTTCCTCTGGGATTCTCATATAATTTCTGAAAAATTTAATAATTTAATTGTGAAATGAAATTGTGCAATTTCTGAAAAATTTTGTGGACGCCTTCCTTTGGGATTCTCATACCAAGCAACTAAGCGCTGGCAAATCGAAAATTAAATAGTGAAATTTCTGAAAAATAAAATGAAAATATTGTGGGCGCCCTCCTCTGCAAATCTTTTCTGAAAAATTAAATAATTTCATTGTGAAATTAAATTGTGCAATTTCTGAAAAATTTTGTGGACGCCTTCCTCTGGGATTCTCATATCAAGTAACTAAGCGCTGGAAAATTAAGAATTATATAGTGAAATTTCTGAAAAATTAAATTAAAACTTTGTGGGCACCATCCTCGCCGATTCTCACACCAAATACCTAAGCGGTGGAAAATGGAGAATTAAATAGTGAAATTTCTGAAAAATGAAATTAAAATATTGTGGGCTCCCTCCTCTGGGATTCTCGTACAAGTTAACTAATCGCTGGCAAATCGAAAATTAGATAGTGAAAATTCTGAAATATGAAATTAAAATATTGTGGGCGTCCTCCTCTGCGATTCTTTTCTGAAATATTAAATAATTTCATTATAAAATTAAATTGTGAAATTTCTGAAAAATTTTGTGGACGCCTTCCTCTGGGATTCTCACACCAAATACATAAGCGCTGGCAAATGGAGGATTAAATTGTGAAATTTCTGAAAAATTAAATGAAAATATTGTGGGCGCCCTCCTCTGCAAATCTTTTCTGAAAAATTAAATAATTTCATTGTGAAATTAAATTGTGCAATTTCTGAAAAATTTTGAGGGCGCCTTCCCCTGTGATTTTCATATCAAGAAAATTTCTGAAAAATTAAATAGTAATATTGTGAATTTAAATAGTGAAATTTCTGAAAAATTTATCATCTGCGATTCTCATATCAAGTACCTAAGCGATGGCAAATGGAGGATTAAATTGTGAAATTTCAGAAAAATTAAATTAAAATAATGCAGGAATCTGCGATTCTTTTCTGAAATACTAAATAATTTCATTATGAAATTAAATTGTGAAATTTTTGAAAAATTTTGTGGACGCCTTCCTTTGGGATTCTCATATCAAGCAACTAAGCGCTGGCAAATCGAAAATTAAATAGTGAAATTTCTGAAAATACCTAAGCGCTGGCAAATGGAGGATTAAATAGTGAAATTTCTGAAAAATTAAATTAAAATATTGTGGGAATCTGCGATTCTTTTCTGAAATATTAAATAATTTCATTATGAAATTAAATTGTGAAATTTCTGAAAAATTTTGTGGACGCCTTCCTCTGGGATTCTCATATCAAGTAACTGAGCGCTGGCAAATCGAAAATGAAAAAGGGAATTTTCTGAAAAATTAAATTAAATTTTTATGGACTCCCTCCTCTGAGATTCTTGTACCAAATACCTAAGCGCTGGCAAATGGAGGATTAAATAGTGAAATTTCTGAAAAATTAAATTAAAATATTGTGGCCTCCCTCCTCTGGGATTCTCGTACCAAGTAACTAATCGCTGGCAAATCGAAAATTAAATAGTGAAATTTCTGAAAAATGAAATTAAAGTATTGTGGGCGCCCTCCTCTGCAAATCTTTTCTGAAAAATTAAATAATTTCATTGTGAAATTAAATTGTGAAATTTCTGAAAAATTTTGTGGACGCCTTCCTCTGGGATTCTCATATCAATTAACTAAGCGCTGGCAAATCGAAAATGGAAAAGTGAAATTTCTGAAAAATGAAATTAAAATATTGTGGGCGCCCTCCTCTGCGATTCTTTTCTGAAAATTAATAATTTCATTGTGAAATTAAATTGTGAAATATTTTGTGGACTCCCTCCTCTCGGATTCTCATATAAAGTAACTAAGCGCTGAAAAATCAAGAATTATATAGTGAAATTTCTGAAAAATTAAATTAAAACTTTGTGGGCGCCATCCTCGCCGATTCTCACACCAAATACCTAAGCGCTGGCAAATGGAGAAATAAATAGTGAAATTTCTGAAAAATGAAATTAAAATATTGTGGGCTCCCTCCTCTGGGATTCTCGTACCAAGTAACTAATCGCTGGCAAATCGAAAATTAGATAGTGAAAATTCTGAAATATGAAATTAAAATATTGTGGGCGTCCTCCTCTGCGATTCTTTTCTGAAATATTAAATAATTTCATTATGAAATTAAATTGTGCAATTTCTGAAAAATTTTGTGGACGCCTTCCTCTGGGATTCTCATATCAAGTAACTGAGCGCTGGCAAATCGAAAATGAAAAAGTGAATTTTCTGAAAAATTAAATTAAATTTTTATGGACTCCCTCCTCTGAGATTCTTGTACCAAATACCTAAGCGCTGGCAAATGGAGGATTAAATAGTGAAATTTCTGAAAAATTAAATTAAAATATTGTGGGCTCCCTCCTCTGGGATTCTCGTACCAGTTAACTAATCGCTGGCAAATCGAAAATTAGATAGTGAAAATTCTGAAATGTGAAATTAAAATATTGTGGGCGCCCTCCTCTGCAAATCTTTTCTGAAAAATTAAATAATTTCATTGTGAAATTAAATTGTGAAATTTCTGAAAAATTTTGTGGACGCCTTCCTCTGGGATTCTCATATCAAGTAACTGAGCGTTGGAAAATTAAGAATTATATAGTGAAATTGCTGAAAAATTAAATTAAAACTTTGTGGGCGCCATCCTCGCCGATTCTCACACCAAATACCTAAGCGCTGGCAAATGGAGAATTAAATAGTGAAATTTCTGAAAAATTAAAATAAAATATTGTGGGAATCTGCGATTCTTTTCTGAAATATTAAATAATTTCATTATGAAATTAAATTGTGAAATTTCTGAAAAATTTTGTGGACGCCTTCCTCTGGGATTCTCACACCAAATACATAAGCGCTGGCAAATGGAGGATTAAATAGTGAAATTTCTGAAAAATTAAATTAAAATATTGTGGGCTCCCTCCTCTGGGATTCTCGTACCAAGTAACTAATCGCTGGCAAATCGAAAATTAAATAGTGAAATTTCTGAAAAATGAAATTAAAGTATTGTGGGCGCCCTCCTCTGCAAATCTTTTCTGAAAAATTAAATAATTTCATTGTGAAATTAAATTGTGCAATTTCTGAAAAATTTTGTGGACGCCTTCCTCTGGGATTCTCATATCAATTAACTAAGCGCTGGCAAATCGAAAATTAAAATTAAATTTCTGAAAAATTAAATGAAAATATTGTGGGCGCCCTCCCCTGCAAATCTTTTCTGAAAAATTAAATAATTTCATTGTGAAATTAAATTGTGCAATTTCTGAAAAATTTTGTGGACGCCTTCCTCTGGGATTCTCATATCAAGTAACTGAGCGCTGGCAAATCGAAAATGAAAAAGGGAATTTTCTGAAAAATTAAATTAAATTTTTATGGACTCCCTCCTCTGAGATTCTTGTACCAAATACCTAAGCGCTGGCAAATGGAGGATTAAATAGTGAAATTTCTGAAAAATTAAATTAAAATATTGTGGGCTCCCTCCTCTGGGATTCTCGTACCAAGTAACTAATCGCTGGCAAATCGAAAATTAAATAGTGAAATTTCTGGAAAATGAAAATAAAATATTGTGGGCTCCCTCCTCTGGGATTCTCATATCAATTAACTAAGCGCTGGCAAATCGAAAATTAAAATTAAATTTCTGAAAAATGAAATTAAAATATTGTGGGCGCCCTCCTCTGCGATTCTTTTCTGAAATATTAAATAATTTCATTATGAAATTAAATTGTGAAATTTCTGAAAAATTTTGTGGACGCCTTCCTCTGGGATTCTCATATCAAGTAACTGAGCGCTGGCAAATCGAAAATGAAAAAGTGAATTTTCTGAAAAATGAAATTAAATTTTTATGGACTCCCTCCTCTGAGATTCTTGTACCAAATACCTAAGCGCTGGCAAATGGAGGATTAAATAGTGAAATTTCAGAAAAATTAAATTAAAATATTGTGGGCTCCCTCCTCTGGGATTCTCGTACCAAGTAACTAATCGCTGGCAAATCGAAAATTAAATAGTGAAATTTCTGAAAAATGAAATTAAAGTATTGTGGGCGCCCTCCTCTGCAAATCTTTTCTGAAAAATTAAATAATTTCATTGTGAAATTAAATTGTGCAATTTCTGAAAAATTTTGTGGACGCCTTCCTCTGGGATTCTCATATCAATTAACTAAGCGCTGGCAAATCGAAAATGGAAAAGTGAAATTTCTGAAAAATGAAATTAAAATATTGTGGGCGCCCTCCTCTGCGATTCTTTTCTGAAAATTAATAATTTCATTGTGAAATTAAATTGTGAAATATCTGAAATGTTTTGTACACTCCCTCCTCTCGGATTCTCATATAAAGTAACTAAGCGCTGGAAAATTAAGAATTATATAGTGAAATTTCTGAAAAATTAAATTAAAACTTTGTGGGCGCTATCCTCGCCGATTCTCACACCAAATACATAAGCGCTGGCAAATGGAGGATTAAATAGTGAAATTTCTGAAAAATTAAATTAAAATATTGTGGGAATCTGCGATTCTTTTCTGAAATATTAAACAATTTCATTATAAAATTAAATTGTGAAATTTCTGAAAAATTTTGTGGACGCCTGCCTCTGGGATTCTCCCTGGCAAATCGAAAATTAAATAGTGAAATTTCTGAAATATGAAATTAAAATATTGTGGGCGTCCTCCTCTGCGATTCTTTTCTGAAATATTAAATAATTTCATTGTGAAATTAAATTGTGCAATTTCTGAAAAATTTTGTGGACGCCTTCCTCTGGGATTCTCATATCAAGTAACTAAGCGCTGGCAAATCGAAAATTAAAATTAAATTTCTGAAAAATGAAATGAAAATATTGTGGGCGCCCTCCTCTGCAAATCTTTTCTGAAAAATTAAATAATTTCATTGTGAAATTAAATTGTGCAATTTCTGAAAAATTTTGTGGACGCCTTCCTCTGGGATTCTCATATCTATTAACTAAGCGCTGGCAAATCGAAAATTAAAATTAAATTTCTGAAAAATGAAATTAAAATATTGTGGGCGCCCTCCTCTGCGATTCTTTTCTGAAAATTAATAATTTCATTGTGGAATTAAATTGTGAAATATCTGAAATATTTTGTGGACTCCCTCCTCTCGGCTTCTCATATAAAGTAACTAAACGCTGGAAAATTAATAATTATGTAGTGAAATTTCTGAAAAATTAAATTAAAACTTTGTGGGCGCCATCCTCGCCGATTCTCACACCAAATACCTAAGCGCTGGCAAATGGAGAATTGAATAGTGAAATTTCTGAAAAATGAAATTAAAATATTGTGGGCTCCCTCCTCTGGGATTCTCGTACCAGTTAACTAATCGCTGGCAAATCGAAAATTAGATAGTGAAAATTCTGAAATATGAAATTAAAATATTGTGGGCGTCCTCCTCTGCGATTCTTTTCTGAAATATTAAATAATTTCATTATGAAATTAAATTGTGCAATTTCTGAAAAATTTTGTGGACGCCTTCCTCTGGGATTCTCATATCAAGTAACTGAGCGCTGGCAAATCGAAAATGAAAAAGGGAATTTTCTGAAAAATTAAATTAAATTTTTATGGACTCCCTCCTCTGAGATTCTTGTACCAAATACCTAAGCGCTGGCAAATGGAGGATTAAATAGTGAAATTTCTGAAAAATTAAATTAAAATATTGTGGCCTCCCTCCTCTGGGATTCTCGTACCAAGTAACTAATCGCTGGCAAATCGAAAATTAAATAGTGAAATTTCTGAAAAATGAAATTAAAGTATTGTGGGCGCCCTCCTCTGCAAATCTTTTCTGAAAAATTAAATAATTTCATTGTGAAATTAAATTGTGCAATTTCTGAAAAATTTTGTGGACGCCTTCCTCTGGGATTCTCATATCAATTAACTAAGCGCTGGCAAATCGAAAATGGAAAAGTGAAATTTCTGAAAAATGAAATTAAAATATTGTGGGCGCCCTCCTCTGCGATTCTTTTCTGAAAATTAATAATTTCATTGTGAAATTAAATTGTGAAATATTTTGTGGACTCCCTCCTCTCGGATTCTCATATAAAGTAACTAAGCGCTGAAAAATCAAGAATTATATAGTGAAATTTCTGAAAAATTAAATTAAAACTTTGTGGGCGCCATCCTCGCCGATTCTCACACCAAATACCTAAGCGCTGGCAAATGGAGAAATAAATAGTGAAATTTCTGAAAAATGAAATTAAAATATTGTGGGCTCCCTCCTCTGGGATTCTCGTACCAAGTAACTAATCGCTGGCAAATCGAAAATTAGATAGTGAAAATTCTGAAATATGAAATTAAAATATTGTGGGCGTCCTCCTCTGCGATTCTTTTCTGAAATATTAAATAATTTCATTATGAAATTAAATTGTGCAATTTCTGAAAAATTTTGTGGACGCCTTCCTCTGGGATTCTCATATCAAGTAACTGAGCGCTGGCAAATCGAAAATGAAAAAGTGAATTTTCTGAAAAATTAAATTAAATTTTTATGGACTCCCTCCTCTGAGATTCTTGTACCAAATACCTAAGCGCTGGCAAATGGAGGATTAAATAGTGAAATTTCTGAAAAATTAAATTAAAATATTGTGGGCTCCCTCCTCTGGGATTCTCGTACCAGTTAACTAATCGCTGGCAAATCGAAAATTAGATAGTGAAAATTCTGAAATGTGAAATTAAAATATTGTGGGCGCCCTCCTCTGCAAATCTTTTCTGAAAAATTAAATAATTTCATTGTGAAATTAAATTGTGAAATTTCTGAAAAATTTTGTGGACGCCTTCCTCTGGGATTCTCATATCAAGTAACTGAGCGTTGGAAAATTAAGAATTATATAGTGAAATTGCTGAAAAATTAAATTAAAACTTTGTGGGCGCCATCCTCGCCGATTCTCACACCAAATACCTAAGCGCTGGCAAATGGAGAATTAAATAGTGAAATTTCTGAAAAATTAAAATAAAATATTGTGGGAATCTGCGATTCTTTTCTGAAATATTAAATAATTTCATTATGAAATTAAATTGTGAAATTTCTGAAAAATTTTGTGGACGCCTTCCTCTGGGATTCTCACACCAAATACATAAGCGCTGGCAAATGGAGGATTAAATAGTGAAATTTCTGAAAAATTAAATTAAAATATTGTGGGCTCCCTCCTCTGGGATTCTCGTACCAAGTAACTAATCGCTGGCAAATCGAAAATTAAATAGTGAAATTTCTGAAAAATGAAATTAAAGTATTGTGGGCGCCCTCCTCTGCAAATCTTTTCTGAAAAATTAAATAATTTCATTGTGAAATTAAATTGTGCAATTTCTGAAAAATTTTGTGGACGCCTTCCTCTGGGATTCTCATATCAATTAACTAAGCGCTGGCAAATCGAAAATTAAAATTAAATTTCTGAAAAATTAAATGAAAATATTGTGGGCGCCCTCCCCTGCAAATCTTTTCTGAAAAATTAAATAATTTCATTGTGAAATTAAATTGTGCAATTTCTGAAAAATTTTGTGGACGCCTTCCTCTGGGATTCTCATATCAAGTAACTGAGCGCTGGCAAATCGAAAATGAAAAAGGGAATTTTCTGAAAAATTAAATTAAATTTTTATGGACTCCCTCCTCTGAGATTCTTGTACCAAATACCTAAGCGCTGGCAAATGGAGGATTAAATAGTGAAATTTCTGAAAAATTAAATTAAAATATTGTGGGCTCCCTCCTCTGGGATTCTCGTACCAAGTAACTAATCGCTGGCAAATCGAAAATTAAATAGTGAAATTTCTGGAAAATGAAAATAAAATATTGTGGGCTCCCTCCTCTGGGATTCTCATATCAATTAACTAAGCGCTGGCAAATCGAAAATTAAAATTAAATTTCTGAAAAATGAAATTAAAATATTGTGGGCGCCCTCCTCTGCGATTCTTTTCTGAAATATTAAATAATTTCATTATGAAATTAAATTGTGAAATTTCTGAAAAATTTTGTGGACGCCTTCCTCTGGGATTCTCATATCAAGTAACTGAGCGCTGGCAAATCGAAAATGAAAAAGTGAATTTTCTGAAAAATGAAATTAAATTTTTATGGACTCCCTCCTCTGAGATTCTTGTACCAAATACCTAAGCGCTGGCAAATGGAGGATTAAATAGTGAAATTTCAGAAAAATTAAATTAAAATATTGTGGGCTCCCTCCTCTGGGATTCTCGTACCAAGTAACTAATCGCTGGCAAATCGAAAATTAAATAGTGAAATTTCTGAAAAATGAAATTAAAGTATTGTGGGCGCCCTCCTCTGCAAATCTTTTCTGAAAAATTAAATAATTTCATTGTGAAATTAAATTGTGCAATTTCTGAAAAATTTTGTGGACGCCTTCCTCTGGGATTCTCATATCAATTAACTAAGCGCTGGCAAATCGAAAATGGAAAAGTGAAATTTCTGAAAAATGAAATTAAAATATTGTGGGCGCCCTCCTCTGCGATTCTTTTCTGAAAATTAATAATTTCATTGTGAAATTAAATTGTGAAATATCTGAAATGTTTTGTACACTCCCTCCTCTCGGATTCTCATATAAAGTAACTAAGCGCTGGAAAATTAAGAATTATATAGTGAAATTTCTGAAAAATTAAATTAAAACTTTGTGGGCGCTATCCTCGCCGATTCTCACACCAAATACATAAGCGCTGGCAAATGGAGGATTAAATAGTGAAATTTCTGAAAAATTAAATTAAAATATTGTGGGAATCTGCGATTCTTTTCTGAAATATTAAACAATTTCATTATAAAATTAAATTGTGAAATTTCTGAAAAATTTTGTGGACGCCTGCCTCTGGGATTCTCCCTGGCAAATCGAAAATTAAATAGTGAAATTTCTGAAATATGAAATTAAAATATTGTGGGCGTCCTCCTCTGCGATTCTTTTCTGAAATATTAAATAATTTCATTGTGAAATTAAATTGTGCAATTTCTGAAAAATTTTGTGGACGCCTTCCTCTGGGATTCTCATATCAAGTAACTAAGCGCTGGCAAATCGAAAATTAAAATTAAATTTCTGAAAAATGAAATGAAAATATTGTGGGCGCCCTCCTCTGCAAATCTTTTCTGAAAAATTAAATAATTTCATTGTGAAATTAAATTGTGCAATTTCTGAAAAATTTTGTGGACGCCTTCCTCTGGGATTCTCATATCTATTAACTAAGCGCTGGCAAATCGAAAATTAAAATTAAATTTCTGAAAAATGAAATTAAAATATTGTGGGCGCCCTCCTCTGCGATTCTTTTCTGAAAATTAATAATTTCATTGTGGAATTAAATTGTGAAATATCTGAAATATTTTGTGGACTCCCTCCTCTCGTATTCTCATATAAAGTAACTAAACGCTGGAAAATTAATAATTATGTAGTGAAATTTCTGAAAAATTAAATTAAAACTTTGTGGGCGCCATCCTCGCCGATTCTCACACCAAATACCTAAGCGCTGGCAAATGGAGAATTGAATAGTGAAATTTCTGAAAAATGAAATTAAAATATTGTGGGCTCCCTCCTCTGGGATTCTCGTACCAGTTAACTAATCGCTGGCAAATCGAAAATTAGATAGTGAAAATTCTGAAATATGAAATTAAAATATTGTGGGCGTCCTCCTCTGCGATTCTTTTCTGAAATATTAAATAATTTCATTATGAAATTAAATTGTGCAATTTCTGAAAAATTTTGTGGACGCCTTCCTCTGGGATTCTCATATCAAGTAACTGAGCGCTGGCAAATCGAAAATGAAAAAGGGAATTTTCTGAAAAATTAAATTAAATTTTTATGGACTCCCTCCTCTGAGATTCTTGTACCAAATACCTAAGCGCTGGCAAATGGAGGATTAAATAGTGAAATTTCTGAAAAATTAAATTAAAATATTGTGGCCTCCCTCCTCTGGGATTCTCGTACCAAGTAACTAATCGCTGGCAAATCGAAAATTAAATAGTGAAATTTCTGAAAAATGAAATTAAAGTATTGTGGGCGCCCTCCTCTGCAAATCTTTTCTGAAAAATTAAATAATTTCATTGTGAAATTAAATTGTGCAATTTCTGAAAAATTTTGTGGACGCCTTCCTCTGGGATTCTCATATCAATTAACTAAGCGCTGGCAAATCGAAAATGGAAAAGTGAAATTTCTGAAAAATGAAATTAAAATATTGTGGGCGCCCTCCTCTGCGATTCTTTTCTGAAAATTAATAATTTCATTGTGAAATTAAATTGTGAAATATTTTGTGGACTCCCTCCTCTCGGATTCTCATATAAAGTAACTAAGCGCTGAAAAATCAAGAATTATATAGTGAAATTTCTGAAAAATTAAATTAAAACTTTGTGGGCGCCATCCTCGCCGATTCTCACACCAAATACCTAAGCGCTGGCAAATGGAGAAATAAATAGTGAAATTTCTGAAAAATGAAATTAAAATATTGTGGGCTCCCTCCTCTGGGATTCTCGTACCAAGTAACTAATCGCTGGCAAATCGAAAATTAGATAGTGAAAATTCTGAAATATGAAATTAAAATATTGTGGGCGTCCTCCTCTGCGATTCTTTTCTGAAATATTAAATAATTTCATTATGAAATTAAATTGTGCAATTTCTGAAAAATTTTGTGGACGCCTTCCTCTGGGATTCTCATATCAAGTAACTGAGCGCTGGCAAATCGAAAATGAAAAAGTGAATTTTCTGAAAAATTAAATTAAATTTTTATGGACTCCCTCCTCTGAGATTCTTGTACCAAATACCTAAGCGCTGGCAAATGGAGGATTAAATAGTGAAATTTCTGAAAAATTAAATTAAAATATTGTGGGCTCCCTCCTCTGGGATTCTCGTACCAGTTAACTAATCGCTGGCAAATCGAAAATTAGATAGTGAAAATTCTGAAATGTGAAATTAAAATATTGTGGGCGCCCTCCTCTGCAAATCTTTTCTGAAAAATTAAATAATTTCATTGTGAAATTAAATTGTGAAATTTCTGAAAAATTTTGTGGACGCCTTCCTCTGGGATTCTCATATCAAGTAACTGAGCGTTGGAAAATTAAGAATTATATAGTGAAATTGCTGAAAAATTAAATTAAAACTTTGTGGGCGCCATCCTCGCCGATTCTCACACCAAATACCTAAGCGCTGGCAAATGGAGAATTAAATAGTGAAATTTCTGAAAAATTAAAATAAAATATTGTGGGAATCTGCGATTCTTTTCTGAAATATTAAATAATTTCATTATGAAATTAAATTGTGAAATTTCTGAAAAATTTTGTGGACGCCTTCCTCTGGGATTCTCACACCAAATACATAAGCGCTGGCAAATGGAGGATTAAATAGTGAAATTTCTGAAAAATTAAATTAAAATATTGTGGGCTCCCTCCTCTGGGATTCTCGTACCAAGTAACTAATCGCTGGCAAATCGAAAATTAAATAGTGAAATTTCTGAAAAATGAAATTAAAGTATTGTGGGCGCCCTCCTCTGCAAATCTTTTCTGAAAAATTAAATAATTTCATTGTGAAATTAAATTGTGCAATTTCTGAAAAATTTTGTGGACGCCTTCCTCTGGGATTCTCATATCAATTAACTAAGCGCTGGCAAATCGAAAATTAAAATTAAATTTCTGAAAAATTAAATGAAAATATTGTGGGCGCCCTCCCCTGCAAATCTTTTCTGAAAAATTAAATAATTTCATTGTGAAATTAAATTGTGCAATTTCTGAAAAATTTTGTGGACGCCTTCCTCTGGGATTCTCATATCAAGTAACTGAGCGCTGGCAAATCGAAAATGAAAAAGGGAATTTTCTGAAAAATTAAATTAAATTTTTATGGACTCCCTCCTCTGAGATTCTTGTACCAAATACCTAAGCGCTGGCAAATGGAGGATTAAATAGTGAAATTTCTGAAAAATTAAATTAAAATATTGTGGGCTCCCTCCTCTGGGATTCTCGTACCAAGTAACTAATCGCTGGCAAATCGAAAATTAAATAGTGAAATTTCTGGAAAATGAAAATAAAATATTGTGGGCTCCCTCCTCTGGGATTCTCATATCAATTAACTAAGCGCTGGCAAATCGAAAATTAAAATTAAATTTCTGAAAAATGAAATTAAAATATTGTGGGCGCCCTCCTCTGCGATTCTTTTCTGAAATATTAAATAATTTCATTATGAAATTAAATTGTGAAATTTCTGAAAAATTTTGTGGACGCCTTCCTCTGGGATTCTCATATCAAGTAACTGAGCGCTGGCAAATCGAAAATGAAAAAGTGAATTTTCTGAAAAATGAAATTAAATTTTTATGGACTCCCTCCTCTGAGATTCTTGTACCAAATACCTAAGCGCTGGCAAATGGAGGATTAAATAGTGAAATTTCAGAAAAATTAAATTAAAATATTGTGGGCTCCCTCCTCTGGGATTCTCGTACCAAGTAACTAATCGCTGGCAAATCGAAAATTAAATAGTGAAATTTCTGAAAAATGAAATTAAAGTATTGTGGGCGCCCTCCTCTGCAAATCTTTTCTGAAAAATTAAATAATTTCATTGTGAAATTAAATTGTGCAATTTCTGAAAAATTTTGTGGACGCCTTCCTCTGGGATTCTCATATCAATTAACTAAGCGCTGGCAAATCGAAAATGGAAAAGTGAAATTTCTGAAAAATGAAATTAAAATATTGTGGGCGCCCTCCTCTGCGATTCTTTTCTGAAAATTAATAATTTCATTGTGAAATTAAATTGTGAAATATCTGAAATGTTTTGTACACTCCCTCCTCTCGGATTCTCATATAAAGTAACTAAGCGCTGGAAAATTAAGAATTATATAGTGAAATTTCTGAAAAATTAAATTAAAACTTTGTGGGCGCTATCCTCGCCGATTCTCACACCAAATACATAAGCGCTGGCAAATGGAGGATTAAATAGTGAAATTTCTGAAAAATTAAATTAAAATATTGTGGGAATCTGCGATTCTTTTCTGAAATATTAAACAATTTCATTATAAAATTAAATTGTGAAATTTCTGAAAAATTTTGTGGACGCCTGCCTCTGGGATTCTCCCTGGCAAATCGAAAATTAAATAGTGAAATTTCTGAAATATGAAATTAAAATATTGTGGGCGTCCTCCTCTGCGATTCTTTTCTGAAATATTAAATAATTTCATTGTGAAATTAAATTGTGCAATTTCTGAAAAATTTTGTGGACGCCTTCCTCTGGGATTCTCATATCAAGTAACTAAGCGCTGGCAAATCGAAAATTAAAATTAAATTTCTGAAAAATGAAATGAAAATATTGTGGGCGCCCTCCTCTGCAAATCTTTTCTGAAAAATTAAATAATTTCATTGTGAAATTAAATTGTGCAATTTCTGAAAAATTTTGTGGACGCCTTCCTCTGGGATTCTCATATCTATTAACTAAGCGCTGGCAAATCGAAAATTAAAATTAAATTTCTGAAAAATGAAATTAAAATATTGTGGGCGCCCTCCTCTGCGATTCTTTTCTGAAAATTAATAATTTCATTGTGGAATTAAATTGTGAAATATCTGAAATATTTTGTGGACTCCCTCCTCTCGGCTTCTCATATAAAGTAACTAAACGCTGGAAAATTAATAATTATGTAGTGAAATTTCTGAAAAATTAAATTAAAACTTTGTGGGCGCCATCCTCGCCGATTCTCACACCAAATACCTAAGCGCTGGCAAATGGAGAATTGAATAGTGAAATTTCTGAAAAATGAAATTAAAATATTGTGGGCTCCCTCCTCTGGGATTCTCGTACCAGTTAACTAATCGCTGGCAAATCGAAAATTAGATAGTGAAAATTCTGAAATATGAAATTAAAATATTGTGGGCGTCCTCCTCTGCGATTCTTTTCTGAAATATTAAATAATTTCATTATGAAATTAAATTGTGCAATTTCTGAAAAATTTTGTGGACGCCTTCCTCTGGGATTCTCATATCAAGTAACTGAGCGCTGGCAAATCGAAAATGAAAAAGTGAATTTTCTGAAAAATTAAATTAAATTTTTATGGACTCCCTCCTCTGAGATTCTTGTACCAAATACCTAAGCGCTGGCAAATGGAGGATTAAATAGTGAAATTTCTGAAAAATTAAATTAAAATATTGTGGGCTCCCTCCTCTGGGATTCTCGTACCAGTTAACTAATCGCTGGCAAATCGAAAATTAGATAGTGAAAATTCTGAAATGTGAAATTAAAATATTGTGGGCGCCCTCCCCTGCAAATCTTTTCTGAAAAATTAAATAATTTCATTGTGAAATTAAATTGTGAAATTTCTGAAAAATTTTGTGGACACCATCCTCTGGGATTCTCATATCAAGTAACTGAGCGTTGGAAAATTAAGAATTATATAGTGAAATTGCTGAAAAATTAAATTAAAACTTTGTGGGCGCCATCCTCGCCGATTCTCACACCAAATACCTAAGCGCTGGCAAATGGAGAATTAAATAGTGAAATTTCTGAAAAATTAAATTAAAATATTGTGGGAATCTGCGATTCTTTTCTGAAATATTAAATAATTTCATTATGAAATTAAATTGTGAAATTTCTGAAAAATTTTGTGGAGGCCTTCCTCTGGGATTCTCACACCAAATACATAAGCGCTGGCAAATGGAGGATTAAATAGTGAAATTTCTGAAAAATTAAATTAAAATATTGTGGGCTCCCTCCTCTGGGATTCTCGTACCAAGTAACTAATCGCTGGCAAATCGAAAATTAAATAGTGAAATTTCTGAAAAATGAAATTAAAGTATTGTGGGCGCCCTCCTCTGCAAATCTTTTCTGAAAAATTAAATAATTTCATTGTGAAATTAAATTGTGCAATTTCTGAAAAATTTTGTGGACGCCTTCCTCTGGGATTCTCATATCAATTAACTAAGCGCTGGCAAATCGAAAATTAAAATTAAATTTCTGAAAAATTAAATGAAAATATTGTGGGCGCCCTCCCCTGCAAATCTTTTCTGAAAAATTAAATAATTTCATTGTGAAATTAAATTGTGCAATTTCTGAAAAATTTTGTGGACGCCTTCCTCTGGGATTCTCATATCAAGTAACTAAGCGCTGGAAAATTAAGAATTATATAGTGAAATTTCTGAAAAATTAAATTAAAACTTTGTGGGCCCTATCCTCGCCGATTCTCACACCAAATACCTAAGCGCTGGCAAATGGAGAATTGAATAGTGAAATTTCTGAAAAATGAAATTAAAATATTGTGGGCTCCCTCCTCTGGGATTCTCGTACCAAGTAACTAATCGCTGGCAAATCGAAAATTAAATAGTGAAATTTCTGGAAAATGAAAATAAAATATTGTGGGCTCCCTCCTCTGGGATTCTCATATCAATTAACTAAGCGCTGGCAAATCGAAAATGGAAAAGTGAAATTTCTGAAAAATGAAATTAAAATATTGTGGGCGCCCTCCTCTGCGATTCTTTTCTGAAAATTAATAATTTCATTGTGAAATTAAATTGTGAAATATCTGAAATGTTTTGTGGACTCCCTCCTCTCGGATTCTCATATAAAGTAACTAAGCGCTGGAAAATTAAGAATTATATAGTGAAATTTCTGAAAAATTAAATTAAAACTTTGTGGGCGCTATCCTCGCCGATTCTCACACCAAATACATAAGCGCTGGCAAATGGAGGATTAAATAGTGAAATTTCTGAAAAATTAAATTAAAATATTGTGGGAATCTGCGATTCTTTTCTGAAATATTAAACAATTTCATTATAAAATGAAATTGTGAAATTTCTGAAAAATTTTGTGGACGCCTGCCTCTGGGATTCTCCCTGGCAAATCGAAAATTAAATAGTGAAATTTCTGAAATATGAAATTAAAATATTGTGGGCGTCCTCCTCTGGGATTCTCGTACCAGTTAACTAATCGCTGGCAAATCGAAAATTAGATAGTGAAAATTCTGAAATATGAAATTAAAATATTGTGGGCGTCCTCCTCTGCGATTCTTTTCTGAAATATTAAATAATTTCATTGTGAAATTAAATTGTGCAATTTCTGAAAAATTTTGTAGACGCCTTCCTCTGGGATTCTCATATCAAGTAACTAAGCGCTGGCAAATCGAAAACTAAAATTAAATTTCTGAAAAATGAAATTAAAATATTGTGGGCGCCTTCCTCTGCAAATCTTTTCTGAAAAATTAAATAATTTCATTATGAAATTAAATTGTGCAATTTCTGAAAAATTTTGTGGACGCCTTCCTCTGGGATTCTCATATCAAGTAACTAAGCGCTGGCAAATCGAAAATGAAAAAGTGAATTTTCTGAAAAATTAAATTAAATTTTTATGGGCTCCCTCCTCTGAGATTCTTGTACCAAATACCTAAGCGCTGGCAAATGGAGGATTAAATTGTGAAATTTCTGAAAAATTAAATTAAAATATTGTGGGAATCTGCGATTCTTTTGTAACGCAGTAAAATTCTGCGCCACAAATTGTATTAGCACTAAGATTTTTCTATTTTTATTATTACTTGCACGGTTCTGAATAGTGTCAATTTTTGTTACTAGTCTTAAGATTCCACTACTGTTATTAGATTTAAGATTTCACATTGAAGTTTCTCTGCTACTAGACGTAAGTTTCAATTATATTTCACCACACTACATACAGGAAGAGTTACGCAGCAAAGATCTTTTGAATAGAGGAAGAATAAACGATCCGGCATCACCGCCCACGCTTGTATAGGGATTTTAGAAAAAGAGAATCAGGTCACACGAAAGAAGGCGGGAAGGGCAAACGAAAACGGAAGCTCGCTCTCTTCTTCGGTGACCATCGAGACGACCAGACGTGTGTTAGCAGCGAGGCATAGGATCAAATCCACGTAAGTTATGGAAATCAGGCAATAAACGTGGTGTAATGTAGGGCCAATGACAACGAAATCCCGAATAAAAAGCATTTTTAAGAATATTTAAGAAATCCGCCCACGCTATGAGCGCAACTTACATATATACCAGGCTCGAGTCAGAATATATGTAAGGTGTGACTGAAAAAGCAAGCGAGTGTTGATTGTTATATTGTTGCGTATGAGCCGGCAATATAACGTCAAAACGAGCCCTATTCCGCCCCGCATCCTCCAGCACCAGCGGCTACAGTGGGCCTATTTCATGTATCGCGTGTATGAACCGCGATAGATGAAATAGTCTACTCGACCAACGGAGTTTTGGAGGTTAGTTTGCAGCGCATGAGCATGCAGACATAACGCCAAAACTACCGGCCGCAAGGCGACTGACACCCTACAGTGTGCATCGAGTCCCTCTTGTCGCATGGTCCCGTCACATTTATAAATTTTCTTGTAAATGAACCCTGGACAGCTGAGTTATACCCCAGCTGGAAATAAAACTTCTTTACAAGTGGCGCCCGAGCAGGGACCCTATGACAACGCTGAAAGAAAATTAAGGGAAAAATGGATTAAAGTCCCATATTCGATGCCACTGTAGGTTAGGAAATTGTCATAGAAGCTGCACCATAGGAAATTTGGCACATGCCAAATTTAATGCACATGCAGAAGCCCAAGCAACGGCTTAACACACGTACAAACACACGTACAAACACACAAGCAAATACAAGCAAATACAAGCAAATCCAACAACCGGCGCTCTCGCTGCTTTGCTCGACCTAACGGCTCGCGACACGAGCTGAGCAGCGCAGCCGGCACCGGCTGCATTCTCTCTCGATCCCGCTCGCGCTCTCTTGACGCCGACGCCGCCGTCGCGCAACGAGCAGTGCTAAGAAAAATTAAGTGAAACAAGCAACGACCGAAGCAGAGCAGTGAACATTTATATACAGTGCCAAAATAACAACAACAACGAGTAAGACATAGTGAACAAGCAAAACTGACACAGTGAAATAATTAAAATATATAATTAAAATATATAAATCCAACAACGAGCGGTCCAATAAAGTGGACGATACACAGTGAAAAAAAAAAAAAAACAAGCAAAGCAGTACAGTGAACACAGTGAGACAACATGAAACAGTGGGAAAAAAAAGGACAACATAATAGAAGAATATAATACTTTTTTTTACATATTTTTTTGATACCAACAAAGATCTACCCAGTGCAAATTACCACACAAGAAAAATTTTATTTTTGTTTTTTTATGTGAACAAAACAAACCCAGTAACACAGTGTAGTGACAATACGCAGCAACAGCGAACACCAAGCAATAATATTACAACGAAAGCAACAATATAAGAACAGGGAATAAAAATGTACAACAAAACAACAAAGCAAACGCAGCACAGTGAGCGTAAAACAACAACAAAAGCGGCAATGACAAAATAAAAGCCAAATGTGCAAACGAAAAGTGCATAGAGGCAGTGACGTCATCAGTGATGTGCAGGGTCGTCAGTGATGTGCCATGTCACTTGACAGACGAACCAGTGAGCCGATCCAGTTCGTCACATTGCCTCCATGGTTATTTTGTATTTTATTTTTGGTTTTATAAGTGTGAACAAAACCTAAACAACAATAAACAATATCTGGAACAAAATAAATAAATACATTTAAAAAAAATAAAAAAATAAAATAAATAAATAAAAGTGAATTTTAACATTGAAACAATACAACGATACAAAGACACATGCAAATAAATCCATTAAAACAAAACCATCCACCAGCGATAAGAAGACGATAAAAAAAGAAAGAGAACAAAGATGAATCCAGAAATTCAGGGTGAGTACGTTCCAGTAGTCACTAGAAACCCTGGGGTGGGAACCGGCTGGATTTATAGCCGGTCGCAAACAGAACTGGAAGAGTTCTCAGTCGAGTTCGGGTTCGACACGGCGAACCAACTCGACGATTTAAAACAGAATTTCGCGACGTTCATTGCGGGAAAGGCATTGCAGCGCGAAACTTGGGCTCGGTTGGCGGATCTCGAACGGCATTATACGTGGAAATTCGTACCGGCCCCAGTTCCTGAGTCTGGATAATTGCCGCGCACATCGATGATGGGTGCGCCGCGCGATTTCCAGATACCCGGAACTGCTTCGCCTGCATATCTCTCGCCCATCAATGATCGGCTGTTCCCAAATTGGCAACCAAAGCCAAACCCATCGACTGCAAGTCGCGCAATACGCTTCGAGGAACCAAACCAGAACCGGCCCACAGCAGGCAACGTTACGGCCTCAATGGCATGTCATAATACAAGTCCAGAGCGCATAAGAAAATGGGGACTTCGTTTTAACGGGTGCACAGACCCACTGGCATTTATAGAACAACTCGAAGAACGGGCTGTTTCCTACGACATCGAGTTCGACGACCTGCCGCGCGCCATGCCGGAGGTTCTAACTGAGAAAGCTGCACTCTGGTTCCGCACAAGCCGACTCCAGAATGCAACATGGGCAACCTTTCGAAAATAATTTTTAGATTTTTTTCTGCCCTCCAAGTATTTTCAGCGGCTAGAAGACGAGATAAGAACTCGCTTGCAAGTAGAGGGGGAAAGTTTTAAAGATTTTGTCGTAGAGCTGCGAGCACTCATGCATCATGCCGGGTACACCGAGGCCCAAGAACTAGATCGTATTTATGAAAACACTTTGCCAGAATTTCAGCTATATGTAGGCCGCCATGAATTCCGGACGCTGCCTCATCTTATCCAACTCATTGGAGAGTTGGAGAGTGTCAAGAAGCGTAGTCAGAGGCGCACGCCCATGGCCGCACCCTTCGCCAACACTTCACCGAGCAGGTCGCATACGCCTGCAGCTGCAACATATGGCCGCGACAGAAACACGAGACCAACAACATTCGAGACGCCACGCAATCCGTTCCGACAACGACCGATGCCGCGGCTGGAACCACCGACGATGACGTTGGCGGTGCCTGGAATGCGGCAAGGTGGCAGTCTGGACGCAGCGAACCAAATGATGACACAGGACTCGCATGTTCCGGGCGACGCTCGACGAGCATGCAGGAACTGTGGCCAGCAGGGCCATTTCCAGGATCAGTGCCGTAACAGACGGGTACTGTTCTGCTGGGAATGTGGTCGGCGAGGCGTACGAACCCTTGCCTGTTGCCTACAGCGAGCATCGGGAAACGAGCAGCGTCTCCGCTCGACTGGGAACCCAGCGGAGACAGCGCAAGCAACACCCCCAGCCTAGATAGCCAGATGTATATGTGCGAAGGACGCATTGTGGCCAGAGTCCAGATAAGCGGTCAAAGCATAGTTGCCACAATAGACACCGGGGCAACTCGCAGTTTCATCAGCGAAACGTGCTTTTATACGGTGGCTCGACAGGACGAAATCCGCAGCGCCAGCACGAACATTCGGCTTGCCGACGGTTCCAGATGCGAGATAAGCAGAGCCTTACACACGAGCGTACGCCTAGACAATCGCACTGTTCGCATGACATTCCTGGTTATGCCCAACATGCTCGACCCCGTTATCCTAGGTATCGATTTCCTACAGACCATTGGCACGATGATACAATGCGGGACCGTTGCCTGAAACTTGGACCAGGCGAACCAGAAGCCCCTATGCACAACGAGAATCCTGATCTACCCACTAGCCGGAGGAGAAGCACAACCAAGGTCACATCGCCGCGCCCTGCACCAGCCAAGAATACAAGCGTACCCGTCACTAGCCGGCAGGCCATAGAGAGGTGTTGTCAACAGCATGAAGACAACAATGAGGAGAACAAGGAACCACAGAGTCCCTCAACGACCACGACTACGCAGGCCAGCCCCTTCGACGTCACTGAATTGGCTGAAGAACCCGAGGAACCAGATTACGACTAGGTGTTACAACGAGAACCGGCAGAACCATGGCCACGGGACATACAGCTCAAAGCTCAACAGTTCTTAGACGAGGAGCTACCAAGATTTGACACGCTCAGTGGAGTCACGCATATGGCGAAGCACTCGATCGTCATGAGAGATAATCGCCCAATCAAGCAGCGATACTTCCCAAGAAATCCGGCCATGCAACGTATAATCAATGAACAAGTGGATGAACTCTTGGAGCAAGGATTAATAGAACCTTCTCGGAGCCCACACAGCGCTCCCATTGTGCTTGTTCGGAAATAGAATGGCAAGTGGCGTATGTGTGTGGATTACCGGCAACTCAATGAACATTCAATTCCTGATGCGTACCCTCTGCCGCGCATTAACCACATACTGGAGCGACTACGCAACGCAAAGTTTATAACCACACTGGACTTGAAGAATGGCTATTGGCAAATACCCATGGCTGATGACAGCCGTGAATGTACAGCGTTCACTGTACCGGGTCGGGGTCTATTCCAGTGGCGTGTCATGCCATTTGGACTACACTCGGCGCCTGCTACGTTTCAACGCACTCTCGACACAGTCCTGGGCACAGACATGGAACCCAACGCTTTCGCCTATATGGATGACGTCATTATCATCGGCAAGGACTTTGATGACCACATCAGAAATTTGCGCGAGGTCTTCAGACGACTACGTCAGGCAAATCTCAGAATCAATCCAGAGAAATGCACGTTCTTCCAACAGAGATTGAAATACTTGGGCCATTTGGTCAGCAACCAGGGCATTCACACGGATCCTAACAAAGTTTCTGCTGTACGAAACCTGGAGCCTCCAACGAACTTGAAGGAACTTCGCCAATTTATTGGGATGGCCAAATTTCGCTGCAGTCGTGCAGCCAATGTCCCAACTACTCAAAAAGGGAAGAGTCTGGCGTTGGGGCGAAGAACAGCAAACAGCTTTTAATAATTTGAAATCTTTACTCACCACAGCTCCAGTGTTAGCATGCCCGGATTTTAACCACAAGTTCGTACTACAAACGGACGCTAGCAATCTCGGGATCGGTGCGGTATTAACGCAGGAGATCGATGGGCAGGAGCGAGTCATTTCATACATCAGTCGCAGACTGAGCAAAGCTGAGCAGAATTACTCTGCTACCGACAAGGAATGTCTAGCTGTGATTTGGGCAATCCGGAAGCTGAGGTGCTACCTGGAGGGCTACCGATTCGAGGTGGTGACCGATCACTTGGCACTCAAGTGGCTGAATACACTCGAGAGTCCCCTAGGAAGAGTTGCACGATGGGCGCTAGAATTGCAACAATATCAATTCGACATTCGCTACAGAGCCGGAAAGAAAAACGTCGTGGCCGACGCACTCTCCAGACAGCCTCTGGAAAACATGTATCGAATTGACGCAGAAGGAGAATCATCTTGCCCGTGGATTACGAACAAGATCAAGCAAGTACAGGAAGATCCACAGAAGTTCTCGGAGTACACCCTGGAAAATGGACAACTGTACCGAAACCTGGGTCACAGGCCAAACGACGACGATTACGTCCCGTGGAAGCTCTGTGTCCCTAGGAATCATCGTCGCCGTGTTCTCGAAGAGTGCCATGACGCTCCAACAGCGGGTCATCAAGGCATCCGCAAGACGATCATCAGGTTATCCCAGCGGTACTACTGGCCAGGGATGTATCGAGACGTCCGACGTCATGTTCAGAAATGTGAAAGCTGCCAACGATTTAAGGTCTATCAACAGAAGCCAGCTGGAAGAATGCTCACGAGGCAAGTCGATGAGCCATTCACGACACTATGCGCTGATTTCGTCGGACCTCTACCCAGATCCAAGCACGGTAACACTACACTACTCGTTTTCTTCGATTTGTTCTCGAAATGGGTCGAATTGGTCCCCCTTAAAAAGGCCACTGCCACCCATCTGGTACGAGCATTTAGAGAACGAGTCCTCAGCAGGTTTGGAGTCCCAAAACTCTTCGTGTGCGATAACGGCACACAGTTCACGAGTCGGATATTCAAGAACTGCCTAAAGGAATGGGGAGTCGACGTCCAGCATACAGCACCGTACTGCCCCCAGGAGAACCCAACAGAAAGGGAAAATCGGACAATCAAAACGATGATATCGCAGTTCATCAACGGCGATCAGAACACCTGGGACGAGTTGCTGCCGGAGATTACTCTGGCCCTCAACTCCAGCGTCTCAGACTCTACTGGTTTCAGTCCAGCCTTCGTAGTACAAGGGCGAGAGCCAAGACTCCCAAGCGCACTATACGTCGAGGTGACGCCAGCCACTGGAAGCGAATCTCAAACGCCTGCCGAGAAAGCAGCCCGTTTGAGGGAGATATTCGCCATAGCACAGTCCAATATGCAACGAGCCACGCAAGATCAACAACGCCACTACAATTTACGCCGCAGAGAATGGAGACCGAAACTAGGATCCCTTGTCTTACTTCGACAGCATCACCTTTCGAAAGCTGCCGAAGGATTTGCTGCAAAACTAGCACCGAAATACGACGGACCATTCAAGGTGGTCAGGTTCGTATCCACATACGTCGTGCGCATCCAACGTGGGGGAAGCCGGAGGAAACAAGTTGCCAACGTGGCCGACCTAAAAGAGTACCACCCTGATGCAGCGAACAACGACGACGACGACACAGACATCCTCGAGGCTACCCACAACCCTCAGGATTAACCAAGAGAGCACTCGCCAAGCCCAAGTAGTGACCCACTTCCTGAGTATGAGCCAGAAGACATGGCGCACTTACTTGGATGAGTAATTAGATAATAAGGGGTATTAGCCAGAGACCCCACACTCACACTAGTTTACCTTACGCGCAAGCCACACCTCTAAAGCGGAATAAAACCTGCAAAAACAAAGTTAATAACAAGAAATTTTATCTTCCACAGCAAGAACAACTTTCGTTAAGCCAAGATGGAGAGAAATACTGGAAGCAGTGCGTGGCAATCGTCGCCGGAGCAGGATTGGGAGGACGACAAGTCTACGTCCCCATACCTTCCCCAAGACCAGGACGGCCAGTCACCAGATGACCCGTCCCCAGCCAGCAGCGCTCACGACAACGAGTGGCTGTCCTCATCGGAGCCAGAGAACGACGACGGCCAGTCACCAGATGACCCGTCCCCAGCCAGCAGCGCTTACGACAACGAGTGGCTGTCCTCATCCGAGCCGGAGAACGACGACGGCCAGCCCGACGAACGATTCAGGACAACACTGCAGCGGGATGAGTGGGACTGGCAAGAGTCACCACCACCTCCCAGCTCGGAAAGCGACAACCTACCTGAACGGCACTATCCCGACAATGTGCGCGAGGTGTACGACGAGGACGCACCACCTCACCGCGGCTTTCGAGGCCCCACATATCCACCCCGGTTCCAGGGCCATCAAGACGGCGGCTCCTACTCCAGGTCACCAAAGCCGGAACCCCGACGCGACCCAAGGAGCGGACGAGGGGTATACAAGCCCGCCGAGCCGCAGACTGAGCTGGAGCATTACGCAGCCAGTCCGGCCAGCGAGTCCAGCAGCGACGACGAGCAAATCTATTACCGGGAAGTGGTAGCATCCGCAGAAAACTACCAGCACATCACCACTCCCTATGGTGCCCGAGTGACCCGCAACACCACCACTACTGTGGATATCTTCCTACCCCCGGGAGAGACGATGAGTTCGATGTTCAACGTACCGAGAGAGTCACGGCAAGCACTCAGGGGTCGTGAGGAGGCTCGATGCATGCCCGTCGAGCTGGAAGCGACCACCGATGACCGGACCAGCAACCGACAACCAGAAGCGGCCAACTACACGCGGAACAACCGCAACGACAGCTCACAGAGTCAACCAAGGCGGAACACCTCACCCGAGACTGTCCAACGGCCTACCTGGGAGCCGGCAACATCGGACGAAGAGGACAACCGTCCCCTCTTTCGTCGGCGGTACTCACGAGCCCCGACCAACGCGACCACCAGCGAAGCAGCACCAGCGGAGTGGGTTGTGGCACCGACGGGGTGGAAGGTCGACACGAAGGACCGGAAAGTACCCCAGGACCTGGTCGAGGACGTCATGTCAGGGATGCACAAGCGCACCCGGGCCCGTTACTCCAAAGAACTGGACGGGCAACGATTTCAAGTGGAACGGACGAAGACTCGGAGGGTTTTGATCCATTTGACCCCCCGAAGAAAGGAGAGGATGTAACGCAGTAAAATTCTGCGCCACAAATTGTATTAGCACTAAGATTTTTCTATTTTTATTATTACTTGCACGGTTCTGAATAGTGCCAATTTTTGTTACTAGTCTTAAGATTCCACTACTGTTATTAGATTTAAGATTTCACATTGAAGTTTCTCTGCTACTAGACGTAAGTTTCAATTATATTTCACCACACTACATACAGGAAGAGTTACGCAGCAAAGATCTTTTGAATAAAGGAAGAATAAACGAGCCGGCATCACCGCCCACGCTTGTATAGGGATTTTAGAAAAAGAGAATTAGGTCACACGAACGAAGGCGGGAAGGGCAAACGAAAATGGAAGCTCGCTCTCTTCTTCGGCGACCATCGAGACGACCAGACGTGTGTTAGCAGCGAGGCATAGGATCAAATCCACGTAAGTTATGGAAATCAGGCAATAAACGTGGTGCAATGTAGGGCCAATGACAACGAAATCCAGAATAAAAGGCATTTTTAAGAATATTTAAGAAATCCGCCCACGCTATGAGCGCAACTTACATATATACCAGGCTCGAGTCAGAATATATGTAAGGTGTGACTGAAAAAGCAAGCGAGTGTTAATTGTTATATTGTTGCGTATGAGCCGGCAATATAACGTCAAAACGAGCCCTATTCCGCCCCGCATCCTCCAGCACCAGCGGCTACAGTGGGCCTATTTCATGTATAGCGTGTATGAACCGCGATAGATGAAATAGTCCACTCGACCAACGGAGTTTTGGAGGTTAGTTTGCAGCGCATGCGCATGCAGACATAACGCCAAAACTACCGGCCGCAAGGCGACTGACACCCTACAGTGTGCATCGAGTCCCTCTTGTCGCATGGTCCCGTCACATTTATAAATTTTCTTGTAAATGAACCCTGGACAGCTGAGTTATACCCCAGCTGGAAATAAAACTTCTTTACACTTTTCTGAAATATTAAACAATTTCATTATGAAATTAAATTGTGAAATTTCTGAAAAATTTTGTGGACGCCTGGCTCTGGGATTCTCGTACCAAGTAACTAATCGCTGGCAAATCGAAAATTAAATAGTGAAATTTCTGAAAAATGAAATTAAAATATTGTGGGCGCCCTCCTCTGCAAATCTTTTCTGAAAAATTAAATAATTTCATTGAGAATTCTGAAAATCTTTTCCGAAAAATTAAATAATTTCATTACGAAATTAAATTGTGCAATTTCTGAAAAATTTTGTGGACGCCTTCTTCTGGGATTCTCGTACCAAGTAACTAATCGCTGGCAAATCGAAAATTAAATAGTGAAATTTCTGAAAAATGAAAATAAAATATTGTGGGCGCCCTCCTCTGCAAATCTTTTCTGAAAAATTAAATAATTTCATTGAGAATTCTGAAAATCTTTTCCGAAAAAATAAATAATTTCATTATGAAATTAAATTGTGCAATTTCTGAAAAATTTTGTGGACGCCTTCTTCTGGGATTCTCACACCAAATACATAAGCGCTGGCAAATGGAGGATTAAATTGTGAAATTTCTGAAAAATTAAATGAAAATATTGTGGGCGCCCTCACCTGCAAATCTTTTCTGAAAAATTAAATAATTTCATTGTGAAATTAAGTTGTGAAATTTCTGAAAAATTTTGTGGACGCCTTCCTCTGGGATTCTCATATCAAGTAATTAAGCGCTGGAAAATTAAGAATTATATAGTGAAATTTCTGAAAAATTAAATTAAAACTTTGTGGGCGCTATCCTCGCCGATTCTCACACCAAATACCTAATCGCTGGCAAATCGAAAATTAAATAGTGAAATTTCTGAAAAATGAAAATAAAATATTGTGGGCGCCCTCCTCTGCAAATCTTTTCTGAAAAATTAAATAATTTCATTGAGAATTCTGAAAATCTTTTCCGAAAAAATAAATAATTTCATTATGAAATTAAATTGTGCAATTTCTGAAAAATTTTGTGGACGCCTTCTTCTGGGATTCTCGTACCAAGTAACTAATCGCTTGCAAATCGAAAATGAAAAAGTGAATTTTCTGAAAAATTAAATTAAATTTTTATGGACTCCCTCCTCTGAGATTCTTTCACCAAATACCTAAGCGCTGTCAAATGGAGGATTAAATTGTGAAATTTCTGAAAAATGAAATTAAAATATTGTGGGCTCCCTCCTCTGGGATTCTCGTACCAGTTAACTAATCGCTGGCAAATCGAAAATTAGATAGTGAAAATTCTGAAATATGAAATTAAAATATTGCGGGCGTCCTCCTCTGTGATTCTTTTCTGAAATATTAAATAATTTCATTATGAAATTAAATTGTGAAATTTCTGAAAAATTTTGTGGACGCCTTCCTCTGGGATTCTCATATCAAGCAACTAAGTGCTGGCAAATCGAAAATGGAAAAGTGAAATTTCTGAAAAATGAAATTAAAATTTTGTGGACGCCTTCCTCTGGGATTCTCATATCAAGTAAGTAAGCGCTGGCAAATGGAGGATTAAATTGTAAAATATCTGAAAAATTAAATTAAAATATTGTGGAAATCTTTTCTGAAAAATTAAATAATTTCATTATGAATTTAAATTGTGAAATTTCTGAAAAATTTTGTGGACGCCTGCCTCTGGGATTCTCGTACCAAGTAACTAATCGCTGGCAAATCGAAAATGAAAAAGTGAATTTTCTGAAAAATTAAATTAAATTTTTATGGACTCCCTCCTCTGAGATTCTTGTACCAAATACCTAAGCGCTGGCAAATGGAGGTTATATTGTGAAATTTCTGAAAAATTAAATTAAAATATTGTGGGAATCTGCGATTCTTTTCTGAAATATTAAACAATTTCATTATGAAATTAAATTGTGAAATTTCTGAAAAATTTTGTGGACGCCTGGCTCTGGGATTCTCGTACCAAGTAACTAATCGCTGGCAAATCGAAAATTAAATTGTGAAATTTCTGAAAAATTAAAATAAAATATTGTGGGCGCCCTCCTCTGCAAATCTTTTCTGAAAAATTAAATAATTTCATTGAGAATTCTGAAAATCTTTTCCGAAAAATTAAATAATTTCATTACGAAATTAAATTGTGCAATTTCTGAAAAATTTTGTGGACGCCTTCTTCTGGGATTCTCGTACCAAGTAACTAATCGCTGGCAAATCGAAAATTAAATAGTGAAATTTCTGAAAAATGAAAATAAAATATTGTGGGCGCCCTCCTCTGCAAATCTTTTCTGAAAAATTAAATAATTTCATTGAGAATTCTGAAAATCTTTTCCGAAAAAATAAATAATTTCATTATGAAATTAAATTGTGAAATTTCTGAAAAATTTTGTGGACGCCTGGCTCTGGGATTCTCGTACCAAGTAACTAATCGCTGGCAAATCGAAAATTAAATTGTGAAATTTCTGAAAAATTAAAATAAAATATTGTGGGCGCCCTCCTCTGCAAATCTTTTCTAAAAAATTAAATAATTTCATTGAGAATTCTGAAAATCTTTTCCGAAAAATTAAATAATTTCATTATGAAATTAAATTGTGCAATTTCTGAAAAATTTTGTGGACGCCTTCTTCTGGGATTCTCACACCAAATACATAAGCGCTGGCAAATGAAGGATTAAATTGTGAAATTTCTGAAAAATGAAATGAAAATATTGTGGGCGCCCTCCTCTGCAAATCTTTTCTGAAAAATTAAATAATTTCATTGTGAAATTAAATTGTGCAATTTCTGAAAAATTTTGTGGACGCCTTCCTCTGGGATTCTCACACCAAATACATAAGCGCTGGCAAATGGAGGATTAAATTGTGAAATTTCTGAAAAATTAAATGAAAATATTGTGGGCGCCCTCACCTGCAAATCTTTTCTGAAAAATTAAATAATTTCATTGTGAAATTAAGTTGTGAAATTTCTGAAAAATTTTGTGGACGCCTTCCTCTGGGATTCTCATATCAAGTAATTAAGCGCTGGAAAATTAAGAATTATATAGTGAAATTTCTGAAAAATTAAATTAAAACTTTGTGGGCGCTATCCTCGCCGATTCTCACACCAAATACCTAAGCGCTGGCAAATGGAGAATTAAATAGTGAAATTTCTGAAAAATTAAATTAAAATATTGTGGGAATCTGCGATTCTTTTCTGAAATATTAAATAATTTCATTATGAAATTAAATTGTGAAATTTCTGAAAAATTTTGTGGACGCCTTCCTCTGGGATTCTCATATCAAGTAACTGAGCGCTGGCAAATCGAAAATGAAAAAGTGAATTTTCTGAAAAATGAAATTAAATTTTTATGGACACCCTCCTCTGAGATTCTTGTACCAAATACCTAAGCGCTGGCAAATGGAGGATTAAATAGTGAAATTTCTGAAAAATTAAATTAAAATATTGTGGGCTCCCTCCTCTGGGATTCTCGTACCAGTTAACTAATCGCTGGCAAATCGAAAATTAGGTAGTGAAAATTCTGAAATATGAAATTAAAATATTGTGGGCGTCCTCCTCTGCGATTCTTTTCTGAAATATTAAATAATTTCATTATGAAATTAAATTGTGAAATTTGTGTAAAATTTTGTGGTTGCCTTCCTATGGGATTCTCAAAATTAAATTAAATTTTTATGGACTCCCTCCTCTGAGATTCTTGTACCAAATACCTAAACGCTGGCAAATGGAGGATTAAATAGTGAAATTTCTGAAAAATTAAATTAAAATATTGTGGGAATCTGCGATTCTTTTCTGAAATATTAAATAATTTCATTATGAAATTAAATTGTGAAATTTCTGAACAATTTTGTGGACGCCTTCCTCTGGGATTCTCATATCAAGTAACTGAGCGCTGGCAAATCGAAAATGAAAAAGTGAATTTTCTGAAAAATTAAATTAAATTTTTATGGACTCCCTCCTCTGAGATTCTTGTACCAAATACCTAAGCGCTGGCAAATGGAGGATTAAATAGTGAAATTTCTGAAAAATTAAATTAAAATATTGTGGGAATCTGCGATTCTTTTCTGAAATATTAAATAATTTCATTATGAAATTAAATTGTGAAATTTCTGAAAAATTTTGTGGACGCCTTCCTCTGGGATTCTCATATCAAGTAACTGAGCGCTGGCAAATCGAAAATGAAAAAGTGAATTTTCTGAAAAATGAAATTAAATTTTTATGGACTCCCTCCTCTGAGATTCTTGTACCAAATACCTAAGCGCTGGCAAATGGAGGATTAAATAGTGAAATTTCTGAAAAATTAAATTAAAATATTGTGGGCTCCCTCCTCTGGGATTCTCGTACCAGTTAACTAATCGCTGGCAAATCGAAAATTAGATAGTGAAAATTCTGAAATATGAAATTAAAATATTGTGGGCGTCCTCCTCTGCGATTCTTTTCTGAAATATTAAATAATTTCATTATGAAATTAAATTGTGAAATTTGTGTAAAATTTTGTGGTTGCCTTCCTCTGGGATTCTCAAAATTAAATTAAATTTTTATGGATTCCCTCCTCTGAGATTCTTGTACCAAATACCTAAACGCTGGCAAATGGAGGATTAAATAGTGAAATTTCTGAAAAATTAAATTAAAATATTGTGGGCGTCCTCCTCTGCGATTCTTTTCTGAAATATTAAATAATTTCATTATAAAATTAAATTGTGAAATTTCTGAAAAATTTTGTGGACGCCTTCCTCTGGGATTCTCACACCAAATACATAAGCGCTGGCAAATGAAGGATTAAATTGTGAAATTTCTGAAAAATTAAATGAAAATATTGTGGGCGCCCTCCCCTGCAAATCTTTTCAGAAAAATTAAATAATTTCATTGTGAAATTAAATTGTGAAATTTCTGAAAAATTTTGTGGACGCCTTCCTCTGGGATTCTCATATCAATTAACTAAGTGCTGGCAAATCGAAAATTAAAATTAAATTTCTGAAAAATGAAATTAAAATATTGTGGGCGCCCTCCTCTGCGATTCTTTTCTGAAAATTAATAATTTCATTGTGAAATTAAATTGTGAAATATCTGAAATATTTTGTGGACTCCCTCCTCTCGGATTCTCATATAAAGTAACTAAGCGCTGGAAAATTAAGAATTATATAGTGAAATTTCTGAAAAATTAAATTAAAACTTTGTGGGCGCCATCCTCGCCTATTCTCACACCAAATACCTAAGCGCTGGCAAATGGAGAATTAAATAGTGAAATTTCTGAAAAATTAAATTAAAATATTGTGGGAATCTGCGATTCTTTTCTGAAATATTAAATAATTTCATTATAAAATTAAATTGTGAAATTTCTGAAAAATTTTGTGGACGCCTTCCTCTGGGATTCTCACACCAAATACATAAGCGCTGGCAAATGAAGGATTAAATTGTGAAATTTCTGAAAAATTAAATGAAAATATTGTGGGCGCCCTCCCCTGCAAATCTTTTCTGAAAAATTAAATAATTTCATTGTGAAATTAAATTGTGAAATTTCTGAAAAATTTTGTGGACGCCTTCCTCTGGGATTCTCATATCAATTAACTAAGTGCTGGCAAATCGAAAATTAAAATTAAATTTCTGAAAAATGAAATTAAAATATTGTGGGCGCCCTCCTCTGCGATTCTTTTCTGAAAATTAATAATTTCATTGTGAAATTAAATTGTGAAATATCTGAAATATTTTGTGGACTCCCTCCTCTCGGATTCTCATATAAAGTAACTAAGCGCTGGAAAATTAAGAATTATATAGTGAAATTTCTGAAAAATTAAATTAAAACTTTGTGGACGCCATCCTCGCCGATTCTCACACCAAATACCTAAGCGCTGGCAAATGGAGAATTAAATAGTGCAATTTCTGAAAAATGAAATTAAAATATTGTGGGCTCCCTCCTCTGGGATTCTCGTACCAGTTAACTAATCGCTGGCAAATCGAAAATTAGATAGTGAAAATTCTGAAATATGAAATTAAAATATTGCGGGCGTCCTCCTCTGCGATTCTTTTCTGAAATATTAAATAATTTCATTATGAAATTAAATTGTTAAATTTCTGAAAAATTTTGTGGACGCCTTCCTCTGGGATTCTCATATCCAGCAACTAAGTGCTGGCAAATCGAAAATGGAAAAGTGAAATTTCTGAAAAATGAAATTAAAATTTTGTGGACGCCTTCCTCTGGGATTCTCATATCAAGTAAGTAAGCGCTGGCAAATGGAGGATTAAATTGTAAAATATCTGAAAAATTAAATTAAAATATTGTGGAAATCTTTTCTGAAAAATTAAATAATTTCATTATGAATTTAAATTGTGAAATTTCTGAAAAATTTTGTGGACGCCTGCCTCTGGGATTCTCGTACCAAGTAACTAATCGCTTGCAAATCGAAAATGAAAAAGTGATTTTCTGAAAAATTAAATTAAATTTTTATGGACTCCCTCCTCTGAGATTCTTGTACCAAATACCTAAGCGCTGGCAAATGGAGGATTAAATAGTGAAATTTCTGAAAAATGAAATTAATATATTGTGGGCGCCCTCCTCTGCAAATCTTTTCTGAAAAATTAAATATTTTCATTGTGAAATTAAATTGTGAAATTTCTGAAAAATTTTGTGGACGCCTTCCTCTGGGATTCTCATATCAAGTAACTAAGCGCTGGCAAATCGAAAATGAAAAAGTGAATTTTCTGAAAAATTAAATTAAATTTTTATGGACTCCCTCCTCTGAGATTCTTGTACCAAATACCTAAGCGCTGGCAAATGGAGGATTATATTGTGAAATTTCTGAAAAATTAAATTAAAATATTGTGGGAATCTGCGATTCTTTTCTGAAATATTAAACAATTTCATTATGAAATTAAATTGTGAAATTTCTGACAAATTTTGTGGACGCCTGGCTCTGGGATTCTCGTACCAAGTAACTAATCGCTGGCAAATCGAAAATTAAATTGTGAAATTTCTGAAAAATTAAAATAAAATATTGTGGGCGCCCTCCTCTGCAAATCTTTTCTGAAAAATTAAATAATTTCATTGAGAATTCTGAAAATCTTTTCCGAAAAATTAAATAATTTCATTATGAAATTAAATTTTGCAATTTCTGAAAAATTTTGTGGACGCCTTCTTCTGGGATTCTCGTACCAAGTAACTAATCGCTGGCAAATCGAAAATTAAATAGTGAAATTTCTGAAAAATGAAATGAAAATATTGTGGGCGCCCTCCTCTGCAAATCTTTTCTGAAAAATTAAATAATTTCATTGTGAAATTAAATTGTGCAATTTCTGAAAAATTTTGTGGACGCCTTCCTCTGGGATTCTCACACCAAATACATAAGCGCTGGCAAATGGAGGATTAAATTGTGAAATTTCTGAAAAATTAAATGAAAATATTGTGGGCGCCCTCACCTGCAAATCTTTTCTGAAAAATTAAATAATTTCATTGTGAAATTAAGTTGTGAAATTTCTGAAAAATTTTGTGGACGCCTTCCTCTGGGATTCTCATATCAAGTAACTAAGCGCTGGAAAATCAAGAATTATATAGTGAAATTTCTGAAAAATTAAATTAAAACTTTGTGGGCGCTATCCTCGCCGATTCTCACACCAAATACCTAAGCGCTGGCAAATGGAGAATTAAATAGTGAAATTTCTGAAAAATGAAATTAAAATATTGTGGGCTCCCTCCTCTGGGATTCTCGTACCAGTTAACTAATCGCTGGCAAATCGAAAATTAGATAGTGAAAATTCTGAAATATGAAATTAAAATATTGTGGGCGTCCTCCTCTGCGATTCTTTTCTGAAATATTAAATAATTTCATTATGAAATTAAATTGTGAAATTTCTGTAAAATTTTGTGGACGCCTTCCTCTGGGATTCTCAAAAATTAAATTAAATTTTTATGGACTCCCTCCTCTGAGATTCTTGTACCAAATACCTAAGCGCTGGCAAATGGAGAATTAAATAGTGAAATTTCTGAAAAATTAAATTAAAATATTGTGGGAATCTGCGATTCTTTTCTGAAATATTAAATAATTTCATTATGAAATTAAATTGTGAAATTTCTGAAAAATTTTGTGGACGCCTTCCTCTGGGATTCTCATATCAAGTAACTGAGCGCTGGCAAATCGAAAATGAAAAAGTGAATTTTCTGAAAAATGAAATTAAATTTTTATGGACTCCCTCCTCTGAGATTCTTGTACCAAATACCTAAGCGCTGGCAAATGGAGGATTAAATAGTGAAATTTCTGAAAAATTAAATTAAAATATTGTAGGCTCCCTCCTCTGGGATTCTCGTACCAGTTAACTAATTGCTGGCAAATCGAAAATTAGATAGTGAAAATTCTGAAATATGAAATTAAAATATTGTGGGCGTCCTCCTCTGCGATTCTTTTCTGAAATATTAAATAATTTCATTATGAAATTAAATTGTGAAATTTGTGTAAAATTTTGTGGACGCCTTCCTCTGGGATTCTCATATCAAGTAACTGAGCGCTGGCAAATCGAAAATGAAAAAGTGAATTTTCTGAAAAATGAAATTAATTTTTTATGGACTCCCTCCTCTGAGATTCTTGTACCAAATACCTAAGCGCTGGCAAATGGAGGATTAAATAGTGAAATTTCTGAAAAATTAAATTAAAATATTGTGGGCTCCCTCCTCTGGGATTCTCGTACCAGTTAACTAATCGCTGGCAAATCGAAAATTAGATAGTGAAAATTCTGAAGTATGAAATTAAAATATTGTGGGCGTCCTCCTCTGCGATTCTTTTCTGAAATATTAAATAATTTCATTATGAAATTAAATTGTGAAATTTGTGTAAAATTTTGTGGTTGCCTTCCTCTGGGATTCTCAAAATTAAATTAAATTTTTATGGACTCCCTCCTCTGAGATTCTTGTACCAAATACCTAAGCGCTGGCAAATGGAGGATTAAATAGTGAAATTTCTGAAAAATTAAATTAAAATATTGTGGGAATCTGCGATTCTTTTCTGAAATATTAAATAATTTCATTATGAAATTAAATTGTGAAATTTCTGAAAAATTTTGTGGACGCCTTCCTCTGGGATTCTCATATCAAGTAACTGAGCGCTGGCAAATCGAAAATGAAGAAGTGAAATTTCTGAAAAATGAAATTAAAATATTGTGGGCGCCCTCCTCTGCGATTCTTTTCTGAAAATTAATAATTTCATTGTGAAATTAAATTGTGAAATATTTTGTGGACTCCCTCCTCTCGGATTCTCATATAAAGTAACTAAGCGCTGGAAAATCAAGAATTATATAGTGAAATTTCTGAAAAATTAAATTAAAACTTTGTGGGCGCCATCCTCGCCGATTCTCACACCAAATACCTAAGCGCTGGCAAATGGAGAATTAAATAGTGAAATTTCTGAAAAATGAAATTAAAATATTGTGGGCTCCCTCCTCTGGGATTCTCGTACCAGTTAACTAATCGCTGGCAAATCGAAAATTAGATAGTGAAAATTCTGAAATATGAAATTAAAATATTGTGGGCGTTCTCCTCTGCGATTCTTTTCTGAAATATTAAATAATTTCATTATGAAATTAAATTGTGAAATTTCTGTAAAATTTTGTGGACGCCTTCCTCTGGGATTCTCAAAAATTAAATTAAATTTTTATGGACTCCCTCCTCTGAGATTCTTGTACCAAATACCTAAGCGCTGGCAAATGGAGAATTAAATAGTGAAATTTCTGAAAAATTAAATTAAAATATTGTGGGAATCTGCGATTCTTTTCTGAAATATTAAATAATTTCATTATGAAATTAAATTGTGAAATTTCTGAAAAATTTTGTGGACGCCTTCCTCTGGGATTCTCATATCAAGTAACTGAGCGCTGGCAAATCGAAAATGAAAAAGTGAATTTTCTGAAAAATGAAATTAAATTTTTATGGACTCCCTCCTCTGAGATTCTTGTACCAAATACCTAAGCGCTGGCAAATGGAGAATTAAATAGGGAAATTTCTGAAAAATTAAATTAAAATAATGCAGGAATCTGCGATTCTTTTCTGAAATACTAAATAATTTCATTATGAAATTAAAATGTGAAATTTTTGAAAAATTTTGTGCAGGAATCTGCGATTCTTTTCTGAAATACTAAATAATTTCATTATGAAATTAAATTGTGAAATTTTTGAAAAATTTTGTGGACGCCTTCCTTTGGGATTCTCATATCAAGCAACTAATCGCTGGCAAATCGAAAATTAGATAGTGAAAATTCTGAAATATGAAATTAAAATATTGCGGGCGTCCTCCTCTGCGATTCTTTTCTGAAATATTAAATAATTTCATTATGAAATTAAATTGTTAAATTTCTGAAAAATTTTGTGGACGCCTTCCTCTGGGATTCTCATATCCAGCAACTAAGTGCTGGCAAATCGAAAATGGAAAAGTGAAATTTCTGAAAAATGAAATTAAAATTTTGTGGACGCCTTCCTCTGGGATTCTCATATCAAGTAAGTAAGCGCTGGCAAATGGAGGATTAAATAGTGAAATATCTGAAAAATTAAATTAAAATATTGTGGAAATCTTTTCTGAAAAATTAAATAATTTCATTATGAATTTAAATTGTGAAATTTCTGAAAAATTTTGTGGACGCCTGCCTCTGGGATTCTCGTACCAAGTAACTAATCGCTTGCAAATCGAAAATGAAAAAGTGATTTTCTGAAAAATTAAATTAAATTTTTATGGACTCCCTCCTCTGAGATTCTTGTACCAAATACCTAAGCGCTGGCAAATGGAGGATTAAATAGTGAAATTTCTGAAAAATGAAATTAATATATTGTGGGCGCCCTCCTCTGCAAATCTTTTCTGAAAAATTAAATAGTTTCATTGTGAAATTAAATTGTGAAATTTCTGAAAAATTTTGTGGACGCCTTCCTCTGGGATTCTCATATCAAGTAACTAAGCGCTGGCAAATCGAAAATGAAAAAGTGAATTTTCTGAAAAATTAAATTAAATTTTTATGGACTCCCTCCTCTGAGATTCTTGTACCAAATACCTAAGCGCTGGCAAATGGAGGATTATATTGTGAAATTTCTGAAAAATTAAATTAAAATATTGTGGGAATCTGCGATTCTTTTCTGAAATATTAAACAATTTCATTATGAAATTAAATTGTGAAATTTCTGACAAATTTTGTGGACGCCTGGCTCTGGGATTCTCGTACCAAGTAACTAATCGCTGGCAAATCGAAAATTAAATTGTGAAATTTCTGAAAAATTAAAATAAAATATTGTGGGCGCCCTCCTCTGCAAATCTTTTCTGAAAAATTAAATAATTTCATTGAGAATTCTGAAAATCTTTTCCGAAAAATTAAATAATTTCATTATGAAATTAAATTTTGCAATTTCTGAAAAATTTTGTGGACGCCTTCTTCTGGGATTCTCGTACCAAGTAACTAATCGCTGGCAAATCGAAAATTAAATAGTGAAATTTCTGAAAAATGAAATTAAAATATTGTGGGCGCCCTTCTCTGCAAATATTTTCTGAAAAATTAAATAATTTCATTGTGAAATTCTGCAAATCTTTTCTGAAAAATTAAATAATTTCATTGTGAAATTAAATTGTGCAATTTCTGAAAAATTTTGAGGGCGCCTTCCCCTGTGATTTTCATATCAAGAAAATTTCTGAAAAATTAAATAGTAATATTGTGAATTTAAATAGTGAAATTTCTGAAAAATTTATCATCTGCGATTCTCATATCAAGTACCTAAGCGCTGGCAAATCCAGGATTAAATTATGAAGTTTCTGAAAAATAAGAGTAAAATATTGTGGGCGCCCATCTCTGCGATTCTCATAGCAAGTGCCTAAGCGCTGGCAAATGGAGAATTAAATAGGGAAATTTCTGAAAAATTAAATTAAAATAATGCAGGAATCTGCGATTCTTTTCTGAAATACTAAATAATTTCATTATGAAATTAAATTGTGAAATTTTTGAAAAATTTTGTGGACGCCTTCCTTTGGGATTCTCATATCAAGCAACTAAGCGCTGGCAAATCGAAAATTAAATAGTGAAATTTCTGAAAAATGAAATGAAAATATTGTGGGCGCCCTCCTCTGCAAATCTTTTCTGAAAAATTAAATAATTTCATTGTGAAATTAAATTGTGCAATTTCTGAAAAATTTTGTGGACGCCTTCCTCTGGGATTCTCACACCAAATACATAAGCGCTGGCAAATGGAGGATTAAATTGTGAAATTTCTGAAAAATTAAATGAAAATATTGTGGGCGCCCTCACCTGCAAATCTTTTCTGAAAAATTAAATAATTTCATTGTGAAATTAAGTTGTGAAATTTCTGAAAAATTTTGTGGACGCCTTCCTCTGGGATTCTCATATCAAGTAACTAAGCGCTGGAAAATCAAGAATTATATAGTGAAATTTCTGAAAAATTAAATTAAAACTTTGTGGGCGCTATCCTCGCCGATTCTCACACCAAATACCTAAGCGCTGGCAAATGGAGAATTAAATAGTGAAATTTCTGAAAAATGAAATTAAAATATTGTGGGCTCCCTCCTCTGGGATTCTCGTACCAGTTAACTAATCGCTGGCAAATCGAAAATTAGATAGTGAAAATTCTGAAATATGAAATTAAAATATTGTGGGCGTCCTCCTCTGCGATTCTTTTCTGAAATATTAAATAATTTCATTATGAAATTAAATTGTGAAATTTGTGTAAAATTTTGTGGACGCCTTCCTCTGGGATTCTCAAAAATTAAATTAAATTTTTATGGACTCCCTCCTCTGAGATTCTTGTACCAAATACCTAAGCGCTGGCAAATGGAGAATTAAATAGTGAAATTTCTGAAAAATTAAATTAAAATATTGTGGGAATCTGCGATTCTTTTCTGAAATATTAAATAATTTCATTATGAAATTAAATTGTGAAATTTCTGAAAAATTTTGTGGACGCCTTCCTCTGGGATTCTCATATCAAGTAACTGAGCGCTGGCAAATCGAAAATGAAAAAGTGAATTTTCTGAAAAATGAAATTAAATTTTTATGGACTCCCTCCTCTGAGATTCTTGTACCAAATACCTAAGCGCTGGCAAATGGAGGATTAAATAGTGAAATTTCTGAAAAATTAAATTAAAATATTGTAGGCTCCCTCCTCTGGGATTCTCGTACCAGTTAACTAATTGCTGGCAAATCGAAAATTAGATAGTGAAAATTCTGAAATATGAAATTAAAATATTGTGGGCGTCCTCCTCTGCGATTCTTTTCTGAAATATTAAATAATTTCATTATGAAATTAAATTGTGAAATTTGTGTAAAATTTTGTGGACGCCTTCCTCTGGGATTCTCATATCAAGTAACTGAGCGCTGGCAAATCGAAAATGAAAAAGTGAATTTTCTGAAAAATGAAATTAAATTTTTATGGACTCCCTCCTCTGAGATTCTTGTACCAAATACCTAAGCGCTGGCAAATGGAGGATTAAATAGTGAAATTTCTGAAAAATTAAATTAAAATATTGTGGGCTCCCTCCTCTGGGATTCTCGTACCAGTTAACTAATCGCTGGCAAATCGAAAATTAGATAGTGAAAATTCTGAAGTATGAAATTAAAATATTGTGGGCGTCCTCCTCTGCGATTCTTTTCTGAAATATTAAATAATTTCATTATGAAATTAAATTGTGAAATTTGTGTAAAATTTTGTGGTTGCCTTCCTCTGGGATTCTCAAAATTAAATTAAATTTTTATGGACTCCCTCCTCTGAGATTCTTGTACCAAATACCTAAGCGCTGGCAAATGGAGGATTAAATAGTGAAATTTCTGAAAAATTAAATTAAAATATTGTGGGAATCTGCGATTCTTTTCTGAAATATTAAATAATTTCATTATGAAATTAAATTGTGAAATTTCTGAAAAATTTTGTGGACGCCTTCCTCTGGGATTCTCATATCAAGTAACTGAGCGCTGGCAAATCGAAAATGAAGAAGTGAAATTTCTGAAAAATGAAATTAAAATATTGTGGGCGCCCTCCTCTGCGATTCTTTTCTGAAAATTAATAATTTCATTGTGAAATTAAATTGTGAAATATTTTGTGGACTCCCTCCTCTCGGATTCTCATATAAAGTAACTAAGCGCTGGAAAATCAAGAATTATATAGTGAAATTTCTGAAAAATTAAATTAAAACTTTGTGGGCGCCATCCTCGCCGATTCTCACACCAAATACCTAAGCGCTGGCAAATGGAGAATTAAATAGTGAAATTTCTGAAAAATGAAATTAAAATATTGTGGGCTCCCTCCTCTGGGATTCTCGTACCAGTTAACTAATCGCTGGCAAATCGAAAATTAGATAGTGAAAATTCTGAAATATGAAATTAAAATATTGTGGGCGTTCTCCTCTGCGATTCTTTTCTGAAATATTAAATAATTTCATTATGAAATTAAATTGTGAAATTTCTGTAAAATTTTGTGGACGCCTTCCTCTGGGATTCTCAAAAATTAAATTAAATTTTTATGGACTCCCTCCTCTGAGATTCTTGTACCAAATACCTAAGCGCTGGCAAATGGAGAATTAAATAGTGAAATTTCTGAAAAATTAAATTAAAATATTGTGGGAATCTGCGATTCTTTTCTGAAATATTAAATAATTTCATTATGAAATTAAATTGTGAAATTTCTGAAAAATTTTGTGGACGCCTTCCTCTGGGATTCTCATATCAAGTAACTGAGCGCTGGCAAATCGAAAATGAAAAAGTGAATTTTCTGAAAAATGAAATTAAATTTTTATGGACTCCCTCCTCTGAGATTCTTGTACCAAATACCTAAGCGCTGGCAAATGGAGAATTAAATAGGGAAATTTCTGAAAAATTAAATTAAAATAATGCAGGAATCTGCGATTCTTTTCTGAAATACTAAATAATTTCATTATGAAATTAAATTGTGAAATTTTTGAAAAATTTTGTGGACGCCTTCCTTTGGGATTCTCATATCAAGCAACTAAGCGCTGGCAAATCGAAAATTAAATAGTGAAATTTCTGAAAAATGAAATGAAAATATTGTGGGCGCCCTCCTCTGCAAATCTTTTCTGAAAAATTAAATAATTTCATTGTGAAATTAAATTGTGCAATTTCTGAAAAATTTTGTGGACGCCTTCCTCTGGGATTCTCACACCAAATACATAAGCGCTGGCAAATGGAGGATTAAATTGTGAAATTTCTGAAAAATTAAATGAAAATATTGTGGGCGCCCTCACCTGCAAATCTTTTCTGAAAAATTAAATAATTTCATTGTGAAATTAAGTTGTGAAATTTCTGAAAAATTTTGTGGACGCCTTCCTCTGGGATTCTCATATCAAGTAACTAAGCGCTGGAAAATCAAGAATTATATAGTGAAATTTCTGAAAAATTAAATTAAAACTTTGTGGGCGCTATCCTCGCCGATTCTCACACCAAATACCTAAGCGCTGGCAAATGGAGAATTAAATAGTGAAATTTCTGAAAAATGAAATTAAAATATTGTGGGCTCCCTCCTCTGGGATTCTCGTACCAGTTAACTAATCGCTGGCAAATCGAAAATTAGATAGTGAAAATTCTGAAATATGAAATTAAAATATTGTGGGCGTCCTCCTCTGCGATTCTTTTCTGAAATATTAAATAATTTCATTATGAAATTAAATTGTGAAATTTCTGTAAAATTTTGTGGACGCCTTCCTCTGGGATTCTCAAAAATGAAATTAAATTTTTATGGACTCCCTCCTCTGAGATTCTTGTACCAAATACCTAAGCGCTGGCAAATGGAGGATTAAATAGTGAAATTTCTGAAAAATTAAATTAAAATATTGTGGGAATCTGCGATTCTTTTCTGAAATATTAAATAATTTCATTATGAAATTAAATTGTGAAATTTCTGAAAAATTTTGTGGACGCCTTCCTCTGGGATTCTCATATCAAGTAACTGAGCGCTGGCAAATCGAAAATGAAAAAGTGAATTTTCTGAAAAATGAAATTAAATTTTTATGGACTCCCTCCTCTGAGATTCTTGTACCAAATACCTAAGCGCTGGCAAATGGAGGATTAAATAGTGAAATTTCTGAAAAATTAAATTAAAATATTGTAGGCTCCCTCCTCTGGGATTCTCGTACCAGTTAACTAATCGCTGGCAAATCGAAAATTAGATAGTGAAAATTCTGAAATATGAAATTAAAATATTGTGGGCGTCCTCCTCTGCGATTCTTTTCTGAAATATTAAATAATTTCATTATGAAATTAAATTGTGAAATTTGTGTAAAATTTTGTGGTTGCCTTCCTCTGGGATTCTCAAAATTAAATTAAATTTTTATGGACTCCCTCCTCTGAGATTCTTGTACCAAATACCTAAGCGCTGGCAAATGGAGAATTAAATAGTGAAATTTCTGAAAAATTAAATTAAAATATTGTGGGAATCTGCGATTCTTTTCTGAAATATTAAATAGTTTCATTATGAAATTAAATTGTGAAATTTCTGAAAAATTTTGTGGACGCCTTCCTCTGGGATTCTCATATCAAGTAACTGAGCGCTGGCAAATCGAAAATGAAAAAGTGAATTTTCTGAAAAATGAAATTAAATTTTTATGGACTCCCTCCTCTGAGATTCTTGTACCAAATACCTAAGCGCTGGCAAATGGAGGATTAAATAGTGAAATTTCTGAAAAATTAAATTAAAATATTGTGGGAATCTGCGATTCTTTTCTGAAATATTAAATAATTTCATTATGAAATTAAATTGTGAAATTTCTGAAAAATTTTGTGGGCGCCTTCCTCTGGGATTCTCATATCAAGTAACTGAGCGCTGGCAAATCGAAAATGAAAAAGTGAATTTTCTGAAAAATGAAATTAAATTTTTATGGACTCCCTCCTCTGAGATTCTTGTACCAAATACCTAAGCGCTGGCAAATGGAGGATTAAATAGTGAAATTTCTGAAAAATGAAATTAAAATATTGTGGGCTCCCTCCTCTGGGATTCTCGTACCAGTTAACTAATCGCTGGCAAATCGAAAATTAGATAGTGAAAATTCTGAAATATGAAATTAAAATATTGTGGGCGTCCTCCTCTGCGATTCTTTTCTGAAATATTAAATAATTTCATTATGAAATTAAATTGTGAAATTTCTGAAAAATTTTGTGGACGCCTTCCTCTGGGATTCTCATATCAAGTAACTGAGCGCTGGCAAATCGAAAATGAAAAAGTGAATTTTCTGAAAAATGAAATTAAATTTTTATGGACTCCCTCCTCTGAGATTCTTGTACCAAATACCTAAGCGCTGGCAAATGGAGGATTAAATAGTGAAATTTCTGAAAAATGAAATTAAAATATTGTGGGCTCCCTCCTCTGGGATTCTCGTACCAAGTAACTAATCGCTGGCAAATCGAAAATTAAATAGTGAAATTTCTGAAAAATGAAATTAAAGTATTGTGGGCGCCCTCCTCTGCAAATCTTTTCTGAAAAATTAAATAATTTCATTGTGAAATTAAATTGTGCAATTTCTGAAAAATTTTGTGGACGCCTTCCTCTCGGATTCTCATATCAAGTAACTAAGCGCTGGCAAATCGAAAATGAAAAAGTGAAATGAAATTAATGAAATTCTTAAAAATTAAATTAATTTTTTATGGACTCCCTCCTCTGAGATTCTTTCACCAAATACCTAAGCGCTGTCAAATGGAGGAATAAATTGTGAAATTTCTGAAAAATTAAATTAAAATATTGTGGGAATCTGCGATTCTTTTCTGACATATTAAACAATTTCTTTATGAAATTAAATTGTGAAATTTCTGAAAAATTTTGTGGACGCCTTCCTCTGGGATTCTCATATCAAGTAACTAATCGCTTGCAAATCGAAAATAAAAAAGTGAATTTTCTGAAAAATGAAATTAAATTTTTATGGACTCCCTCCTCTGAGATTCTTGTACCAAATACCTAAGCGCTGGCAAATGGAGGATTAAATAGTGAAATTTCTGAAAAATTAAATTAAAATGTTGTGGACGCCTTCCTCTGGGATTCTCATATCAAGTAAGTAAGCGCTGGCAAATGGAGGATTAAATTGTAAAATATCTGAAAAATTAAATTAAAATATTGTGGGAATCTTTTCTGAAATATTAAATAATTTCATTATGAATTTAAATTGTGAAATTTCTGAAAAATTTTGTGGACGCCTGCCTCTGGGATTCTCGTACGAAGAAACTAATCGCTGGCAAATCGAAAATTAAATAGTGAAATTTCTGAAAAATGAAATTAATATATTGTGGGCGCCCTCCTCTGCAAATCTTTTCTGAAAAATTAAATAATTTCATTGTGAAATTAAATTGTGAAATTTCTGAAAAATTTTGAGGACGCCTTCCTCTGGGATTCTCATATCAAGTAACTAAGCGCTGGCAAATCGAAAATGAAAAAGTGAATTTTCTGAAAAATGAAATTAAATTTTTATGGACTCCCTCCTCTGAGATTCTTGTACCAAATACCTAAGCGCTGGCAAATGGAGGATTATATTGTGAAATTTCTGAAAAATTAAATTAAAATATTGTGGGAATCTGCGATTCTTTTCTGAAATATTAAACAATTTCATTATGAAATTAAATTGTGAAATTTCTGAAAAATTTTGTGGACGCCTGGCTCTGGGATTCTCGTACCAAGTAACTAATCGCTGGCAAATCGAAAATTAAATTGTGAAATTTCTGAAAAATTAAAATAAAATATTGTGGGCGCCCTCCTCTGCAAATCATTTCTGAAAAATTAAATAATTTCATTGAGAATTCTGAAAATCTTTTCCTAAAAATTAAATAATTTCATTATGAAATTAAATTGTGCAATTTCTGAAAAATTTTGTGGACGCCTTCTTCTGGAATTCTCGTACCAAGTAACTAATCGCTGGCAAATCGAAAATTAAATAGTGATATTTCTGAAAAATGAAATTAAAATATTGTGGGCGCCCTCCTCTGCAAATCTTTTCTGAAAAATTAAATAATTTCATTGTGAAATTCTGCAAATCTTTTGAAAAATTTTGAGGGCGCCTTCCCCTGTGATTTTCATATCAAGAAAACTTCTGAAAAATTAAATAGTAATATTGTGAATTTAAATAGTGAAATTTCTGAAAAATTTATCGTCTGCGATTCTCATATCAAGTACCTAAGCGCTGGCAAATCCAGGATTAAATTATGAAGTTTCTGAAAAATAAGAGTAAAATATTGTGGGCGCCCATCTCTGCGATTCTCATAGCAAGTGCCTAAGCGCTGGCAAATGGAGAATTAAATTGTGAAATTTCTGAAAAATTAAATTAAAATAATGCAGGAATCTGCGATTCTTTTCTGAAATACTAAATAATTTCATTATGAAATTAAATTGTGAAATTTTTGAAAAATTTTGTGGACGCCTTCCTTTGGGATTCTCATATCAAGCAACTAATCGCTGGCAAATCGAAAATGAAATAGTGAAATTTCTGAAAAATGAAATGAAAATATTGTGGGCGCCCTCCTCTGCAAATCTTTTCTGAAAAATTAAATAATTTCATTGTGAAATTAAATTGTGCAATTTCTGAAAAATTTTGTGGACGCCTTCCTCTGGGATTCTCACACCAAATACATAAGCGCTGGCAAATGGAGGATTAAATTGTGAAATTTCTGAAAAATTAAATGAAAATATTGTGGGCGCCCTCACCTGCAAATCTTTTCTGAAAAATTAAATAATTTCATTGTGAAATTAAGTTGTGAAATTTCTGAAAAATTTTGTGGACGCCTTCCTCTGGGATTCTCATATCAAGTAACTAAGCGCTGGAAAATTAAGAATTATATAGTGAAATTTCTGAAAAATTAAATTAAAACTTTGTGGGCGCTATCCTCGCCGATTCTCACACCAAATACCTAAGCGCTGGCAAATGGAGAATTAAATAGTGAAATTTCTGAAAAATTAAATTAAAATATTGTGGGAATCTGCGATTCTTTTCTGAAATATTAAATAATTTCATTATGAAATTAAATTGTGAAATTTCTGAAAAATTTTGTGGACGCCTTCCTCTGGGATTCTCATATCAAGTAACTGAGCGCTGGCAAATCGAAAATGAAAAAGTGAATTTTCTGAAAAATGAAATTAAATTTTTATGGACTCCCTCCTCTGAGATTCTTGTACCAAATACCTAAGCGCTGGCAAATGGAGGATTAAATAGTGAAATTTCTGAAAAATTAAATTAAAATATTGTGGGCTCCCTCCTCTGGGATTCTCGTACCAGTTAACTAATCGCTGGCAAATCGAAAATTAGATAGTGAAAATTCTGAAATATGAAATTAAAATATTGTGGGCGTCCTCCTCTGCGATTCTTTTCTGAAATATTAAATAATTTCATTATGAAATTAAATTGTGAAATTTCTGTAAAATTTTGTGGACGCCTTCCTCTGGGATTCTCAAAAATTAAATTAAATTTTTATGGACTCCCTCCTCTGAGATTCTTGTACCAAATACCTAAGCGCTGGCAAATGGAGGATTAAATAGTGAAATTTCTGAAAAATTAAATTAAAATATTGTGGGAATCTGCGATTCTTTTCTGAAATATTAAACAATTTCATTATAAAATTAAATTGTGAAATTTCTGAAAAATTTTGTGGACGCCTTCCTCTGGGATTCTCATATCAAGTAACTAAGCGCTGGCAAATCGAAAATGAAAAAGTGAAATGAAATTAATGAAATTCTTAAAAATTAAATAAAATTTTTATGGACTCCCTCCTCTGAGATTATTTCACCAAATACCTAAGCGCTGGCAAATGGAGGATTAAATAGTGAAATTTCTGAAAAATTAAATTAAAATATTGTAGGCTCCCTCCTCTGGGATTCTCGTACCAGTTAACTAATCGCTGGCAAATCGAAAATTAGATAGTGAAAATTCTGAAATATGAAATTAAAATATTGTGGGCGTCCTCCTCTGCGATTCTTTTCTGAAATATTAAATAATTTCATTATGAAATTAAATTGTGAAATTTGTGTAAAATTTTGTGGTTGCCTTCCTCTTTGATTCTCAAAATTAAATTAAATTTTTATGGACTCCCTCCTCTGAGATTCTTTCACCAAATACCTAAGCGCTGGCAAATGGAGGATTAAATAGTGAAATTTCTGAAAAATTAAATTAAAATAGTGTAGGCTCCCTCCTCTGGGATTCTCGTACCAGTTAACTAAGCGCTGGCAAATCGAAAATGGAAAAGTGAAATTTCTGAAAAATGAAATTTAAATTTTGTGGACGCCTTCCTCTGGGATTCTCATATCAAGTAAGTAAGCGCTGGCAAATGGAGGATTAAATTGTGAAATTTCTGAAAAATGAAATTAAAATATTGTGGGCGCCCTTCTCTGAGATTCTCATATCAAGTAACTAAGCGCTGGCAAATCGAAAATGAAAAAGCGAATTTTCTGAAAAATGAAATTAAATTTTTATGGACTCCCTCCTCTGAGATTCTTTCACCAAATACCTAAGCGCTGGCAAATGGAGAATTAAATAGTGAAATTTCTGAAAAATTAAATTAAAATATTGTGGGAATCTGCGATTCTTTTCTGAAATATTAAATAATTTCATTGTGAAATTAAATTGTGAAATTTCTGAAAAATTTTGTGGACGCCTTCCTTTGGGATTCTCATATCAATTAACTAATCGCTGGCAAATGGAGGATTAAATAGTGAAAATTCTGAAATATGAAATTAAAATATTGTGGGCGTCCTCCTCTGCGATTCTTTTCTGAAATATTAAATAATTTCATTATGAAATTAAATTGTGAAATTTCTGAAAAATTTTGTGGACGCCTTCCTCTGGGATTCTCATATCAAGTAACTGAGCGCTGGCAAATCGAAAATGAAAAAGCGAATTTTCTGAAAAATGAAATTAAATTTTTATGGACTCCCTCCTCTGAGATTCTTGTACCAAATACCTAAGCGCTGGCAAATGGAGGATTAAATAGTGAAATTTCTGAAAAATTAAATTTAAATATTGTGGGAATCTGCGATTCTTTTCTGAAATATTAAACAATTTCATTATGAAATTAAGTTGTGAAATTTCTGAAAAATTTTGTGGACGCCTTCCTCTGGGATTCTCATATCAAGTAACTAAGCGCTGGCAAATCGAAAATGAAAAAGTGAAATGAAATTAATGAAATTCTTAAAAATTAAATTAAATTTTTATGGACTCCCTCCTCTGAGATTCTTTCACCAAATACCTAAGCGCTGGCAAATGGAGGATTAAATAGTGAAATTTCTGAAAAATTAAATTAAAATATTGTAGGCTCCCTCCTCTGGGATTCTCGTACCAGTTAACTAATCGCTGGCAAATCGAAAATTAGATAGTGAAAATTCTGAAATAGGAATCTTTTCTGAAATATTAAATAATTTCATTATGAATTTAAATTGTGAAATTTCTGAAAAATTTGTGGACGCCTGCCTCTGGGATTCTCGTACGAAGAAACTAATCGCTGGCAAATCGAAAATTAAATAGTGAAATTTCTGAAAAATGAAATTAATATATTGTGGGCGCCCTCCTCTGGGATTCTCATATCAAGTAAGTAAGCGCTGGCAAATGGAGGATTAAATTGTGAAATTTCTGAAAAATTAAATTAAAATAGTGTAGGCTCCCTCCTCTGGGATTCTCGTACCAGTTAACTAAGCGCTGGCAAATCGAAAATGGAAAAGTGAAATTTCTGAAAAATGAAATTTAAATTTTGTGGACGCCTTCCTCTGGGATTCTCATATCAAGTAAGTAAGCGCTGGCAAATGGAGGATTAAATTGTGAAATTTCTGAAAAATGAAATTAAAATATTGTGGGCGCCCTTCTCTGAGATTCTCATATCAAGTAACTAAGCGCTGGCAAATCGAAAATGAAAAAGCGAATTTTCTGAAAAATGAAATTAAATTTTTATGGACTCCCTCCTCTGAGATTCTTTCACCAAATACCTAAGCGCTGGCAAATGGAGAATTAAATAGTGAAATTTCTGAAAAATTAAATTAAAATATTGTGGGAATCTGCGATTCTTTTCTGAAATATTAAATAATTTCATTGTGAAATTAAATTGTGAAATTTCTGAAAAATTTTGTGGACGCCTTCCTTTGGGATTCTCATATCAATTAACTAATCGCTGGCAAATGGAGGATTAAATAGTGAAAATTCTGAAATATGAAATTAAAATATTGTGGGCGTCCTCCTCTGCGATTCTTTTCTGAAATATTAAATAATTTCATTATGAAATTAAATTGTGAAATTTCTGAAAAATTTTGTGGACGCCTTCCTCTGGGATTCTCATATCAAGTAACTGAGCGCTGGCAAATCGAAAATGAAAAAGCGAATTTTCTGAAAAATGAAATTAAATTTTTATGGACTCCCTCCTCTGAGATTCTTGTACCAAATACCTAAGCGCTGGCAAATGGAGGATTAAATAGTGAAATTTCTGAAAAATTAAATTTAAATATTGTGGGAATCTGCGATTCTTTTCTGAAATATTAAACAATTTCATTATGAAATTAAGTTGTGAAATTTCTGAAAAATTTTGTGGACGCCTTCCTCTGGGATTCTCATATCAAGTAACTAAGCGCTGGCAAATCGAAAATGAAAAAGTGAAATGAAATTAATGAAATTCTTAAAAATTAAATTAAATTTTTATGGACTCCCTCCTCTGAGATTCTTTCACCAAATACCTAAGCGCTGGCAAATGGAGGATTAAATAGTGAAATTTCTGAAAAATTAAATTAAAATATTGTAGGCTCCCTCCTCTGGGATTCTCGTACCAGTTAACTAATCGCTGGCAAATCGAAAATTAGATAGTGAAAATTCTGAAATAGGAATCTTTTCTGAAATATTAAATAATTTCATTATGAATTTAAATTGTGAAATTTCTGAAAAATTTGTGGACGCCTGCCTCTGGGATTCTCGTACGAAGAAACTAATCGCTGGCAAATCGAAAATTAAATAGTGAAATTTCTGAAAAATGAAATTAATATATTGTGGGCGCCCTCCTCTGGGATTCTCATATCAAGTAAGTAAGCGCTGGCAAATGGAGGATTAAATTGTGAAATTTCTGAAAAATGAAATTAAAATATTGTGGGCGCCCTTCTCTGCAAATCTTTTCTGAAAAATTAAATAATTTCATTGTGAAATTAAATTGTGAAATTTCTGAAAAATTTTGTGGACGCCTTCCTTTGGGATTCTCATATCAATTAACTAATCGCTGGCAAATGGAGGATTAAATAGTGAAATTTCTGAAAAATGAAATTAAAATATTGTGGGCGCCCTTCTCTGCAAATCTTTTCTGAAAAATTAAATAATTTCATTATGAAATTAAATTGTGAAATTTCTGAAAAATTTTGTGGACGCCTTCCTCTCGGATTCTCATATCAAGTAACTAAGCGCTGGAAAATTAAGAATGATATAGTGAAATTTCTGAAAAATTAAATTAAAACTTTCTGGGCGCCATCCTCGCCGATTCTCACACCAAATACCTAAGCGCTGGCAAATGGAGAATTAAATAGTGAAATTTCTGAAAAATGAAATTAAAATATTGTGTGCTCCCTGTTGGTAATTGGCAACGCTCATTAGTATACAACCATATGTAATAGTACCGATCTGGTAACACACAGTTGCATTTAAGCACTAACCATACAACATATAGATGCGTCATTTCATACAACGAAAACGTCCCATCGAAATTGTTAGCGACAGCTCCCATAGCTGTTCGGGTATTTGCCGAATGGGAGCTGTCGCACTTCGGCTATGAGCCGACTGGGAGCTGTCGCATTCGTGCTCTCTGTGAGCGAATTTCATTTCATTCGCAGAGAGGCAGTCTACAGAGACGGTCGGTTCACGCCGCTTATGCTCTTTGTATGTGTGCGTGCACATATATACATGTATATGTTTATATGTATTTGTGCATTTGGTCTTTTGCTGTTTGCGAGCAGCAGCTTCAATTTCGTTTTCAGATTTTACCTGCTACATGGGCATCAGAATTTCATACACTGTTGCCATATTTCTGTCGCATTGTATTTTGGGATGCGTATGCAAGTGAAGTTTGTCAGTAGTGTATGGATTTCTCATAACGCCTATAAAAGCACACATACATACAATTACATACATATTTATGTGTGCAAATGTTGTGTTCATATGCAGACACTTCATATATGAACGCATGGCAGTAGCCTTGACATTGTCATGACCTGCCTCAACTTATATTTATGCACAAGCAATTTTATTGATAGACTATTTCTTATTTTTGTTTGACTTGCATATTAATTACAAAATATTTGGTAAAAATGTCAGTTGGCATTTAAATCAAATTAATTCAAAAATATTATTTTAATATAATATATTTAGTTTAAAAATATATTATTTTAAAAATGTCGGTTGGCAATTGGCCGATATTTAATATGAAAATAAGTACATTTAAGGGTCGCAAAATGTGGTAAAATTTGTAAAACAAGTGTAATTAAATAAATAAAAATACATATATGTTTATATGTATGTATGTACATCTTTTGATAATTTAATATATATTGTTTTTTTTTTAATTCGCCGCTCAAATTTGTTACCGATCTAATATTGTATATGAGCAAACATATTACATCGGTATCCAGAGAATACCACGTGGAGGCCATCAACATTTTAATGGGGTCGTAAATTAATAGGACCTTTGAGTCGACTTGAAATGACTTAATTTCAAAAATGCATAACATTTTAATTACTATTTATAAGTGTTTGAAATTAAGTCAAATCCATGTTCCCCACTTAATATTACCTTATTTAGTGTATTAACTAACATGTAAATATTTAATATTTGCTATTATTTAAACATAAAGTAAGAAAAAATTCTACTGCTTAATTATTTTTAATTTATTTAAAGCTACCCTGGAGTTCTTACTACCAGCAATCCCATCTGTTATCCATTTACAATTTTTTCTAATTAAAATCAAAATGAACTCATTAAGCAATTGAGTTCTGTGATTATAACACGGACCAGACTCTGAAAACCAGCATGCGTATTTATCTAACTTTGATGTAATGAATACGCATTTTTGAACTATTGTTTTTTTTCAAATGGAATCTGTGAGACTTTGTCTCGAAATACCGTTTAAAAACATCAAAGTGTATTTTAATTAAAGTAAAAAAATCATCATAAGTTTAAGGTTACTATTAACGTAACCGAAGTTTTTATTTAGTATTAAATACTCGGAAGTGCATTGGACTTCATCGGACGGTTTCAACAGATTTGAACACACTTTGCAGTCGTGTTTCTTCAAGAGCTTATGCAAGAGATACCCTGCAAAATAACGCAAAGCATTCTCATTGAAAGCGTCTTGAATATTCAAATCTGTTGCTTCTATAGCCAATTCTAATTCTAATTCGTCATCAATGAAAATCAAATCATCATCTTCAGAAGATGTTAGCTCTGATGATGATTGATTTGACCCTTCGGGGTCTTCATCGGGGGCACAGTTCCCAGATACTGTTGTTGATGTCAAGACTTTCATGTACAACATTTTGGACATGATGAGATTAAACTCAACCGATGTAATATGTTTGCTCATATACAATATTAGATCGGTAACAAATTTGAGCGGCGAATTAAAAAAAAAACAATATATATTAAATTATCAAAAGATGTACATACATACATATAAACATATATGTATTTTTATTTATTTAATTACACTTGTTTTACAAATTTTACCACATTTTGCGACCCTTAAATGTACTTATTTTCATATTAAATATCGGCCAATTGCCAACCGACATTTTTAAAATAATATATTTTTAAACTAAATATATTATATTAAAATAATATTTTTGAATTAATTTGATTTAAATGCCAACTGACATTTTTACCAAATATTTTGTAATTAATATGCAAGTCAAACAAAAATAAGAAATAGTCTATCAATAAAATTGCTTGTGCATAAATATAAGTTGAGGCAGGTCATGACAATGTCAAGGCTACTGCCATGCGTTCATATATGAAGTGTCTGCATATGAACACAACATTTGCACACATAAATATGTATGTAATTGTATGTATGTGTGCTTTTATAGGCGTTATGAGAAATCCATACACTACTGACAAACTTCACTTGCATACGCATCCCAAAATACAATGCGACAGAAATATGGCAACAGTGTATGAAATTCTGATGCCCATGTAGCAGGTAAAATCTGAAAACGAAATTGAAGCTGCTGCTCGCAAACAGCAAAAGACCAAATGCACAAATACATATAAACATATACATGTATATATGTGCACGCACACATACAAAGAGCATAAGCGGCGTGAACCGACCGTCTCTGTAGACTGCCTCTCTGCGAATGAAATGAAATTCGCTCACAGAGAGCACGAATGCGACAGCTCCCAGTCGGCTCATAGCCGAAGTGCGACAGCTCCCATTCGGCAAATACCCGAACAGCTATGGGAGCTGTCGCTAACAATTTCGATGGGACGTTTTCGTTGTATGAAATGACGCATCTATATGTTGTATGGTTAGTGATTTAAGTTACATATTTGTCCTCTATAAAAGTAGTCTCTCATAAACCTTCAACAGATGCAGATCACTCTTTCTTATTTCCCCCTTCTATGCAACTTGAAATTACCAATAGGTTATGGGCCCAGGTACTTCAAGCGCAAAAGAAGTATAGAAAAAAAAGGAATAAGAAATAAAGTGTGTGAATTCCAGATAGAGACTGTGTGAATAAACGCGTAATGGACTGCGCGAAATAATTCAAGAGAAAAAAAAAAAAAAACTTAAACGGCGTGTGTAATATCGCTTTAGTGACTTGTGCATTATATGTTGTGGAAAACACAAAATGACAAGGCAATGGCAGTGTTATTCCTATCTATTGGCACATCACTGATAAGCAGCATAAAGAAATGTGAAATTGCACGCGGAATCTGGGATGAGTTAAAAAAGTTGCATCAGCCATCAGGTCCAGTTCGCAAGGTAACATTATTTAAACAATTGCTAAATAAGCAAATGAAAGAGAGCGACAATGTACAACAGCATGTACAGGAATTTGTCGATATAGCCGAAAAGCTGTTCGAAATTGGCATTTCATTGGATGACGAATTATTCGTTATTATGCTGTTAGCGAGCCTACCAGCATCGTATGAGAATTTCGTCATTGCATTAGAAGCGCGCGATGCTTTGCCGACGCTCACGGTCATAAAAAGCAAATTAGTAGAGGAAAGCGAACGGCGTAAAAATAATGTGCAAAACGAGAACACACAGGCATTTGGAGCACGTAATAATGTCCAGAGTACTGCAGAAAGAATGCCAAATAACGGATGCAGCAAAGACATAAATGTGGCAAGAAGGGGCATTTCGCCGCAAAATGCAGAAGCAGCGGAGAATATAGCGAAAATAAAAGTAAGGATCAGTATGGCAACGGCAGTAATAAAAAGGGGAACTATTCATTCGCTGGTGTGGCAACAGTCGATATACTAAATAAACATGCATGTTGTATCGATAGTGGGGCAACTTCACATACCGTCGTGAATTATTCGATAAGTTCGAATGTCATCACGAAAAAATAGTGTTGGCAGGCGACAAACACACAACGGCATGTGGTCGCGGCACGGTGGTCATCGATGGAATGTGTGGCTACAAAATAACATTAAAAAATGTGTTATATGTCCCAGAATTACAATGCAATTTTATATCAGTAAGCAAAGCTGTAGAAAACGGTTGCACAGTAAAATTTGATAAGCAAAACGCACAGATAAATGACAACAAAAGTCTAGTTCTTACGGCCAAGAAAGTTAATGGTTTGTTTGTATGTGGAATGCGCAAACATGAAGTACTTTGCCTTGGAAAGGCAAGTAACGAAATTTTAAAGTGGCATGCATGGTATGGGCACCTAAACATGCAGAGCTTGAACGAGCTGAAAAATAGAGAAATGGTTCTTGGATTAACATTTGAGTTAGACAATAAAAACACAAAATGCGTATCATGTATGAAGAATAAATGTCATGTAAAGCCATTTGAAAAATCTGATTCAAGAGCAAAAGATTTGTTGGAACTTGTGCACACCGATGTGTGCGGACCAATAAATGTGTTGTCAGTAGTATAGATATAGGAAAGCAACCTTTAAATGCGATAAGAAAACGTTGAAACATTTTTCAAAGTGGTTTGCGCGAATAAACAATTCCAGTGCAATTTAATTTTGTTCAAACCAAAAAAACAAAAAACAAAAAACAAAAACAGAAAAAGCGTTAACGTGATTCAGTGAAAAATAAATAAATAAAACAAACGTTGTGTTAAAAAACTAAAAACCAATACAACAATGGCATTAAAAGTTAGTTGTGATCAATGCAAGACCACCATTGAAGGCGTTGAAGCCTTTGAGGAACACTATGCTGAGTGCTCAGGACCAAGGAACGCATTCACCACAATGATGGCGGCGGCAGCTAAAATTAGTAAAAGGGCATTTTCTGAGCAAGAAGAGGAAACCGCAAGCTTACGCCCTTCGAAGAAAATGAAAGGATCTGAGCCTGATGTAGACTGCTTGATATGCAAAACAAAAGTTCCGGCAAAATTTTATAAAATTCATTTGAGAAGCTCAGCTCATAAAGACACTGCTTTTAAGCAACTAGATGGCAACAAGAACGTCCTTGTAATTTCACCAACAAGCAATTTCCCATGCAAAATTTATCGCATTAAGGGGGAACGTGAAAATATAATAGACGCAAAAGAATTTTATAACCACACGAAGCAAGATATTAAAACTCTGCTCGAACTAAGCATCAATGAGCATAATGCTATTAAGTACAGCTTAAAACTGTTCGGTGAATATGTTTAAAATTCAGAGGAAGGAACTGTTGCGTCGTTAAAGCACTTTGCCACTACATTAAATAGCATCTATAATATCGATGAAATTGATGCTCAATTAGATAAAACAATTGAAAATCTTGCTTTATCGTCAAGTGAGTTTCAAGAAAAAGATAGTGGATGGGCAATTCAAAAATTTACATATTTCGAAATGGTAGTTACGAAATTGGAGCACATTCGAGCTTCATCGTACTGCCCGCTGCCATCCAATATCAGAACCAAAGGAGCAATAACAAATGTTATGAATAATGATGCATATTGCTTTAAATGGACCGTTTTAGCGGCAATAAGGTTTCGCAAATATCCTGAAGAGCCTCTGAATTTGTTAACAGCTACAAAAACATATAGGATAAACGACATATCATCAAACAAAATAACATATGAACGGGAGACATTGGATTTTACTGGAATGACTTTTCCTGTTGATAGAACAGATATAGCTCGTTTTGAAACATTGAATCGCAAATTCAGTGTTAATATCTTTGTTTTGGAAAAACGCTCTGATGGAAGTTCGAAGGTCGTTGGACCATCCTATCATACGAAGCAGAAAAAAGAAATTCATATAAGCATGCTGGCATTTTATAATGAAAAAAAGCATCAGTACCATTATGCACTGATAAGGGACACAAAAAGACTCCTAAAGGCACAGTTTACAGCGAGTCATGTATCAGGTGGTACTTTTTGCGAGTCATGCCTTCATTATTATACCCAAGGCCATAGTAAGAGCTAGCTATCCTGCTCCAGGATCGTCAATTAAAGTTGAGAATTGGCGTAAAAAACTATCTCCACCTGTCACCATCTATGCGGATATTGAGGCTGTTTTGGAGAGATATAGCACATCTTTAAACTCGCCCAACGTATCGTCCACTACAAAGGCTCAGAAGCATACTGCCTGTGCGGTTTCGTTCAATGTAGTCCATAAATATAGACCTGAACTAAATGAAACATGGCAATATGAAGGTAATTTATATCACCATTTATCCTATAAACAAGTTTTGAAAAATATGAAACCTTTTAAATTTTCAGGAAAGGATTGTATGGATATGTTTTGTCTAGCCTTACAAGCTACAACAGACAGACTTTATGACCTATACTGGGCAAAACCTGCTAAGCCATTGGAGGAACTCGACATCGCAGATGCAATCCTACAGGAATACGAAAAATGCTGCGCCTGTGAAAAGGACATTCCTCATGGTGATCGACAAAAGGCTTATAATTATTTTATTGGCGAGTATATGGGGCCTATACATAGCAAATGTAAAAATGAGTACAAGTTTAAGTAGTTTTTCATAATTTATCTAGGTATGACATTCATTTATTTATATGCCAGCTAGGTAAAAACTTAACTGCAATTCCATGCAATAAGGAGTTGTATATAACAGTTACTAAAAAAGTTGTAAAAGATAATAGATATTTGTATAATATAAACTTCATCGATTCTAATAGATTTTTGAACTCTAGCTTAGAAAATTTAGCAAGTTATATGGATAAGGATAATTTTCACTTATTAAAAATCAGTTCCAGGGTCAAAAGTTTGACTTAATGTGTAGAAAAGGTATCTTTCCGTATGACTATTTGGATACATTTGAAAAATTGGATGAGACTAGTTTACCAAGTAGAGAACATTTTTATAACTCCTTAGCCGATGAGGAATGTTCAATAAAAGATTACAGCTTTGCTCATAAAGTTTGGAGCACATTTAAATGTAAATCATTAAAAGAATATATTCTTCTGTATTTGCGAAGCGATGTTCTAATACTTTCAGATATTTTTGAAAATTTTAGAAATATTTGTAAACAAATATACAATTTAGATCCCAATAATTATGTAACAGCACATTCACTTTCTTGGGATGCTATGTTAAAAATTACTAAAGTAAATTTAGAGCAAATCAGTGATTCTAATATATACAATTTCTTAAAAGTTGCTATCCGAGGTGGCTTAACACAATGTAACCAAAGGTTAGTAACTGCTAATAATGAATACTTAAAAAATTTTAATCCAGCACAGGATAAGGTTTTTTTTTAGCATATATTGATGCTAACAATTTATATGGTTGGGCTATGTCCCAAGAACTTCCTATTTCCGACTTTCGCTTCTTAAGTACCTATGAAATAGGATTATTAAATATTTCAAATCTTTCCGATAAAGAAGCCAACGGTTATATACTTGAAGTGGACTTAGAATATCCCAAAAAAGTTCATGATAAACATAATAGCTTACCATTCTGTCCAGAAAATAAGATATCCCCTGGTGGGAAACATAAAAAATTATTAGCAGACTTAACTAATAAAAAAAATTATATTATTCATATTAAGCAACTTCAGTTGTGTCTCCAGAATGGTCTTGAATTAACAAAAATTCATAGAGTACTCACTTTCAAACAAAGCCCTTGGCTAAAGCCGTATATTGACCTGAATACAGAGCATAGGAAAAAGGCGAAAAACGACTTTGAAAAGAATTTTTTTAAATTAATGAACAATGCCGTTTATGGTAAAACCATGGAAAATGTCGAGAAACGTCGATATGTTAGACTAGTGAGTAGATATGAATCAGCTCAAAACTCTGTGGGTTACAGACAACTTGTAGCTATGCCGAATTGCCATAGCATTGAAATATTTAATAATGATTTAGCAGCAGTAGAACTTTCTCAACTAGAATATGATAAGCCGATTTATAAGGGATTCACAGTTTTAGAACTTTCAAAATGGTTGATGTATGCATTTTATTACGAATTTCTTACTACCGTATCAGACACAATTAAAATAGTATACATGGATACCGACTCTTTTATTACATCTTCAACTGTTGACATATATGAATTAATTAAACAATATCCTGAAAGATTCGATACATCAAACTAAATTGAAAGAAATAGATTCGGAATATTACCTGCTAATAACAAGGAACTAGGTTTAATGAAGGATGAAAATGCTGGGAATATAATGAAGTCCTTCGCGGGTTTGAAAGCAAAAGCTTATTCATATATCGTTGAAACAACAAAAGAAATTGATAGTGAAATTAAAAAAGTAAAAGGTGTTAAGAGATCTGTTGTAACAAAATTAAATCATTCCGATTATATTGAATGTATCCGAAAAAGGAAAATATTTTTGGGACAGCAAAGGGTGATAAGAATCAGGGCACATACTCTTTATACTGAAATTGTAAATAAAGTAAGTCTTAATTATAAAGATGATAAGAGGTATATTACTGAAGATAGAATTAATACTTTAGCGTGGGGTCATTATAAAATTGACTTGAATCCAAAATAACGAAAATTCTCAATTGTATTTTATATTTAAAACATAGCATTTTATATATTTATAAGCACCAATGAACTGTATATGTATTGTATATGTAAATAAAGTTGTATTTAAACAAATAAATAAATTATTGAAAAGCAATTGTCTTTGTTAATCAATTTTTTTATTAATGCTCTTATTACAATATATTTTTCTTAGCGATCCATGAATTATGACTTTCATCGAAACCTAACCATTTTACCAATACCTTATTACCTTTAGTTGTCAAAATTTTCTCAACGAGATAAGCATTCTTATCTTTAACCTTTTGAAGTTCATACTCATAAAATGAACCCTCAATCAATTCCTTGTTATAATCTTGTAAAGTATACGTCACTGGAGAAGTTGACTTAACTTTTTTTACTGTAAATATTTCATTGGTCCAGTTTGGTTCATAACCTTTTTCGAAATGCCCTTTGTATTTACTTATTCGAACCGAATCTCCTACTGAATACTTGTGCGACGGAAATACTTTAGGATAATTGTACACAGTATTTAAAATAAATTCTTCATTTTGCTTTCCAACAGAAGTGGGTTTCATTTTAATGGTCCTATGATATGTGTTGTTATACTTTGATACTAAATCTTATATTCGATCTATCCATCTATTGTTTCCTTGCATACTAAACATTCTCCACATTAGATTTTTAAGGGTTCTGTTAAAACGCTCGCAGATCGAAGCTTTTAAATGTGTGAAGGTATGGTAATGATTGATTCTTTTCTGATTCATTAAAAGCTTAAAGCTTCTATTTAAAAACCCATTGCCTTGATCTGATTGAATATTTTTAGGAATTACATCTGATCTCAAAAAAACATTTGTAACTGCTGATACAATGTCCTCAGCAGTTTTATTTTTAACTGGTTCTACATAAGCAAATTTTGAGAATGTGTCAATGACAGTGAGCAAGTAGCGGTATCCATTATTTGATTTTTGAAATGGAATCATTTCAACTAAATCAATTTGCCAAGTATCATTTAATCCTTTTTGTACAAATTTGCGTCGAGTAAAGTTTCTTCTAGCTTGTTTATGAATTTCAAAAATAACTTGTTCTTTACTCATTTTAAATTGCTTATTTATATACTTAAATTAATGTCTCTCTCCTAAGTTGCTTTTGTAAAACTGTTTGCTTATACACACTAACATCATGTTTTATTACCTTACACATCTTTTTAGAAATTTCAAAACATATGCGAGTTAAATCTATTTGGACATCTTGCGAATATGAAGCATTCAATTCGCTTAAATGTATTTCATATTTATTAAGCTCTACACATTTAGGAATTATGTGATTGTGATAAATAAAATAAATCTGCTTTTGTAATATCGTATTCCAGCACAAAAATGTTGTTATCATTACACCAACTCTTAACAAGAGAGAACGCTACAGTCGAGCAAGCCCGACAGTGTAATACCCTGTACCCAGGTAAACTTCCGTCACTGAGTTATATGCGCCCAAAGCAGCAACAAAAAGAGGAAGAAGAAGAGCGAACTTGTTGCTGCAGTTTGTGGGGGTTGTACTGGCGAGAATTTGTTTCGCTAATAACTTTTCTTAGAATTGACCGAATTGAATAAAATGGTTTGGTTTGGTTTAGGTAGCATTTGAAATGTGGACGCTATTGACGAAATTCTGTAGCGGGGGAAGGGGGGGGAAAATTAAAAAAAAAAATAAACTCGTCCTTACTCGGATCTAGGAGAATCTGGATGCCAACTTTGGTTATTCTAGCTTTTATAGTTTCTGAGATCCTCGCGTTCATCCAGACGGACAGACGGACGGACAGACGGACAGACGGACGGACATGTCTAGATCGATTTCTCTCGTCATGCTGATTCAGAATATATATATATATATATATCGGAGATGCTTCCTTCTGTATGTTACATACTTTGCACAAACCTAATATACCCTTTTTACCCTACGGGTACAGGGTATAAAAACGATCTCCATATTTCACTATCAAACTCAACTTTGTTACCATACTGGTTCAACGTCATAATACACTGTCTATCATTTTTTCTAAATTTAAAATTACATTTTATTGTCTGCAACAGAGGGTGGTCTATTATAGTATCAGGCATTAAAAACTCGTGTTGATCAAGTTTTAGTTGAATATACTCCTTATAGGTTAGTAATTGAATCCACTCCTCTTTTTCTAATCCAATCCAGTTATTTTTGTTTTGTTGAATCCAAACGATAGGAGTAAATTTTCGGCTTGTAGAAAATCCACATTTTAACTTTAGATTATGTATTATGTAATATTCGAAACCAAAAATAATTTCATGATCTTGTTTTTTTTTTTGAGTTCTTATTGCATTTGCTTGTTAGCTGATGATCCATTTTATTTGAAAACGTCTAACGAACTAACTAGAAAATGTCTTTGCTGCCTCTATATAAAGAGTCTTTGATATAATAAAAGGAACTCAGTATTGAAATTGTCATCAAGTCGAAATGTTAAAAATCGATAGAAATTCAAGCGTAGCAGTGGATTTTCAATATGTGTATGGAAATAATAAGCAAATCTTTGTTAAGGAATTGGCATTCATGCAAACTGGTTCAGTGCTACCAAATTTTTTTCATTTTAAACCTCAATACCACTTTTTTAAGAAATCTTCTTCTTATGAAACAGTCGTTGATAAGTGAAAATATCAATCGAGTCATTTGGTGCTATGGAGAAGAGAATGCAAGACCTAATTTTAATAATGTTGAATATTACAAAGGGGTTCCTGAATCTTTTGAAAATTATGAAAATGAGCCTGTTATCTGTTATAGTGGTTACACAAAACATATTTCATAAATCTTCACATGCACGGGATATATCACTGAATACTAAATACATCATTGTTTTTAAAAATCCTCGAGATAAACTGCAATTTCAATACTTAGCTAGGCAAATTTACCCTGAAAACCCAAATGAATTAATGAGAATATATAAGGAAGTAACAGAAGAACCGCATGGTTATTTACTTATCGATCTTACTCAACGAATGAACGACCTTCTAAGGTTTCGTACAAGTATTTTCAGTGCAGAATTCTCATATTGCTACTGCGATATAACTGAAAATGGTTTACAAAAAGAGCCTAAAACGGCTGAAAGCGAACAAGCATATGTTGTATGTTCTGAAAAAGGCTAACTCTAAATTAAGAAAAGCAATAATAAGCCATACCGGAAATGACCTTATAAAAACATTAGTTGAAATTGTATTTAACACTTTAAGTGGAAACAACAATTTAAACGGCAAGCAACTCAACCATCTGAAACGGTATAAAAATGTACTACGTAAGATTTCGTGCCCAAAACGCTCAATAAATTCAAAGAGAAAAGTTCTCATACAAAACGGTGGGTTTCTTCCAGTTTTAATTTCATCTTTACTTGGAGGCATTTTTGGAAAGATTTTAGAAAATGTTTAAAAACCATAACCGATTAACTAAAGTAATAGTTTTACATCCTAACACATATCACAAACTCTTGCATGACGAAACGGGAGAAAATTTAATAAATAGAAAGCTGTTACCTATTTTTCTGACTAAAAGGCTCAGTGATTTTGACAAGTGGATAAAAATAAGACAAGAACTCAACATTTACTTACATAAAAAAAGGAACCCAATTCCGAGCATTTTGGCTGAAAGGCATAAGGAGATGTATGAGAAAAATTTAAGCGAATTATCCAACACAAACCAAACCCAAATAGATGAAATAAACTATACGAATCCAAATGAAACAATAAATTTAAATTATTCTGAAAATTTAAAAGAAGAAAATGAAAATCAGATGCCTTCATTGTCGGACGAGCCTGAAATTGAAGCAATAACAAAAAAGAGAAAGTATGACGCTGTATCAGAACATAGTCCACAAAAACAATCCTTCAAGAAGTTAAAACCGATAATTACGTTAAAGAGCAAGCATCAAAAGAAAACAATCGCTCTTAAAGAAAAGCTGAGCAACTACAAAAATAAAAATACTAGCATTAGTCTTGACTATGCTAAGGATAAAGAAATACTGCGTAAATCGAGTCGTAAAACAAAACCAGTTCAAATTGGTAAAAATAAATTAAATTGGATTTCTTATCATTAATTCATATACTATTAAAAATGTCTTATTTTAATGAGTTCTTTATCACAGTCCTAAGCAATAATTCTATGAATGTCTTTCGTGATAATGTGAAATGTGCATTTACAAACATAATACATTTTCCTGAAAATATAGGCGAAGATTGGGAGGTTGGTATAACCGATATGTATTTGAGTCAACTGCCCCTACATGATACCACTTTGATTGATAAAATTTCGAACGTGACCACAACAACCGGGTTGTTATTTATTTATACAGACATAATAAAACCACGTTGTGTGGGGGATAAAAGAACACGATGCCTTCGGATATTTTACTATAATGGAATTTCTCAACAAATACAGTTTAAAAATGTGGAATACTACCCACTTGAAATGTCTTGTATCAAGGATATTTCCATTTTTAATACGGATTCGCGTGGATACAAAATTGCATTTGAGGCATCTTCTACACCAATTTTTGTAACTCTTCATTTTAAGAGGAAACGGGAAATACTATAAATAATAATGTCCTAAGCAGATTTGGGCTCAGAAACTCATCAAACAACATGGAGAAACTTTATCAAGAATATTATCGTAATCAGTGTGGTGGCGGTCTTAGCCATATTGGTACACTATACGTTACGCCCAGAATAGTACAACAAGGAAGAGGAATCGGAAATTTTTTTAGCGGCCTGTTTAAATATTTGAAACCACTCTTTTACTCAGGTTTAAATGCAATAAAAGATCATTCATTAGAAACGGGTAAAGCAGTAATAAGTGATTTGGGTAGAAAGCCTTTGCGGAATATAGTAAAGGAGCAAAGTCAAATTGCATTTCAAAACCTATCTACCAAAGCATTTAATAAAATGAAGAGAGCGCAAGATGGGGGCGGAAAAAAGAATAAAAAGAGGTTTGCAGTACGAAAGCGAGCTCATTTTAACCCAAGTCAACGAAGACGTTGTACAAAGAAAGCATTCGCCAAAAAGAAATATTCAAAAAAACACCCTATTTCGGACATATTTACTAAAACAAAATGACAAACCACATAGAATGTATGAAGAGTGAACTTGATTTATTCGAACCACATCCAACACAAAGCAGTATTTTGCGTACTGAGGAGGTTTCATAAAATCCTATCGCGTCTTTGGATGGTACAAGCTCAATTGAGTTCGTATGCTTGAGTAATGGAGAAACTTATAGAGATTTATCAAGTATATACTTAAGACTAGTAGTACAAATTAAGGATGGACAAGGCAAAAACTTAACTGATGATTCTGTTACTGTAGTTAACAATATATTGCACTCAATATTTAGAAGTTCAAGCGTGTATTTAAATAATACATTAGTATCACACAGCGACAATAATTATCATTATCGTGCATATCTTCAAACTATTTTAAATTACGGTAGTGATGCTAGCAGAAGTCATTTAGCAACTCAAGGATACTGCCCCAGTTATTCAAACAATAATAATACTATTGATGGCACTTCAGCTATTAAAAATATTTTCCAGAAGAGCAACAAAGTTGAATTATATGGCAAAGTTCATGGAGACATATTTAATCAACCCAAGCTGTTATTAAATAATGTAGATTTACGCATTATATTTAATATAGAAAAAACGGCATTCTATTTGATGGAAGAAAACACCGAATCCACATTAAAAATATTAGAAGCACAAATATTCATGAATCATATCACTGTTAACCCAAGTGTTCTATTAGCACACCATCATGTCCTACAAAGCAAAAATGCGTTGTATCCTTTTAATAAAGTAGAAGTAAAGTCATTTACACTTTATCCTGGAAATAACACACTATCAATTGATAATGTTGTAATTGGACAGTTACCTAATTTTATTGCCTTTTGTATGGTGAAAAACAAGGCATATTCAGGAAATCGAGCATTGGATCCATTCAAATTCCATCGCAAGCCTTAGAGTTTGATTACTCAAATCCAACAAACAGCCAGAGCTCACGTGCATATAACATGCTTTTCAGAGCTAATGGTATAAATCATTTTGATAGAGGACTTCAGATTTCTAAAGAAATGTTTGATAAAAGCACTTTTATATTAGCATTTGATTTAACAGCTGATCACTCAAACTCTACAGTCTCTTCCAATTTAATTTCTCAAGGAACAATACGAATTGAAGGGCGCTTTGCAGATCCGTTATCTGAAGCGGTTACATGCCTCGTTTATTGTGAATACGATTCAATGCTTGATATTGATAAACATCGAAACGTGAAAATAATTATATAATAAATTAAAATAAATCTAAAAATGAATACTCTACAAATCGAAAGTTTCCTAAAAGTAAACTCATCAACAAGACATGGAGGAGTTTATCCATCAAATAAGCTACCAAAACAAATACTGAAAAGGCCATCACTAATTGTAGCCAACACTGATCCTTCAAATAAACCTGGTGCTCACTGGGTTGCATTTTACTTTGATAATAACAAACAAGGAGAGTTTTTCGATTCATATGGTCAGTATCCTCAAAATAATGATTTTGTAAAGTTTTTAAAAAATAATTGTGACAAATTTAAATATAACAAACAACAAATCCAGGGATATTTTTCAAATACATGCGGTCATTACTGTATGATGTATGCCTTACATAAAAGTAAAAAAAAAAGTTTGAGAACTTTACTAAATAAATTTAAGAAAACTGATAACAGTTTTAATGATAGATTTATTTTAAAATTATTTAATGCTAGTTTTAAGAAAAGAGAAATGAAACAATAAATGTTATTTTAGTTTAACGATATGAATTTATTTTATTCTTTTTTTATGCACCGAGCTGTGAGCTTATAATAACGATCCATTAGATTCACAGCCTCTTTCGTTAAAAGTGGAGCAGCATGACAAAAGCAAGTGTCTGGTCCAGCGTCTACCTTATCATTTGACCAGGGACATGTTTCCAAATGTGTTCCAAAGCGGGAGGTTATGAATCGAGATCGATTCATTTCATCAAGCATCTGTTTTAGATTTTCCAGTCGCTTATAATGTTCATCGAAAATCATGTCCTCGAACTGATTTAGAAATACTTCGATTTGTTTTGTCACCATTTTATAGAAGTTCATAATTATTTGTTCAAAAGTTTTTTTATTTTGCTGCTAATTTTTGTGTAGTGGAGATGCTGGCGATCAGAATAAGACTATAATTTGATGCAATACAATATCCTCCTTTATACTTGCATTTATGTGCATACTGCTTATATATTTTTGTTTGTTTCATCGCCTTCGTTTTTACATATGAATTCAAAACGCGCGGGACTATATCTGGTCTTCTCTTTTCCTTTATATACAATTTGGAGAATTCCGTTTTCGTTCAGTTTTTTATAAGGATTTTTAGTCGAAAATTTTTGTACATAGATTTTAGGAAGGAATATCCAAAGACATTTTCCATCCCTCTCCTTTAAGTATAAGGCAATTTTATCTCCAAACTCTGTATGCTTTAATTTACAGTCAATGATATCGTAGGCCACTCCCTCCGAAAGATTTTCAACTTTGGTGTACCCCTGTCCAGTGGAACAGTGTGCATTGTTTAAGTGTTCAACAAATGACTGAAAAATCAAAATACCAGATACAAATACATGTACAATGTATTAATTTGTACACAGCTACATACCATTTTATTTGATTTTTTTATATATTTTTTCTTTTGGGAGATTAAGTGTCTTGCTTCCACTCACACGTTTTAAAGACTGCATATTATGATCATATGTCCTTTATTTATATATGTATTTTTGAAAACGAAAATGAATACGAAGACACGCCTTTTTCATATTATTTTATTTTTTTTTTTTATACATAATATATTTAAAATCAAACTTATCCCATTGGATAGTTACATTCGGTAGATATGTGTACTTTCCCACTCTTTTTTTTTTCTTTTTATACTCTGTACATGAAATGTACAAGAGTATATTAGGTTTGCGGGAGCTGAAAAATGTAACAGGCAGAAGGAGGCGTGGCAGACCCCACAAAGTATATATATTCTTGATCAGCATGACGAGACGAGTCGATCTAGCCCTGTCTGTCTGTCTGTCCGTCTGTCCGTCCGTATGAACACCTGGATCTCAGAGACTATAAGAGATAGAGACAAATTTTGCACAAAGATGCGTTATGTGTGTATTCTATACGAGTTTGTTTTATTTTTTTGATTTTCCCCCCCACTTCCCCCCTATGGGGGTTTTCCCGATTTTCCATTCGTATAATCGCCTATATCTCGGAGACTATAAGACCTAGGAACACCAAATTTTAGTCCCAGATGCCTTATGTGAATGTGAATGAAAATGTATATTTTGGAATTCCCCTCCCTCCTCCCTCTACCCCGCAAATCGTAACTCCCGTAATTCTTGGAATTTTGAACTAAAATTTTGGAAATACTCCCAGTTGGTTATTATGTGTCCGTATGCCAAATTTCATTATGATAGACCGATTTAACAAGAAGTTATAGCCATAAATATATTTGCTGATGCAGCGCTGCTGCAGCGCTGCTCAAGCGCTGCCCGCGGCTGTTGTTGATGTTGCTGTTTGGTTGACTGCGAAAATGCTTACACAGACACGAATAGATGCGCATAGGCATACATACACTCACACAGACGCAATTGCTATGTAAATGTGCAATTATACACCCTTTACGTGAGTTCGAATACCGAGAGAGGTAAAATCGATCAAATTTTTTTTTTTATTTTCTTAATTTTTTTATTTTCTATAATTATTGTAAACATATGTGCAGAGTATTTCAAAGTCGGGACACCCGACTTTAGCTTTTTTACTTGTTTCATCTCTGTCTTACGCCTGAGAACATAAAGTTAAATACCAGTATAAAAAGAGTTGCAATCAAATCATTACTATACAATTCGGGTAACACAATAAAAACAATGAAGAAGTTTGAATGTGTTCTATGTCCATTTGACAAATTTTTTGAAACAAAATACGGTTTAAAAAAGCATGTGCTTAAGAAACATAACTTCAGTTATATCAAGGCTCGCTCGTACCCTTATTAACAAGTAAGAACTTTAATTATGTTTTTTTTTTTGTTTTCTTATTTATTTACCAATTTTCAATTTCAGACACAATTGCATTAGTTAAATCAAAGGAAATGTATCGTGCACTAACAATAAAATAAATAAATTTGTGAAACAAATTAATAAAAATAGATTATAATAGTATTATGTTATATTTTTGTTTGTAAATTTCTAGTCTCTTGATGTTTCGCAACTAAAAGTAGTAATTCGTCGTCCTCGTCGGTAATAGCTAGGGGAGCTTCTTTTTCCATTGCAAGTAGTAACAATGCGTCGTCTTCATCTGGCATTAATTCCGCAACAGCCTGATCTTTTCTTTGCTTCGACTGTTTCTTCGCCTTAACATCTGCATCCATCTCCATAACTCGTCTATGGAAGTCAGGCACTCCCAACTGATTGTTAGGCATATTATCATCATAGTATTTCTTTGCTTCCTCTTCCAAGGCTGAGTAGTCAACTTCGATCATTTCACTTGGTGTGGGCGAAAACTGACAAGCAGGCAACATTGCATTGTTCCAGGGATTTATTTGCATAATGTTATTATATATTGACTCAAATTCTGCCTCCCCCAAAGATTCTATGAGAGAGTTTGTGGTAATTACTTTTCTGAGAGGAAAAGCTGCAGCTTCATCGTCATCGGTAAAAATAATTTCTAAACTCTCATCCCCTTGTGTTGATGACTGAGGGGGGTTGAATTTAAAGAATTCATCCACGTCTATAATGGTGGTCTTGCATTGATCACAACTAACTTTTAAGGCCATTGTTGTATTGGTTTTTAGTTTTTTAACACAACGTTTGTTTTATTTATTTATTTTTCACTGAATCACGTTAACGCCTTTTCTGTTTTTGTTTTTTGTTTTTTTGGTTTGAACAAAATTAAATTGCACTGGAATTGTTTATTCGCGCAAACCACTTTGAAAAATGTTTTTGGTATTTATTTTTTAGACTTGAAAAACGTTGAGTGTTGTAGCGCACTGCTTACAGTAAACTGCAAAGGAACCGGAGTCGTTCCTCGCGTTTTATTCAGCAGCAGGTAAGAAGCAATGGACTTAGAAGGGCGGTGTTCTTTTTTCTTTCATATATTTTTTTTCTCTAGCTCAAAAATCATAAACTCATCATTTTATGGTCTGTCAGAGACAGTTAAAGCACTTCACCATTTTCAAATCAACCCAAAGAAAAGTCATAAATAACTCTGCAGGTATTGGAACACATTATGTGCTCAAGCAGTAAACAATAGCTAACAGCTGGAACTCCAAGTAGTATAGATATAGGAAAGCAACCTTTAAATGCGATAAGAAAACGCACGAAGTGCTCGAATCGCATCAAAGTAGTATAGATATGGTGTAGTTAAGATAGAAAAGCCTTAAAACCATCTCCTTAATGGAAAAACGCCTGCGCGCCATTTGTCTGCAATCATCGTTTATTGGCTTCTTCTTTTGTTACTTTCTTAGCACAGGCATTTTCCGTATGGGTGTCACTGCCACACAAGTTGCAATAAACGAGTTTGGTGTAACCATCTCTTGAGGGGTTTTTCCTGAAAATTTTATCCATGGTTTTATTTCTTATTGATGTATTCGTACTTCAATGCTTTATGCACTAGTGCACCAGATTAACTAACGCTTAGTATTTACTACCAAAAATATATAAACATTGCTTTCACCAAAAAAAAAAAAAAAAAAAAAAAAAAAAATCATGCGTCAACTTAGAAATATTACGTATTCGGATCAGTGGTTCGGTTCCTGATACAACTTTCATTTATTTTAGTAAACTGGAATTGAGTTGCGTAAGATATTTAATTAGAGGATTTCTGCTAGGCGAATTGGATCTCTAGTTGAAAGTGAAATATGGTTAGATACTTTGATATTGAGGGGAATATATTTGAGCAAGGTCGTATTGAGTTGCATAACAGGTTTTGATTAGTCTAATTGGGTCACCAGTTGGAAATTAGTGGTGAATATCCTTTTAATATCTACCACACCACATGGTGGGCGCCTTTGCTAAATGTGGGGAGTTTAGGTGAAAAAGTAGAAGCGACCCCATATCTATACTACTTGTGCCAATAGATAGGAATAACACTGCCATTGCCTTGTCATTTTGTGTTTTCCACAACATATAATGCACAGAAGTTTCATCTTCTGGCTTCATGGAGGTACCACCGGTAATCTCCCACAGCTCCTGATGCACTAATACACTACGCATCAACACACACCATGTGTCATAGTTTGAATCGTTTAATTTTTCGATATTGTACAGTGAACTCATTTTTACGTTTTTTATTTAACAAGTCACTAAAGCGATATTACACACGCCGTTTAACTTTTTTTTTTTCTCTTGAATTATTTCGCGAAGTCCATTACGCGTTTATTTACACAGTCTCTATCTGGAATTCACACACTTTATTTCTTATTCCTTTTTCTTCTATACTTCTTTTGCGCTTGAAGTACCTGGGCTCATAACCTATTGGTAATTTCAAGTTGCATAGAAGGGGGAAATAAGAAAGAGTGATCTGCATCTGTTGAAGGTTTATGAGAGACTACTTTTATTGAGGACAAATATGTAACTTAACTGCTACTGTGTGTTAACAGATCGGTACTATTACATATGGTTGTATACTAATGAGCGTTGCCAATTACCAACACTCCTCCTCAATGCTTATATGTATACAAATACAATTCTTTAACTTAAGCCGAGCAATGCAGTACAATTTTGATGCATATTCTTTGACAAGTTCTTTGTAAGAATATCAGCAACCATTTCTTTTGTTGGGCAGTACTTTAAATCAATTTCATTGTTTTCATAACAATTACGAATATGGTGATCTTTATATCAATATGCTTGCTTCTAGCATGATACACTGGATTCTTTACAAGATTTATAGCACTAAGATTGTCACCATGCATTACAACAGAATCAAGCTTAAATGGTAAATACATTTCATTGATTAATTTACGTAAGTAAATTGCCTCCTTGGTTGCTCCGGATAAAGCCACGTATTCTGCCTCGGACCTACTTAGGGTGACGGACTTCTGTTTTTTCGATGCCATGAGAATACAGAACCGCCCCACATATACGCATATCCAGTATATGACTTTCGATCCATAGAGTCGCTTGCCCAATCTGCATCTGCATTCCACAGATAGGCTCACCGGTCTGCTCGTATTTTAGCTTCAGATCCACTGTTGTCTTCAGGTACCGCAATACTTGTTTGGCTGCTGCTAAATGCTCACTATGTGGATTAGCATTTCTTTGTGACAGCTTTCATACGGAATGCAAAATGTCCGGCCTTGTAGATAGTGCAATATACATTAGAGAACCAATAACGGATACTCTTTCTCGTCCACTTTCTTGCACTCAGAATTTTCGCAGCTAACTTGGAATTTATGGTCCAACGGAGTTGCTGCCGAGCGGCATTCGCTCATGCCAAACGTGTTGAGTAAGCCCAGAATATGTCTTTTCTGGCTCACAAGGATTGTACCCGTATCACCCTCTATCTCGATTTCCAGACCCAAAGAGTTTGCCACTGGACCTTTGTCTACTATCTGAAATTGAGAAGAGATAGCCTTTTTAGCCTTTACCATCTCACCTAGATTTGAGCACGCTAACAGCATGTCGTCAACGTAAACTGCAATTACGTTGATGCTCTTCTTGTTCTTTGTGGTCTTCGTGTACAGACATGGCTCACTTTCGCATGCCCTGTAGCCAATTTGTTCTAGGACGCTATTCAGTTTCCCGTTCCATACGCGGCCTGACTGCTTCAGCCTGTAAAGTGATTTCTTCAGTTTCAGCACGTTGCCAGTATCATCCTCAAATTGCTCGGGTTGCTTCATGTAGACCGCTTCCTGAAGATCACCATTAAGGTACGCCGTTGATACATCTAGTTGGTGGACATGTAATTTACATTCAGCCGCCATAGCCAAGATCATGCGAATGGTTGCATATCTCACGACTGGTGAATATGTTTCATCATAGTCAATTCCAAACTTTTGACTACATCCTTTTGCCACGAAGCGTGCCTTGTATCTTTCGATATCGCCATCCGGACTTCGTTTTAGTGTAAATACCCATTTGCAGGATATGGGTTTTTTACCTGCCGGTAACATGACTGGCTGCCATGTTTCGTTCTTGAGTAACGCATTGTACTCCTCCTGCATAGCGCTCTGCCATTTATGCGCCTGTTGACTCGATAGCGCTTCTTCAACGGTTTCTGGAACTTGAATGTCGTCGCCGCACTGATGTGAGAACGTTGAGAACGTTGTACGCCTTGCGCGGTCGACCTCTTAATCCCGTTCTGATGGTTCTTGGCCTGCCTGGACCAACTTTATCAGACACCTGTGTGTCATCTGCCGCAGTATGCCCTTCGGCAGCTTCGTCGCTTTGCTCATCGTCGTCCTCTTCACTGCTGCTGGATTCGCCGTTCTGCTCGCTGTGCTTTCGTGTAGTACTTGCTCAGAATCAGTCAGCATCACAGAGTCGACATTAACAGTTTCCTTTGTTTCGAAACTTTCCACAAAGTATACGTCCCGGCTAAACTTCACGTCACCAGTTTCTTTATCATACAGACGATATGCTTTCGATGTCTCTGAGTATCCCACCATTATATACTCTTTGCCTTTCTCTTGGAATTTTTTCTTCTGCGTCTTGTCAAGTGCAATAGCAATCGACCCAAAAATTCGTAGGTGCTTGACGATCGGCTTGTAGCCCATCCATAATTCAAATGGAGTCACGCCTACCAACGCTTTTGTAGGTGACCTGTTGCGCAGATATGATGCGCAAGCAACAGCTTCAGCCCAAAATGATTCAGGAAGCCCTGCACTGTTCAACATGGTTCGTCCCATCTCCATTAGGGTTCTGTTGAATCTCTCAGCGACGCCATTTTGCTGTGGTGTATATGGGACCGTGAACTGGCGCTTTATGCCTGTTGCCTTCAGATATTCTTCAAACTCCTTGTTTGAATATTCCGTCCCATTATCACTCCTGATAGCTTTTACCTTTTTACCTGTCTGCCGCTCAACCATAGTTACATGTTGCTTAAATATTTGAAATACTTCTGACTTGTGTTTCAGAAAATAAACATGAACATATCGGCTATTGTCGTCAGTCATTGTTAGAAAATATCTACAACCTCCGTTTGACAACAGTAGTATAGATATAGGAAAGCAACCTTTAAATGCGATAAGAAAACGTTAAGAAAAACTGTGAAGAATGAAATGAGGAAGCATATTTATCAATGAGTTTAATTTTATTTATTACGATAATAATGATTACAAAACTCAATCGAACCCGAAGGGTTCGCTTATGCGAATTGAGCACGAAGTGCTCGAATCGCATCAAAGTAGTATAGATATGGGGTCGCTACTACTTTTTCACCTAAACTCCCCACATTTAGCAAAGGCGCCCACCATGTGGTGTGGTAGATATTAAAAGGATATTCACCACTAATTTCCAACTGGTGACCCAATTAGACTAATCAAAACCTGTTATGCAACTCAATACGACCTTGCTCAAATATATTCCCCTCAATATCAAAGTATCTAACCATATTTCACTTTCAACTAGAGATCCAATTCGCCTAGCAGAAATCCTCTAATTAAATATCTTACGCAACTCAATTCCAGTTTACTAAAATAAATGAAAGTTGTATCAGGAACCGAACCACTGATCCGAATACGTAATATTTCTAAGTTGACGCATGATTTTTTTTTTTTTTTTTTTTTTTTTTTTTTTTGGTGAAAGCAATGTTTATATATTTTTGGTAGTAAATACTAAGCGTTAGTTAATCTGGTGCACTAGTGCATAAAGCATTGAAGTACGAATACATCAATAAGAAATAAAACCATGGATAAAATTTTCAGGAAAAACCCCTCAAGAGATGGTTACACCAAACTCGTTTATTGCAACTTGTGTGGCAGTGACACCCATACGGAAAATGCCTGTGCTAAGAAAGTAACAAAAGAAGAAGCCAATAAACGATGATTGCAGACAAATGGCGCGCAGGCGTTTTTCCATTAAGGAGATGGTTTTAAGGCTTTTCTATCTTAACTACACCATATCTATACTACTTTGATGCGATTCGAGCACTTCGTGCTCGAATCACATAAGCGAACCCTTCGGGTTCGATTGAGTTTTGTAATCATTATTATCGTAATAAATAAAATTAAACTCATTGATAAATATGCTTCCTCATTTCATTCTTCACAGTTTTTCTTAACGTTTTCTTATCGCATTTAAAGGTTGCTTTCCTATATCTATACTACTTGGAGTTCCAGCTGTTAGCTATTGTTTACTGCTTGAGCACATAATGTGTTCCAATACCTGCAGAGTTATTTATGACTTTTCTTTGGGTTGATTTGAAAATGGTGAAGTGCTTTAACTGTCTCTGACAGACCATAAAATGATGAGTTTATGATTTTTGAGCTAGAGAAAAAAAATATATGAAAGAAAAAAGAACACCGCCCTTCTAAGTCCATTGCTTCTTACCTGCTGCTGAATAAAACGCGAGGAACGACTCCGGTTCCTTTGCAGTTTACTGTAAGCAGTGCGCTACAACACTCAACGCGTTTCAAGTCTAAAAAATAAATACCAAAAACATTTTTCAAAGTGGTTTGCGCGAATAAACAATTCCAGTGCAATTTAATTTTGTTCAAACCAAAAAAACAAAAAACAAAAACAGAAAAAGCGTTAACGTGATTCAGTGAAAAAAAAAAAAAATAAATAAATAAAACAAACGTTGTGTTAAAAAAACTAAAAACCAATACAACAATGGCATTAAAAGTTAGTTGTGATCAATGCAATACCACCATTGAAGGCGTTGAAGCCTTTGAGGAACACTATGCTGAGTGCTCAGGACCAAGGAACGCATTCACCACAATGATGGCGGCGGCAGCTAAAATTAGTAAAAGGGCATTTTCTGAGCAAGAAGAGGAAACCGCAAGCTTACGCCCTTCGAAGAAAATGAAAGGATCTGAGCCCGATGTAGACTGCTTGATATGCAAAACAAAAGTTCCGGCAAAATTTTATAAAATTCATTTGAGAAGCTCAGCTCATAAAGACACTGCTTTTAAGCAACTAGATGGCAACAAGAACGTCCTTGTAATTTCACCAACAAGCAATTTCCCATGCAAAATTTATCGCATTAAGGGGGAACATGAAAATATAATAGTCGCAAAAGAATTTTATAACCACACGAAGCAAGATATTAAAACTCTGCTCGAACTAAGCATCAATGAGCATAATGCTATTAAGTACAGCTTAAAACTGTTCGGTGAATATGTTAAAAATTCAGAGGAAGGAACTGTTGCGTCGTTAAAGCACTTTGCCACTACATTAAATAGCATCTATAATATCGATGAAATTGATGCTCAATTAGATAAAACAATTGAAAATCTTGCTTTATCATCAAGTGAGTTTCAAGAAAAAGATAGTGGATGGGCAATTCAAAAATTTACATATTTCGAAATGGTAGTTACGAAATTGGAGCACATTCGAGCTTCATCGTACTGCCCGCTGCCATCCAATATCAGAACCAAAGGAGCAATAACAAATGTTATGAATAATGATGCATATTGCAAATATCCTGAAGAGCCTCTGAATTTGTTAACAGCTACAAAAACATATAGGATAAACGACATATCATCAAACAAACATTGGATTTTACTGGAATGACTTTTCCTGTTGATAGAACAGATATAGCTCGTTTTGAAACATTGAATCGCAAATTCAGTGTTAATATCTTTGTTTTGGAAAAACGCTCTGATGGAAGTTCGAAGGTCGTTGGACCATCCTATCATACGAAGCAGAAAAAAGAAATTCATATAAGCATGCTGGCATTTTATAATGAAAAAAAGCATCAGTACCATTATGCACTGATAAGGGACACAAAAAGACTCCTAAAGGCACAGTTTACAGCGAGTCATGTATCAGGTGGTACTTTTTGCGAGTCATGCCTTCATTATTATACCCAAGGCCATAGTAAGAGCTAGCTGTCCTGCTCCAGGATCGTCAATTAAGTTTGAGAATTGGCGTAAAAAACTATCTCCACCTGTCACCATCTATGCGGATATTGAGGCTGTTTTGGAGAGATATAGCACATCTTTAAACTCGCCCAACGTATCGTCCACTACAAAGGCCCAGAAGCATACTGCCTGTGCGGTTTCGTTCAATGTAGTCCATAAATATAGACTTGAACTAAATGAAACATGGCAATATGAAGGTAATTTATATCACCATTTATCCTATAAACAAGTTTTGAAAAATATGAAACCTTTTAAATTTTCAGGAAAGGATTGTATGGATATGTTTTGTCTAGCCTTACAAGCTACAACAGACAGACTTTATGACCTATACTGGGCAAAACCTGCTACGCCATTGGAGGAACTCGACATCGCAGATGCAATCCTACAGGAATACGAAAAATGCTGCGCCTGTGAAAAGGACATTCCTGATGGTGATCGACAAAAGGCTTATAATTATTTTAATGGCGAGTATATGGGGCCTATACATAGCAAATGTAAAAATGAGTACAAGTTTAAGTTTCCAGCTTTCCCTGTAGTTTTTCATAATTTATCTAGGTATGACATTCATTTATTTATATGCCAGCTAGGTAAAAACTTAACTGCAATTCCATGCAATAAGGAGTTGTATATAACAGTTACTAAAAAAGTTGTAAAAGATAATAGATATTTGTATAATATAAGCTTCATCGATTCTAATAGATTTTTGAACTCTAGCTTAGAAAATTTAGCAAGTTATATGGATAAGGATAATTTTCACTTATTAAAAATCAGTTCCAGGGTCAAAAGTTTGACTTAATGTGTAGAAAAGGTATCTTTCCGTATGACTATTTGGATACATTTGAAAAATTGGATGATACTAGTTTACCAAGTAGAGAACATTTTTATAACTCCTTAGCCGATGAGGAATGTTCAATAAAAGATTACAGCTTTGCTCATAAAGTTTGGAGCACATTTAAATGTAAATCATTAAAAGAATATCTTCTTCTGTATTTGCGAAGCGATGTTCTAATACTTTCAGATATTTTTGAAAATTTTAGAAATATTTGTAAACAAATATACAATTTAGATCCCATTAATTATGTAACAGCACCTTCACTTTCTTGGGATGCTATGTTAAAAATTACTAAAGTAAATTTAGAGCAAATCAGTGATCCTAATATATACAATTTCTTAAAAGTTGCTATCCGAGGTTGTTTAACACAATGTAACCAAAGGTTAGTAACTGCTAATAATGAATATTTAAAAAATTTTAATCCAGCACAGGATAAGGTTTTTTTTAGCATATATTGATGCTAACAATTTATATGGTTGGGCTATGTCCCAAGAACTTCCTATTTCCGACTTTCGCTTCTTAAGTACCTATGAAATAGGATTATTAAATATTTCAAATCTTTCCGATAAAGAAGCCAACGGTTATATACTTGAAGTGGACTTAGAATATCCCAAAAAAGTTCATGATAAACATAATAGCTTACCATTCTGTCCAGAAAATAAGATACCCCCTGGTGGGAAACATAAAAAATTATTAGCAGACTTAACTAATAAAAACAAGTAAAAAAGCTAAAGTCGGGTGTCCCGACTTTGAAATACTCTGTACATATGTTTACAATAATTATAGAAAATAAAAAAAAAAAAGAAAAAAAAATTGGATCGATTTTACCTCTCTCGGTATTCGAACTCACGTAAAGGGTTTATAATTGCACATTTACATAGCAATTGCGTCTGTGTGAGTGTATGTATGCCTATGCGCATATATTCGTGTCTGTGTAAGCATTTTCGCAGTCAACCAAACAGCAACATCAACAACAGCCGCGGGCAGCGCTTGAGCAGCGCTTGAGCAGCGCTGCAGCAGCGCTGCATCAGCAAATATATTTATGGCTATAACTTCTTGTTAAATCGGTCTATCATAATGAAATTTGGCATACGGACACATAATAACCAACTGGGGGTATTTCCAAAATTTTAGTTCGAAATTCCAAGAATTACGGGAGTTACGATTTGCGGGGTAGAGGGGGGAGGGAGGGGAATTCCAAAATATACATTTTCTGCGTATTCACATAAGGCATCTGGGACTAAAATTTGGTGTTCCTAGGTCTTATAGTCTCCGAGATATAGGCGATTATACGAATGGAAAATCGGGAAAACCCCCATAGGGGGGAAGTGGGGGGGAAAATCAAAAAAATAAAACAAACTCGTATAGAATACACACATAACGCATCTTTGTGCAAAATTTGGTGTCTCTATCTCTTATAGTCTCTGAGATCCAGGTGTTCATACGGACGGACAGACGGACAGACGGACAGACAGACAGACAGGGCTAGATCGACTCGTCTCGTCATGCTGATCAAGAATATATATACTTTGTGGGGTCTGCCACGCCTCCTTCTGCCTGTTACATTTTTCAGCTCCCGCAAACCTAATATACTCTTGTACATTTCATGTACAGAGTATAAAAATTATATTATTCATATTAAGCAACTTCAGTTGTGTCTCCAGAATGGTCTTGAATTAACAAAAATTCATAGAGTACTCACTTTTAAACAAAGCCCTTGGCTAAAGCCGTATATTGACCTGAATACAGAGCATAGGAAAAAGGCGAAAAACGACTTTGAAAAGAATTTTTTTAAATTAATGAACAATGCCGTTTATGGTAAAACCATGGAAAATGTCGAGAAACGTCGAGATGTTAGACTAGTGAGTAGATATGAATCAGCTCAAAACTCTGTGGGTTACAGACAACTTGTAGCTATGCCGAATTGCCATAGCATTGAAATATTTAATAATGATTTAGCAGCAGTAGAACTTTCTCAACTAGAAATAGTATATGATAAGCCGATTTATATAGGATTCACAGTTTTAGAACTTTCAAAATGGTTGATGTATGAATTTTATTACGAATTTCTTACTACCGTATCAGACACAATTAAAATAGTATACATGGATACCGACTCTTTTATTACATCTTCAACCGTTGACATATATGAATTAATTAAACAATATCCTGAAAGATTCGATACATCAAACTATAATGAAAGAAATAGATTCGGAATATTACCTGCTAATAACAAGGAACTAGGTTTAATGAAGGATGAAAATGCTGGGAATATAATGAAGTCCTTCGCGGGTTTGAAAGCAAAAGCTTATTCATATATCGTTGAAACAACAAAAGAAATTGATAGTGAAATTAAAAAAGTAAAAGGTGTTAAGAGATCTGTTGTAACAAAATTAAATCATTCCGATTATATTGAATGTATCCGAAAAAGGAAAATATTTTTGGGACAGCAAAGGGTGATAAGAAGCAGGGCACATACTCTTTATACTGAAATTGTAAATAAAGTAAGTCTTAATTATAAAGATGATAAGAGGTATATTACTGAAGATAGAATTAATACTTTAGCGTGGGGTCATTATAAAATTGACTTGAATCCAAAATAACGAAAATTCTCAATTGTATTTTATATTTAAAACATAGCATTTTATATATTTATAAGCACCAATGAACTGTATATGTATTGTATATGTAAATAAAGTTGTATTTAAACAAATAAATAAATTATTGAAAAGCAATTGTCTTTGTTAATCAATTTTTTTATTAATGCTCTTATTACAATATATTTTTCTTAGCGATCCATGAATTATGACTTTCATCGAAACCTAACCATTTTACCAATACCTTATTACCTTTAGTTGTCAAAATTTTCTCAACGAGATAAGCATTCTTATCTTTAACCTTTTGAAGTTCATACTCATAAAATGAACCCTCAATCAATTCCTTGTTATAATCTTGTAAAGTATACGTCACTGGAGAAGTTGACTTAACTTTTTTTACTGTAAATATTTCATTGGTCCAGTTTGGTTCATAACCTTTTTCGAAATGCCCTTTGTATTTACTTATTCGAACCGAATCTCCTACTGAATACTTGTGCGACGGAAATACTTTAGGATAATTGTACACAGTATTTAAAATAAATTCTTCATTTTGCTTTCCAACAGAAGTGGGTTTCATTTTAATGGTCCTATGATATGTGTTGTTATACTTTGATACTAAATCTTATATTCGATCTATCCATCTATTGTTTCCTTGCATACTAAACATTCTCCACATTAGATTTTTAAGGGTTCTGTTAAAACGCTCGCAGATCGAAGCTTTTAAATGTGTGAAGGTATGGTAATGATTGATTCTTTTCTGATTCATTAAAAGCTTAAAGCTTCTATTTAAAAACCCATTGCCTTGATCTGATTGAATATTTTTAGGAATTACATCTGATCTCAAAAAAACATTTGTAACTGCTGATACAATGTCCTCAGCAGTTTTATTTTTAACTGGTTCTACATAAGCAAATTTTGAGAATGTGTCAATGACAGTGAGCAAGTAGCGGTATCCATTATTTGATTTTTGAAATGGAATCATTTCAACTAAATCAATTTGCCAAGTATCATTTAATCCTTTTTGTACAAATTTGCGTCGAGTAAAGTTTCTTCTAGCTTGTTTATGAATTTAAAAAACAACTTGTTCTTTAGTCATTTTAAATTGCTTATTTATATACTTAAATTAATGTTAAGTTGCTTTTGTAAAACTGTTTGCTTATACACACTAACATCATGTTTTATTACCTTACACATCTTTTTAGAAATTTCAAAACATATGCGAGTTAAATCTATTTGGACATCTTGCGAATATGAAGCATTCAATTCGCTTAAATGTATTTCATATTTATTTAGCTCTACACATTTAGGAATTATGTGATTGTGATAAATAAAATAAATCTGCTTTTGTAATATCGTATTCCAGCACAAAAATGTTGTTATCATTACACCAACTCTTAACAAGAGAGAACGCTACAGTCGAGCAAGCCCGACAGTGTAATACCCTGTACCCAGGTAAACTTCCGTCACTGAGTTATATGCGCCCAAAGCAGCAACAAAAAGAGGAAGAAGAAGAGCGAACTTGTTGCTGCAGTTTGTGGGGGTTGTACTGGCGAGAATTTGTTTCGCTAATAACTTTTCTTAGAATTGACCGAATTGAATAAAATTTTAAACAACAGTAGACAATTATATAGAAATTATGTGTGCAAAGTTTGGTTTAGGTAGCATTTGAAATGTGGACGCTATTGACGAAATTCTGTAGCGGGGGAAGGGGGGGGAAAATTAAAAAAAAAAATAAACTCGTCCTTACTCGGATCTAGGAGAATCTGGATGCCAACTTTGGTTATTCTAGCTTTTATAGTTTCTGAGATCCTCGCGTTCATCCAGACGGACAGACGGACGGACAGACGGACAGACGGACGGACATGTCTAGATCGATTTCTCTCGTCATGCTGATTCAGAATATATATATATATATATATATCGGAGATGCTTCCTTCTGTATGTTACATACTTTGCACAAACCTAATATACCCTTTTTACCCTACGGGTACAGGGTATAAAAACGATCTCCATATTTCACTATCAAACTCAACTTTGTTACCATACTGGTTCAACGTCATAATACACTGTCTATCATTTTTTCTAAATTTAAAATTACATTTTATTGTCTGCAACAGAGGGTGGTCTATTATAGTATCAGGCATTAAAAACTCGTGTTGATCAAGTTTTAGTTGAATATACTCCTTATAGGTTAGTAATTGAATCCACTCCTCTTTTTCTAATCCAATCCAGTTATTTTTGTTTTGTTGAATCCAAACGATAGGAGTAAATTTTCGGCTTGTAGAAAATCCACATTTTAACTTTAGATTATGTATTATGTAATATTCGAAACCAAAAATAATTTCATGATCTTGTTTTTTTTTTTGAGTTCTTATTGCATTTGCTTGTTAGCTGATGATCCATTTTATTTGAAAACGTCTAACGAACTAACTAGAAAATGTCTTTGCTGCCTCTATATAAAGAGTCTTTGATATAATAAAAGGAACTCAGTATTGAAATTGTCATCAAGTCGAAATGTTAAAAATCGATAGAAATTCAAGCGTAGCAGTGGATTTTCAATATGTGTATGGAAATAATAAGCAAATCTTTGTTAAGGAATTGGCATTCATGCAAACTGGTTCAGTGCTACCAAATTTTTTTCATTTTAAACCTCAATACCACTTTTTTAAGAAATCTTCTTCTTATGAAACAGTCGTTGATAAGTGAAAATATCAATCGAGTCATTTGGTGCTATGGAGAAGAGAATGCAAGACCTAATTTTAATAATGTTGAATATTACAAAGGGGTTCCTGAATCTTTTGAAAATTATGAAAATGAGCCTGTTATCTGTTATAGTGGTTACACAAAACATATTTCATAAATCTTCACATGCACGGGATATATCACTGAATACTAAATACATCATTGTTTTTAAAAATCCTCGAGATAAACTGCAATTTCAATACTTAGCTAGGCAAATTTACCCTGAAAACCCAAATGAATTAATGAGAATATATAAGGAAGTAACAGAAGAACCGCATGGTTATTTACTTATCGATCTTACTCAACGAATGAACGACCTTCTAAGGTTTCGTACAAGTATTTTCAGTGCAGAATTCTCATATTGCTACTGCGATATAACTGAAAATGGTTTACAAAAAGAGCCTAAAACGGCTGAAAGCGAACAAGCATATGTTGTATGTTCTGAAAAAGGCTAACTCTAAATTAAGAAAAGCAATAATAAGCCATACCGGAAATGACCTTATAAAAACATTAGTTGAAATTGTATTTAACACTTTAAGTGGAAACAACAATTTAAACGGCAAGCAACTCAACCATCTGAAACGGTATAAAAATGTACTACGTAAGATTTCGTGCCCAAAACGCTCAATAAATTCAAAGAGAAAAGTTCTCATACGAAACGGTGGGTTTCTTCCAGTTTTAATTTCATCTTTACTTGGAGGCATTTTTGGAAAGATTTTAGAAAATGTTTAAAAACCATAACCGATTAACTAAAGTAATAGTTTTACATCCTAACACATATCACAAACTCTTGCATGACGAAACGGGAGAAAATTTAATAAATAGAAAGCTGTTACCTATTTTTCTGACTAAAAGGCTCAGTGATTTTGACAAGTGGATAAAAATAAGACAAGAACTCAACATTTACTTACATAAAAAAAGGAAGCCAATTCCGAGCATTTTGGCTGAAAGGCATAAGGAGATGTATGAGTAAAATTTAAGCGAATTATCCAACACAAACCAAACCCAAATAGATGAAATAAACTATACGAATCCAAATGAAACAATAAATTTAAATTATTCTGAAAATTTAAAAGAAGAAAATGAAAATCAGATGCCTTCATTGTCGGACGAGCCTGAAATTGAAGCAATAACAAAAAAGAGAAAGTATGACGCTGTATCAGAACATAGTCCACAAAAACAATCCTTCAAGAAGTTAAAACCGATAATTACGTTAAAGAGCAAGCATCAAAAGAAAACAATCGCTCTTAAAGAAAAGCTGAGCAACTACAAAAATAAAAATACTAGCATTAGTCTTGACTATGCTAAGGATAAAGAAATACTGCGTAAATCGAGTCGTAAAACAAAACCAGTTCAAATTGGTAAAAATAAATTAAATTGGATTTCTTATCATTAATTCATATACTATTAAAAATGTCTTATTTTAATGAGTTCTTTATCACAGTCCTAAGCAATAATTCTATGAATGTCTTTCGTGATAATGTGAAATGTGCATTTACAAACATAATACATTTTCCTGAAAATATAGGCGAAGATTGGGAGGTTGGTATAACCGATATGTATTTGAGTCAACTGCCCCTACATGATACCACTTTGATTGATAAAATTTCGAACGTGACCACAACAACCGGGTTGTTATTTATTTATACAGACATAATAAAACCACGTTGTGTGGGGGATAAAAGAACACGATGCCTTCGGATATTTTACTATAATGGAATTTCTCAACAAATACAGTTTAAAAATGTGGAATACTACCCACTTGAAATGTCTTGTATCAAGGATATTTCCATTTTTAATACGGATTCGCGTGGATACAAAATTGCATTTGAGGCATCTTCTACACCAATTTTTGTAACTCTTCATTTTAAGAGGAAACGGGAAATACTATAAATAATAATGTCCTAAGCAGATTTGGGCTCAGAAACTCATCAAACAACATGGAGAAACTTTATCAAGAATATTATCGTAATCAGTGTGGTGGCGGTCTTAGCCATATTGGTACACTATACGTTACGCCCAGAATAGTACAACAAGGAAGAGGAATCGGAAATTTTTTTAGCGGCCTGTTTAAATATTTGAAACCACTCTTTTACTCAGGTTTAAATGCAATAAAAGATCATTCATTAGAAACGGGTAAAGCAGTAATAAGTGATTTGGGTAGAAAGCCTTTGCGGAATATAGTAAAGGAGCAAAGTCAAATTGCATTTCAAAACCTATCTACCAAAGCATTTAATAAAATGAAGAGAGCGCAAGATGGGGGCGGAAAAAAGAATAAAAAGAGGTTTGCAGTACGAAAGCGAGCTCATTTTAACCCAAGTCAACGAAGACGTTGTATAAAGAAAGCATTCGCCAAAAAGAAATATTCAAATAAACACCCTATTTCGGACATATTTACTAAAACAAAATGACAAACCACATAGAATGTATGAAGAGTGAACTTGATTTATTCGAACCACATCCAACACAAAGCAGTATTTTGCGTACTGAGGAGGTTTCATACAATCCAATCGCGTCTTTGGATGGTACAAGCTCAATTGAGTTCGTATGCTTGGGTAATGGAGAAACTTATAGAGAATTATCAAGTATATACTTAAGACTAGTAGTAAAAATTAAGGATGGACAAGGCAAAAACTTAACTGATGATTCTGTTACTGTAGTTAACAATATATTGCACTCAATATTTAGAAGTTCAAGCGTGTATTTAAATAATACATTAGTATCACAAAGCGACAATAATTATCATTGAAAAATCGCTAGCTTTTTAGCGACACGACAACAAGATTTAACTATTTATTAAATGAGACGCGGTGTTCTTTGATTATTAAAATGGCTTTTAATGGCTTGGTAATTGTGCAAAACGATGTTGAATGTGCGAGAATTATTTAGCCAGTGATTTGCCTGCTGCCGCTACAAGTCAGCGGGCCGGCATAAGAAAAGTAATGCACAAAGAGAGCGCAGTAAAGGGCGCGATAGAGAGCGCAAAGAAAGGGCTTAGAAGCTAAGTAGGGTGCTCCAACATTCCGGCCCCTTTGAAGGACTCCCGGTCTTTCAAATCCACACGGAGCACCGCCAACATCGTGGACTGGTCGCCTAGCAGCGCCGCTGCCTCCAACAATCCTCCTATGTGAGGAGGTCGGGGAAGAATGAACCACCAATCGATTCGTCGCTCTGCCGCATAGTCCGTCAGGGCGTCCTTTCTCCGCTCGAAAGCCGACGGCATGTCCCTCAGCAAGCCGCTTGTTCCCGCGAAGTTCGTCACGTTGTCGCTAAAGACCATTTCCGGCAGGTCACGCTTCCCGATGAACCTTGTAAAGACGTTAAGGACAGTATCAGTGGATAAATTAGCTACCAGTTCGAGGTGAACGGCCTTCGAGGCAAAACAAACGAATACCGCTACGTAATTTGTAACGGGCGGTCTTCCGTGTATGCGATAGCTACCATGGAATGGGCCGCAAAGTTCAAGTCCACAAACCCTGAAAGGTCGACCTTCTCGAAGGCGATCACCTGGCAAATTTCTCATTATTTGCTCAACTAACTTGGGCTTGCATCGAAGGCAGTTATGTAAAACTGCTGAGCAAAACCTACGAGTATTTATCACCCAAATCTGTTGCTTTAGCAGCCCAACTAACCTCTTAAATCGCCACAGCTCTTGCCACAGAGTTTTGGCCGCTATGACGATGGGACACAAAGGTCCAAGTTGCTCAGACAAACGAGATAATATATCCCGCTTTGTCGGCTTCAACGAAGTAAAGCTATCCTCATGCAGATGATAACGAAATACATCATTATGAGGAGTCAGCATGTCGTCAACATAAAAACAATTTTTAATGACATTTAACGCGACATGGTGACATCGAGCATAAATATTTGCCAATTCAAACAACAAGTGCACAGCAAAAAATGGCGCTGATGCAGTCCCGTATGTTACAGTGTTCAACTTAAAGGACTGCAGCTCATGAGAGGCGCTTTCTCGCCAGAGAATGAGCTGGTACTGTTTGTCTTTTTCAGACACGTTTATTTGCCTGTACATCTTGGAGATGTCGGCAGTAATTGCGTATTTATTCAACCGAAAATTTACAAATGTTGAATAAAGCTCCCTCTGAATAGTCGGCCCAACCATTAAAGTGTCATTTAATGATAGGGCCGTTGACGTTTTACTAGAAGCGTCAAACACCACACGCAATTTGGTTGTGGTGCTTTCAGGTCTCAGGACACACTGATGAGGAATGTAGTAGTGCTGTCCTGGAGGAGGAGATTCAAGAGCAGACATATGCCCAAGATCACGATACTCTCTCATGAAGTCATGGTACATGTCATGGAGAGTTTTGTCTCTTGCGAGTTTGCGCTCAAGTTGCAAAAATCGTCTTTCAGCAGTTTGAAAGGATAGCCCTAGTACAGCGGGATCGGATTTGAACGGAAGTTCGACTTGAAAACGTCCTGTAGACAGGCGCTGTACTGATTTGGTGAAGTTAGCTTCACAGGCATTTTGTTCAGCTGTCTGGCGCACAGCCTTCGACTCATTTGGGCTCCGATCGAGTTCCCAAAAGCGTTGAACTAAGGTGTCGAGAGAACAATCATTAACTTGAGCGACAACGTTAACGCTGAATTGTTGAGGAGGTATTTGCACTATATATCTTCCAGCAACAACCCATCCCAGCAATGTCTTCTGCAACAATGGAAGACAGGAATTGAGCTCGATTTGCCCAACGCATAATAACTTGTAAAAAAGTTCAGCGCCTAGGAGAATATCAACCTTGGCTGGCTTATAGAATTCTGGGTCAGCCAACTCAAGGTTTGCGGGTATTTTCCAATTCGATGTGGGCACAAAGTTACCAGGCTGACAAGTAGATATGGATTTAAGGACCCAAAAATCAGTGCCAAAGCTGTGAGAATTCAAACGAGATTGAATATCAGCGCACACCTTGTGCCTACTACCAGTAGTGGTTCCACCTGCCATTACAATACTCACAGCTGTGTCTTTACGCTTTAATCGAAGGCGCTTCGCAAGGTTCTCAGTCATGAGGTTCAACTGTGAGCCGCCATCAAGTAACACACGAGCAGGATGGTAATGGCCGAATCTATCTTTAATTTTTACGACTGCTGTGGCAAGAATTACTTGATCGGCACTTAAAACGTGACCTAAGTACGCTTCTGGAGGTGCGACTGCGTGTGAAGCGGGTGAATTTGGCACAGCTACAGAGTATCTGTGCAACAACGAATGGTGTGGTTTTGAACACACCCGACACTTGGACGCCTTGCAACTGGAAACTACATGACCCACATTCAAGCAATTGAGGCACATTTTTTGAGTCTTGGCGAACTCAAATCGCTGCATAACGGGAATAGATCCGAAAGAAGGGCAAGTATAAATATTGTGTTCCGCAGAACTACAGTATGTGCACTTCGAGATCGGTTTTGAAGGCTTTGAAGGACCCTTTGTGCAAGAAAACGAAGCTTTACTATTTCTTGCAGGTTCTACTCGCGGTTTATTTGGAACCCGAGTTGTCTCTTCAGCCGCTAAATATTGGTAACTCCTGTTTAACTGCTTAGCGCAGTCATCCCAAGAAGGCAACTTGTCATAATCAAGCTGTTCCTCAAAACGAGATTTGGTTGCATGATCAACTTTGGCCATAACCATATGTATGATCATTGCATTCGAAATGTCCTTTTCACTTCCCAACGAAGTTAAAGACGCATAAATGGCAGAAACAGTGTCAATGATGGACCGCAAAGTAGACGCATTAGGTTTGGTCATACTTGGGATGTCAAACAATTGCGAGATAGTGTCGAAAAATATCAAACATTTGTTGTCGTACACAGACTTGAGGCTAGCAATGGCTTTCGAGTAATTGCAGTCCGTTAACTGAAACGGTTTCACAACTCCTAGAGCCTCACCTGACAAGCACGACACCAAATGATTAAACTTCTCGACGTTGGTCAACGAAGGATCGTCATGAACTAGGCTTTCAAATAAGCACATAAAATTCTTAAATTCGGCATGCTTTCCACTGAATGTAGGCAGCCGCATTTTGGGTAACTGGGACCGTTGACTGGCCATCATAGAACAGTCATGAGAAGTCTGACTTTCAACTTTTTGTTTCGTTGCCTTCACATACAACGCCTTAGTTGAAATGCACAAATCCTCAAGTGGCCCTCTACTATCGTTACTTGAATTGAGACTATCCAAATCTGCCTGAAGCGCCATAGCTTTCTTTATGTAATCTTCTAACAGCTCGAGACGACACTCAAGTTCTGTTTGCTCAAACGAAATTGTCTTTAACTGAAATGCTGTTCTCATACGAGCAATATCAGCGCTAACCTTATCAAATTTCTGCAAGCATTGTACTAGTTTAGAACTAGATTTAGCTACTACTTGGTGCTTCTCAGATTCCGACATGGTAGAGTATAACCAAAATAACCTCTAAACAAGTTGCGAACCAAAGAAAATGAAAGCCGAACTTTCCTAACAGCCCTCGCAAATAACAACGCGCTAAAACAGCAAGAGACAAACTGAAATGCACGCAGATTACGTACACACGCACTCAATACAGTATGCACGCAAGCAAAGTAGCAGTCCAAGCGACCGCACAAACAACAACGAAATCTGCAAGCAGTCTCAGCTGTACTCAGAAAATAGGCGTTGATTACCGCAAGCACGCTTGTAGGCAACGCTAATCCAAACGGGTAGCGGGGGGAAGTTCGTTGGCCCAGCGACAAGCGTAGCCGAAAAAGGGCGCACACAAAGGAGAGAGCGACAAAATTCTTTTGCTACGCTAGCGGCGCAAGCAACAACAAAAGCTATGTTTCTATGTATGCAGCTGATGCATCAAGTCTTCACCAAAAAACCAACACAATAGAACCAAAATAACTTCAAAATATTTGTTTTTTATGTTAAAAATCAGCTTACCAGCCCTTTTTTAATTATTGTTGTTTGTTTTGCCTCGAGGTTTTGTTAATAATTATGTTTATGAGGGTGTATAATGTGTTAAATTTTGCAAGGTATGACGTATGTATGTATATAATATGTGGTTATTGGCGAGTATGTATGTACATGCATATGTATGTATGATTATGTATTTGTGCATGTAAAGTGGTTGTACAAATAATTTAAGTGCCAAAAATTGAGCCCGCATAAGCATACACGTACTATATATACATATGTATGTATGTACGTATGTGACTAGGTTTAGACAACTTTCGCTTGCACAAATTTGCAGCAATTAAACTTCTTAGAGCTTTATGCTCAATTGTTGGCACAGAATACCTGTAAGCTCTCAAATGAGTCCACTGAAACTTCCCTGGATTCCGAGCGACGATCACCCATTAGCCAAGCCAAACGACAGCACCACAAGTAGGGCAGACAGCAGCTCCACAGTCCAAACGAGCAGTTGTAGTTGGTGATATTCAGAAAGGCACCAAGGTCCAAATCCAAATCAATGTATGTATATGGTATCCAAACGACACCAGATCCAAATCAAACGAGGTACAAATCACACGACCGCGCACAAAAACCAAGCCACAAAGACCGCAAACAAACGAGGAAATAATCTTATGAAAACCGATGTCCCTGCTCGGGCGCCAATGAAAAATCGCTAGCTTTTTAGCGACACGACAACAAGATTTAACTATTTATTAAATGAGACGCGGTGTTCTTTGATTATTAAAATGGCTTTTAATGGCTTGGTAATTGTGCAAAACGATGTTGAATGTGCGAGAATTATTTAGCCAGTGATTTGCCTGCTGCCGCTACAAGTCAGCGGGCCGGCATAAGAAAAGTAATGCACAAAGAGAGAGCCACAGAGAGCGCAGTAAAGGGCGCGATAGAGAGCGCAAAGAAAGGGCTTAGAAGCTAAGTAGGGTGCTCCAACAATCATTATCGTGCATATCTTCAAACTATTTTAAATTACGGTAGTGATGCTAGCAGAAGTCATTTAGCAACTCAAGGATACTACCCCAGTTATTCAAACAATAATAATACTATTGATGGCACTTCAGCTATTAAAAATATTTTCCAGAAGAGCAACAAAGTTGAATTATATGGCAAAGTTCATGGAGACATATTTAAAAATATTAGAAGCACAAATATTCATGAATCATATCACTGTTAACCCAAGTGTTCTATTAGCACACCATCATGTCCTACAAAGCAAAAATGCGTTGTATCCTTTTAATAAAGTAGAAGTAAAGTCATTTACACTTTATCCTGGAAATAACACACTATCAATTGATAATGTTGTAATTGGACAGTTACCTAATTTTATTGCCTTTTGTATGGTGAAAAACAAGGCATATTCAGGAAATCGAGCATTGGATCCATTCAACTTTGAAAATTTTAAAATTCAAAGATTTAATTTTCTTGTCAATGGAGTACAAATTCCATCGCAAGCCTTAGAGTTTGATTACTCAAATCCAACAAACAGCCAGAGCTCACGTGCATATAACATGCTTTTCAGAGCTAATAGTATACATCATTTTGATAGAGGACTTCAGATTTCTAAAGAAATGTTTGATAAAAGCACTTTTATATTAGCATTTGATTTAACAGCTGATCACTCAAACTCTACAGTCTCTTCCAATTTAATTTCTCAAGGAACAATACGAATTGAAGGGCGCTTTGCAGATCCGTTATCTGAAGCGGTTACATGCCTCGTTTATTGTGAATACGATTCAATGCTTGATATTGATAAACATCGAAACGTGAAAATAATTATTTTTTTTGTTTGTAACAAGGCTCTCTTATATTTAGAATTGGCACCACAAGTGCAAAATCAAGCACAAGTGCAGTTTCAAGCACAATTGCTATTTTGTTCGAGGTATTAGAACAAGTGCAGCCTACCCCCCGAAAAGCTCTGCACCGACTCCGTCACCCTGATGAAATAGGCGACAGTTCACCGTCGGCCTTTATATACGACAGTCGCCGCGTGCCGTTCAATTTTTAGTTTCGGTCGTAGTGTGCCGAGTCAGCTGCTTATGGGATTTTACCCAGTGGAGTCATTGACCTCGGGCCACCGAAAAGGAAAATAATAACTCGCGTCGAACGGGCCAGCAACGGGTCTACGTGGAAGATTCGGCTTGAAGCTGAAGCTGCGACAAAAGTCGGCTAAGGGTCCGTCCCCTAACCTTAAAAAGGGCGTAGACGACACCCATTTCATATATAGTTACACATTCTTTTATTTTATGGTTTGAATTTTTATACCCTGTACCCAAAGGGTACAAGGGTATATTAGTTTTGTGCGAGTGCACATGGAACACACAGAAGGAGGCTTGGTAGACCCCACAAAGTATATATATTCTTGATCAGCATGACAAGCCGAGTCGATATAGCCATGTCCGTCTGTCCGTCTGTCTGTCCGTCTGACCGTCTGTCCGTCTGTCTGTCTGTATGAACGCAAGGATCTCCGAAAGTATAAGAGCTAGAATAACCAAACTTGGTATACAGATTCTCCTGAGACCGAGAAAGGACGAGTTTGTTAATTTTTTCTGATCCGCCCCCCCCCCCCACTCCCCCCCTATTACTGATTTTCTATAACTCCCGTAATTCTTGGAATTTTGAACTAAAATTTGGTAGTCATTTTCATATTAGGTTAGGTATTATATAACCGTATACCAAGTCTCATTATGATAGAATGATCGGAAAGAAAGTTATAGCCATATAACCAGGCCCAATGCACACATACATACATATGTATAAGTACACAAACACGCATAAGGCACGATTCTGATGTAAATGTAAATGTATGTATGCATGCATGGAATATTTTATATTTAATATAGTTAATTAATTAAATTAATTTAGTTAATTAATTTAATTAAATTAATTAATTAATTTAATTACTTTTTTGTGGGGTGGTACAGGGTATTTAAGAGTTGAGCATGCTCGACTTTAGCATTCCTTTCTTGTTTTTTATTTGTGAAGTAAATTTTTTTTTGTGCTTAAAATTTGTGAAATAATACATATGTATTATTATGTATGCCAAAATATGCGCACAATGCAAAAGAGAAAAGAAGTTTTAACACCACCAATATAGTGGAAAAAAAATGTACAGCAATTTGCTTTGACGCCGCCGCCTCTCTCGCGTAATATTGTTCTGCTTTTCAGCTGGCCGCCGCTCACAAAAGATCTTTTGGACGTGGATCCACCAGCTGTGAATGTGAGTACTCGCTTTACTTATTTACTCCGCCTCTCTGAGAGAGCTTTTTTTTCCTTCTTGTTGTTTGTGTTTGAGGGCGAATGCGCGGGTGCTGCAAACCGGCAAACAATATATATATATATGAATTATTATTACGATAAATATATTGTTTGTCATATGTTCGCTGCATACGGCAGGCCACTTGCTGTCTATAGTAATTACAAAAAAAATTAATTAAAAGAATTTAATTTTGAATATGGAAAAGTTCCTTTAAATTATTTAAATTTGCCAGTCATATTATTTTGCCCTGATGCTGCACCTATACCTTTGAATTTTTAAATTGTTAACCATAATTTTTATTATTTTATAAATTTTATTATTTGCCTTTACATTATATACATCTTGATATAAATTTGTACGATTGATAAGCAAGGTTGAAATTATTGTTATTGTATGGTTAACCACCACGAATAGGTATCTAAATGAATTTTATTCCAAATTTAAATTAAATGAATAGTTATACCAAGATGTTTTAACGTGTCGTAATTTATTAGAAGCCATGACGAGAGGTGGGTTTTTGACGTAGGTTCTGGTAATATTAGGGATCACCGGTTTCGACCTGCGGCCAAAGGTGATCATGGTAGGGTGGGCACCGAACCTGCTGACGCAACACCAGCAGCGCAGCAGAGACCAGAGGTAGAACCCTTTACAACGACAATTTAGTTTTTCCGTACTCGCTTTCTTTTCCGTTCTAATACTTTCCTCCAGACATACCAAAAAACAAAATATCCGTAAAAAAAGTAAATAAAAGCACGCGAATTTTAATGGCATTAAATATTAGCGATCGAGCAGGTAGCACTGCGGCCATAAAGAAGAACCACCCCCATATTGCCGACGACCGCCGTAGCCGGAACAAGCGCGTGCTCCGCTTAGCCGCTACACCCACCATCAGCTCGGCCCAGAGTAGTAGCGATATACGTTGCATGCTACAGTAATTGTTAATATATTAATGTTATTTGGCGCCCAACGTGGGGCCAATTTTGGTCACGATTTTGGCCAAATCGTTACCTTGTTGGTTCCATTCTCTTAAGTGATAGGTCAGTAACATCAGACCACATTTTTGTTATCTTGGTTGAATATTTTAGTCCTTCCCTTGTCCTAGTGATTGAAGAAATTAGCATATTGTTCACAATTGTTGAAATAGCTAAAAATATATCAATTATCTTATGTGTTTAGGCAAGACTCGCTGGATATGTCATAGCTTCAGATAGCAATGACTCCGCTGTCTAAATTTGCTTAAGCCATTTAATCCTTGTGCTGCTGCAAAACTGGGGAGCCAATGTTGTCTATTGGTTTTACGTGGAGTACTGAGCTACGGCCATTCCATTGGCGCAAACAGTTGAACAGCTTCACCCTTCGGTTGCATGATGGAAGTTACTTCACTTTCAATATTAAGTGCGTCGCCTAGGCAACCAATCCCCTCCCAACTTTTTCTTTTAATTTCATTTCTGAGCTTCAGTTTGGAATCGCAACGGTAAGGTGATCGAATTGTTGTCTTTTGCCTTTTCAATCCAAAGACGTGCTTAAACAAACTAGCTTTCTACCAGGATCCGGCTAAACTAAAGTATACATTGCTAGGCGTGTGTAGGATAGGGTGGAAAACTACCCCACATAGGCAGCATAGTGTTACTGTTTATCTGATCCTCCTCCTTTATTTTTCCTTTCATTTACCTTTCATAGACTGTCGTTCAAAGAAAACACATAAAGGTTCTAACATACCTAATAAATGCAAACCAATCGCATGGCTTCAAATATCTTCTGTGAAAATTTTGGAATATTTTTATTTTGAATCGATTTGAATAGCTATTAATTAGTATCGTATATTTTATTCGTTATATAGAACAAATTAAAAAGAAATTTGAAAATGCCTTTAGCGCGCAGTCCAGAAAGTTTGCTTTTGGTTGACAATATTAACCAAAACTGCTTCATTTGTTCTGAAGTAATTGCTCATCAGACTCAGCTTCTGAATACAACTTGTGGCCATACTTTTCATAAGGCTTGTTTTAATACAGAAGTAGGCTCAGCAGGAATTTGTCCCGTGTGTAGGCAGTCTCTGAATCCAACCGAGGCCAGTTCGCTAAGTAACCTTACTACGGACCGTAATACACCTTCTTGTTCAAAGCAACATCAAACTAGGTCTCAAACTAGAAAACAACAACACACGTCCCAAAACATGGCTAATCCAGCTCTTCACCCAAATTTGAATATAGAAGTGTCGGGAAATCAGTCCGAAAATGTTTCCGTTGATCGTCGTGTATTATCAGAAACAATTGCTGAAGCTGTTACGGCTGCGATGGCACAACACTCTCAACAGTTAACCCAGGCTATTGTTTCTGGCTTTCAAAGCTTGTCCGCTGCCACGGCTAACTCCAGCCCTCATGTACAAATGACGACATTGCCAGCGGTAGAACAGCGACCATTTCAACCACTGTTGGGTCTGTCTCAATCACAAGAGCATGGGCAGACACGACCCGCACTTGGGAGTGAACGAACAGCAACTCATAGTGCAGTAAACTTTGATTTACGTCCAGATCGTATCAGTCAGATCATGGCAAATTGGAAGATTCGGTTTTCAAATAAAGCATCAATGACGATAGACGATTTTATATACCGAGTTGAAGCCTTGACGAATCAGACATTAGATGGTAACCTTGAATTGACTGCTCGATACGCAAGTAATCTCTTTGAAGGCAACGCTAGCGAATGGTTTTGGCGTTACGGCAACGCAAGCAGCGTCCTAATGAGTCATTTGATGATTTTTATAATGTTATTGCTGCGTTGGCAGACAAACTGTCACATCCAATTGAAGAATTTACACTGTTAGAAATAATTCGTGCAAATTTACTCCCCGAAATTCAGCACGAGATTCTGTATGAATCTGCCTCGACAATAGCAGCTTTGAGACAACTTGTACGCAAGCGCGAAATTTTTATAAAAACTCTTCCCAAGGCTCAAACGGTCACGCAACGATTTTTGCATCGTCGGCAAGTGAGTGCTTTAGATGTAGAAGCAGATTCGCAAATAGCTTCAGATATGTCGGAGGTAGAAGACTATGAAGTGTTGGCACTAGAAGCGTCCTGCTGGAATTGTGGTAGCCAGGGACATAGGTATCAAGAATGCGTGGCTGAACGGCGTGTATTTTGTTACGGTTGTGGCAAAGCCGATACTTACAAGCCCAGTTGTCGAAAGTGCAATTCGCACCTATCAAAAAACCAGCGGTCGCGTGCACCATTGACAAGTGCACGCAAACAATTTGCTTCGATAGCAACCAACACCGAGTAGAACAAATAGTTGATTTGAAGCACCAATCTATTCACAGGAATTCAGATTTTGATGCTTCCCGTTTCGATACAAATTACCCAAATATGTATATTTCTCGTTCTCGTCAAAGAAGAATCGCCTTTAATAAACGTCGAAAATCAGAAATGAAGTTAATTTTAGCCACTATCATCGGCAAGAACCACGACATCCGTCCGTATGCACAGGTAACCATTCTCAACAAAAACGTAGTTGGACTTATGGATACAGGTGCATCCATTAGTTGTATAGGCGGAAAGTTCGCGGTAGAGTTACAAGAAACAGATGCAGACATAAAGCCATTTTCTTCAGCGGTCAAAACTGCTGATGGCCAAAGTCAAGCCATTATGGGGCGAATTAACACAGACGTATGTTATAAAGGCATTACAAAAAAGCTTACGTTTTATATTGTTCCCTCTTTATCGGAAGATGTATATTTAGGCATAGACTTTTGGACCATATTCCAACTGCTACTACTACATATAATGACCACGAAGTTTAATGTCTCCTCTTTAGAGGATTCCTCTATGAAACCACTTTCTGCTTCGCAAAAACAATCTTTAGCAATGGCAATCAGTTTATTTCCCTCATTTGCTAAAAAAGGGCTAGGTAGAACTCATTTGGTTACTCATACAATTGATGTGGCCGATGCGAAGCCTCTAAAGCAGCGTCACTACCCAGTTTCGCCAGCCACAGAGAAGTTGATGTATGCCGAATTAGATCGCATGCTCAAGCTTGGTGTTATAAAGGAGTCAAATAGTGCTTGGTCATCTCCGGTAGTTTTAGTTTGCAAGCCAGGTAAAGTTCGGCTATGCCTTGATAGCAGAAAAGTGAATGAAGTCACGGTAAAAGATGCATACCCGATGCCAATAATTGATGGAATATTAAGCCGTCTGCCTAAGGCAGAATATATAACCAGCTTGGATTTAAAGGACGCCTTTTGGCAAATTCCGTTGGATGCGAAATCTCGCGACAAAACAGCCTTTACAGTTCCCGGTAGACCCCTGTATGAATTTATAGTAATGCCATTTGGATTAACCAATTCACCACACACAATGTCTCGATTGATGGACAAAGTAGTCCCAGCGAATTTACGAAACGAAGTCTTTGTTTATCTCGACGATCTTCTCATAGTGTCCGAGTCCTTTGAACGGCATATTGCAGTTTTGGAAATTATTGCCGCGCAACTAGAACGCGCCAAGTTGACCATCAATGTAGAGAAAAGTAAATTCTGTAGAAAAGAAGTAGTGTACTTGGGACATGTGATTGGCAATGGCACTATTCACACAGATCCAGAAAAAATATCTGCGGTAGTCGATTTTCCCGTACCTAGATCGTTAAAACAGGTTCGACGTTTTTTTGGTATGACAGGGTGGTATCACAAATTTATTCGAAATTATGCAGCCATAGCTTCCCCCTTAACTGACACTTTGAAGCAGAAGCGTAAATTTTTGTGGACCCCGGAAGCACAGCAAGCATTTGAGTCGTTGAAATCCCAACTGTGCAACGCTCCAGTTTTGCATAGCCCAAATTTTTCTGCCCCTTTCTTTTTGCATTGTGACGCCAGCCATACTGGTATAGGCGCAGTACTTATGCAGGAGAATGCGGAGGGAGATGAGATCCCTATTGCATTCATGTCACGGAAGCTCAATCAGAGCCAAAGAAATTATACAGTGACTGAAAAAGAGTGTCTTGCGGCTGTGATGGCAGTAAAAAAGTTTAGAGCTTACATAGAAGGCCAAGAATTCACAATTATAACCGACCACGCTTCACTTAAATGGTTGATGACTCAAGCAGATTTAAGTTGTCGATTGGCTAGATGGGCACTTAAGCTGCAGGGTTTTAAATTAAAAATACAACACCGGAAAGGCAGTAAAAATGTCGTACCTGATGCGCTGTCACGAACGCATACTGAAAATTTATCCGCTCTATCTTTAAGCAGTCTCATAGTGGATATGAATTCCAAAGAGTTTGAATCGGAAGAATATGTTGAACTGCGAACAAAAATTCTGTCTAACCAGGCTAAAATGCCAGATCTCAAAGTGGTTGACAATTTCATTTATAGGCGCGCTGAGCACGCTATTGGCGAAAAAGTATCCGATGATGCCTGTTGGAAGCTTTGGGTTCCAAAGTCGCTCGTGCACGAAGCACTTAAAGTTGCGCATGAACACCCTATTTTTGCACACTGTGGCATAAACAAAATGTTAGACAACCTTAGGCGTTTATACTATTGGCCAAATACGGTGAATAGCGTCAAAGAGTTTGTAAACAATTGCGATATCTGTAAAGGATCAAAGCATCCCAACCGTACGCTAAAACCTCCATTGGGTAGGTCGGTTCAATCGGAAAGGTTCTTTCAAAAATTATATGTTGACTTTTTAGGCCCCTATCCGCGTAGTAGGTCCGGCAATATAGGTATCTTTGTAGTATTAGACCACCTATCGAAGTTTCCGTTTTTAAAGCCAGTCAAAAAGTTAACGGCTGACGCAATAACATCGTTCATGGAAAATGACCTTTTCCACTGTTTTGGCATTCCAGAAACAGTAGTATCGGATAACGGAGTGCAGTTCAAATCCTTAGCATTCAATGCAGTATTAAAAAAGTATAACGTTAACCATGTTTATACTGCTTACTATGCACCGCAAGCCAATGCGTCGGAAAGGGTTAATCGATCTGTTTTGGCGGCTATTAAAGCTTATATACGTCCGGATCAGAGGAACTGGGACGAGCAATTAAGCAGCATTTGCTGTGCCCTGCGCTCTAGCGTACATTCCGCCATCAACACAAGCCCTTATCGGTTAGCATTTGGCCAGCATATGGTAACCAATGCTACTACATATAAGCTGTTGCGAAACCTAGCCATGCTAGATGATCGCTCAGTTCAATTTGAACGGGATGATGCCTTTGAAATTATTCGACATCAGGCTAAGAACTCTATGATCGCTCAACGCAATCGTAATGAGCGAACTTATAATTTACGCACTCGAGAAGTCACTTTTAAAGTAGGCCAGGAAATATTTAGGCGCCATTTTCAACAGAGTAATCTGACGCAAGGATTTAGTGCAAAATTGGCTCCAGCCTTTGTCAAAGCACGTGTCAGTAAAAGACTAGGAAATTGTTATTACGAGCTTGTAGATTTACAAGGCCGTCCGATAGGTAAATATCACGCCAAGGATTTAAAACAGTAATGGTTTGAAGTATTCCTGTCTGCTCGGTTCAAGCGTGTATCCCTCTTGTGCAGTGTTCCACCGCCAAGTGTGATTTCAGTGGGGGGGAAATTGTAGTGCGCTTGCCTCGCGCAGCATAACCGCTTTTCAATTCTTTTTTTTTGAGCCCAGAAGTAGGCAAAGGAGTTATTTTGGTTCTCTTCTGTTTGGTTGTTCCTATTTCGTAGGATTTATCGCCCTCTGGTGGATAGTGAAAGTGGTAACGTCATCAAGAATTTCTTTTGGCATGACACTCGTTGTCAAAGGACGGAAGAAAGGAGGAATTCCCGCAAACAAAGGTTTCCTTTCTTCGATGTTGGTCAAGCTCTACCTTTTTGGTTTCGACCCCTGAAGTGAACAGTTGTGCGCGCTTAGCTCGATTATAAGTGGAAAAGTTTAACTTATATCAGATTATTTAAAAGAAATATTGTGGTGAACGTGGCCCAGAGATATAATTATTTATTCGGTCACTGTCCAAGCGCCGTATTTACCAGTAAGTGGTCTGTGTCTTGCCTACAAATTTTACAAGGTTAGTGTTGACTTTTTGTTTTTTGTTGCACCATTTCCATATGTGTTGATTAGTAGGAATGTAATTCTAATTTAGAGCGAGCGAATGAAGCAATAGAAGCCCACCCAGAACCGAGGGAATTAGTTCACATAATTTGTGGTGCTGTTCCAGTTAGGGTAGGTCATTGGCATCATATATATATTTGTTTTTTTTGTTTGTAACAAGGCTCTCTTATATTTAGAATTGGCACCACAAGTGCAAAATCAAGCACAAGTGCAGTTTCAAGCACAATTGCTATTTTGTTCGAGGTATTAGAACAAGTGCAGCCTACCCCCCGAAAAGCTCTGCACCGACTCCGTCACCCTGATGAAATAGGCGACAGTTCACCGTCGGCCTTTATATACGACAGTCGCCGCGTGCCGTTCAATTTTTAGTTTCGGTCGTAGTGTGCCGAGTCAGCTGCTTATGGGATTTTACCCAGTGGAGTCATTGACCTCGGGCCACCGAAAAGGAAAATAATAACTCGCGTCGAACGGGCCAGCAACGGGTCTACGTGGAAGATTCGGCTTGAAGCTGAAGCTGCGACAAAAGTCGGCTAAGGGTCCGTCCCCTAACCTTAAAAAGGGCGTAGACGACACCCATTTCATATATAGTTACACATTCTTTTATTTTATGGTTTGAATTTTTATACCCTGTACCCAAAGGGTACAAGGGTATATTAGTTTTGTGCGAGTGCACATGGAACACACAGAAGGAGGCTTGGTAGACCCCACAAAGTATATATATTCTTGATCAGCATGACAAGCCGAGTCGATATAGCCATGTCCGTCTGTCCGTCTGTCTGTCCGTCTGACCGTCTGTCCGTCTGTCTGTCTGTATGAACGCAAGGATCTCCGAAAGTATAAGAGCTAGAATAACCAAACTTGGTATACAGATTCTCCTGAGACCGAGAAAGGACGAGTTTGTTAATTTTTTCTGATCCGCCCCCCCCCCCCCACTCCCCCCCTATTACTGATTTTCTATAACTCCCGTAATTCTTGGAATTTTGAACTAAAATTTGGTAGTCATTTTCATATTAGGTTAGGTATTATATAACCGTATACCAAGTCTCATTATGATAGAATGATCGGAAAGAAAGTTATAGCCATATAACCAGGCCCAATGCACACATACATACATATGTACAAGTACACAAACACGCATAAGGCACGATTCTGATGTAAATGTAAATGTATGTATGCATGCATGGAATATTTTATATTTAATATAGTTAATTAATTAAATTAATTTAGTTAATTAATTTAATTAAATTAATTAATTAATTTAATTACTTTTTTGTGGGGTGGTACAGGGTATTTAAGAGTTGAGCATGCTCGACTTTAGCATTCCTTTCTTGTTTTTTATTTGTGAAGTAAATTTTTTTTTGTGCTTAAAATTTGTGAAATAATACATATGTATTATTATGTATGCCAAAATATGCGCACAATGCAAAAGAGAAAAGAAGTTTTAACACCACCAATATAGTGGAAAAAAAATGTACAGCAATTTGCTTTGACGCCGCCGCCTCTCTCGCGTAATATTGTTCTGCTTTTCAGCTGGCCGCCGCTCACAAAAGATCTTTTGGACGTGGATCCACCAGCTGTGAATGTGAGTAATCGCTTTACTTATTTACTCCGCCTCTCTGAGAGAGCTTTTTTTTTCCTTCTTGTTGTTTGTGTTTGAGGGCGAATGCGCGGGTGCTGCAAACCGGCAAACAATATATATATATGAATTATTATTACGATAAATATATTGTTTGTCATATGTTCGCTGCATACGGCAGGCCACTTGCTGTCTATAGTAATTACAAAAAAAATTAATTAAAATAATTTAATTTTGAATATGGAAAAGTTCCTTTAAATTATTTAAATTTGCCAGTCATATTATTTTGCCCTGATGCTGCACCTATACCTTTGAATTTTTAAATTGTTAACCATAATTTTTATTATTTTATAAATTTTATTATTTGCCTTTACATTATATACATCTTGATATAAATTTGTACGATTGATAAGCAAGGTTGAAATTATTGTTATTGTATGGTTAACCACCACGAATAGGTATCTAAATGAATTTTATTCCAAATTTAAATTAAATGAATAGTTATACCAAGATGTTTTAACGTGTCGTAATTTATTAGAAGCCATGACGAGAGGTGGGTTTTTGACGTAGGTTCTGGTAATATTAGGGATCACCGGTTTCGACCTGCGGCCAAAGGTGATCATGGTAGGGTGGGCACCGAACCTGCTGACGCAACACCAGCAGCGCAGCAGAGACCAGAGGTAGAACCCTTTACAACGACAATTTAGTTTTTCCGTACTCGCTTTCTTTTCCGTTCTAATACTTTCCTCCAGACATACCAAAAAACAAAATATCCGTAAAAAAAAAGTAAATAAAAGCACGCGAATTTTAATGGCATTAAATATTAGCGATCGAGCAGGTAGCACTGCGGCCATAAAGAAGAACCACCCCCATATTGCCGACGACCGCCGTAGCCGGAACAAGCGCGTGCTCCGCTTAGCCGCTACACCCACCATCAGCTCGGCCCAGAGTAGTAGCGATATACGTTGCATGCTACACGCCAACCACATCAGTTCACCAATGACCGATTGGTACGCCGTCTCGTTTACCTTTGAGCATTGTCCTTCGCATGCTACTTGATGCCCAGCATCCAAAGGTGTAGCTGCAGGCCGACAATTTTGTATACCATGCCGCTCCAATAAGTTTTGGATATATTGCGTCTGCCCAACAGTGATTTTACCAAGTTCGCCTTCACGTCTGATCTCCATACCAAGAAACAACCCCAACTGGCCTTTGTCAACACATTCAAAAGCTTTTGAAATGGATGCTTTTATGTTGACCAAGTCCTGTTTCATCTTGCATGCTAGAATGAGATCATCAACGTAAACCAAAATCAATGCCAAATTACCATCGCCAGTTCGCTTGTACAAGCAGGGTTCATTACTCATTGAAACAAATCCAATACTTCGTAAAACACCATCGAGCTTAGTGTTCCACTCCCTTCCTGCTTGTTTTAAGCCATAAATGGCCTTTTTAAGTAGTAGTACGCGTTCTGGTTGGCTGCCATCTTTGTACCCTGCTGGTTGCTGCATGTAGACCGTGTCCTTCAGATCGCTGTTGAGGTATGCCGTGCATACATCCATCTGGTGCAAATAAAGCTCCATTTCTGCTGCCATGGCCAGTATCAAGCGTATGCTTTCGAGTCTGCAAACAGGTGCGAATGTCTCGTTGTAGTTCACTCCATACCGTTGCGAGCATCCTTTCGCAACCAGGCGCGCTTTATACCGCTCCACACTGCCATCAGCACCACGCTTCACACTATAGACCCACTTACAGCCGATTGCTTTTTGGCCCTTGGGTAATTCAGTAACATTCCAGGTTCTATTTGTCATTAAAGCCGCATACTCATTTTCCATAGCCTTACGCCACTGCGTAGCGTACTCGCTGTTGACTGCCTCATCATAGTTTACTGGAATCGGTACATCTCTTGCTGCCAACACATTGAGTATGTTATACTGTTTCTTTGGGCGACCAGGTTTCCCGGTGCGTAGTAATTTCGGCCTGCCAGGTCCCACACGCATCATCTCAGGTCCAACATCTTCTTCGGCGCTTTCAAATTCATCAGAATTGCTGCTTGAGTTGCCCAAATTGTCATCGCAGGTGCTCGCATCGTTTACAACGTTTGTAACATTGCCTTCAGCTGATCTCTCCTGTACTTGGCCACGGCTGGAAATCAATGGTGACTGCTCTCGAACCTCATCCAACTGGCAGTCGAATGAAATTACATTTGAGTCGTTGTTCTGCCGTCCATCATCGCGCTCATCAAAAAGAACATCTCTCTTTTCGATCACTTGCCGCTTTTCAGGATCATACAGCCGATGCGCTTTTGCTGTACGTGAATATCCTACCATGCGATATTCAATCCCTTTGGGTTGGAATTTGCTCTTATGGTGACCCTTGTCCAGCGCAACTGCAATGGAGCCAAAAACTCTTAGATGACTGATTGTAGGCTTCTTACCAGTCCAGCATTCCATTGGTGTCATATCAGCCAGCGCACTGGTGGGTGATCGTTTCTCAAATACACAGCTGTGTAAACCGCCTCAGCCCATAGTGCCTCATCCAGTCCCGAATGCACCAATAAGCATCTTGACATCTCAACCAAAGTGCGGTTGGCACGCTCTGCAACACCATTTTGTTGGGGAGTATACGCCACCGTCAGCTGTCTCTTTATGTCATTCGTTTTTAAAAATCGATCGAATGCATTATTGACATACTCACGACCGTTGTCGCTACGTATACACATCAGCTGCTTGCCCGTTTGTCGCTCCACCATCTTTTTAAATTCTACGAATTTGTCAAAAACCTCATCTTTGTGTTTGAGGAAATATACAAATATTCGCCTTGATTTGTCGTCGATGAACGTCAGGAAGTATTTTGAGCCTCCAAGCGATCCTGTCCCGAATGGGCCGCATACATCGGTATGCACCAGCTGCAGAAGCTCCGTTGCTCTGTTATCTGTGACATGTGGAAATGGCTTCACGTGTATCTTACTCATCATACAAGTCTTGCACGGCACTTTACAGTTAAAATCAGCCTTTTCCATTCCACTCACTAGTTGTTTTTGCTTAATTTCATTTAAACTCGAGTAATTTAAATGACCGTATCTTTTATGCCACAATGCACTATCGGTCTCAACTGCTGCAAAACATTTGTTGTGTCGTTCGCCAAACAAATATAAGTTGCCGATTTTCTTTGCATTCAAAATACACTCGCCATTCTGCAAAACGGTCGCACATTTCTTGTTGAAATTCACCACACAGCCGTTCTCAGCTGCTCGGCTCACTGACATAAAATTTCCTTTCATATTTGGCACATATAATGTGTTGAGTAATTTAATTCAAATAAATCCGTTTGCAAAACTATTTCACCTGTTCCTTCTGCACGTAAGAGACCTTCGCCGGCTAGTCCAATAAATTCAGTGTGCTCTTCGAACTTCGTGAACAGCTCTCTTTCACAACACATATGACTAGTGGCGCCACTGTCTAAACACCACATCGAACGATCAAAACAAAGTGCGTCAAGAGCGCCCAGCAAACTGCATTGCTTTTGTTGCTCCTTCTTCGTTGCTCTCTCTTTGTTTTCATTGACCGCGTCGTTACTGCGACAGTTTCTCTTTATGTGCCCAAGCTCACCACATTTGTTGTGTTTGGTTTGCTCTTTACAAAAACCTTTTGCCGTGACTGTACCGTCTTAGCAACCAACGCTTGTGCGCTTGTGATCTCTCCGTCTCTTCTTTCACCTTCTTCCTTTAATTTGATGCATAGGTTTTCAAATAACGGCAAACTGTCGCGCGTCTCAATGGCAACGACAAAACTTTCAAGGTCTTTAGGTAGACTGGAAAGCAAAATGATTACTCGTAGCTCATCATTTAGCTGTATTCCAACTGCCGCAAGTTGATCTAAGATTTCGACGAAACTATTCAGATAGCTGGACATGCTCTGGCCATGCGTAAGCCCAACAGCTTTTTGTAAAGCGATACCTTGCGTAACGGGCCACTTGGCTGATGCACATCTTTAAGCTTATTCCACGCATCAAATGCGTGCACACAATGTTTTACGTAGCACAATTGTGATGGCTTCACGCACAAAATTAACGTCGCCAAAGCCTTTTGGTCCAGACTTGGCCAATCAACGCCCTCTGGCGCATTTTCTGCCTTTAAATCACCTGATGCGACATTCCATACTCCAGAATGTACCAGAACGCTGCGCATCTGAATGCTCCAAGAATCGTAATTCTTTTCATCCAGCTTCTCTATTTGGTACAATGCACTCATGTTAAATATCGATCCTTCGATTTAAAAAAACGAGTCAACTTTCTTTTACTATTATTTATTAACCGCAGTTAGTTATGTCTGGGCCCATAACCTATTGAAAGGTGGAACCGCTCTAAATAATACGCGCACAGATATCGTACATGCGTACAGTAAGAAAGTTTATTTGCGACTGACTTGTCCTCTTCTATTCCAATGTTCTTATGTTTATAGTGGTGTGTTTTGGAGAAGCCAAAACACTTATACAAGTCATTATAAGTTACACGCGAATGCATTGATAGTAGAGTAAACATATGTTTTTCAACACCATCAAATAAGCTACCAAAACAAATACTGAAAAGGCCATCACTAATTGTAGCCAACACTGATCCTTCAAATAAACCTGGTGCTCACTGGGTTGCATTTTACTATGATAATAACAAACAAGGAGAGTTTTTCGATTCATATGGTCAGTATCCTCAAAATAATGATTTTGTAAAGTTTTTAAAAAATAATTGTGACAAATTTAAATATAACAAACAACAAATCCAGGGATATTTTTCAAATACATGCGGTCATTACTGTATGATGTATGCCTTACATAAAAGTAAAAAAAAAGTTTGAGAACTTTACTAAATAAATTTAAGAAAACTGATAACAGTTTTAATGATAGATTTATTTTAAAATTATTTAATGCTAGTTTTAAGAAAAGAGAAATGAAACAATAAATGTTATTTTAGTTTAACGATATGAATTTATTTTATTCTTTTTTTATGCACCGAGCTGTGAGCTTATAATAACGATCCATTAGATTCACAGCCTCTTTCGTTAAAAGTGGAGCAGCATGACAAAAGCAAGTGTCTGGTCCAGCGTCTACCTTATCATTTGACCAGGGACATGTTTCCAAATGTGTTCCAAAGCGGGAGGTTATGAATCGAGATCGATTCATTTCATCAAGCATCTGTTTTAGATTTTCCAGTCGCTTATAATGTTCATCGAAAATCATGTCCTCGAACTGATTTAGAAATACTTCGATTTGTTTTGTCACCATTTTATAGAAGTTCATAATTATTTGTTCAAAAGTTTTTTTATTTTGCTGCTAATTTTTGTGTAGTGGAGATGCTGGCGATCAGAATAAGACTATAATTTGATGCAATACAATATCCTCCTTTATACTTGCATTTATGTGCATACTGCTTATATATTTTTGTTTGTTTCATCGCCTTCGTTTTTACATATGAATTCAAAACGCGCGGGACTATATCTGGTCTTCTCTTTTCCTTTATATACAATTTGGAGAATTACGTTTTCGTTCAGTTTTTATAAGGATTTTTAGTCGAAAATTTTTGTACATAGATTTTAGGAAGGAATATCCAAAGACATTTTCCATCCCTCTCCTTTAAGTATAAGGCAATTTTATCTCCAAACTCTGTATGCTTTAATTTACAGTCAATGATATCGTAGGCCACTCCCTCCGAAAGATTTTCAACTTTGGTGTACCCCTGTCCAGTGGAACAGTGGGCATTGTTTAAGTGTTCAACAAATGACTGAAAAATCAAAATACCATATACAAATACATGTACAATGTATTAATTTGTACACAGCTACATACCATTTTATTTGATTTTTTTATATATATTTTCTTTTGGGAGATTAAGTGTCTTGCTTCCACTCACACGTTTTAAAGACTGCATATTATGATCATATGTCCTTTATTTATATATGTATTTTTGAAAACGAAAATGAATACGAAGACACGCCTTTTTCATTTTTTTTATTTTTTTTTTATACATAATATATTTAAAATCAAACTTATCCCATTGGATAGTTACATTCGGTAGATATGTGTACTTTCCCACTTTTTTTTTTCTTTGTTCATCTCTGTCTTACGCCTGAGAACATAAAGTTAAATACCAGTATAAAAAGAGTTGCAATCAAATCATTACTATACAATTCGGGTAACACAATAAAAACAATGAAGAAGTTTGAATGTGTTCTATGTCCATTTGACAAATTTTTTGAAACAAAATACGGTTTAAAAAAGCATGTGCTTAAGAAACATAACTTCAGTTATATCAAGGCTCGCTCGTACCCTTATTAACAAGTAAGAACTTTAATTATGTTTTTTTTTTTTTGTTTTCTTATTTATTTACCAATTTTCAATTTCAGACACAATTGCATTAGTTAAATCAAAGGAAATGTATCGTGCACTAACAATAAAATAAATAAATTTGTGAAACAAATTAATAACAAGATAGAACGCTACAGTCGAGCAAGCCCGACAGTAAAATAGCCTGTACTCTCCACAAAAAAGGAAAATTAAAAAAAAAAAAATTAAAAAAAAATTAAATTATTAAAAAAAATGAATGAATGAATTAATTAATTTAATTAAATTAGAATACATGTTTATGTTCAGTTTTAACAGCATACATTTACATCACGTTCCTATGCGTGCTTATATGCGTGTATGTATGCAGCACAAAGTTGAACCAAAGCAGCAACAACAACAACTGCTGCGGGCAGCGTTGCCGACAGAGCTGCAGGCAGCGCAGGAGCAGCGATTTTACTTATGGCTATAACTTTCTTCAGAATTGACCTATCATGATGAAATTTGGCACACGGACACATTAGTACTAACTGGATGTACCTACCAAAATTGATTTCAAAATTCCGAGAATTACGGAATTAGTTATAAGAAAAAACACGAATTGCGGGGGAGTGGGGGGGTGCATCGAAAAAAAACTCAAACTCGTACTTTCTCGGTCTTAGGAGAATATGGAAACCAAGTTTGGTTATTCTAGCTCTTATACTTTCTGAGATCCTTGCGTTCATACGGACAGACAGACGGACAGACGGACAGACGGACGGACGGACAAGGCTATATCGACTCGGCTTCTCATCCTGATCAAGAATATATATACTTTGTGGGGTCTGCCACGCCTCCTTCTGTGTGTTACATACATGCGCACAAAACTAGTATAGCCTTTCACCCTTTGGGTACAGGCTATAAAAATAGATTATAATAGTATTATGTTATATTTTTGTTTGTAAATTTCTAGTCTCTTGATGTTTCGCAACTAAAAGTAGTAATTCGTCGTCCTCGTCGGGCATAGCTAGGGGAGCTTCTTTTTCCATTGCAAGTAGTAACAATGCGTCGTCTTCATCTGGCATTAATTCCGCAACAGCCTGATCTTTTCTTTGCTTCGACTGTTTCTTCGCCTTAACATCTGCATCCATCTCCATAACTCGTCTATGGAAGTCAGGCACTCCCAACTGATTGTTAGGCATATTATCATCATAGTATTTCTTTGCTTCCTCTTCCAAGGCTGAGTAGTCAACTTCGATCATTTCACTTGGTGTGGGCGAAAACTGACAAGCAGGCAACATTGCATTGTTCCAGGGATTTATTTGCATAATGTTATTATATATTGACTCAAATTCTGCCTCCCCCAAAGATTCTATGAGAGAGTTTGTGGTAATTACTTTTCTGAGAGGAAAAGCTGCAGCTTCATCGTCATCGGTAAAAATAATTTCTAAACTCTCATCCCCTTGTGTTGATGACTGAGGGGGGTTGAATTTAAAGAATTCATCCACGTCTATAATGGTGGTCTTGCATTGATCACAACTAACTTTTAAGGCCATTGTTGTATTGGTTTTTAGTTTTTTAACACAACGTTTGTTTTATTTATTTATTTTTCACTGAATCACGTTAACGCTTTTTCTGTTTTTGTTTTTTGTTTTTTTGGTTTGAACAAAATTAAATTGCACTGGAATTGTTTATTCGCGCAAACCACTTTGAAAAATGTTTTTGGTATTTATTTTTTAGACTTGAAAAACGTTGAGTGTTGTAGCGCACTGCTTACAGTAAACTGCAAAGGAACCGGAGTCGTTCCTCGCGTTTTATTCAGCAGCAGGTAAGAAGCAATGGACTTAGAAGGGCGGTGTTCTTTTTTCTTTCATATATTTTTTTTCTCTAGCTCAAAAATCATAAACTCATCATTTTATGGTCTGTCAGAGACAGTTAAAGCACTTCACCATTTTCAAATCAACCCAAAGAAAAGTCATAAATAACTCTGCAGGTATTGGAACACATTATGTGCTCAAGCAGTAAACAATAGCTAACAGCTGGAACTCCAAGTAGTATAGATATAGGAAAGCAACCTTTAAATGCGATAAGAAAACGCACGAAGTGCTCGAATCGCATCAAAGTAGTATAGATATGGTGTAGTTAAGATAGAAAAGCCTTAAAACCATCTCCTTAATGGAAAAACGCCTGCGCGCCATTTGTCTGCAATCATCGTTTATTGGCTTCTTCTTTTGTTACTTTCTTAGCACAGGCATTTTCCGTATGGGTGTCACTGCCACACAAGTTGCAATAAACGAGTTTGGTGTAACCATCTCTTGAGGGGTTTTTCCTGAAAATTTTATCCATGGTTTTATTTCTTATTGATGTATTCGTACTTCAATGCTTTATGCACTAGTGCACCAGATTAACTAACGCTTAGTATTTACTACCAAAAATATATAAACATTGCTTTCACCAAAAAAAAAAAAAAAAAAAAAAAAAAAAAATCATGCGTCAACTTAGAAATATTACGTATTCGGATCAGTGGTTCGGTTCCTGATACAACTTTCATTTATTTTAGTAAACTGGAATTGAGTTGCGTAAGATATTTAATTAGAGGATTTCTGCTAGGCGAATTGGATCTCTAGTTGAAAGTGAAATATGGTTAGATACTTTGATATTGAGGGGAATATATTTGAGCAAGGTCGTATTGAGTTGCATAACAGGTTTTGATTAGTCTAATTGGGTCACCAGTTGGAAATTAGTGGTGAATATCCTTTTAATATCTACCACACCACATGGTGGGCGCCTTTGCTAAATGTGGGGAGTTTAGGTGAAAAAGTAGAAGCGACCCCATATCTATACTACTTGTGCCAATAGATAGGAATAACACTGCCATTGCCTTGTCATTTTGTGTTTTCCACAACATATAATGCACAGAAGTTTCATCTTCTGGCTTCATGGAGGTACCACCGGTAATCTCCCACAGCTCCTGATGCACTAATACACTACGCATCAACACACACCATGTGTCATAGTTTGAATCGTTTAATTTTTCGATATTGTACAGTGAACTCATTTTTACGTTTTTTATTTAACAAGTCACTAAAGCGATATTACACACGCCGTTTAACTTTTTTTTTTTCTCTTGAATTATTTCGCGAAGTCCATTACGCGTTTATTTACACAGTCTCTATCTGGAATTCACACACTTTATTTCTTATTCCTTTTTCTTCTATACTTCTTTTGCGCTTGAAGTACCTGGGCTCATAACCTATTGGTAATTTCAAGTTGCATAGAAGGGGGAAATTAGAAAGAGTGATCTGCATCTGTTGAAGGTTTATGAGAGACTACTTTTATTGAGGACAAATATGTAACTTAACTGCTACTGTGTGTTACCAGATCGGTACTATTACATATGGTTGTATACTAATGAGCGTTGCCAATTACCAACACTCCTCCTCAATGCTTATATGTATACAAATACAATTCTTTAACTTAAGCCGAGCAATGCAGTACAATTTTGATGCATATTCTTTGACAAGTTCTTTGTAAGAATATCAGCAACCATTTCTTTTGTTGGGCAGTACTTTAAATCAATTTCATTGTTTTCATAACAATTACGAATATGGTGATCTTTATATCAATATGCTTGCTTCTAGCATGATACACTGGATTCTTTACAAGATTTATAGCACTAAGATTGTCACCATGCATTACAACAGAATCAAGCTTAAATGGTAAATACATTTCATTGATTAATTTACGTAAGTAAATTGCCTCCTTGGTTGCTCCGGATAAAGCCACGTATTCTGCCTCGGACCTACTTAGGGTGACGGACTTCTGTTTTTTCGATGCCATGAGAATACAGAACCGCCCCACATATACGCATATCCAGTATATGACTTTCGATCCATAGAGTCGCTTGCCCAATCTGCATCTGCATTCCACAGATAGGCTCACCGGTCTGCTCGTATTTTAGCTTCAGATCCACTGTTGTCTTCAGGTACCGCAATACTTGTTTGGCTGCTGCTAAATGCTCACTATGTGGATTAGCATTTCTTTGTGACAGCTTTCATACGGAATGCAAAATGTCCGGCCTTGTAGATAGTGCAATATACATTAGAGAACCAATAACGGATTGATACTCTTTCTCGTCCACTTTCTTGCACTCAGAATTTTCGCAGCTAACTTGGAATTTATGGTCCAACGGAGTTGCTGCCGAGCGGCATTCGCTCATGCCAAACGTGTTGAGTAAGCCCAGAATATGTCTTTTCTGGCTCACAAGGATTGTACCCGTATCACCCTCTATCTCGATTTCCAGACCCAAAGAGTTTGCCACTGGACCTTTGTCTACTATCTGAAATTGAGAAGAGATAGCCTTTTTAGCCTTTACCATCTCACCTAGATCTGAGCACGCTAACAGCATGTCGTCAACGTAAACTGCAATTACGTTGATGCTCTTCTTGTTCTTTGTGGTCTTCGTGTACAGACATGGCTCACTTTCGCATGCCCTGTAGCCAATTTGTTCTAGGACGCTATTCAGTTTCCCGTTCCATACGCGGCCTGACTGCTTCAGCCCGTAAAGTGATTTCTTCAGTTTCAGCACGTTGCCAGTATCATCCTCAAATTGCTCGGGTTGCTTCATGTAGACCGCTTCCTGAAGATCACCATTAAGGTACGCCGTTGATACATCTAGTTGGTGGACATGTAATTTACATTCAGCCGCCATAGCCAAGATCATGCGAATGGTTGCATATCTCACGACTGGTGAATATGTTTCATCATAGTCAATTCCAAACTTTTGACTACATCCTTTTGCCACGAAGCGTGCCTTGTATCTTTCGATATCGCCATCCGGACTTCGTTTTAGTGTAAATACCCATTTGCAGGATATGGGTTTTTTACCTGCCGGTAACATGACTGGCTGCCATGTTTCGTTCTTGAGTAACGCATTGTACTCCTCCTGCATAGCGCTCTGCCATTTATGCGCCTGTTGACTCGATAGCGCTTCTTCAACGGTTTCTGGAACTTGAATGTCGTCGCCGCACTGATGTGAGAACGTTGAGAACGTTGTACGCCTTGCGCGGTCGACCTCTTAATCCCGTTCTGATGGTTCTTGGCCTGCCTGGACCAACTTTATCAGACACCTGTGTGTCATCTGCCGCAGTATGCCCTTCGGCAGCTTCGTCGCTTTGCTCATCGTCGTCCTCTTCACTGCTGCTGGATTCGCCGTTCTGCTCGCTGTGCTTTCGTGTAGTACTTGCTCAGAATCAGTCAGCATCACAGAGTCGACATTAACAGTTTCCTTTGTTTCGAAACTTTCCACAAAGTATACGTCCCGGCTAAACTTCACGTCACCAGTTTCTTTATCATACAGACGATATGCTTTCGATGTCTCTGAGTATCCCACCATTATATACTCTTTGCCTTTCTCTTGGAATTTTTTCTTCTGCGTCTTGTCAAGTGCAATAGCAATCGACCCAAAAATTCGTAGGTGCTTGACGATCGGCTTGTAGCCCATCCATAATTCAAATGGAGTCACGCCTACCAACGCTTTTGTAGGTGACCTGTTGCGCAGATATGATGCGCAAGCAACAGCTTCAGCCCAAAATGATTCAGGAAGCCCTGCACTGTTCAACATGGTTCGTCCCATCTCCATTAGGGTTCTGTTGAATCTCTCAGCGACGCCATTTTGCTGTGGTGTATATGGGACCGTGAACTGGCGCTTTATGCCTGTTGCCTTCAGATATTCTTCAAACTCCTTGTTTGAATATTCCGTCCCATTATCACTCCTGATAGCTTTTACCTTTTTACCTGTCTGCCGCTCAACCATAGTTACATGTTGCTTAAATATTTGAAATACTTCTGACTTGTGTTTCAGAAAATAAACATGAACATATCGGCTATTGTCGTCAGTCATTGTTAGAAAATATCTACAACCTCCGTTTGACAACAGTAGTATAGATATAGGAAAGCAACCTTTAAATGCGATAAGAAAACGTTAAGAAAAACTGTGAAGAATGAAATGAGGAAGCATATTTATCAATGAGTTTAATTTTATTTATTACGATAATAATGATTACAAAACTCAATCGAACCCGAAGGGTTCGCTTATGCGAATTGAGCACGAAGTGCTCGAATCGCATCAAAGTAGTATAGATATGGGGTCGCTACTACTTTTTCACCTAAACTCCCCACATTTAGCAAAGGCGCCCACCATGTGGTGTGGTAGATATTAAAAGGATATTCACCACTAATTTCCATCTGGTGACCCAATTAGACTAATCAAAACCTGTTATGCAACTCAATACGACCTTGCTCAAATATATTCCCCTCAATATCAAAGTATCTAACCATATTTCACTTCCAACTAGAGATCCAATTCGCCTAACAGAAATCCTCTAATTAAATATCTTACGCAACTCAATTCCAGTTTACTAAAATAAATGAAAGTTGTATCAGGAACCAAACCACTAACCCAATTAGTTTAACTTGTATGGGGAAATATTCACCACTAATTTCCAATACAATCTTGTTCAAATATATTCCCCTCAATATCAAAGTATCTAACCATATTTCACTTTCAACTAGAGATCCAATTCGCCTAGAATAAATCCTCTAATTAAATATCTTACGTAACTCAATTCCAGTTTACTAAAATAAATGAAAGTTGTATCAGGAACCGAACCATGATTTTTTTTTTTTTTGGTGAAAGCAATGTTTATATATTTTTGGTAGTAAATACTAAGCGTTAGTTAATCTGGTGCACTAGTGCATAAAGCATTGAAGTATGAATACATCAATAAGAAATAAAACCATGGATAAAATTTTCAAGAAAAACCCCTCAAGAGATGGTTACACCAAACTCGTTTATTGCAACTTGTGTGGCAGTGACACCCATACGGAAAATGCCTGTGCTAAGAAAGTAACAAAAGAAGAAGCTAATAAACGATGATTGCAGACAAATGGCGCGCAGGCGTTTTTCCATTAAGGAGATGGTTTTAAGGCTTTTCTATCTTAACTACACCATATCTATACTACTTTGATGCGATTCGAGCACTTCGTGCTCGAATCACATGAGCGAACCCTTCGGGTTCGATTGAGTTTTGTAATCATTATTATCGTAATAAATAAAATTAAACTCATTGATAAATATGCTTCCTCATTTCATTCTTCACAGTTTTTCTTAACGTTTTCTTATCGCATTTAAAGGTTGCTTTCCTATATCTATACTACTTGGAGTTCCAGCTGTTAGCTATTGTTTACTGCTTGAGCACATAATGTGTTCCAATACCTGCAGAGTTATTTATGACTTTTCTTTGGGTTGATTTGAAAATGGTGAAGTGCTTTAACTGTCTCTGACAGACCATAAAATGATGAGTTTATGATTTTTGAGCTAGAGAAAAAAAATATATGAAAGAAAAAAGAACACCGCCCTTCTAAGTCCATTGCTTCTTACCTGCTGCTGAATAAAACGCGAGGAACGACTCCGGTTCCTTTGCAGTTTACTGTAAGCAGTGCGCTACAACACTCAACGTTTTTCAAGTCTAAAAAATAAATACCAAAAACATTTTTCAAAGTGGTTTGCGCGAATAAACAATTCCAGTGCAATTTAATTTTGTTCAAACCAAAAAAACAAAAAACAAAAACAGAAAAAGCGTTAACGTGATTCAGTGAAAAATAAATAAATAAAACAAACGTTGTGTTAAAAAACTAAAAACCAATACAACAATGGCCTTAAAAGTTAGTTGTGATCAATGCAAGACCACCATTATAGACGTGGATGAATTCTTTAAATTCAACCCCCCTCAGTCATCAACACAAGGGGATGAGAGTTTAGAAATTATTTTTACCGATGACGATGAAGCTGCAGCTTTTCCTCTCAGAAAAGTAATTACCACAAACTCTCTCATAGAATCTTTGGGGGAGGCAGAATTTGAGTCAATATATAATAACATTATGCAAATAAATCCCTGGAACAATGCAATGTTGCCTGCTTGTCAGTTTTCGCCCACACCAAGTGAAATGATCGAAGTTGACTACTCAGCCTTGGAAGAGGAAGCAAAGAAATACTATGATGATAATATGCCTAACAATCAGTTGGGAGTGCCTGACTTCCATAGACGAGTTATGGAGATGGATGCAGATGTTAAGGCGAAGAAACAGTCGAAGCAAAGAAAAGATCAGGCTGTTGCGGAATTAATGCCAGATGAAGACGACGCATTGTTACTACTTGCAATGGAAAAAGAAGCTCCCCTAGCTATGCCCGACGAGGACGACGAATTACTACTTTTAGTTGCGAAACATCAAGAGACTAGAAATTTACAAACAAAAATATAACATAATACTATTATAATCTATTTTTATTAATTTGTTTCACAAATTTATTTATTTTATTGTTAGTGCACGATACATTTCCTTTGATTTAACTAATGCAATTGTGTCTGAAATTGAAAATTGGTAAATAAATAAGAAAACAAAAAAAAAAAAACATAATTAAAGTTCTTACTTGTTAAAAGGGTACGAGCGAGCCTTGATATAACTGAAGTTATGTTTCTTAAGCACATGCTTTTTTAAACCGTATTTTGTTTCAAAAAATTTGTCAAATGGACATAGAACACATTCAAACTTCTTCATTGTTTTTATTGTGTTACCCGAATTGTATAGTAATGATTTGATTGCAACTCTTTTTATACTGGTATTTAACTTTATGTTCTCAGGCGTAAGACAGAGATGAAACAAGTAAAAAAGCTAAAGTCGGGTGTCCCGACTTTGAAATACTCTGCACATATGTTTACAATAATTATAGAAAATAAAAAAATTAAGAAAATAAAAAAAAAAATTTGATCGATTTTACCTCTCTCGGTATTCGAACTCACGTAAAGGGTGTATAATTGCACATTTACATAGCAATTGCGTCTGTGTGAGTGTATGTATGCCTATGCGCATCTATTCGTGTCTGTGTAAGCATTTTCGCAGTCAACCAAACAGCAACATCAACAACAGCCGCGGGCAGCGCTTGAGCAGCGCTGCAGCAGCGCTGCATCAGCAAATATATTTATGGCTATAACTTCTTGTTAAATCGGTCTATCATAATGAAATTTGGCATACGGACACATAATAACCAACTGGGAGTATTTCCAAAATTTTAGTTCAAAATTCCAAGAATTACGGGAGTTACGATTTGCGGGGTAGAGGGAGGAGGGAGGGGAATTCCAAAATATACATTTTCTGCGTATTCACATAAGGCATCTGGGACTAAAATTTGGTGTTCCTAGGTCTTATAGTCTCCGAGATATAGGCGATTATACGAATGGAAAATCGGGAAAACCCCCATAGGGGGGAAGTGGGGGGGAAAATCAAAAAAATAAAACAAACTCGTATAGAATACACACATAACGCATCTTTGTGCAAAATTTGGTGTCTCTATCTCTTATAGTCTCTGAGATCCAGGTGTTCATACGGACGGACAGACGGACAGACGGACAGACAGACAGACAGGGCTAGATCGACTCGTCTCGTCATGCTGATCAAGAATATATATACTTTGTGGGGTCTGCCACGCCTCCTTCTGCCTGTTACATTTTTCAGCTCCCGCAAACCTAATATACTCTTGTACATTTCATGTACAGAGTATAAAAAGAAAAAAAAAAAGAGTGGGAAAGTACACATATCTACCGAATGTAACTATCCAATGGGATAAGTTTGATTTTAAATATATTATGTATAAAAAAAAAAAATAAAATAATATGAAAAAGGCGTGTCTTCGTATTCATTTTCGTTTTCAAAAATACATATATAAATAAAGGACATATGATCATAATATGCAGTCTTTAAAACGTGTGAGTGGAAGCAAGACACTTAATCTCCCAAAAGAAAAAATATATAAAAAAATCAAATAAAATGGTATGTAGCTGTGTACAAATTAATACATTGTACATGTATTTGTATCTGGTATTTTGATTTTTCAGTCATTTGTTGAACACTTAAACAATGCACACTGTTCCACTGGACAGGGGTACACCAAAGTTGAAAATCTTTCGGAGGGAGTGGCCTACGATATCATTGACTGTAAATTAAAGCATACAGAGTTTGGAGATAAAATTGCCTTATACTTAAAGGAGAGGGATGGAAAATGTCTTTGGATATTCCTTCCTAAAATCTATGTACAAAAATTTTCGACTAAAAATCCTTATAAAAAACTGAACGAAAACGGAATTCTCCAAATTGTATATAAAGGAAAAGAGAAGACCAGATATAGTCCCGCGCGTTTTGAATTCATATGTAAAAACGAAGGCGATGAAACAAACAAAAATATATAAGCAGTATGCACATAAATGCAAGTATAAAGGAGGATATTGTATTGCATCAAATTATAGTCTTATTCTGATCGCCAGCATCTCCACTACACAAAAATTAGCAGCAAAATAAAAAAACTTTTGAACAAATAATTATGAACTTCTATAAAATGGTGACAAAACAAATCGAAGTATTTCTAAATCAGTTCGAGGACATGATTTTCGATGAACATTATAAGCGACTGGAAAATCTAAAACAGATGCTTGATGAAATGAATCGATCTCGATTCATAACCTCCCGCTTTGGAACACATTTGGAAACATGTCCCTGGTCAAATGATAAGGTAGACGCTGGACCAGACACTTGCTTTTGTCATGCTGCTCCACTTTTAACGAAAGAGGCTGTGAATCTAATGGATCGTTATTATAAGCTCACAGCTCGGTGCATAAAAAAAGAATAAAATAAATTCATATCGTTAAACTAAAATAACATTTATTGTTTCATTTCTCTTTTCTTAAAACTAGCATTAAATAATTTTAAAATAAATCTATCATTAAAACTGTTATCAGTTTTCTTAAATTTATTTAGTAAAGTTCTCAAACTTTCATACAGTAATGACCGCATGTATTTGAAAAATATCCCTGGATTTGTTGTTTGTTATATTTAAATTTGTCACAATTATTTTTTAAAAACTTTACAAAATCATTATTTTGAGGATACTGACCATATGAATCGAAAAACTCTCCTTGTTTGTTATTATCAAAGTAAAATGCAACCCAGTGAGCACGAGGCATGTAACCGCTTCAGATAACGGATCTGCAAAGCGCCCTTCAATTCGTATTGTTCCTTGAGAAATTAAATTGGAAGAGACTGTAGAGTTTGAGTGATCAGCTGTTAAATCAAATGCTAATATAAAAGTGCTTTTATCAAACATTTCTTTAGAAATCTGAAGTCCTCTATCAAAATGATTTATACCATTAGCTCTGAAAAGCATGTTATATGCACGTGAGCTCTGGCTGTTTGTTGGATTTGAGTAATCAAACTCTAAGGCTTGCGATGGAATTTGAATGGATCCAATGCTCGATTTCCTGAATATGCCTTGTTTTTCACCATACAAAAGGCAATAAAATTAGGTAACTGTCCAATTACAACATTATCAATTGATAGTGTGTTATTTCCAGGATAAAGTGTAAATGACTTTACTTCTACTTTATTAAAAGGATACAACGCATTTTTGCTTTGTAGGACATGATGGTGTGCTAATAGAACACTTGGGTTAACAGTGATATGATTCATGAATATTTGTGCTTCTAATATTTTTAATGTGGATTCGGTGTTTTCTTCCATCAAATAGAATGCCGTTTTTTCTATATTAAATATAATGCGTAAATCTACATTATTTAATAACAGCTTGGGTTGATTAAATATGTCTCCATGAACTTTGCCATATAATTCAACTTTGTTGCTCTTCTGGAAAATATTTTTAATAGCTGAAGTGCCATCAATAGTATTATTATTGTTTGAATAACTGGGGCAGTATCCTTGAGTTGCTAAATGACTTCTGCTAGCATCACTACCGTAATTTAAAATAGTTTGAAGATATGCACGATAATGATAATTATTGTCGCTGTGTGATACTAATGTATTATTTAAATACACGCTTGAACTTCTAAATATTGAGTGCAATATATTGTTAACTACAGTAACAGAATCATCAGTTAAGTTTTTGCCTTGTCCATCCTTAATTTGTACTACTAGTCTTAAGTATATACTTGATAAATCTCTATAAGTTTCTCCATTACCCAAGCATACGAACTCAATTGAGCTTGTACCATCCAAAGACGCGATAGGATTTTATGAAACCTCCTCAGTACGCAAAATACTGCTTTGTGTTGGATGTGGTTCGAATAAATCAAGTTCACTCTTCATACATTCTATGTGGTTTGTCATTTTGTTTTAGTAAATATGTCCGAAATAGGGTGTTTTTTTGAATATTTCTTTTTGGCGAATGCTTTCTTTGTACAACGTCTTCGTTGACTTGGGTTAAAATGAGCTCGCTTTCGTACTGCAAACCTCTTTTTATTCTTTTTTCCGCCCCCATCTTGCGCTCTCTTCATTTTATTAAATGCTTTGGTAGATAGGTTTTGAAATGCAATTTGACTTTGCTCCTTTACTATATTCCGCAAAGGCTTTCTACCCAAATCACTTATTACTGCTTTACCCGTTTCTAATGAATGATCTTTTATTGCATTTAAACCTGAGTAAAAGAGTGGTTTCAAATATTTAAACAGGCCGCTAAAAAAATTTCCGATTCCTCTTCCTTGTTGTACTATTCTGGGCGTAACGTATAGTGTACCAATATGGCTAAGACCGCCACCACACTGATTACGATAATATTCTTGATAAAGTTTCTCCATGTTGTTTGATGAGTTTCTGAATCCAAATCTGCTTAGGACATTATTATTTATAGTATTTCCCGTTTCCTCTTAAAATGAAGAGTTACAAAAATTGGTGTAGAAGATGCCTCAAATGCAATTTTGTATCCACGCGAATCCGTAATTAAAATGGAAATATCCTTGATACAAGACATTTCAAGTGGGTAGTATTCCACATTTTTAAACTGTATTTGTTGAGAAATTCCATTATAGTAAAATATCCGAAGGCATCGTGTTCTTTTATCCCCCACACAACGTGGTTTTATTATGTCTGTATAAATAAATAATAACCCGGTTGTTGTGGTCACGTTCGAAATTTTATCAATCAAAGTGGTATCATGTAGGGGCAGTTGACTCAAATACATATCGGTTATACCAACCTCCCAATCTTCGCCTATATTTTCAGGAAAATGTATTATGTTTGTAAATGCACATTTCACATTATCACGAAAGACATTCATAGAATTATTGCTTAGGACTGTGATAAAGAACTCATTAAAATAAGACATTTTTAATAGTATATGAATTAATGATAAGAAATCCAATTTAATTTATTTTTACCAATTTGAACTGGTTTTGTTTTACGACTCGATTTACGCAGTATTTCTTTATCCTTAGCATAGTCAAGACTAATGCTAGTATTTTTATTTTTGTAGTTGCTCAGCTTTTCTTTAAGAGCGATTGTTTTCTTTTGATGCTTGCTCTTTAACGTAATTATCGGTTTTAACTTCTTGAAGGATTGTTTTTGTGGACTATGTTCTGATACAGCGTCATACTTTCTCTTTTTTGTTATTGCTTCAATTTCAGGCTCGTCCGACAATGAAGGCATCTGATTTTCATTTTCTTCTTTTAAATTTTCAGAATAATTTAAATTTATTGTTTCATTTGGATTCGTATAGTTTATTTCATCTATTTGGGTTTGGTTTGTGTTGGATAATTCGCTTAAATTTTACTCATACATCTCCTTATGCCTTTCAGCCAAAATGCTCGGAATTGGCTTCCTTTTTTTATGTAAGTAAATGTTGAGTTCTTGTCTTATTTTTATCCACTTGTCAAAATCACTGAGCCTTTTAGTCAGAAAAATAGGTAACAGCTTTCTATTTATTAAATTTTCTCCCGTTTCGTCATGCAAGAGTTTGTGATATGTGTTAGGATGTAAAACTATTACTTTAGTTAATCGGTTATGGTTTTTAAACATTTTCTAAAATCTTTCCAAAAATGCCTCCAAGTAAAGATGAAATTAAAACTGGAAGAAACCCACCGTTTCGTATGAGAACTTTTCTCTTTGAATTTATTGAGCGTTTTGGGCACGAAATCTTACGTAGTACATTTTTATACCGTTTCAGATGGTTGAGTTGCTTGCCGTTTAAATTGTTGTTTCCACTTAAAGTGTTAAATACAATTTCAACTAATGTTTTTATAAGGTCATTTCCGGTATGGCTTATTATTGCTTTTCTTAATTTAGAGTTAGCCTTTTTCAGAACATACAACATATGCTTGTTCGCTTTCAGCCGTTTTAGGCTCTTTTTGTAAACCATTTTCAGTTATATCGCAGTAGCAATATGAGAATTCTGCACTGAAAATACTTGTACGAAACCTTAGAAGGTCGTTCATTCGTTGAGTAAGATCGATAAGTAAATAACCATGCGGTTCTTCTGTTACTTCCTTATATATTCTCATTAATTCATTTGGGTTTTCAGGGTAAATTTGCCTAGCTAAGTATTGAAATTGCAGTTTATCTCGAGGATTTTTAAAAACAATGATGTATTTAGTATTCAGTGATATATCCCGTGCATGTGAAGATTTATGAAATATGTTTTGTGTAACCACTATAACAGATAACAGGCTCATTTTCATCATTTTCAAAAGATTCAGGAACCCCTTTGTAATATTCAACATTATTAAAATTAGGTCTTGCATTCTCTTCTCCATAGCACCAAATGACTCGATTGATATTTTCACTTATCAACGACTGTTTCATAAGAAGAAGATTTCTTAAAAAAGTGGTATTGAGGTTTAAAATGAAAAAAATTTGGTAGCACTGAACCAGTTTGCATGAATGCCAATTCCTTAACAAAGATTTGCTTATTATTTCCATACACATATTGAAAATCCACTGCTACGCTTGAATTTCTATCGATTTTTAACATTTCGACTTGATGACAATTTCAATACTGAGTTCCTTTTATTATATCAAAGACTCTTTATATAGAGGCAGCAAAGACATTTTCTAGCTAGTTCGTTAGACGTTTTCAAATAAAATGGATCATCAGCTAACAAGCAAATGCAATAAGAACTCAAAAAAAAAAACAAGATCATGAAATTATTTTTGGTTTCGAATATTACATAATACATAATCTAAAGTTAAAATGTGGATTTTCTACAAGCCGAAAATTTACTCCTATCGTTTGGATTCAACAAAACAAAAATAACTGGATTGGATTAGAAAAAGAGGAGTGGATTCAATTACTAACCTATAAGGAGTATATTCAACTAAAACTTGATCAACACGAGTTTTTAATGCCTGATACTATAATAGACCACCCTCTGTTGCAACCAATAAAATGTAATTTTAAATTTAGAAAAAATGATAGACAGTGTATTATGACGTTGAACCAGTATGGTAACAAAGTTGAGTTTGATAGTGAAATATGGAGATCGTTTTTAAGAGTTGGTGTAATGATAACAACATTTTTGTGCTGGAATACGATATTACAAAAGCAGATTTCTTTTATTTATCACAATCACATAATTCCTAAATGTGTAGAGCTTAATAAATATGAAATACATTTAAGCGAATTGAATGCTTCATATTCGCAAGATGTCCAAATAGATTTAACTCGCATATGTTTTGAAATTTCTAAAAAGATGTGTAAGGTAATAAAACATGATGTTAGTGTGTATAAGCAAACAGTTTTACAAAAGCAACTTAGGAGAGAGACATTAATTTAAGTATATAAATAAGCAATTTAAAATGAGTAAAGAACAAGTTATTTTTGAAATTCATAAACAAGCTAGAAGAAACTTTACTCGACGCAAATTTGTACAAAAAGGATTAAATGATACTTGGCAAATTGATTTAGTTGAAATGATTCCATTTCAAAAATCAAATAATGGATACCGCTACTTGCTCACTGTCATTGACACATTCTCAAAATTTGCTTATGAAGAACCAGTTAAAAATAAAACTGCTGAGGACATTGTATCAGCAGTTACAAATGTTTTTTTGAGATCAGATGTAATTCCTAAAAATATTCAATCAGATCAAGGCAATGGGTTTTTAAATAGAAGCTTTAAGCTTTTAATGAATCAGAAAAGAATCAATCATTACCATACCTTCACACATTTAAAAGCTTCGATCTGCGAGCGTTTTAACAGAACCCTTAAAAATCTAATGTGGAGAATGTTTAGTATGCAAGGAAACAATAGATGGATAGATCGAATATAAGATTTAGTATCAAAGTATAACAACACATATCATAGGACCATTAAAATGAAACCCACTTCTGTTGGAAAGCAAAATGAAGAATTTATTTTAAATACTGTGTACAATTATCCTAAAGTATTTCCGTCGCACAAGTATTCAGTAGGAGATTCGGTTCGAATAAGTAAATACAAAGGGCATTTCGAAAAAGGTTATGAACCAAACTGGACCACTGAAATATTTACAGTAAAAAAAGTTAAGTCAACTTCTCCAGTGACGTATACTTTACAAGATTATAACAAGGAATTGATTGAGGGTTCATTTTATGAGTATGAACTTCAAAAGGTTAAAGATAAGAATGCTTATCTCGTTGAGAAAATTTTGACAACTAAAGGTAATAAGGTATTGGTAAAATGGTTAGGTTTCGATGAAAGTCATAATTCATGGATCGCTAAGAAAAATATATTGTAATAAGAGCATTAATAAAAAAATTGATTAACAAAGACAATTGCTTTTCAATAATTTATTTATTTGTTTAAATACAACTTTATTTACATATACAATACATATACAGTTCATTGGTGCTTATAAATATATAAAATGCTATGTTTTAAATATAAAATACAATTGAGAATTTTCGTTATTTTGGATTCAAGTCAATTTTATAATGACCCCACGCTAAAGTATTAATTCTATCTTCAGTAATATACCTCTTATCATCTTTATAATTAAGACTTACTTTATTTACAATTTCAGTATAAAGAGTATGTGCCCTGCTTCTTATCACCCTTTGCTGTCCCAAAAATATTTTCCTTTTTCGGATACATTCAATATAATCGGAATGATTTAATTTTGTTACAACAGATCTCTTAACACCTTTTACTTTTTTAATTTCACTATCAATTTCTTTTGTTGTTTCAACGATATATGAATAAGCTTTTGCTTTCAAACCCGCGAAGGACTTCATTATATTCCCAGCATTTTCATCCTTCATTAAACCTAGTTCCTTGTTATTAGCAGGTAATATTCCGAATCTATTTCTTTCAATTTAGTTTGATGTATCGAATCTTTCAGGATATTGTTTAATTAATTCATATATGTCAACAGTTGAAGATGTAATAAAAGAGTCGGTATCCATGTATACTATTTTAATTGTGTCTGATACGGTAGTAAGAAATTCGTAATAAAATGCATACATCAACCATTTTGAAAGTTCTAAAACTGTGAATCCCTTATAAATCGGCTTATCATATTCTAGTTGAGAAAGTTCTACTGCTGCTAAATCATTATTAAATATTTCAATGCTATGGCAATTCGGCATAGCTACAAGTTGTCTGTAACCCACAGAGTTTTGAGCTGATTCATATCTACTCACTAGTCTAACATCTCGACGTTTCTCGACATTTTCCATGGTTTTACCATAAACGGCATTGTTCATTAATTTAAAAAAATTCTTTTCAAAGTCGTTTTTCGCCTTTTTCCTATGCTCTGTATTCAGGTCAATATACGGCTTTAGCCAAGGGCTTTGTTTGAAAGTGAGTACTCTATGAATTTTTGTTAATTCAAGACCATTCTGGAGACACAACTGAAGTTGCTTAATATGAATAATATAATTTTTTTTATTAGTTAAGTCTGCTAATAATTTTTTATGTTTCCCACCAGGGGATATCTTATTTTCTGGACAGAATGGTAAGCTATTATGTTTATCATGAACTTTTTTGGGATATTCTAAGTCCACTTCAAGTATATAACCGTTGGCTTCTTTATCGGAAAGATTTGAAATATTTAATAATCCTATTTCATAGGTACTTAAGAAGCGAAAGTCGGAAATAGGAAGTTCTTGGGACATAGCCCAACCATATAAATTGTTAGCATCAATATATGCTAAAAAAAAACCTTATCCTGTGCTGGATTAAAATTTTTTAAGTATTCATTATTAGCAGTTACTAACCTTTGGTTACATTGTGTTAAGCCACTGTGTCACTGATTTGCTCTAAATTTACTTTAGTAATTTTTAACATAGCATCCCAAGAAAGTGAATGTGCTGTTACATAATTATTGGGATCTAAATTGTATATTTGTTTACAAATATTTCTAAAATTTTCAAAAATATCTGAAAGTATTAGAACATCGCTTCGCAAATACAGAAGAATATATTCTTTTAATGATTTACATTTAAATGTGCTCCAAACTTTATGAGCAAAGCTGTAATCTTTTATTGAACATTCCTCATCGGCTAAGGAGTTATAAAAATGTTCTCTACTTGGTAAACTAGTCTCATCCAATTTTTCAAATGTATCCAAATAGTCATACGGAAAGATACCTTTTCTACACATTAAGTCAAACTTTTGACCCTGGAACTGATTTTTAATAAGTGAAAATTATCCTTATCCATATAACTTGCTAAATTTTCTAAGCTAGAGTTCAAAAATCTATTAGAATCGATGAAGTTTATATTATACAAATATCTATTATCTTTTACAACTTTTTTAGTAACTGTTATATACAACTCCTTATTGCATGGAATTGCAGTTAAGTTTTTACCTAGCTGGCATATAAATAAATGAATGTCATACCTAGATAAATTATGAAAAACTACTTAAACTTGTACTCATTTTTACATTTGCTATGTATAGGCCCCATATACTCGCCAATAAAATAATTATAAGCCTTTTGTCGATCACCATGAGGAATGTCCTTTTCACAGGCGCAGCATTTTTCGTATTCCTGTAGGATTGCATCTGCGATGTCGAGTTCCTCCAATGGCTTAGCAGGTTTTGCCCAGTATAGGTCATAAAGTCTGTCTGTTGTAGCTTGTAAGGCTAGACAAAACATATCCATACAATCCTTTCCTGAAAATTTAAAAGGTTTCATATTTTTCAAAACTTGTTTATAGGATAAATGGTGATATAAATTACCTTCATATTGCCATGTTTCATTTAGTTCAGGTCTATATTTATGGACTACATTGAACGAAACCGCACAGGCAGTATGCTTCTGGGCCTTTGTAGTGGACGATACGTTGGGCGAGTTTAAAGATGTGCTATATCTCTCCAAAACAGCCTCAATATCCGCATAGATGGTGACAGGTGGAGATAGTTTTTTACGCCAATTCTCAACTTTAATTGACGATCCTGGAGCAGGATAGCTAGCTCTTACTATGGCCTTGGGTATAATAATGAAGGCATGACTCGCAAAAAGTACCACCTGATACATGACTCGCTGTAAACTGTGCCTTTAGGAGTCTTTTTGTGTCCCTTATCAGTGCATAATGGTACTGATGCTTTTTTTCATTATAAAATGCCAGCATGCTTATATGAATTTCTTTTTTCTGCTTCGTATGATAGGATGGTCCAACGACCTTCGAACTTCCATCAGAGCGTTTTTCCAAAACAAAGATATTAACACTGAATTTGCGATTCAATGTTTCAAAACGAGCTATATCTGTTCTATCAACAGGAAAAGTCATTCCAGTAAAATCCAATGTCTCCCGTTCATATGTTATTTTGTTTGATGATATGTCGTTTATCCTATATGTTTTTGTAGCTGTTAACAAATTCAGAGGCTCTTCAGGATATTTGCGAAACCTTATTGCCGCTAAAACGGTCCATTTAAAGCAATATGCATCATTATTCATAACATTTGTTATTGCTCCTTTGGTTCTGATATTGGATGGCAGCGGGCAGTACGATGAAGCTCGAATGTGCTCCAATTTCGTAACTACCATTTCGAAATATGTAAATTTTTGAATTGCCCATCCACTATCTTTTTCTTGAAACTCACTTGATGATAAAGCAAGATTTTCAATTGTTTTATCTAATTGAGCATCAATTTCATCGATATTATAGATGCTATTTAATGTAGTGGCAAAGTGCTTTAACGACGCAACAGTTCCTTCCTCTGAATTTTAAACATATTCACCGAACAGTTTTAAGCTGTACTTAATAGCATTATGCTCATTGATGCTTAGTTCGAGCAGAGTTTTAATATCTTGCTTCGTGTGGTTATAAAATTCTTTTGCGTCTATTATATTTTCACGTTCCCCCTTAATGCGATAAATTTTGCATGGGAAATTGCTTGTTGGTGAAATTACAAGGACGTTCTTGTTGCCATCTAGTTGCTTAAAAGCAGTGTCTTTATGAGCTGAGCTTCTCAAATGAATTTTATAAAATTTTGCCGGAACTTTTGTTTTGCATATCAAGCAGTCTACATCAGGCTCAGATCCTTTCATTTTCTTCGAAGGGCGTAAGCTTGCGGTTTCCTCTTCTTGCTCAGAAAATGCCCTTTTACTAATTTTAGCTGCCGCCGCCATCATTGTGGTGAATGCGTTCCTTGGTCCTGAGCACTCAGCATAGTGTTCCTCAAAGGCTTCAACGCCTTCAATGGTGGTCTTGCATTGATCACAACTAACTTTTAATGCCATTGTTGTATTGGTTTTTAGTTTTTTAACACAACGTTTGTTTTATTTATTTATTTTTCACTGAATCACGTTAACGCTTTTTCTGTTTTTGTTTTTTGTTTTTTGTTTTTTTGGTTTGAACAAAATTAAATTGCACTGGAATTGTTTATTCGCGCAAACCACTTTGAAAAATGTTTTTGGTATTTATTTTTTAGACTTGAAAAACGTTGAGTGTTGTAGCGCACTGCTTACAGTAAACTGCAAAGGAACCGGAGTCGTTCCTCGCGTTTTATTCAGCAGCAGGTAAGAAGCAATGGACTTAGAAGGGCGGTGTTCTTTTTTCTTTCATATATTTTTTTTCTCTAGCTCAAAAATCATAAACTCATCATTTTATGGTCTGTCAGAGACAGTTAAAGCACTTCACCATTTTCAAATCAACCCAAAGAAAAGTCATAAATAACTCTGCAGGTATTGGAACACATTATGTGCTCAAGCAGTAAACAATAGCTAACAGCTGGAACTCCAAGTAGTATAGATATAGGAAAGCAACCTTTAAATGCGATAAGAAAACGTTAAGAAAAACTGTGAAGAATGAAATGAGGAAGCATATTTATCAATGAGTTTAATTTTATTTATTACGATAATAATGATTACAAAACTCAATCGAACCCGAAGGGTTCGCTTATGTGATTCGAGCACGAAGTGCTCGAATCGCATCAAAGTAGTATAGATATGGTGTAGTTAAGATAGAAAAGCCTTAAAACCATCTCCTTAATGGAAAAACGCCTGCGCGCCATTTGTCTGCAATCATCGTTTATTGGCTTCTTCTTTTGTTACTTTCTTAGCACAGGCATTTTCCGTATGGGTGTCACTGCCACACAAGTTGCAATAAACGAGTTTGGTGTAACCATCTCTTGAGGGGTTTTTCCTGAAAATTTTATCCATGGTTTTATTTCTTATTGATGTATTCGTACTTCAATGCTTTATGCACTAGTGCACCAGATTAACTAACGCTTAGTATTTACTACCAAAAATATATAAACATTGCTTTCACCAAAAAAAAAAAAAAAAAAAAAAAAATCATGCGTCAACTTAGAAATATTACGTATTCGGATCAGTGGTTCGGTTCCTGATACAACTTTCATTTATTTTAGTAAACTGGAATTGAGTTGCGTAAGATATTTAATTAGAGGATTTCTGCTAGGCGAATTGGATCTCTAGTTGAAAGTGAAATATGGTTAGATACTTTGATATTGAGGGGAATATATTTGAGCAAGGTCGTATTGAGTTGCATAACAGGTTTTGATTAGTCTAATTGGGTCACCAGTTGGAAATTAGTGGTGAATATCCTTTTAATATCTACCACACCACATGGTGGGCGCCTTTGCTAAATGTGGGGAGTTTAGGTGAAAAAGTAGTAGCGACCCCATATCTATACTACTTTGATGCGATTCGAGCACTTCGTGCTCAATTCGCATAAGCGAACCCTTCGGGTTCGATTGAGTTTTGTAATCATTATTATCGTAATAAATAAAATTAAACTCATTGATAAATATGCTTCCTCATTTCATTCTTCACAGTTTTTCTTAACGTTTTCTTATCGCATTTAAAGGTTGCTTTCCTATATCTATACTACTGTTGTCAAACGGAGGTTGTAGATATTTTCTAACAATGACTGACGACAATAGCCGATATGTTCATGTTTATTTTCTGAAACACAAGTCAGAAGTATTTCAAATATTTAAGCAACATGTAACTATGGTTGAGCGGCAGACAGGTAAAAAGGTAAAAGCTATCAGGAGTGATAATGGGACGGAATATTCAAACAAGGAGTTTGAAGAATATCTGAAGGCAACAGGCATAAAGCGCCAGTTCACGGTCCCATATACACCACAGCAAAATGGCGTCGCTGAGAGATTCAACAGAACCCTAATGGAGATGGGACGAACCATGTTGAACAGTGCAGGGCTTCCTGAATCATTTTGGGCTGAAGCTGTTGCTTGCGCATCATATCTGCGCAACAGGTCACCTACAAAAGCGTTGGTAGGCGTGACTCCATTTGAATTATGGATGGGCTACAAGCCGATCGTCAAGCACCTACGAATTTTTGGGTCGATTGCTATTGCACTTGACAAGACGCAGAAGAAAAAATTCCAAGAGAAAGGCAAAGAGTATATAATGGTGGGATACTCAGAGACATCGAAAGCATATCGTCTGTATGATAAAGAAACTGGTGACGTGAAGTTTAGCCGGGACGTATACTTTGTGGAAAGTTTCGAAACAAAGGAAACTGTTAATGTCGACTCTGTGATGCTGACTGATTCTGAGCAAGTACTACACGAAAGCACAGCGAGCAGAACGGCGAATCCAGCAGCAGTGAAGAGGACGACGATGAGCAAAGCGACGAAGCTGCCGAAGGGCATACTGCGGCAGATGACACACAGGTGTCTGATAAAGTTGGTCCAGGCAGGCCAAGAACCATCAGAACGGGATTAAGAGGTCGACCGCGCAAGGCGTACAACGTTCTCAACGTTCTCACATCAGTGCGGCGACGACATTCAAGTTCCAGAAACCGTTGAAGAAGCGCTATCGAGTCAACAGGCGCATAAATGGCAGAGCGCTATGCAGGAGGAGTACAATGCGTTACTCAAGAACGAAACATGGCAGCCAGTCATGTTACCGGCAGGTAAAAAACCCATATCCTGCAAATGGGTATTTACACTAAAACGAAGTCCGGATGGCGATATCGAAAGATACAAGGCACGCTTCGTGGCAAAAGGATGTAGTCAAAAGTTTGGAATTGACTATGATGAAACATATTCACCAGTCGTGAGATATGCAACCATTCGCATGATCTTGGCTATGGCGGCTGAATGTAAATTACATGTCCACCAACTAGATGTATCAACGGCGTACCTTAATGGTGATCTTCAGGAAGCGGTCTACATGAAGCAACCCGAGCAATTTGATGATGATACTGGCAACGTGCTGAAACTGAAGAAATCACTTTACGGGCTGAAGCAGTCAGGCCGCGTATGGAACGGGAAACTGAATAGCGTCCTAGAACAAATTGGCTACAGGGCATGCGAAAGTGAGCCATGTCTGTACACGAAGACCACAAAGAACAAGAAGAGCATCAACGTAATTGCAGTTTACGTTGACGACATGCTGTTAGCGTGCTCAGATCTAGGTGAGATGGTAAAGGCTAAAAAGGCTATCTCTTCTCAATTTCAGATAGTAGACAAAGGTCCAGTGGCAAACTCTTTGGGTCTGGAAATCGAGATAGAGGGTGATACGGGTACAATCCTTGTGAGCCAGAAAAGACATATTCTGGGCTTACTCAACACGTTTGGCATGAGCGAATGCCGCTCGGCAGCAACTCCGTTGGACCATAAATTCCAAGTTAGCTGCGAAAATTCTGAGTGCAAGAAAGTGGACGAGAAAGAGTATCAATCCGTTATTGGTTCTCTAATGTATATTGCACTATCTACAAGGCCGGACATTTTGCATTCCGTATGAAAGCTGTCACAAAGAAATGCTAATCCACATAGTGAGCATTTAGCAGCAGCCAAACAAGTATTGCGGTACCTGAAGACAACAGTGGATCTGAAGCTAAAATACGAGCAGACCGGTGAGCCTATCTGTGGAATGCAGATGCAGATTGGGCAAGCGACTCTATGGATCGAAAGTCATATACTGGATATGCGTATATGTGGGGCGGTTCTGTATTCTCATGGCATCGAAAAAACAGAAGTCCGTCACCCTAAGTAGGTCCGAGGCAGAATACGTGGCTTTATCCGGAGCAACCAAGGAGGCAATTTACTTACGTAAATTAATCAATGAAATGTATTTACCATTTAAGCTTGATTCTGTTGTAATGCATGGTGACAATCTTAGTGCTATAAATCTTGTAAAGAATCCAGTGTATCATGCTAGAAGCAAGCATATTGATATAAAGATCACCATATTCGTAATTGTTATGAAAACAATGAAATTGATTTAAAGTACTGCCCAACAAAAGAAATGGTTGCTGATATTCTTACAAAGAACTTGTCAAAGAATATGCATCAAAATTGTACTGCATTGCTCGGCTTAAGTTAAAGAATTGTATTTGTATACATATAAGCATTGAGGAGGAGTGTTGGTAATTGGCAACGCTCATTAGTATACAACCATATGTAATAGTACCGATCTGGTAACACACAGTAGCAGTTAAGTTACATATTTGTCCTCAATAAAAGTAGTCTCTCATAAACCTTCAACAGATGCAGATCACTCTTTTTTATATCCCCCTTCTATGCAACTTGAAATTACCAATACTCCCTCCTTTGGGATTCTCGTACCAGTTAACTAATCGCTGGCAAATCGAAAAATAGATGGTGAAAATTCTGAAATATGAAATTAAAATATTGTGGTCCTCCTCTGCGATTCTTTTCTGAAAAATTAAACAATTTCATTATGAAATTAAATTGTGCAATTTCTGAAAAATTTTGTGGACGCCTTCGTCTGGGATTCTCATATCAAGTAACTAAGCGCTGGCAAATCGAAAATGAAAAAGTGAATTTTCTGAAAAATGAAATTAAATTTTTATGGACTCCCTCCTCTGAGATTCTTGTACCAAATACCTAAGCGCTGGCAAATGGAGGATTAAATAGTGAAATTTCTGAAAAATTAAATTAAAATTTTGTGGGAATCTGCGATTCTTTTCTGAAATATTAAACAATTTCATTATGAAATTAAATTGTGAAATTTCTGAAAAATTTTGTGGACGCCTTCCTCTGGGATTCTCATATCAAGTAACTAAGCGCTGGCAAATCGAAAATGAAATAGTGAATTCTCTGAAAAATAAAATTAAATTTTTATGGACTCCCTCCTCTTAGATTCTTGTACCAAATTCAGAAAAATTAAATAATTTCATTGTGAAATTCTGCAAATCTTTTCCGAAAAATTAAATAATTTCTTTGTGAAATTAAATTGTGCAATTTCTGAAAAATTTTGTGGGCGCCTTCCTCTGGGATTCTCATATCAAGTAACTAAGCGCTGGCAAAGGGAGAATTAAATTGTGAAATTTCTGAAAAATGAAATTAAAATATTATGGGCGCCTTCCCCTGCGTTCTTTTCTGAAAAATTAAATAATTTCATTATGAAATTAAATTGCGAAATTTCTGAAACATTTTGTGGGTGTCTTCCCCTAAGATTTTCATATCAATAAAATTTCTGAAAAATTAAATAGTAATATTGTGAATTTAAATAGTGAAATTTCTGAAAAATTTATCATCTGCGATTCTCATATCAAGTACTTAAGCGCTGGCAAATCCAGGATTAAATTATGAAGTTTCTGAAAAATAAGAGTAAAATATTGTGGGCGCCCATCTCTGCGATTCTCATAGCAAGTGCCTAAGCGCTGGCAAATGGAGAATTAAATTGTGAAATTTCTGAAAAATGAAATTAAAACTTTGTGAAATAAAATTGTGCAATTTTTGAAAAATTTTATGTACGCCCACCTCTTGGATTCTTATATCATGATAAATGAAATTAAAATATTGTGGGCGCCCTCTGCAAATCTTTCCTGAAAAATTAAATAATTTCATTGTGAAATTCTGCCAATCTTTTCCGAAAAATTAAATAATTTCATTGTGAAATTAAATTGTGTAATTTCTGAAAAATATTGTGGGCGCCTTCCTCTGGGATTCTCATATCAAGTAACTAAGCGCTGGCAAAGGGAGAATTAAATTGTGAAATTTCTGAAAAATGAAATTAAAATATTGTGGGCGCCCTCCTCTGCAAATCTTTTCTGAAAAATTACATAATTTCATTATGAAATTAAACTGCGAAATTTCTGAAAAATTTCCTCTGAGATTTTCATATCAAGTAAATTTCTGAAAAATTAAATAGTAATATTGTGAATTTAAATAGTGAAATTTCTGAAAAATTTACGGAAAATATTGCGATTCTCGTACCAATTAACTAATCGCTGGCAAATCGAAAAAAAATAGTGAAATTTCTGAAAAATGAAATTCAAACTTTGTGAACGCCCTCCTCTGCGATTCTCATATCTAGTAACTAATCGCTGGCAAATGGAGAATGAAGTAGTGAAATTTCTGAAAAATGAAATTAAAATTTTGTGGGCTCCCTCCTCTGGGATTCTCGTACTAATTAACTAATCGCTGGCAAATCGAAAATTAAACAGTGAAATTTCTGAAATATGAAATTAAAATTTTGTGGACGCCTTCCTCTGAGATTCTCATATAAAGTAAATTTCTGAAAAATTACATAGTAGTATTGTGACTTTAAATAGTGAAATTTCTGAAAGATTTAGAGAAAATATTGTTGACGTCCTCATCTGCGATTCTCATATCAAGTACCTAAGGGCTGGCAAATCATGGATTAAATTATGAAGTTTCTGAAAAATAAGAGTAAAATATTGTGGGCGCCCATCTCTGCGATTCTCATAGCAAGTGCCTAAGCGCTGGCAAATGGAGAAAATTGCGTAATTTCTGAAAAATTAAATTAAAATAATGTGGGAATCTGCGATTCTTTTCTGAAATATTAAATAATTTCATTATGAAATTAAATTGTGAAATTTTTGAAAAATTTTGTGGACGCCTTCCTTTGGGATTCTCATATCAAGCAACTAAGCGCTGGCAAATCGAAAATGGAAAACTGAAATTTCTGAAAAATGAAATTAAAATTTTGTGGACGCCTTCCTCTGGGATTCTCACACCAAATATCTAAGCGCTGGCAAATGGAGGATTAAATTGTGAAATTTCTGAAAAATTTTGAGGGCGCCTTCCCCTGAGATTTTCATATCAAGAAAATTTCTGAAAAATTAAATATTAATATTGTTAATTTAAATAGTGAAATTTTTGAAAAACTTATCATCTGCGATTCTCATATCAAGTACCTAAGCGCTGGCAAATCCGGGATTAAATTATGAAGTTTCTGAAAAATAGGAGTAAAATATTATGGGCGCCCATCTCTGCGATTCTCATGGCAAGAGCTTAAGCGCTGGCAAATGGAGAATTAAATTGTTGTAACGTTGTTACTCTGCCGCGGGTATGCTCGCCGGCCAGAGTTTGCTGAAATAAATAATAAGTTAGGCACCCCAAAGTGCCGAGGTGTCCACCAAATAAAAAGGGGCGGTACGCCAAGTGAATCCGTTCCACGTGGGTTTTAATTCTTCGAAATTTACAAAAGAGGGGGTGCGCTTCAGTGCGCGTTCGTTTAAAACTAGAACAGGACTAACTCCAAAAAAAGACTTTTTTTTACTTATATCTACTTGCACCTACTTAAACTACTCATTGGCATCGTGACGACGCACAGCTGGTTGCTGCGCAACGCGTCGTTACACCTCCCCCTTTCCCCAAGGGGTCGAATGGCCCGATCGGTGGTGTTTTCGAATTTTCCGAACGGCAGATGTGTAGCAGCTGGGTGGCAGCGCTGCCACCCCTCGCATTTGGCCACCTGTCAACGCCACCTGTACCTTCACCGTCAGCTGCTCGCGCTGTCATTCTGTCGCCTCGTTGTTTTCGCTCTTCATTTCCGCCGCGTGGTGCTGACGTGTCGTCATCCTCTGGATTCTGTAATGGGTGCTGTAGTGGCTGCTGTGGGACTGGCTGCTGTTGCCGTAGCTGTTTAGGGATCGCCAATGGAATTACCATACCGCCCATCTGCTGCGTCTCTGGTATATTCGGCGCTGTGTGTGTATCTCAGGCGGTGCGGTAATCTACATCGCTTCACATGGCCTGAAACGTAACAACAAACTTCGTTTAATTATGTTTGTAGGCTTACATGGGCATCTTCTTCGGCTAGAACGGCAGCTTTGCTACTCCCGCTTTGGTGGACGCCGGTGGTGTTGCTGTTGTCGGTGTGGCTGCTACGAAGCCGGCTGCTGCCGTTGTGCTCGTTGATGTGGCCAATGTTGTGGCCCGGACTGACGTTGTGGCTGCGGAGATTGGTGTTGCGGCTGCTGTTGTGGTCGCTGAGTAATGGACTGCTGTGGCTGCTGTGAAGCTGTCGGTGGCGTGGCCCTGGTGATCATACTAACGCTGCCTCTGTCGTCGTTGCCTTCGTCGGCTTCGCTGTCTTCTGCGTTCACCGCTTTTAGATCTCGCACATGTGCCGTTCTACCTCTGCCGCCCGCTACTGGTCGCACACGCACTATAACTGGGGATATGAATGCTCGCACCGTGAATGGTCCATCGAAGCGAGGCGCCAGCTTGGCCGCAAACTGCTCGGCTGCGTTGGACAGGTCATGTTGTCCCACGAGCACCTCGTCGCCGAGTTTGGGTCACCACTCGCGTCTCCGCAGATTGTACTGGCGTGCCTGATCCTCGCTGGCCACCCCTTGGTTTCTCCTTGCTATACGGGCAACAAACTGTAGCAGCGTCGCGTGTGTTTCTGGGCTACCTGGTGCTGCCTCAGGGGCGTCAGGATCCCTGCCGTACAGTGTGTGTGGATGCCGTGGTTCTCTCCCAAATAGGATGAAAGCCGGTGAGTAGCCCGTTGCGTCTGAAATTGCTGTATTAATGGCCAATTGTGCTTCCGCCAGTTGTTCGTCCCACGTGTTGTGCTGCCCGTCCGCCAGCTGAGCAATCAATGTTTTGACCGTTCTATTGGTCCGCTCCGTGGGATTCTCCTGAGGCGTGTATGGTGCCGTCAGTTGTTGCTGTATGCCTGCCTCGGCGAGGAACTGCTTCAGCGCGCGACTCGTAAACTGGGCTCCGTTGTCTGTAATGAGCTTTCTTGGTGTGCCAAACCGCGCCAGAATTCGCCCCACAAAATCGGCGCAGATGACGTCCCACGTGCCTCCGCTGGTTTGAAATGCATCTTGCCTGCCGTCAGCTGTTGCTGGGCTTTATAGCGTTGGCACAACAGGCACTGGTGCACATACTTCGCTACGTCGCGATACAGACCAGGCCAGTGGTATCGGTCTGCGACGCGTGCACAGGTTCGGCGAACTCCCATATGGCCTGCCGTTGCGTCGTCGTGGCATTCTCTCAACACCTCCTGTCGTAGAGGCGCGGCCACGCATAGCCTCCATGGTGACACCTCATCTTCTCCTAGCACGTGGGCAATGCGGCGGTACAGCCTGTCGTTCTGTATGGCGTAATCTGGGTACTTGCTGGGACTCTCCAACACCGCTGCCGTCAGCCGCTGTAACCATTTACAAGTTGGCGCTGCCTCTGGCTCCACGTGTGCACGGCCGGCCACCTCGAGCGGCTGTCGTGACAGCGCGTCGGCCACCACGTTCAAGGATCCTTTCCGGTACTGGACATCGAAGGTGTACTGCTGTAGCTCCAAAGCCCAGCGTGCGATGCGGCCGGTGGGGCTCTCGATCGAGTTGAGCCAACGCAACGCCAAGTGATCGGTCACGACAGTGAAATGGTAGCCTTCCAAATAGTGTCGAAGCATTCGGATTCCCCAAACAATTGCGAGGCACTCCTTCTCCGTGGCGCTGTAGTTGACCTCCGCTTTCTGCAGCTTCCTACTGGCGTAGGAAATTACGTGTTCGTGGCCGTCTATGTCTTGCGTCAGAACCGCGCCCAGCCCACACTCGCTGGCGTCCGTCTGTAGGCAGAAACGTCGAGAGAAATCGGGGCACGCCAACACCGGAGCTTCCATCAGCTGCTTCTGGATACACTCGAATGCCTCCTGCTGCTGCATTCCCCAACTCCACTTGTGGCCTTTCTTCAACAGTTCGGTGAGGGGCCCAACCGTTGTGGCGAAATTTGGTACGAAGCGTCGATACCACGAGGCCATTCCAATGTACTGCCGCAATTGTTTTAGAGATTGGCCGCTCGCAGTCGCCGGAACACCTCGCGCAAGTTGCTCAAGTGTTCCTCGAATGTCCTGCCGACCACCACTATGTCGTCGAGGTATGCAAACGCGTGCGGTGCCATGTCCGGGCCGATGACGCTGTCCAACGCCCTTTGGAATGTCGCGGGCGCGGAGTGCAGGCCAAACGGCATCACACGCCACTGGCGTTCGTTCAGCTGTCGATAGTCGATGCACATCCTCCAGGTGCCTGTCTTCTTGCGCACCAACACGATGGGTGCGCTGTAGGCACTGTCGGAGCGTTCGATGCAGCCCTTTGACAGCAATTCGTAGACTTCTTGATTGATCACTGCTTGCATAGCCTGATTCCGGGGGTAGTACCGCTGCTTGATGGGACGCTCGTCTTTCATCCGGATTGTGTGCACCGCTGCCGACGAGACTCCTGTGATGCTCTCGAAGCTTGCCAGTTCCCCCTCGAGGAACCTGGCTGCCGTCTGGGTCTGCTGCTCCGTTAGGTGGGCGGCTATAGTGTGCCCCGCCTGCTCGCTTGTCACCAAGGCTGCATGTCGGGCTCTGCGATTTCGCCTCCGCCGCCTGCGCGGCCGTTGATCGTCCGTTAGCAGTTCTACAGTTTGGCCGCCCACAGTCACCGCCCCGTTGGCCATTTGGACGTAATCACGGACCGTACATTCTCTCCATCTGGCGCCCGCAGGTATTGCGCCAGCCTCGGACTCGCGAAGATGCGTGTCGCTCCGGTGTCCACGACCGCCTCTACCAGTACACCATCACAGTCTACTGGTAGCGCGGCCGCTACCCTGCGTGTCGTTATTAATTGGAATTTGCCTGCGTGGGCTCGCCGGCTGTTGATGTGGGACGAGCCCCCCTGGCGTTTCCCGTCGCCCGTCGGCAGCATTCGTTCGCACGCACCCCCATCTTACCACAGTCCCAACAGTAGAGCTGTTGAGAGTTTGGGCACGCGTCCATACTGTGCCCTCCCATCCCGCAACGTCTGCAGATGGGTGAGCGACGATGCGTGGCCGCTGGGCCAACCGCCACCGGCTGTGGGATCGGCGTAGGGTGTGTGGCGTTCGTCTCATCATTGCCGGCCGCCTGTGATCGTGCTAAGACTGCTTGGTACACGCCCTGTGCCGCCCGTACGTACCCATCGAGTGAGGTCACTTCTTCGCCTGCCAGGCGGAGATTGGCGCGTATTTCTGGTAGCCCGTTGGCGTGGACAAGTCTCAGCTGCTCCTCTGCAGTCATCTCCGCGCCGCGCATCAGTCGTTGCATCGCTCGGACATACTCGATAGGGCCCTCTGATACGCCCTGGACCCGGCTGTATGCTTCCCGCCGGCGCTCTTCTATGTGGGGACCCGCTGGATACTCCTTTAGTAGGTCTTGGCGGAACTCGACCCACCGTTGTGCCAAATTGCGCCTTGACCACTCCCACTCCTTCGCCTCGCCAACCAGGACTTCCGGTAACACGGTCACCAACTCATCTAATCGAACCTTGCTCATCTCTGCCTTATCTTCCAGATCCCGGAGGAACGTTCTTGGGTCCCCGCTGCCGTCAAATCGGACGCCCCACTGGGCTACCTGTGTCTGCAGCGCGGCTCGTCTGTCTCGTTCGGCTGATGTTGGCGCCTGTGGTTCTGCCACCGCCTGCGCGCTTGCGAGCGGTGACGCTGGAGTCGGTGCTGTTGGGTCATCTTCGTCAGGCGCATTACCAGCAGGCGCGGTGGAAGCGCAGACCTGGCTCGACAGTTTCTGGAAACCATCCTCCATAGCCTGGGCCAACCGGTGGGTGTACTGTGCCAACGCAACTGTCACCGAATCGGCAATTGCTTGTGCCAGGTCCGCCGTTGAGAGCACTGGAGCCACTGTTGGCGTCGCTGAGGCTGCCGTGGGCTTGGTTGTGGCAGCTTCAGGCGAGGCCGCGACCGAAATGGTCGGCACTGTCGCAGGAGTTAGCGATGTCGTCCACGCCGGGGTCGGAGATGCAGCTCGCACCGGGACCACGGCTGGTGTCGTGTTTGCCTCTGTCACGACGAGCAGCCCCTCCGGTACGTCCTCTTGTTTCGGCACTCACAGCCGTCCGCCGGGCACCGGGCTCAACTGGCCTGCCGCCGCGGTACGCGACGACATGTTTTCGTGATATGCCGCTAGTTCTTCCAGGCGGGGTCGGTACTCTTCTTTGGCCAACTTCACGAACGTGGACAGCCGCGACCGCAACGCCTCCACGTTGCCGGTCTCCTCGATTTCGAACTCGCGCAGCACCGCGTTGAGCTCTTCCTTCCGCAGCACACGTATCCAGCTCGTTCGTAGCATCGTAGGTCCACGCTCTCTTCTTTACTTGGTCGGATCTAACCTCAAACTTCTTTGGGGTCCTTGCTCGGGCGCCACTTGTAACGTTGTTACTCTAACGCGGGTATGCTCGCCAGCCAGAGTTTGCTGAAATAAATAATAAGTTAGGTACCCCAAAGTGCCGAGGTGTCCACCAAATAAAAAGGGGCGGTACGCCAAGTGAATCCGTTCCACGTGGGTTTTAATTCTTCGAAATTTACAAAAGAGGGGGGTGCGCTTCAGTGCGCGTTCGTTTAAAACTAGAACAGGACTAACTCCAAAAAAGACTTTTTTTTACTTATATCTACTTACACCTACTAAAACTACTCATTGGCATCGTGACGACACACAGCTGGTTGCTGCGCAACGCGTCGTTACATTGTGAAATTTCTGAAAAATGAAATTAAATCTTTGTGAAATTAAATTGTGTAATTTCTGAAAAATTTTGTGGGCGCCCTCCTCTTGGATTCTCATATCAAGAAAAATGAAATTAAAATATTGTGAGCGCCCTCCACTGCGTTCTTTTCTGAAAAATTAAATAATTTATTTTGAAATTAAACTGCGAAATTTCTGAAAAATTTCCTCTGAGATTTTCATATCAAGTAAATTTCTGAAAAATTAAATAGTAATATTGTGAATTTAAATAGTGAAATTTCTGAAAAATTTACGGAAAATATTGCGATTCTCGTACCAATTAACTAATCGCTGGCAAATCGAAAAAAAATAGTGAAATTTCTGAAAAATGAAATTCAAACTTTGTGAACGCCCTCCTCTGCGATTCTCATATCTAGTAACTAATCGCTGGCAAATGGAGAATGAAGTAGTGAAATTTCTGAAAAATGAAATTAAAATTTTGTGGGCTCCCTCCTCTGGGATTCTCGTACTAATTAACTAATCGCTGGCAAATCGAAAATTAAACAGTGAAATTTCTGAAATATGAAATTAAAATTTTGTGGACGCCTTCCTCTGAGATTCTCATATAAAGTAAATTTCTGAAAAATTACATAGTAGTATTGTGACTTTAAATAGTGAAATTTCTGAAAGATTTAGAGAAAATATTGTTGACGTCCTCATCTGCAATTCTCATATTAAGTACCTAAGGGCTGGCAAATCAAGGATTAAATTATCAAGCAACTAAGCGCTGGCAAATCGAAAATGGAAAAGTGAAATTTCTGAAAAATGAAATTAAAATATTGTGGGCGCCTTCTCTGCGATTCTTTTCTCAAAAATTAAATAATTTCATCATAAAATTAAAGTGTGCAATTTCTGCAAAATTTTGTGGTCGCCTTCTTTTGGGATTCTCGCACCAAGTAACTAACCGCTGGCAAAGGGAGAATTAAATTGTGAAATTTCTGAAAAATTAAATTAAAATAATGTGGGAATCTGCGATTCTTTTCTGAAATATTAAATACCTTCATTATGAAATTAAATTGTGAAATTTCTGAAAAATTTTGTGGACGCCTGTCTCTGGGATTCTCATATCAAGTAAGTAAGCGCTGGCAAATCGAAAATGGAAAAGTGAAATTTCTGAAAAATGAAATTAAAATATTGTGGGCGCCCTCCTCTGAAAATCTGTTCTAAAAAATTAAATAATTTCTTTGTGAAATTAAATTTTGCAATTTCTGAAAAATTTTGTGGACGCCTTCCTCTGGGATTCTCATATCAAGCAACTAAGCGCTGGCAAATCGAAAATTAAATAGTGAAATTTCTGAAACATGAAATTAAAATATTGTGGGCGCCCTCCTCCGCAAATCTTTTCTGAAAAATTAAATAATTTCATTGTGAAATTAAATTTGCAATTTCTGAAATATTTTGTGGACTCCCTCCTCTCGTATTCTCATATCAAGTAACTAAGCGCTTGCAAATCGAAAATGAAAAAGTAAATTTTCTGAAAAATTAAATTAAATTTTTATGGACTCCCTCCTCTGAGATTCTTGTACCAAATACCTAAGCGCTGGCAAATGGAGGATTAAATTGTGAAGTTTCTGAAAAATTAAATTAAAACTTTGTGGGCGCCTTTGCAATAGGCATGTTGAGAGCGTGAGAGCTCAGAGAGCGGGATTTTGCTTCTTAAATAGAGACCTAATAGTCTCTTAAACGTTTTTAGTAGAAAGGACGAGAGACTAATAGGTCGGAAGTCCTTCGGGTTGATATGCGAGGCTTTACCCGCTTTGGGTATGAAGACCACTTTTGATCTAAGCCACGTTTCTGGGATATTTCCTGTTAAAAAAATCTTATTAAAGATATCTGCCAGCCATCTGATGTCAGTATCTCCTGCGTGCAGTAGCTGCGCCGGGATGATATTATCCGGCCCTGCTGATTTGTAGGGCTTGAAGCTTTTTATCGCCCATCTGATATTATTTTCAGATAATAAGTCAGGGAGCGTTTGAATAGACCAGCGCTTGACGCGTCATTGGTTGGTTTAGTGCTTGTGGAGCTGGGGAAGTGGGTGCATAGAAGCAGACCAAGTGCCTCTTCGCTTGAATTAAATAATTTCATTGTGAAATTAAATTTGCAATTTCTGAAATATTTTGTGGACTCCCTCCTCTCGGATTCTCATATCAAGTAACTAAGCGCTGGCAAATCGAAAATGAAAAAGTGAAATGAAATTAATGAAATTCTTAAAAATGAAATTAAATTTTTATGGACTCCCTCCTCTGAGATTCTTGTACCAAATACCTAAGCGCTGGCAAATGGAGGATTAAATTGTGAAATTTCTGAAAAATTAAATTAAAGTATTGTGGTAATCTGCGATTCTTTTCTCAAATATTAAACAGTTTCATTATGAAATTAAATTGTGAAATTTCTGAAAAATTTTGTGGACGCCTTCCTCTGGGATTCTCATATCAAGCAACTAAGCGCTGGCAAATCGAAAATTAAAAAGTGAAATGTCTGAAAAATGAAATTAAAATATTGTGGGCGCCCTCCTCTGCAAATCTTTTCTGAAAAATTAAATAATTTCATTGTGAAATTAAATTGTGCAATTTCTGAAATATTTTGTGGACTCCCTCCTCTCGGATTCTCATATCAAGTAACTAAGCGCTGGCAAATCGAAAATGAAAAAGTGAAATGAAATTAATGAAATTCTTAAAAATGAAATTAAATTTTTATGGACTCCCTCCTCTGAGATTCTTGTACCAAATACCTAAGCGCTGGCAAATGGAGGATTAAATTGTGAAATTTCTGAAAAATTAAATTAAAATATTGTGGTAATCTGCGATTCTTTTCTCAAATATTAAACAGTTTCATTATGAAATTAAATTGTGAAATTTCTGAAATATTTTGTGGACGCCTTCCTCTGGGATTCTCATATAAAGCAACTAAGCGCTGGCAAATCGAAAATGGAAAAGTGAAATGTCTGAAAAATGAAATTAAAATTTTGTGGACGCCTTCCTCTGGAATTCTCATATCAAGCAACTAAGCGCTGGCAAATCGAAAATTAAATAGTGAAATGTCTGAAAAATGAAATTAAAATATTGTGGGCGCCCTCCTCTGCAAATCTTTTCTGAAAAATTAAATAATTTCATTGTGAAATTAAATTGTGCAATTTCTGAAATATTTTGTGGACTCCCTCCTCTCGGATTCTCATATCAAGTAACTAAGCGCTGGAAAATTTAGAATTATACAGTGAAATTTCTGAAAAATTAAATTAAACTTTGTGGGCGCCATCCTCGCCGATTCTCACACCAAATACCTAAGCGCTGGCAAATGGAGGATTAAATTGTGAAATTTCTGAAAAATTAAATTAAAATATTGTGGGAATCTACGATTCTTTTTTGAAATATTAAACAATTTCATTATGAAATTAAATTGTGAAATTTCTGAAAAATTTTGTGGACGCCTTCCTCTGGGATTCTCATATCAAGTAACTAAGCGTTGGCAAATCGAAAATTAAATAGTGAAGTTTGTGAGAAATGAAATTAAAATATTGTGGGCGCCCTCCTCTGCAAAGGTAGGTAGGTAGATGCAGAACCCTGGCTCACTTAGGCCTTAGAAGTTGGCCCATTGTGGCACCGCGTGGACTGTTCCACTTTCCATGTCCCGTGGTAATCTGCAGGTCTTCGCATGTGCTAGCTCCATCCATATGCCTGGATGAATTTAAAAATGTCCCTCGGCTTCCTTATGGATAGTGCCGATAAGTTTGGGAGGAAACATGCCCCTAGAAAGCAAAAGCCGCCTCCGCCTACGCGGTTGTCTAGCTTAGAACCATCTGTATATATTCTGATTGAGTTTGTGGGGCCTGGAGGGCCGGAATTCCATTCTTCCCTAGAGGGAATGATGGTATGAAAGGGAGTGTGGAGATACTCCTTGGGGGTGCAGTAGTCAGTGACTGAGGGGATGGTGTCGTTTCCTCTCAGGATTTTGGCATGACCAAAACATTCTTCTGACCACTGGTTGGTTTCTCTCATGCGAAGCGCCGCCAACGTAGCGTTCATTTTTCCCATGAGATGGATTGGGAGTATTCTCAGAATCGCGTCTAGCTCGTCATTTGGCGTGGTGCGTAGTGCACCCGAAATCGTTAGTTCAGCCTGTCGTTGAACTTTCTTTAGTCTCTGAAGAGACGAGTTTTTTGTTAGTGATGGCCACCATATAGAGACCCCATATAAGAGTATGGGTCTGATTATTGCGGTGTATAGCCAGTGGACCACGTAGGGGGCCATGCCCCATTTCAGTCCAATGGATTTCCTGCAGGTATAGAGTGCGATTGTGGCTTTCCTCACCCTATCCAGTCCAGCTTCCTATCCAGTATCAGACCTAGATATTTGGCTGAGCTGCTGAAGGATAACGGTACCCCATTAAGTAATGGGGGACGAAGAGGCGGAATTTTATATTTCCGCGTGAATAGCACCAGCTCTGTTTTGCTGGGGTTTACACTCAGTCCACTTAAACTGGCCCAAGTTGATAATGTGCTTAAGGCATCGGTCATGCGCTCGCACAGAGTTTGGGGGAATTTACCCGAGAAGGAGATAGTCACATCATCTGCGTAGGCCACAGCTCGGCATCCTCCTATTCCCTCCAAGGATCGTAGAAGTGAGTTTACCGCTACGTTCCATAGGAAGGGTGAAAGAACGCCGCCCTGAGGTGTTCCGCAGCGTACGAATCTGGAAATCGTGGACGACCCCAGCGTTGCCTTGATGGACCGCTTGGTTAGAAGCTGTCTTATCAGTTCAACGATGGAGCTGTCCACTCCCAGGTCTATCAGTGAGTTGGTAATAGCGTCAGGGGACACATTGTTGAAAGCGCCTTCTATGTCTAGGAAGGCGGTGAGGGTGTAGTGTTTGGTACTGAGAGATTTCTCAATACTCGAAGTAACAGCGTGAAGTGCCGTTTCTGTCGATCTGCCTTTGCAATAGGCATGTTGAGAGCGTGAGAGCTCAGAGAGCGGGATTTTGCTTCTTAAATAGAGACCTAATAGTCTCTTAAACGTTTTTAGTAGAAAGGACGAGAGACTAATAGGTCGGAAGTCCTTCGGGTTGATATGCGAGGCTTTACCCGCTTTGGGTATGAAGACCACTTTTGATCTAAGCCACGTTTCTGGGATATTTCCTGTTAAGAAAATCTTATTAAAGATATCTGCGTGCAGTAGCTGCGCCGGGATGATATTATCCGGCCCTGCTGATTTGTAGGGCTTGAAGCTTTTTATCGCCCATCTGATATTATTTTCAGATAATAAGTCAGGGAGCGTTTGAATTAGACCAGCGCTTGACGCGTCATTGGTTGGTTTAGTGCTTGTGGAGCTGGGGAAGTGGGTGCATAGAAGCAGACCAAGTGCCTCTTCGCTTGAAGTCGTCCATGACTTATCCGGCTTCTGTAGATAGCCAAGCGTTGAGGGAGTTTTAGAGAACACCTTTCGTAGCCTTGCGGCATCGGTAGTGCTTTCGATCTCAGAGCAGAAGTTCTGCCAAGAAGATCTTTTGGCTTGCCTGAGTACTTTCTTGTACTCTGACAGACCTTGTTTGTATGCACACCAGTGTTGCTCCCCTCCTTGGGATCTGGTTGCATTGAAGAGTGTCCTGGCCTTTTTTCTTGACTCACTGACTTGTGGAGTCCACCAGGAGGGTTTGGTTTCCCAATGGGGCATGACTTCTGTAGCGCGATATCGCATGCTGCAGTGAACTTTTTTATTAGAGTCGAGGTGAACTCGACTATGTTAGGACCCTGAGGTGGATAGTCTGATAATAAATTACCAATAAGATTTGTGTACGCGGACCAGTTTGTACGTCTAGGGTTTCTGATCGCTCATTCTTTAGAGATACTTCGAATTGAATGTATCTATGGTCAGAAAAGGAGTGTTCCGATAGAACTCTCCACTTGGAAATTCGGTTGTGGAGCGTATCTGACGCCAGTGTGAGGTCAAGAACCTGGCTTCGATTCTTTATTACGAAAGTGGGATCTGATCCCACGTTACATAAGAGTATGTTAGTAGATAGGATGAAGTTGAAAAGTGACTCACCCCGTATATTTGTGTCAGTGCTTCCCCACTGAGTGTGATGAGCGTTGGCATCGCATCCGATGAGCAGATCAATTTTCTTCTGTCTGCTATCTTCTATGACTTGTCTTGTCAGCAGAGGAAAGGGATACGCCTCTTCGTAAGCCATATAGGTCGAGCATACTCTTAGAGGCTTTGGCTTTGCCTCTATGCACGCCGCTGTGTTATCGCCATCGCTAAAATTGGGTAGCAGAAAAATATTTATGTTTTTCTTGGTTAGAATGCAGGTGCGGGTCTTGCCTGTGTTGTTCGCTATTATTAGCTTATAGTCCGACGTCCTCAATCAAGAAACTTTACCTCTACAGATCCAAGGTTCCTGGATGAGGACTACATCGACTTCGTCCTGGCTTAGACGAAGTTGTAGAGCAGCAGATGCTGCTTTACAGTGGTGGAGATTAATTTGTAGAAACCTCAGAGGCATCTACGTCTATCTCCACCACTGTCTTGTCGGCGTCGTCATCGTCAAGGATGGAATCTTCATCCGCTTGGCCGAGCGTGGCGAGCCCTCGTACAAGCTCTGATGTCTCGGAAGAATACCCCTCAAGGATATCCTCTTCGTTAGTCATAGTTTCCGTCTCTGAAACGACTGGCTCCGCATCGCTAAGCTCAGCTTCTTGCGTGGTTGTCTTGCCACGTGCTGCGTCGGACCGGTAGACCCGTATGGCTACTGACTTATAGCCATACCTGACCAGCCCACCGATCCTTGTCAGTTCATCAGCAGATTCCTGGTTTATTGTGAGGACGACCTGGCGTGTGGTTCCTTCTGCCTCCTCTACCTTGGCCACACTGCAGTCGTCCGTTTTTAGCTGTGGATTGCATATCTGAAAAACCTTCAGGATTTCCTCCGGTTTTTCAGGTTTAGCCGACACCCTGACCCTGGCTCGCGGTCTATTGGGTACGTCGCACCAATCCACTGCAACTAGCTTGGCACCTGGGTACACCTCACCAAGTGCAGCAATTGACTTTTTGTAAGCCTCAGCCGACCGTTTATCGTAGCAAGCGATGGCCTTTATCCTGCCTTGATGCCAGCCTGCATCGTCGCAGATCGGTGGAGGTCCACCATTTGAGGCCAAGTCCATCAAAAAGCGGCCTTGCAGCTCATTTTCAACCCCTGACCATCTGTGCCTTGGGATCACACCCTCCTTGTTGCCCATGTCTAGGACGCCAATGAGGATATTGTCCTTCGCCACTTCTGCGAAGGTTCGATGCATGAGCTGTGGTCGCGTTCGTTTAGCTGGCTGTGGCGGCGTCTCTTCTGCCGACCTCTGCCTTTTCGGGGCATTCCTATATCGTTTTATCGGAATTGCTGGCTTGAATTCCGGTAAAATTCCTTTGGCCCATTCTACCATCCTTCGACCGTCTGGCGACGTCTCCGGAGTGGTATGGTGCTTCTGCAGTATGGCTGCTGCGCGTTTCTTGTCTTGAAACTTTGTTTTAATTTTTGGTGGCTTCATTGCCGAAGTGCCTGGCTCTACGGGTTTGCCAGCCACCTCCACTTCGCTTGCTGGCTTGGCAGCTTGGCTTAGCTGCTTTGCCTTCGAAGTGGAGGGGGTGTGACTATCCGCAGATTCTGAGACAACCGATTGGCATGTCGGATTGTCTCCACCTGCACTGACAGCGATGGGATGAGAGCTGGAGGCTCCCATCCTGTTGACGGTCAGGTCTATGACCGATAGTAAAGAGGGATTTGTTGTCCCGTCCGGCTTATGGCGAGTTCCGGTCTCAATGTTTGTTTTATTGTTTTTATTTGTAAAAGGTTTCATAGTTTTTGTTCCCACGAGTAGGCGGAAAGGGGTGGGTCACCCGTGGCATAGCCCGTGTACCACGGGAAGCCTGGTTAAAACTGGAGATCGGCAGGTATCCATAGTTCGCATAGTAGAGACTGAGCACCCCCTCAGCCACGCATCCATCGGCCTAAGCTGTTCCGCCTTGGATTGGGGAAAATTTTATAGAGTTTTCAGCTCTCGCCCGACTACCATTCGTCAACACCATTTGACAGAGACATGACCTTGCCAAGGGCCTGCTTCCGGCCGCCCTCGCGAGGAGAGTATAGTCGCACTACCAGTGGTGTATCACAATTACGGCGTGTACCCCTGGCTTGGAGGTTACACGGAATCCCCTTATGATACCCATTGGCTGACGGCCCTCCTCTGCAAATCTTTTCTGAAAAACTAAATAATTTCATTGTGAAATTCTGAAAATGTTTTCTGAAAAAATTAAATAATTTCATTGTGAAATTCTGCAAATCTTTTCTGAAAAATTAAATAATTAAATTGTGCAATTTCTGAAAAATTTTGTGGGCGCCTTCCTCTGGGATTCTCATATCAAGTAACTAGCGCTGGCAAAGGGAGAATTAAATTGTGAAATTTCTGAAAAATGAACTTAAAGTATTGTGGGCGCCCTCCCCTGCGTTGTGAATTTAAATAGTGAAATTTCTGAAAAATTTATCATCTGCGATTCTCATATAAAGTACCTAAGCGCTGGCAAATCCAGGATTAAATTATGAAGTTTCTGAAAAACTAAATTAAAATATTGTGGGAATCTGCGATTCTTTTCTGAAATATTAAATAATTTCATTATGAAATTAAATTGTGAAATTTCTGAAAAATTTTGTGGACGCCTTCCTCTGGGATTCTCATATCAAGCAACTAAGCGATGGCAAATCGAAAATGGAAAAGTGAAATTTCTGAAAAATGAAATTAAAATTTTGTGGACGCCTTCCTCTGGTGCGAATCCCACCAAATACCTAACCGCTGGCAAAGGGAGAATTAAATTGAGAAATTTCTGAAAAATTAAATGAAAATATTGTGGGAATCTACGATTCTTTTCTGAAATATTAAATAATTTCATTATGAAATTAAATTGTGAAATTTCTGAAAAATTTTGTGGACGCCTTCCTCTGGGATTCTCATATCAAGCAACTAAGCGCTGGCAAATCGAAAATGGAAAAGTGAAATTTCTGAAAAATGAAATTAAAATATTGTGGACGCCTTCCTCTGGTGAGAATCCCTCCAAATACCTAACCGCTGGCAAAGGGAGAATTAAATTGTGAAATTTCTGAAAAATTTTGTGGACGCCTTCCTCTGGGATTCTCATATCAAGCAACTAAGCGCTGGCAAATCGAAAATGGAAAAGTGAAATTTCTGAAAAATGAAATTAAAATATTGTGGACGCCTTCCTCTGGTGAGAATCCCTCCAAATACCTAACCGCTGGCAAAGGGAGAATTAAATTGTGAAATTTCTGAAAAATTTTGTGGACGCCTTCCTCTGGGATTCTCATATCAAGCAACTAAGCGATGGCAAATCGAAAATGGAAAAGTGAAATTTCTAAAAAATGAAATTAAAATTTTGTGGACGCCTTCCTCTGGTGCGAATCCCACCAAATACCTAACCGCTGGCAAAGGGAGAATTAAATTGTGAAATTTCTGAAAAATTAAATTAAAATATTGTGGGAATCTACGATTCTTTTCTGAAATATTAAATAATTTTATTATGAAATTAAATTGTGAAATTTCTGAAAAATTTTGTGGACGCCTTCCTCTGGGATTCTCATATCAAGTAACTAAGCGCTGGCAAATGGAGGATTAAATTGTGAAGTTTCTGAAAAATTAAATTAAAATATTGTGGGAATCTACGATTCTTTTCTGAAATATTAAATAATTTCATTATGAAATCAAATTGTGAAATTTCTGAAAAATTTTGTGGACGCCTTCCTCTGGGATTCTCATATCAAGTAACTAAGCGCTGGCAAATGGAGGATTAAATTGTGAAGTTTCTGAAAAATTAAATTAAAATATTGTGGGAATCTACGATTCTTTTCTGAAATATTAAATAATTTCATTATGAAATCAAATTGTGAAATTTCTGAAAAATTTTGTGGGCGCCTTCCTCTGGGATTCTCATATCAAACAACTAAGCGATGGCAAATCGAAACGGGAAAAGTGAAATTTCTGAAAAATGAAATTAAAATTTTGTGGGCGCCTTCCTCTGGGATTATCATATCAAGTAACTAAGCGCTGGCAAATGGAGGATTAAATTGTGAAGTTTCTGAAAAATTAAATTAAAATATTGTGGGAATCTACGATTCTTTTCTGAAATATTAAATAATTTCATTATGAAATCAAATTGTGAAATTTCTGAAAAATTTTGTGGACGCCTTCCTCTGGGATTCTCATATCAAGTAACTAAGCGCTTGCAAATCGAAAATGAAAAAGTGAATTTTCTGAAAAATGAAATTAAATTTTGTGGACTCCCTCCTCTGAGATTCTTGTACCAAATACCTAAGCGCTGGCAAATGGAGGATTAAATTGTGAAATTTCTGAAAAATTAAATTAAAATATTGTGGGAGTCTGCGATTCTTTTCTGAAATATTAAACAATTTCATTATGAAATTAAATTGTGAAATTTCTGAAAAATTTTGTGGACGCCTTCCTCTGGGATTCTCATATCAAGCAACTAAGCGATGGCAAATCGAAAATGGAATAGTGAAATTTCTGAAAAATAAAACTAAAATTTTGTGGACGCCTTCCTCTGGTGCGAATCCCACCAAATACCTAACCGCTGGCAAAGGGAGAAATAAATTGTGAAATTTCTGAAAAATTAAATGAAAATATTGTGGGAATCTACGATTCTTTTCTGAAATATTAAATAATTTCATTATGAAATTAAATTGTGAAATTTCTGAAAAATTTTGTGGACGCCTGCCTCTGGGATTCTCATATCAAGTAACTAAGCGCTTGCAAATCGAAAATGAAAAAGTGAATTTTCTAAAAAATTAAATTAAATTTTTATGGACTCCCTCCTCTGAGATTCTTGTACCAAATACCTAAGCGCTGGCAAATGCAGGATTAAATTGTAAAATTTCTGAAAAATTACATTAAAATATTGTGGGAATCTGCGATTCTTTTCTGAAATACTAAACAATTTCATTATGAAATTAAATTGTGAAATTTCTGAAAAATTTTGTGGACGCCTTCCTCTGGGATTCTCATATCAAGTAACTAATCGCTTGCAAATCGAAAATGAAAAAGTGAATTTTCTGAAAAATTAAATTAAATTTTTATGGACTCCCTCCTCTGATATTCTTGTACCAAATACCTAAGCGCTGGCAAATGGAGGATTAAATTGGAAAAATTAAATTAAAATATTGTGGGAATCTACGATTCTTTTCTGAAATATTAAACAATTTCATTATGAAATTAAATTGTGAAATTTCTGAAAAATTTTGTGGACGCCTGCCTCTGGGATTCTCGTACCAAGTAACTAATCGCTGGCAAATCGAATATTAAATAGTGAAATTTCTGAAAAATTAAATTAAATTTTTATGGACTCCCTCCTCTTAGATTCTTGTACCAAATTCAGAAAAATTAAATAATTTCATTGTGAAATTCTGCAAATCTTTTCCGAAAAATTAAATAATTTCATTGTGAAATTAAATTGTGCAATTTCTGAAAAATTTTGTGGGCGCCTTCCTCTGGGATTCTCATATCAAGTAACTAAGCACTGGCAAATCGAGAATTAAATTGGGAATTTTCTAAAAAATAATATAATTATATATTTAAATAAAATAGAGGAAAAAATGTAATTAACATACTGTGGGCGCCCTCCTCTGCGATTCTCATAACAAGTACCTAAGCACTGGCAAATCGAGAATTAAATTGTGAAATTTCTCAAAAATTATATAATTATATTTTTAAATTAAATAGAGGAAAAAATTTAATTAACATATTGTGGGCGCCCTCCTCTGCGATTCTCATAACAAGTACCTAACAAGCACTGGCAAATCGAGAACTAAATTGTGAAATTTCTGAAAAATTAAAAAAATATATTTTTAAATTAAATAGAGGAAAAAATTTAATTAACATATTGTGGGCGCCCTCCTCTGCGATTCTCATAACAAGTACCTAACAAGCACTGGCAAATCGAGAACTAAATTGTGAAATTTCTGAAAAATTAAATAATTATATTTTTAAATAGAGGAAAAATAAATTAACATATTGTGGGCGCCCTCCTCTGCGATTCTCATAACAAGTACCTAAGCACTGGCAAATCGAGAATTAAATTGTGAAATTTCTCAAAAATTATATAATTATATTTTTAAATTAAATAGAGGAAAAAATTTAATTAACATATTGTGGGCGCCCTCCTCTGCGATTCTCATAACAAGTACCTAACAAGCACTGGCAAATCGAGAACTAAATTGTGAAATTTCTGAAAAATTAAATAAATATATTTTTAAATTAAATAGAGGAAATAATTTAATTAACATATTGTGGGCGCGCTCCTCTGCGATTCTCATAACAATTACCTAAGTACTGGCAAATCGAGAATTAAATTGTAAAATTTCTTAAAAATTATATTTTTAAATTAAATAGAGGAAAAAATGTAATTAACATATTGTGGGCGCCCTCCTCTGCGATTCTCATAACAAGTACCTGAGCACTGGCAAATCGAGAATTAAATTGTGAAATTTCTGAAAAATTAAATAATTATATTTTTGAATTAAATAGAGGAAAAATGTAATTAACATGTTGTGGGCGCCCTCCTCTGCGATTCTCATAACAAGTACCTAAGCACTGGCAAATCGATCATTAAATTGTGAAATTTCTCAAAAATTATATAATTATATTTTTAAATTAAATAGAGGAAAAAATGTAATTAACATATTGTGGGCGCGCTCCTCTGCGATTCTCATAACAATTACCTAAGCACTGGCAAATCGAGAATTAAATTGTGAAATTTCTGAAAAATTAAATAATTATATTTTTAAATAGAGGAAAAATAAATTAACATATTGTGGGCGCCCTCCTCTGCGATTCTCATAACAAGTACCTAAGCACTGGCAAATCGAGAATTAAATTGTGAAATTTCTCAAAAATTATATAATTATATTTTTAAATTAAATAGAGGAAAAAATTTAATTAACATATTGTGGGCGCCCTCCTCTGCGATTCTCATAACAAGTACCTGAGCACTGGCAAATCGAGAATTAAATTGTGAAATTTCTGAAAAATTAAATAATTATATTTTTGAATTAAATAGAGGAAAAATAAATTAACATATTGTGGGCGCCCTCCTCTGCGATTCTCATAACAAGTACCTAAGCACTGGCAAATCGAGAATTAAATTGTGAAATTTCTTAAAAATTATATAATTATATTTTTAAATTAAATAGAGGAAAAAATGTAATTAACATATTGTGGGCGCCCTCCTCTGCGATTCTCATAACAAGTACCTGAGCACTGGCAAATCGAGAATTAAATTGTGAAATTTCTTAAAAATTATATAATTATATTTTTAAATTAAATAGAGGAAAAAATGTAATTAACATATTGTGGGCGCCCTCCTCTGCGATTCTCATAACAAGTACCTGAGCACTGGCAAATCGAGAATTAAATTGTGAAATTTCTGAAAAATTAAATAATTATATTTTTGAATTAAATAGAGGAAAAATGTAATTAACATGTTGTGGGCGCCCTCCTCTGCGATTCTCATAACAAGAACCTAAGCACTGGAATATCGAGGATTATATTGTGAAATTTCTGAAAAATTAAATAATTTTATTGTGAAATTTCTGAAAAATTTGTGGACGCCCTCCTCTTCGATTCTCATACAAAGTACCTAAGCGCTAGCAAATCGAGAATTAAATTGTGAAATTTATGAAAATTTAAAAAATTATATTTTCAAATTAAGTAGAGGAAAAAATGTAATTAACATATTGTGGGCGCCCTACTCTGCGATTCTCATACAAAGTACCTAAGCACTGGCAAATCTAGAATTAAATTCTAAAATTTCTGAAAAATTAAATAATTATATTTTTAAATAGAGGAAAAATAAATTAACTTATTGTAAGCGCCCTCCTCTGCGATTCTCATAACAAGTACCTAAGCACTGGAATATCGAGAATTAAATTGTGAAATTTCTAAAAAATTAAATAATTTTATTGTGAAATTTCTGAAAAATTTGTGAACGCCCTCCTCTGCGATTCTCATACAAAGTACCTAAGCGCTAGCAAATCGAGAATTAAATTGTGAAATTTATGAAAATTTAAAAAATTATATTTTCAAATTAAGTAGAGGAAAAAATGTAATTAACATATTGTGGGCGCCCTCTTCTGCGATTCTCATAACAAGTACCTAAGCACTGGCAAATCTAGAATTAAATTCTAAAATTTCTGAAAAATTAAATAATTATATTTTTAAATAGAGGAAAAATAAATTAACATATTGTGGGCGCCCTCTTCTGCGATTCTCATAACAAGTACCTAAGCACTGGCAAATCGAGAATTAAATTGTGAAATTTCTAAAAAATTAAATAATTATATTTTTAAATTAAATAGAGGAAAAAATTAAATTAACATATTGTGGGCGCCCTCCTCTGCGATTCTCATACAAAGTACCTAAGCGCTAGCAAATCGAGAATTAAATTGTGAAATTTATGAAAAATTAAATAATTATATTTTTAAATTAAATAGAGGAAAAAATGTAATTAACATATTGTGGGCGCCCTCCTCTGTGATTCTCATAACAAGTACCTAAGCACTGGCAAATCGAGAATTAAATTGTGAAATTTCTCAAAAATTATATATTTATATTTTTAAATTAAATAACAAGTACCTAAGCACTGGCAAATCGAGAATTAAATTGGGAAATTTCTAAAAAATTAAATAATTATATTTTTAAATTAAAATGAGGAAAAAAATAAACTAACATATTGTGGGCGCTCTTCTCTGCGATTCTCATAACAAGAACCTAAGCACTGGAATATCGAGGATTATATTGTGAAATTTCTGAAAAATTAAATAATTTTATTGTGAAATTTCTGAAAAATTTGTGAACACCCTCCTCTGCGATTCTCATACAAAGTACCTAAGCGCTAGCAAATCGAGAATTAAATTGTGAAATTTATGAAAATTTAAAAAATTATATTTTCAAATTAAGTAGAGGAAAAAATGTAATTAACATATTGTGGGCGCCCTACTCTGCGATTCTCATACAAAGTACCTAAGCACTGGCAAATCTAGAATTAAATTCTAAAATTTCTGAAAAATTAAATAATTATATTTTTAAATAGAGGAAAAATAAATTAACATATTGTGGGCGCCCTCTCCTGCGATTCTCATAACAAGTAACTAAGCACTGGAATATCGAGAATTAAATTGTGAAATTTCTAAAAAATTAAATAATTTTATTGTGAAATTTCTGAAAAATTTGTGAACGCCCTCCTCTGCGATTCTCATACAAAGTACCTAAGCGCTAGCAAATCGAGAATTAAATTGTGAAATTTATGAAAAATTAAATAATTATATTTTTAAATTAAATAGAGGAAAAAATGTAATTAACATATTGTGGGCGCCCTCCTCTGTGATTCTCATAACAAGTACCTAAGCACTGGCAAATCGAGAATTAAATTGTGAAATTTCTCAAAAATTATATAATTATATTTTTAAATTAAATAGAGGAAAAAATGTAATTAACATATTGTGGGCGCCCTCCTCTGCGATTCTCATAACAATTACCTAAGCACTGGCAAATCGAGAATTAAATTGTGAAATTTTTCAAAAATTATATAATTATATTTTTAAATTAAATAGAGGAAAAATGTAATTAACATATTGTGGGCGCCCTCCTCTGCGATTCTCATAACAAGTACCTAACAAGCACTGGCAAATCGAGAACTAAATTGTGAAATTTCTGAAAAATTAAATAATTATATTTTTAAATTAAATAGAGGAAAAAATGTAATTAACATATTGTGGGCGCCCTCCTCTGCGATTCTCATAACAAATACCTAACAAGCACTGGCAACTCGAGATCTAAATTGTGAAATTTCTGAAAAATTAAATAATTATATTTTTAAATTAAATAACAAGTACCTAAGCACTGGCAAATCGAGAATTAAATTGGGAAATTTCTAAAAAATTAAATAATTATATTTTTAAATTAAATAGAGGAAAAAATGTAATTAACATATTGTGGGCGCCCTCCTCTGCGATTCTCATAACAAGAACCTAACAAGCACTGGCAAATCGAGAACTAAATTGTGAAATTTCTGAAAAATTAAATAATTATATTTTTAAATTAAATAGAGGAAAAAATTTAATTAACATATTGTGGGCGCCCTCCTCTGCGATTCTCATAACAAGTACCTAAGCACTGGCAAATCGAGAATTAAATTTTGAAATTTCTCAAAAATTATATATTTATATTTTTAAATTAAATAACAAGTACCTAAGCACTGGCAAATAGATAATTAAATTGGGAAATTTCTAAAAAATTAAATAATTATATTTTTAAATTAAAAAGAGGAGAAAATTAAATTAACATATTGTGGGCGCTCTTCTCTGCGATTCTCATAACAAGAACCTAAGCACTGGAATATCGAGGATTATATTGTGAAATTTCTGAAAAATTAAATAATTTTATTGTGAAATTTCTGAAAAATTTGTGAACGCCCTCCTCTGCGATTCTCATACAAAGTACCTAAGCGCTAGCAAATCGAGAATTAAATTGTGAAATTTATGAAAATTTAAAAAATTATATTTTCAAATTAAGTAGAGGAAAAAATGTAATTAACATATTGTGGGCGCCCTCCTCTGCGATTCTCATAACAAGTACCTAACAAGCACTGGCAAATCGAGAACTAAATTGTAAAATTTCTGAAAAATTAAATAATTATATTTTTAAATTAAATAGAGGAAAAAATTTAATTAACATATTGTGGGCGCGCTCCTCTGCGATTCTCATAACAATTACCTAAGCACTGGCAAATCGAGAATTAAATTGTGAAATTTTTCAAAAATTATATAATTATATTTTTAAATTAAATAGAGGAAAAATGTAATTAACATATTGTGGGCGCCCTCCTCTGCGATTCTCATAACAAGTACCTAACAAGCACTGGCAAATCGAGAACTAAATTGTGAAATTTCTGAAAAATTAAATAATTATATTTTTAAATTAAATAGAGGAAAAAATGTAATTAACATATTGTGGGCGCCCTCCTCTGCGATTCTCATAACAAATACCTAACAAGCACTGGCAACTCGAGATCTAAATTGTGAAATTTCTGAAAAATTAAATAATTATATTTTTAAATTAAATAACAAGTACCTAAGCACTGGCAAATCGAGAATTAAATTGGGAAATTTCTAAAAAATTAAATAATTATATTTTTAAATTAAATAGTGGAAAAAATGTAATTAACATATTGTGGGCGCCCTCCTCTGCGATTCTCATAACAAGAACCTAACAAGCACTGGCAAATCGAGAACTAAATTGTGAAATTTCTGAAAAATTAAATAATTATATTTTTAAATTAAATAGAGGAAAAAATTTAATTAACATATTGTGGGCGCCCTCCTCTGCGATTCTCATAACAAGTACCTAAGCACTGGCAAATCGAGAATTAAATTTTGAAATTTCTCAAAAATTATATATTTATATTTTTAAATTAAATAACAAGTACCTAAGCACTGGCAAATAGATAATTAAATTGGGAAATTTCTAAAAAATTAAATAATTATATTTTTAAATTAAAAAGAGGAGAAAATTAAATTAACATATTGTGGGCGCTCTTCTCTGCGATTCTCATAACAAGAACCTAAGCACTGGAATATCGAGGATTATATTGTGAAATTTCTGAAAAATTAAATAATTTTATTGTGAAATTTCTGAAAAATTTGTGAACGCCCTCCTCTGCGATTCTCATACAAAGTACCTAAGCGCTAGCAAATCGAGAATTAAATTGTGAAATTTATGAAAATTTAAAAAATTATATTTTCAAATTAAGTAGAGGAAAAAATGTAATTAACATATTGTGGGCGCCCTCTTCTGCGATTCTCATAACAAGTACCTAAGCACTGGCAAATCTAGAATTAAATTCTAAAATTTCTGAAAAATTAAATAATTATATTTTTAAATAGAGGAAAAATAAATTAACATATTGTGGGCGCCCTCTTCCGCGATTCTCATAACAAGTACCTAAGCACTGGCAAATCGAGAATTAAATTGTGAAATTTCTAAAAAATTAAATAATTATATTTTTAAATTAAATAGAGGAAAAAATTAAATTAACATATTGTGGGCGCCCTCCTCTGCGATTCTCATAACAAGTACCTAAGCACTGGCAAATCGAGAATTAAATTGTGAAATTTCTGAAAAATTAAATAATTATATTTTTATTATACTCTCTACATGAAATGTACAAGAGTATATTAGGTTTGCGGGAGCTGAAAAATGTAACAGGCAGAAGGAGGCGTGGCAGACCCCACAAAGTATATATATTCTTGATCAGCGTGAGAAGACGAGTCGATCTAGCCCTGTCTGTCTGTCTGTCCGTCTGTCCGTCAGTATGAACACCTGGATCTCAGAGACTATAAGAGATAGAGACACCAAATTTTGCACAAAGATGCGTTATGTGTGTATTCTATACGAATTTGTTTTATTTTTTTGATTTTCCCCCCCACTTCCCCCCTAAGGGGGTTTTCCCGATTTTCCATTCGTATAATCGCCTATATTTCGGAGACCATAAGACCTAGGAACACCAAATTTTAGTCCAAGGTGCCTTGTCTGAATACGCAGAAAATGTATATTTTGGAATTTCCCTCCCTCCCCCCTCTCCACCACAAATTAGATTTTCTCTAACTCCCGTAATTCTTGGAATTTCGAACTAAAATTTTGGAAATACCCCCAGTTAATAATTATAGTTATTAATAGTTATTAATTATTATAATTTACCAAGAAGTTATAGCCATAAATATATTTGCTGCTGCAGCGCTGCTCAAGCGCTGCCCGCGGCTGTTGTTGATGTTGCTGTTTGGTTGACTGCGAAAATGCTTACACAGACACGAATAGATGCGCATAGGCATACATACACTCACACAGACGCAATTGCTATGTAAATGTGCAATTATACACCCTTTACGTGAGTTCGAATACCGAGAAAGGTAGAATCGATCATTGAATTTTTTTTTATTTTCTTAATTTTTTTTTTTATTTTCTATAATTATTGTAAACATATGTACAGAGTATTTCAAAGTCGGGACACCCGACTTTAGCTTTTTTACTTGTTTTTAAATTAAATAGAGGAAAAAATTTAATTAACATATTGTGGGCGCCCTCCTCTGTGATTCTCATAACAAGTACCTAATCACTGGCAAATCGAGAATTAAATTGTGAAATTTCTCAAAAATTATATAATTATATTTTTTAATTAAATAGAGGAAAAAATGTAATTAACATATTGTGGGCTCCCTCCTCTGCGATTCTCATAACAAGTACCTAACAAGCACTGGCAAATCGAGAACTAAATTGTGAAATTTCTGAAAAATTAAATAATTATATTTTTAAATTAAATAGAGGAAAAAATGTAATTAACATATTGTGGGCGCGCTCCTCTGCGATTCTCATAACAAGTACCTAAGCACTGGCAAATCGAGAATTAAATTGGGAAATTTCTAAAAAATTAAATAATTATATTTTTAAATTAAAAAGAGGAAAAAATTAAATTAACATTTTGTGGGCGCTCTTCTCTGCGATTCTCATAACAAGAACCTAAGCACTGGAATATCGAGGATTATATTGTGAAATTTCTGAAAAATTAAATAATTTTATTGTGAAATTTCTGAAAAACTTGTGAACGCCCTCCTCTGCGATTCTCATACAAAGTACCTAAGCGCTAGCAAATCGAGAATTAAATTGTGAAATTTATGAAATTTTAAAAAATTATATTTTCAAATTAAGTAGAGGAAAAAATGTAATTAACATATTGTGGGCGCCCTACTCTGCGATTCTCATACAAAGTACCTAAGCACTGGCAAATCTAGAATTAAATTCTAAAATTTCTGAAAAATTAAATAATTATATTTTTAAATAGAGGAAAAATAAATTAACATATTGTGGGCGCCCTCTTCTGCGATTCTCATAACAAGTACCTAAGCACTGGCAAATTGAGAATTAAATTGTTAAATAATTATATTTTTAAATTAAATAGAGGAAAAAATGTAATTAACATATTGTGGGCGCCCTCCTCTGTGATTCTCATAACAAGTACCTGAGCACTGGCAAATCGATAATTAAATTGTGAAATTTCTGAAAAATTAAATAATTATATTTTTGAATTAAATAGAGGAAAAATGTAATTAACATATTGTGGGCGCGCTCCTCTGCGATTCTCATTACAAGTAACTTAGCACTGGCAAATCGAGAATTAAATTGTGAAATTTCTGAAAAATTAAATAATTTTATTGTGAAATTTCTGAAAAATTTGTGAACGCCCTCCTTTGCGATTCTCATACAAAGTACTTAAGCACTGGCAAATCGAGAATAAAATTGTGAGTTTTATGAAAAATTAAATAATTATATTTTTAAATTAAATAGAGGAAAAAATTATATTAACATATTGTGGGCGCCCTCCTCTGCGATTCTCATAACAAGTACCTAAGCACTGGCAAATCGAGAATTAAATTGTGAAATTTCTCAAAAATTATATATTTATATTTTTAAATTAAATAGAGGAAAAAATGTAATTAAAATATTGTGGGCGCCCTCCTCTGCGATTCTCATAACAAGTATCTAAGCACTGGCAAATCGAGAATTAAATTGTGAAATTTCTGATAAATTAAATAATTATATTTTTTAATTAAATAGAGGAAGAAATGTAATTAACATATTGTGGGCGCCCTCCTCTGCCATTCTCATAACAAGTACCTAAGCAATGGCAAATCGAGAATTAAATTGTGAAATTTCTGAAAAATTAAATAATTATATTTTTAAATTAAATAGAGGAAGAAATGTAATTAACATATTGTGGGCGCCCTCCTCTGTGATTCTCATAACAAGTACCTGAGCACTGGCAAATCGATAATTAAATTGTGAAATTTCTGAAAAATTATATAATTATATTTTTAAATTAAATAGAGGAAAAAATGTAATTAATATATTGTGGGCGCCCTCCTCTGCGATTCTCAAATCAAGTACCTAAGCACTGGCAAATCGAGAATTAAATTGTGAAATTTCTCAAAAATTATATATTTATATTTTTAAATTATATAACAAGTACCTAAGCACTGGCAAATCTAGAATTAAATTGTAAAATTTCTGAAAAATTAAATAATTATATTTTTAAATAGAGGAAAAATAAATTAACATATTGTGGGCGCCCTCTTCTGCGATTCTCATAACAAGTACCTAAGCACTGGAATATCGAGAATTAAATTGTGAAATTTCTAAAAAATTAAATAATTATATTTTTAAATCAAATAGAGGAAAAAATTAAATTAACATATTGTGGGCGCCCTCCTCTGCGATTCTCATAACAAGTACCTAAGCACTGGCAAATCGAGAATTAAATTGTGAAATTTCTGAAAAATTAAATAATTATATTTTTAAATTAAATAGAGGAAAAAATTAAATTAACATATTGTGGGCGCCCTACTCTGCGATTCTCATAACAAGTACCTAAGCACTGGCAAATCGATAATTAAATTGTGAAATTTCTGAAAAATTAAAAAATTATATTTTTAAATTAAATAGAGGAAAAAATGTAATTAACATATTGTGGGCGCGCTCCTCTGCGATTCTCATAACAAGTACCTAAGCACTGGCAAATCGAGAATTAAATTGTGAAATTTCTGAAAAATTAAATAATTATATTTTAAAATTAAATAGAGGAAAAAATTTAATTAACATATTGTGGGCGCGCTCCTCTGCGATTCTCATAACAATTACCTAAGCACTGGCAAATCGAGAATTAAATTGTAAAATTTCTGAAAAAGTAAATAATTTTATTGTGAAATTTCTGAAAAATTTGTGAACGCCCTCCTTTGCGATTCTCATACAAAGTACCTAAGCACTGGCAAATCGAGAATAAAATTGTGAGTTTTATGAAAAATTATATAATTATATTTTTAAATTAAATAGAGGAAAAAATTATATTAACATATTGTGGGCGCCCTCCTCTGCGATTCTCATAACAAGTACCTAAGCACTGGCAAATCGAGAATTAAATTGTGAAATTTCTCAAAAATTATATATTTATATTTTTAAATTAAATAGAGGTAAAAATGTAATTAAAATATTGTGGGCGCCCTCCTCTGCGATTCTCATAACAAGTACCTAAGCACTGGCAAATCGAGAATTAAATTGTGAAATTTCTCAAAAATTATATAATTATATTTTTAAATTAAATAGAGGAAAAAATATAATTAACATATTGTGGGCGCCCTCCTCTGCGATTCTCATAACAAGTACCTAACAAGCAGTGGCAAATCGAGAACTAAATTGTGAAATTTCTGAAAAATTAAATAATTATATTTTAAAATTAAATAGAGGAAAAAATTTAATTAACATATTGTGGGCGCCCTCCTCTGCGATTCTCATAACAATTACCTAAGCACTGGCAAATCGAGAATTAAATTGTGAAATTTCTGAAAAATTAAATAATTATATTTTTAAATAGAGGAAAAATAAATTAACATATTGTGGGCGCGTTCCTCTGCGATTCTCATAACAAGTACCTAAGCAATGGCAAATCGAGAATTAAATTGTGAAATTTTTCACAAATTATATAATTATATTTTTAAATTAAATAGAGGAAAAAATGTAATTAACATATTGTGGTCGCCCTCATCTGCGATTCTCATAACAAGTACCTAAGCACTGGCAAATCGAGAATTAAATTGTGAAATTTACAAAAATGATATAATTATATTTTTAAATTAAATAGAGGAAAAAATGTAATTAACATATTGTGGGCGCCCTCCTCTGCGATTCTCATAACAATTACCTAAGCACTGGCAAATCGAGAATTAAATTGTAAAATTTGTGAAAAATTAAATAATTATATTTTTAAATAGAGGAAAAATAAATTAACATATATTGGGCGCCCTCTTCTGCGATTCTCATAACAAGTACATAAGCACTGGAATATCGAGAATAAATTGTGAAATTTCTGAAAAATTAAATAATTATATTTTTAAATTAAATAGAGGAAGAAATGTAATTAACATATTGTGGGCGCCCTCCTCTGCCATTCTCATAACAAGTACTTAAGTAATGGCAAATCGAGAATTAAATTGTGAAATTTCTCAAAAATTATATAATTATATTTTTAAATTAAATAGAGGAAAAAATGTAATTAACATATTGTGGGCGCCCTCCTCTGCGATTCTCATAACAAGTACCTAAGCACTGGCAAATCGAGAATTAAATTGTGAAATTTCTGAAAAATTAAATAATTATATTTTTTAATTAAATAGAGGAAACAAGAGAGAACGCTACAGTCGAGCAAGCCCGACAGTGTAATACCCTGTACCCAGGTAAACTTGCGTCACTGAGTTATATGCGCCTATAGCAGCAGCAACAAGAGAGAACGCTACAGTCGAGCAAGCCCGACAGTGTAATACCCTGTACCCAGGTAAACTTCCGTCACTGAGTTATATGCGCCCATAGCAGCAGCAAAAAGAGGAAGAAGAAGAGCGAACTTGTTGCTGCAGTTTGGGGGGGTTGCACTGGGGAGAATTTGTTTTGCTAATAACTTTTCTTAGAATTGACCGAATTGAATAAAATTTTGAACAACAGTAGACAATTATATATTAATTATGTGTGCAAAGTTTGGTTTAGGTAGCATTTGAAATGTGGACGCTATTGACGAAATTCTGTAGCAGGGGAAGGGGGGGGGGGAAATTAAAAAAAATAAAATAAACTCGTCCTTACTCGGACCTAGGAGAATCTGGATGCCAACTTTGGTTATTCCAGCTTTTATAGTTTCTGAGATCCTTGCGTTCATCCAGACGGACGGACAGACGGACGGACATGTCTAGATCGATTTCTCTCGTCATGCTGATCAAGAATATATATACTTTATGGGGTCGGAGATGCTTCCTTCTGTATGTTACATACTTTGCACAAACCTAATATACCCTTTTTACCCTACGGGTACAGGGTATAAAAATGTAATTAACATATTGTGGGCGCCCTCTTCTGCGATTCTCATAACAAGTACCTAAGCAATGGCAAATCGAGAATTAAATTTTGAAATTTCTCTAAAATTAAATAATTATATTTTTAAATAGAGGAAAAATAAATTAACATATTGTGGGCGCCCTCTTCTGCGATTCTCATAACAAGTACCTAAGCACTGGAATATCGAGGATTGTATTGTGAAATTTCTGAAAAATTAAATAATTTTATTGTGAAATTTCGAATCGAGAATTAAATTGTGAAATTTATGAAATTTTAAAAAATTATATTTTCAAATTAAGTAGAGGAAAAAATGTAATTAACATATTGTGGGCGCCCTACTCTGCGATTCTCATACAAAGTACCTAAGCACTGGCAAATCTAGAATTAAATTGTAAAATTTCTGAAAAATTAAATAATTATATTTTTAAATAGAGGAAAAATAAATTAACATATTGTGGGCGCCCTCTTCTGCGATTCTCATAACAAGTACCTAAGCACTGGAATATCGAGAATTAAATTGTGAAATTTCTAAAAAATTAAATAATTATATTTTTAAATTAAATAGAGGAAAAAATTAAATTAACATATTGTGGGCGCCCTCCTCTGCGATTCTTATAACAAGTATCTAAGCACTGGCAAATCGAGAATTAAATTGTGAAATTTCTCAAAAATTATATAATTATATTTTCAAATTAAGTAGAGGAAAAAATGTAATTAACATATTGTGGGCGCCCTACTCTGCGATTCTCATACAAAGTACCTAAGCACTGGCAAATCTAGAATTAAATTCTAAAATTTCTGAAAAATTAAATAATTATATTTTTAAATTAAATAGAGGAAAAATGTAATTAATATATTGTGGGCGCCCTCCTCTGCGATTCTCATAACAAGTACCTAAGCACTGGAATATCGAGAATTAAATTGTGAAATTTCTGAAAAATTAAATAATTATATTTTTAAATTAAATAGAGGAAAAAATGTAATTAACATATTGTGGGCGCCCTCCTCTGTGATTCTCATAACAAGTACCTGAGCACTGGCAAATCGATAATTAAATTGTGAAATTTCTGAAAAATTAAATAATTATATTTTTGAATTAAATAGAGGAAAAATGTAATTAACATATTGTGGGCGCCCTCCTCTGCGATTCTCATAACAAGTACCTAAGCACTGGAATATCGAGAATTAAATTGTGAAATTTCTGAAAAATTAAATAATTATATTTTTAAATTAAATAGAGGAAAAAATTTAATTAACATATTGTGGGCGCCCTCCTCTGTGATTCTCATAACAAGTACCTGAGCACTGGCAAATCGATAATTAAATTGTGAAATTTCTGAAAAATTAAATAATTATATTTTTGAATTAAATAGAGGAAAAATGTAATTAACATATTGTGGGCGCCCTCCTCTGCGATTCTCATAACAATTAACTAAGCACTGGCAAATCGAGAATTAAATTGTGAAATTTCTGAAAATTTAAAAAATTATATTTTCAAATTAAGTAGAGGAAAAAATGTAATTAACATATTGTGGGCGCCCTACTCTGCGATTCTCATACAAAGTACCTAAGCACTGGCAAATCTAGAATTAAATTCTAAAATTTCTGAAAAATTAAATAATTATATTTTTAAATAGAGGAAAAATAAATTAACATATATTGGGCGCCCTCTTCTGCGATTCTCATAACAAGTACCTAAGCACTGGAATATCGAGAATTAAATTGTGAAATTTCTGAAAAATTAAATAATTATATTTTTAAATTAAATAGAGGAAGAAATGTAATTAACATATTGTGGGCGCCCTCCTCTGCCATTCTCATAACAAGTACTTAAGTAATGGCAAATCGAGAATTAAATTGTGAAATTTCTCAAAAATTATATAATTATATTTTTAAATTAAATAGAGGAAAAAATTAAATTAACATATTGTGGGCGCCCTCCTCTGCGATTCTCATAACAAGTACCTAAGCACTGGCAAATCGAGAATTAAATTGTGAAATTTCTGAAAAATTAAATAATTATATTTTTTAATTAAATAGAGGAAACAAGAGAGAACGCTACAGTCGAGCAAGCCCGACAGTGTAATACCCTGTACCCAGGTAAACTTGCGTCACTGAGTTATATGCGCCTATAGCAGCAGCAAAAAGAGGAAGAAGAAGAGCGAACTTGTTGCTGCAGTTTGGTGGGGTTGTACTGGCGAGAATTTGTTTTGCTAATAACTTTTCTTAAAATTGACCGAATTGAATAAAATTTTAAACAACAATAGACAATTATATATAAATTATGTGTGCAAAGTTTGGTTGAGGTAGCATTTGAAATGTGGACGCTATTGACGAAATTCTGTAGCGGGGGAAGGGGGGGAAAATTAAAAAAAAAAAAATAAACTCGTCCTTACTCGGACCTAGGAGAATCTGGATGCCAACTTTGGTTATTCTAGCTTTTATAGTTTCTGAGATCCTCGCGTTCATCCAGACGGACAGACGGACAGACGGACGGACAGACGGACGGACATGTCTAGATCGATTTCTCTCGTCATGCTGATTCAGAATATATATACTTTATGGGGTCGGAGATGCTTCCTTCTGCATGTTACATACTTTGCACAAACCTAATATACCCTTTTTACCCTACGGGTACAGGGTATAAAAATGTAATTAACATATTGTGGGCGCCCTCTTCTGCGATTCTCATAACAAGTACCTAAGCAATGGCAAATCGAGAATTAAATTGTGAAATTTCTGAAAAATTAAATAATTATATTTTTAAATTAAATAGAGGAAGAAATGTAATTAACATATTGTGGGCGCCCTCCTCTGCGATTCTCATAACAAGTACCTAAGCAATGGCAAATCGAGAATTAAATTGTGAAATTTAATTCTCATAACAAGTACCTAAGCACTGGAATATCGAGAATTAAATTGTGAAATTTCTGAAAAATTAAATAATTATATTTTTAAATTAAATAGAGGAAGAAATGTAATTAACATATTGTGGGCGCCCTCCTCTGCCATTCTCATAACAAGTACTTAAGTAATGGCAAATCGAGAATTAAATTGTGAAATTTCTTAAAAATTATATAATTATATTTTTAAATTAAATAGAGGAAAAAATTAAATTAACATATTGTGGGCGCCCTCCTCTGCGATTCTCATAACAAGTACCTAAGCACTGGCAAATCGAGAATTAAATTGTGAAATTTCTGAAAAATTAAATAATTATATTTTTTAATTAAATAGAGGAAACAAGAGAGAACGCTACAGTCGAGCAAGCCCGACAGTGTAATACCCTGTACCCAGGTAAACTTGCGTCACTGAGTTATATGCGCCTATAGCAGCAGCAAAAAGAGGAAGAAGAAGAGCGAACTTGTTGCTGCAGTTTGGGGGGGTTGTACTGGCGAGAATTTGTTTTGCTAATAACTTTTCTTAAAATTGACCGAATTGAATAAAATTTTAAACAACAATAGACAATTATATATAAATTATGTGTGCAAAGTTTGGTTGAGGTAGCATTTGAAATGTGGACGCTATTGACGAAATTCTGTAGCGGGGGAAGGGGGGGAAAATTAAAAAAAAAAAAATAAACTCGTCCTTACTCGGACCTAGGAGAATCTGGATGCCAACTTTGGTTATTCTAGCTTTTATAGTTTCTGAGATCCTCGCGTTCATCCAGACGGACAGACGGACGGACATGTCTAGATCGATTTCTCTCGTCATGCTGATTCAGAATATATATACTTTATGGGGTCGGAGATGCTTCCTTCTGCATGTTACATACTTTGCACAAACCTAATATACCCTTTTTACCCTACGGGTACAGGGTATAAAAATGTAATTAACATATTGTGGGCGCCCTCTTCTGCGATTCTCATAACAAGTACCTAAGCAATGGCAAATCGAGAATTAAATTGTGAAATTTCTGAAAAATTAAATAATTATATTTTTAAATTAAATAGAGGAAGAAATGTAATTAACATATTGTGGGCGCCCTCCTCTGCCATTCTCATAACAAGTACTTAAGCAATGGCAAATCGAGAATTAAATTGTGAAATTTCTGAAAAATTAAATAATTATATTTTTAAATTAAATAGAGGAAGAAATGTAATTAACATATTGTGGGCGCCCTCCTCTGCCATTCTCATAACAAGTACCTAAGCAATGGCAAATCGAGAATTAAATTGTGAAATTTCTCAAAAATTATATAATTATATTTTTAAATTAAAAAGAGGAAAAAATTAAATTAACATATTGTTGGCGCTCTTCTCTGCGATTCTCATAACAAGAACCTAAGCACTGGAATATCGAGGATTATATTGTGAAATTTCTGAAAAATTAAATAATTTTATTGTGAAATTTCTGAAAAATTTGTGAACGCCCTCCTCTGCGATTCTCATACAAAGTACCTAAGCGCTAGCAAATCGAGAATTAAATTGTGAAATTTATGAAATTTTAAAAAATTATATTTTCAAATTAAGTAGAGGAAACAAGTAAAAAAGCTAAAGTCGGGTGTCCCGACTTTGAAATACTCTGTACATATGTTTACAATAATTATAGAAAATAAAAAAAATTCAGAAAAAAAAAAAAAAAATTTGATCGATTTTACCTCTCTCGGTATTCGAACTCACGTAAAGGGTGTATAATTGCACATTTACATAGCAATTGCGTCTGTGTGAGTGTATGTATGCCTATGCGCATCAATTCGTGTCTGTGTAAGCATTTTCGCAGTCAACCAAACAGCAACATCAACAACAGCCGCGGGCATCGCTTGAGCAGCGCTTGAGCAGCGCTGCAGCAGCAAATATATTTATGGCTATAACTTCTTGGTAAATTATAATAATTAATAACTATTAATAACTATAATTACTAACTGGGGGTATTTCCAAAATTTTAGTTCGAAATTCCAAGAATTACGGGAGTTACGATTTGCGGGGTAGAGGGGGGAGGACAGACGGACAGACGGACGGACAGACGGACGGACATGTCTAGATCGATTTCTCTCGTCATGCTGATTCAGAATATATATACTTTATGGGGTCGGAGATGCTTCCTTCTGCATGTTACATACTTTGCACAAACCTAATATACCCTTTTTACCCTACGGGTACAGGGTATAAAAATGTAATTAACATATTGTGGGCGCCCTCTTCTGCGATTCTCATAACAAGTACCTAAGCAATGGCAAATCGAGAATTAAATTGTGAAATTTCTGAAAAATTAAATAATTATATTTTTAAATTAAATAGAGGAAGAAATGTAATTAACATATTGTGGGCGCCCTCCTCTGCCATTCTCATAACAAGTACTTAAGCAATGGCAAATCGAGAATTAAATTGTGAAATTTAATTCTCATAACAAGTACCTAAGCACTGGAATATCGAGAATTAAATTGTGAAATTTCTGAAAAATTAAATAATTATATTTTTAAATTAAATAGAGGAAGAAATGTAATTAACATATTGTGGGCGCCCCTCCTCTGCCATTCTCATAACAAGTACTTAAGTAATGGCAAATCGAGAATTAAATTGTGAAATTTCTTAAAAATTATATAATTATATTTTTAAATTAAATAGAGGAAAAAATTAAATTAACATATTGTGGGCGCCCTCCTCTGCGATTCTCATAACAAGTACCTAAGCACTGGCAAATCGAGAATTAAATTGTGAAATTTCTGAAAAATTAAATAATTATATTTTTTAATTAAATAGAGGAAACAAGAGAGAACGCTACAGTCGAGCAAGCCCGACAGTGTAATACCCTGTACCCAGGTAAACTTGCGTCACTGAGTTATATGCGCCTATAGCAGCAGCAAAAAGAGGAAGAAGAAGAGCGAACTTGTTGCTGCAGTTTGGGGGGGTTGTACTGGCGAGAATTTGTTTTGCTAATAACTTTTCTTAAAATTGACCGAATTGAATAAAATTTTAAACAACAATAGACAATTATATATAAATTATGTGTGCAAAGTTTGGTTGAGGTAGCATTTGAAATGTGGACGTTATTGACGAAATTCTGTAGCGGGGGAAGGGGGGGAAAATTAAAAAAAAAAAAATAAACTCGTCCTTACTCGGACCTAGGAGAATCTGGATGCCAACTTTGGTTATTCTAGCTTTTATAGTTTCTGAGATCCTCGCGTTCATCCAGACGGACAGACGGACGGACATGTCTAGATCGATTTCTCTCGTCATGCTGATTCAGAATATATATACTTTATGGGGTCGGAGATGCTTCCTTCTGCATGTTACATACTTTGCACAAACCTAATATACCCTTTTTACCCTACGGGTACAGGGTATAAAAATGTAATTAACATATTGTGGGCGCCCTCTTCTGCGATTCTCATAACAAGTACCTAAGCAATGGCAAATCGAGAATTAAATTGTGAAATTTCTGAAAAATTAAATAATTATATTTTTAAATTAAATAGAGGAAGAAATGTAATTAACATATTGTGGGCGCCCTCCTCTGCCATTCTCATAACAAGTACTTAAGCAATGGCAAATCGAGAATTAAATTGTGAAATTTCTGAAAAATTAAATAATTATATTTTTAAATTAAATAGAGGAAGAAATGTAATTAACATATTGTGGGCGCCCTCCTCTGCCATTCTCATAACAAGTACCTAAGCAATGGCAAATCGAGAATTAAATTGTGAAATTTCTCAAAAATTATATAATTATATTTTTAAATTAAAAAGAGGAAAAAATTAAATTAACATATTGTGGGCGCTCTTCTCTGCGATTCTCATAACAAGAACCTAAGCACTGGAATATCGAGGATTATATTGTGAAATTTCTGAAAAATTAAATAATTTTATTGTGAAATTTCTGAAAAATTTGTGAACGCCCTCCTCTGCGATTCTCATACAAAGTACCTAAGCGCTAGCAAATCGAGAATTAAATTGTGAAATTTATGAAATTTTAAAAAATTATATTTTCAAATTAAGTAGAGGAAACAAGTAAAAAAGCTAAAGTCGGGTGTCCCGACTTTGAAATACTCTGTACATATGTTTACAATAATTATAGAAAATAAAAAAAATTCAGAAAAAAAAAAAAAAAATTTGATCGATTTTACCTCTCTCGGTATTCGAACTCACGTAAAGGGTGTATAATTGCACATTTACATAGCAATTGCGTCTGTGTGAGTGTATGTATGCCTATGCGCATCAATTCGTGTCTGTGTAAGCATTTTCGCAGTCAACCAAACAGCAACATCAACAACAGCCGCGGGCATCGCTTGAGCAGCGCTTGAGCAGCGCTGCAGCAGCAAATATATTTATGGCTATAACTTCTTGGTAAATTATAATAATTAATAACTATTAATAACTATAATTACTAACTGGGGGTATTTCCAAAATTTTAGTTCGAAATTCCAAGAATTACGGGAGTTACGATTTGCGGGGTAGAGGGGGGAGGGAGGGGAATTCCAAAATATACATTTTCTGCGTATTCACATAAGGCATCTGGGACTAAAATTTGGTGTTCCTAGGTCTTATAGTCTCCGAGATATAGGCGATTATACGAATGGAAAATCGGGAAAACCCCCATAGGGGGGAAGTGGGGGGGGGGAAAATCAAAAAAATAAAACAAACTCGTATAGAATACACACATAACGCATCTTCGTGCAAAATTTGGTGTCTCTATCTCTTATAGTCTCTGAGATCCAGGTGTTCATACGGACGGACAGACGGACAGACAGACAGACAGGGCTAGATCGACTCGTCTCGTCATGCTGATCAAGAATATATATACTTTGTGGGGTCTGCCACGCCTCCTTCTGCCTGTTACATTTTTCAGCTCCCGCAAACCTAATATACTCTTGTACATTTCATGTACAGAGTATAAAAATGTAATTAACATATTGTGGGCGCCCTACTCGGCGATTCTCATACAAAGTACCTAAGCACTGGCAAATCGAGAATTAACTTCTAAAATTTCTGAAAAATTAAATAATTATATTTATACTCTGTACATGAAATGTACAAGAGTATATTAGGTTTGCGGGAGCTGAAAAATGTAACAGGCAGAAGGAGGCGTGGCAGACCCCACAAAGTATATATATTATTGATCAGCGTGACAAGACGAGTCGATCTAGCCCTGTCTGTCTGTCTGTCCGTCTGTCCGTCCGTATGAACACCTGGATCTCAGAGACTATAAGAGATAGAGACACCAAATTTTCCACAAAGATGCGTTATGTGTGTATTCTATACGAGTTTGTTTTATTTTTTTGATTTCCCCCCCACTTCCCCCCTATGGGGGTTTTCCCGATTTTCCATTCGTATAATCGCCTATATCTCGGAGACTATAAGACCTAGGAACACCAAATTTTAGTCCAAGATGCCTTGTGTGAATACGCAGAAAATGTATATTTTGGAATTCCCCTCCCTCCCCCTCTCCACGGCAAATGCGATTTTCTCTAACTCCCGTAATTCTTGGAATTTCGAACTAAAATTTTGGAAATACCCCCAGTTAGTAATTATGTGTCCGTATGCCAAGTTTCACTATGATAGACCGATTTACCAAGAAGTTATAGCCATAAATATATTTGCTGCTGCAGCGCTGCTCAAGCGCTGCCCGCGGCTGTTGTCGATGTTGCTGTTTGGTTGACTGCGAAAATGCTTACACAGACACGAATTGATGCGCATAGGCATACATACACTCACACAGACGCAATTGCTATGTAAATGTGCAATTATACACCCTTTACGTGAGTTCGAATACCGAGAGAGGTAAAATCGATCAAATTTTTTTTTTATTTTCTTAATTTTTTTTATTTTCTATAATTATTGTAAACATATGTACAGAGTATTTCAAAGTCGGGACACCCGACTTTAGCTTTTTTACTTGTTTTAAATTAAATAGAGGAAAAAATTAAATTAACATATTGTGGGCGCCCTCCTCTGCGATTCTTATAACAAGTATCTAAGCACTAAGAATTAAATTGTGAAATTTCTGAAAAATTAAATAATTATATTTTTAAATTAAATAGAGGAAAAAATGTAATTAACATATTGTGGGCGCCCTCCTCTGTGATTCTCATAACAAGTACCAAAGCACTGGCAAATCGAGAATTAAATTGTGAAATTTCTGAAAAATTAAATAATTATATTTTAAAATTAAATAGAGGAAAAAATTTAATTAACATATTGTGGTCGCGCTCCTCTGCGATTCTCATAACAATAACCTAAGCACTGGCAAATCGAGAATTAAATTGTAAAATTTCTGAAAAATTAAATAATTTTATTGTGAAATTTCTGAAAAATTTGTGAACGCCCTCCTTTGCGATTCTCATACAAAGTACTTAAGCATTGGCAAATCGAGAATAAAATTGTGAGTTTTATGAAAAATTAAATAATTATATTTTTAAATTAAATAGAGGAAAAAATTATATTAACATATTGTGGGCGCCCTCCTCTGCGATTCTCATAACAAGTACCTAAGCACTGGCAAATCGAGAATTAAATTGTGAAATTTCTCAAAAATTATATATTTATACTAGCAGGTATTGCCCGTCGTAACCCGGCTCAATATGTTTCCAATTGTATTTATTTTGTGTGTGCATAACCTACCCATATATTTTCACCTTAAAGGTTACCAGTAGGAAGGCATTTAAGGTATTTAAATGAACATTTTCTGTTCTTGACAAAAAATTTTTCAGTAGTCCGTTACATTTTTGTTCTTGACAAACTATTTCGTTAAACGAACATGACCACTATAACTAATATTTTTTAAAGCTCGTTTTCCTCCCGTTGGAGCTAGAATTTTCCAAAAGCCTTTCTTAGTGTGCTCCTACACTATGATGGATACTATGAAACGATACTTGAGTCCAAATTTAAATTCACATTTGAGTCTTTTCGTGCAATATTGAGTCAATACGGCCACGCACAAACTCAGAATATGAAACACGGCACTCGTGTCAATGCCGTGCAGCGATGAGCCACGATCAAAAAGCACTGGCACCGATACCATCAAAATATCGAAGTTTGAATGCAATAAGCAGAATATTTAAATAACAAAATCTAATTATTTATTGACATCAATAAGAACAAATCATATACATACATACATCTGCCCGCAATGCGAAGCAGAATATGCGTAGCTCCGTTATTCGGTTTCTGCTTTACTATCGCTTACGCAGTCGTTGCCTAGCGACGGTAACTGTAACATTTTGGCGTTTTGTCTTTGCAATTAACATTAAATGGTCAAAACGAAAGAAGAAGAGCGAGCTAATGACTTGCAGTTGTTGTTGTTTTTAGAGCATTATTTTTTTTTACAATCAAACAACTGTGTTCGATTGCCCAATGTATACATTAATACGAATGTACATACATGCTGTATTCATACACGGGCATACATACATACATATGTACATATGTTTCTCTTTACTTTTTCAACCGTACGTAGAGAACCGCACACGTTGCTTGTTGTGTGTGAGTGTGTGTATGTGATGTCCCCAACTATTTGATATTTTGTTGTTGCTGCATAAAGTTATTAATGAAAACACTAATGCCAAATGCACTAAACAAAGAAAAAATTACTTTTAAAAATGTTATATTATATAATTTTCAATTAATTAACATTTCTTGCTCTGTCAGTGCAAGACGAATGTACATACATACATATGTAGATACATATGTACATACATAGATGTGCACATATGTATGGACATTCACACATTAGTGTCTCACATGTTGCTTTGGCTATTTCAATCGTTTGCACGCAACTACACGAACAGCTGTTTGTATGTGTGTATATGTATACTTAGTTGTCCCCAACTGTTTGATATTTTGTATTGTTTGTTCTGCCTGCTTTTGTAAAATACATATTTTGAAAATCCTTGAATGCAAAGTTGTATATTTAGTTACGTAGATTACATTATCCAAATTTTAAATCGATCGGACTAAATTTATAACAAAAACTTTTCATTTGAAATAGTGAATAAATATTAAAACCCCAATAATTCAAGCTCCAACACAAATTTCGAAAATCCGAGTATGCAGTTTTGTTTGTATCCTTTAATTGATTTTAGAAACTAAGTTTTAAGTCGATCGGTTGAAAAGTGCGGATTTTTCAAACAAATTTTGGAGCTACTTTCCCCCCTTTGGAGCTCGAATTTTCCAAAATCCCTTCTTAGTGCGCATCTACACCATGATAGGATACTTGAGCCCAAATTTCAGCATCCTAGCTTTTACCGTTTGGGCTGTGGGCTGTTGACGCGGTTTCCTTTTGTGCCCCAAGAAAACCCCAATAATTCAAGCTCCAACAAAAAATTTTAAAAACCGAGTATGCAGTTTTTTTTTTGCATTCTTTAATTGATTTTAGAAACTAAGTTTTAAGTCGATCGGTTGAAAAGTGCGGATTTTTCAAACAAATTTTGGAGCTACTTTCCCCCCTTTGGAGCTCGAATTTTCCAAAATCCCTTCTTAGTGCGCATCTACACCATGATAGGATACTTGAGCCCAAATTTCAGCATCCTAGCTTTTACCGTTTGGGCTGTGGGCTGTTGACGCGGTTTCCTTTTGTGCCCCAAGAAAACCCCAATAATTCAAGCTCCAACAAAAAATTTAAAAAACCGAGTATGCAGTTTTTTTTTGCATTCTTTAATTGATTTTAGAAACTAAGTTTTAAGTCGATCGGTTGAAAAATGCGGATTTTTCAAACAAACTTTGGAGCTCGTTTTCCCCCCTTTGGAGCTCGAATTTTCCAAAATCCCTTCTTAGTGCTCATCTACACCATGATAGGATACTTGAGCCCAAATTTCAGCATCCTAGCTTTTACCGTGTGGGCTGTGGGCTGTTGACGCGGTTTGCTTTTGTGCCCCAACATTTTTTTTACATGAAAACTCCCATATTTTAGGCCCCAAAAATATCAAAAAACCAAGTATACAGTTTTTCTTGGAATTGGAATTGGAGTATACAAACTAAGTTTAAAGTTAATCAGATGAAAACTGTAGATTTTTCATACAAACGTTGGAGCCTGTTTCCCCCCCTTTGGAGCTCGAGTTTTCCAAAATCCCTTCTTAGTGGGGACCTAGACTATGAAAGGATACTTGAGTCCAAATTTCAGCTTCCTAGCCTTTACCGTTTGGGCTGTGCGTTGATCACCAATCAGTCAGTCAGGACAAACTGTTTATACTCTGTACATGAAATGTACAAGAGTATATTAGGTTTGCGGGAGCTGAAAAATGTAACAGGCAGAAGGAGGCGTGGCAGACCCCACAAAGTATATATATTCTTGATCAGCATGACGAGACGAGTCGATCTAGCCCTGTCTGTCTGTCTGTCCGTCTGTCCGTCTGTCCGTCCGTATGAACACCTGGATCTCAGAGACTATAAGAGATAGAGACACCAAATTTTGCACAAAGATGCGTTATGTGTGTATTCTATACGAGTTTGTTTTATTTTTTTGATTTTCCCCCCCACTTCCCCCCTATGGGGGTTTTCCCGATTTTCCATTCGTATAATCGCCTATATCTCGGAGACTATAAGACCTAGGAACACCAAATTTTAGTCCCAGATGCCTTATGTGAATACGCAGAAAATGTACATTTTGGAATTCCCCTCCCTCCCCCCTCTACCTCGCAAATCGTAACTCCCGTAATTCTTGGAATTTCGAACTAAAATTTTGGAAATACCCCCAGTTGGTTATTATGTGTCCGTATGCCAAATTTCATTATGATAGACCGATTTAACAAGAAGTTATAGCCATAAATATATTTGCTGATGCAGTGCTGCTGCAGCGCTGCTCAAGCGCTGCTCAAGCGATGCCCGCGGCTATTGTTGATGTTGCTGTTTGGTTGACTGCGAAAATGCTTACACAGACACGAATTGATGCGCATAGGCATACATACACTCACACAGACGCAATTGCTATGTAAATGTGCAATTATACACCCTTTACGTGAGTTCGAATACCGAGAGAGGTAAAATCGATCAAATTTTTTTTTTTATTTTCTTAATTTTTTTATTTTCTATAATTATTGTAAACATATGTACAGAGTATTTCAAAGTCGGGACACCCGACTTTAGCTTTTTTACTTGTTTATATATATACTAGCAGGTATTGCCCGTCTTAACCCGGCTCAATATAATGTTTCCAATTGTATTTATTTTGTGTGTGCATAACCTACCCATATGTTTTCACCTTATAAGTTACCAGTAGGAAGGCATTTAAGGTATTTAAATGAACATTTTCTGTTCTTGACAAAAAATTGTTCAGTAGTCCGTTACATTTTTGTTCTTGCCAAACTATTTCTTTAAACGAACATGACCACTATAACTAATATTTTTTAAACCTCCCCCCTTTGGAGTTAGAATTTTCCAAAAGCCTTTCTTAGTGTGCTCCTACACTATGATGGATACTATGAAAGGATACTTGAGTCCAAATTTCATCTTTTACCGTTTGGGCTGTGCGTTGATCACCAATTAGTCAGGACAAACTGTTTTATATATAGAGATAACGCAACGTTTTAAGATAGACTATGTGCAAAAAAGGGGAATAATTATAAGGGTATATCCTAATTTTAAATTCACATTTGAGTCAATACGGTCACGCACAAACTCGGAATATGAAACACGGCACTCGTGTCAATGCCGTGCAGCGATGAGCCACGATCAAAAAGCACTGACAATTCTCATCTCAATTTGCTAGAGTAAAACTTTCGATAGTTGAAGCCACCGATACCATGAAAATATCGAAGTTTGAATGCAATAAGCAGAATATTTAAATAATTAAATCTAATTATTTATTGAGATCAATAAGAACAAATCATATACATACATACATCTGCCCGCAATGCGAAGCAGAATATGCGTAGCTCCGTTATTCGGTTTCTGCTTTACTATCGCATACGCAGTCGTTGCTTAGCGACGGTAACTGTAAACTTTTGGCGTTTTGCCTTTGCAATAAACATTAAATGGTCAAAACGAAAGAAGATGAGCGAGCCAACAACTTGAAGTTGTTGTTGTTGTTTTGTATTTACATGCTTCATACATATACAGGCATAGATACATATGCTTGTACATATGTATGTATGCATGGGCACACATAGACACGAACTGTTCCCAACTATTTGATATTTGATATATGGCAAGTAAAAAACATATTGCTATATTTTAATCGTTGAATGCCAATTTGTTGATATAGTTATGTTGATTACTGTTTGGTCATCCGGCCAAAAACAGCCAAAACCAGCAGCACATCATAGTTAATAAGTAACGTAAATAACTCAATGCAAAGTGCTCGTTTTCTTGTCACTTGCTTTGCATAGCAAGCCGAGCACTTAACGTTTTCCTTTGTTGCTTGCCATAAATTTGCATAGGCTGCTGCGCAGCCGCCACATATGTACTAGTTATTGTCGCTAACTCTGCAAGTCAAGTTCGTTTTTCGTTATCGCATCTGGTACGGAGAAGCTTAGCTTTCCGTCTACCAGCACAAACTTTGTAAATCTCGGCGATCGCTAGCTATGCAAAATAAACATTTGTGCAACTCTTTTAAATTGAACAATTTCGTTTTCGCTTATTTTGCAATTATTTCGCCAACATAATTTCGCATATTTGGAATCATAAAAAAGCTTATGATTATACATTTTGGTGACCCCGACGTGATTAATAATTCCACAAAACCTTGCTTAATCGCGTTAAAAAACAAAAGCGTACATAATTGAGTTCATTGTACACAAAAAATATTCAAGTACATAAGTGCAAAAGTATAAGTTCATAGTGCCTACTGTACCGCCAATAAGCAGCCGTGTGAAGCGACGTTTTTGAGGGCAACGAACATCAGCAGATAAAACAGTTATTCGCGCGCGTCATTTATCTCTGCTATTTTCGGTTTTCGGTTCTCTCTCGCGTTCATAATGTCTGAGAGCGACGGTCAAATGCGCGCCTTCCAAGCTGTCGCATCAGCTGCTGCTGACCTAGCTGATGCAGCGACGCTTGCGCCAACAGCTTCGACGTCAACAGCTGTGGGCAATGCAGTGCAGGCTACGAGCAATAGTGTTGAGTTTTATAAGCGCAAGGCGCAATCATTATATGCGTGGGCGCTTTCTATTCAAAATAAAATAAACGATTGTGAAATTGACAATATTTCAGAAAGTGAGCTGCGAAAACGTGTGGAAATGCTGCAAAGTATTCAGGCCTCCTTTAATTTGGCGCATGACAAATTAGAGGAGCTGGACTTTGACGAGATTGGCAGCAGTTTGCGCTGCAACTTTGCTGAGCTGGTGGTCTGCTTGGAGGGCCGCCTGCTAAATGCAATACAAAGGATGCAATCTGGCGCGCCGCCGTGTTCGACGCTTCGGCAAGATGATCAGTCTACCATTGTGATAAATCGGTCTCGTTTGCCTGAGCTTAAGTTGCCTACATTCAGTGGTGGATATACTGAATATGCAGATTTCGCTTCGATGTTCACATCAGTGATCGCCAAGGATCCAGATCTCTCCGATGTGGAAAAGTTGCAGCATTTGAGGTCAAGCTTAAGAGGATCTGCGTTGGACACGATTCGTGCGCTTGAGATAAGTGGTGCAAATTATTCAGTGGCGTTAGACCTACTCGACAAGCGGTTTAACAATAAGCGTCTTATTTTCCAGGCACACATCTCCGAGATTTTGGGCATTAAAAAGGCTGAAACTACAAGCAAGCTGCGAGAGTTGTCCGACAAAGTCAACGCAAATATGCGTGCACTGTTGAGTTTGGGCAATATGCAAGATGTAGCTGGCAGCATCGTCGTTCAGACAATTTTGGGCAAGGTGGATGCTGCGACGCAGGCAAATTGGGAGGAAGCCGCCCCATTAAACGTTATACCGTCGTGGGAGCAATTTGCGACGTTCTTGGATAGCAGGTGCCAAAAATTGGAAAACATCGAGCATGCAATGGCATCATATTCGTCGAATTATCAGGTGGGAAAGAACAAAAACACTAACACCAAACGCTCGTTTGTCGCCACTAACCCATCCGCAAATGGTTGTCTGTTTTGTGACATAAATGCACACGAAATATACAGTTGCCCACTTTTTGGTAATTTGTCGCCTGTACTTCGTTTAAAGGAAGCGAAACGCCTCTCTCTGTGTATAAATTGTCTTAGAAAGGGACACAGAATGAGAACTTGCAATTCTGGATCGTGCAGAACCTGTGGTGCCAAACATCACAGTTTATTGCATTTTAATAATTCAGCTGCCGTAAATTTGATGCCTGAGCAATCGTCCGCTTCTGACTTACACTCGCGGCCGTCTTCATTGTTACTGCCACGTAGCGCTCTCGCAGCTGTTTCGCCATCATCGCTTGCTTCATTGCCTGCCCAAAATCTCGGCTCAGATGTTGTGCTCTTGGCCACCGCTGTCATCAGCATTCAAAATCGCGCCGGGACTTGGGTACCCTGCCGTGCACTGCTCGATTCCGGATCACAGTTGCACATAATAACTTCGCGATTCGCTCACCGGCTCCAACTTCGAAAGACCAAGTCGTCGGCCTCTGTGTCTGGTCTTGGTGACGTCAGTTTCAAGTCTGATGGTTGCACTGTGCACTTATGCTTGCAATCATTGGTCACTGACTATTCCGCAAATATTACTGCTTTGGTCGCTCCTTCCATTACTGAGAACCAACCAAATTTCACGGTTGACATATCTCATTGGGATATACCAAGCAATGTCCGCTTAGCTGATCCGGCGTTCTTCAAGCCACAGCAAATTGATATGCTTATCGGTGCCAATTTATTCTACGAGTTGTTGTGCGTAGGTCAGATTAAACTGGCTGATGGCCTGCCACTTCTGCAAAAGACTCGTTTGGGCTGGATAGTTACTGGAGGTGGCTCGCAGCATCAGAAAGCTGCTTTGGTTGCATCCAAGTCTCCGTTTACACAGGATTGCAATACACGAATCGAGCAGATGGTTCGCTCTTTTTGGGAACTCGAAAGTGGTGTCGATCCGGCTGTAAAACTTACAAAAGAAGAGTTCGACTGCGAGGAGCATTTCAAGGCTAATTACAGGCGCCTGCGTACTGGCGAGTATTCCGTCCGATTGCCTGTAAAGCTCAGCACAGATCTGCTTGGCGATTCCTATACGCAAGCCTATCGTCGGTTCATAAACTTGGAGCGAAAGTTAGAACGCAATCCACTTCTCAAAGCACAGTACTCGGCATTCATTAAGGAGTATTTAGAGTTGGGTCATATGTCGCTTGTATCGCCAGTTTCGCTAAATTTGTGCAAGTATTTCCTTCCGCACCATTGCGTTCTGAAGGAGGACAGCACAACGACAAAGTTGAGAGTCGTGTTTGACGGTTCCGCATCCACATCCTCTGGTCATTCTTTAAATGACATCCTAATGGCTGGTCCTTCCATTCAGTCAAAGCTCGCAAACACGCTTGTTCGATTTCGCACGTTTCCTATCGCTTTAACAGGAGACATCTGCAAGATGTACCGCTGCGTGCGAGTATCAAATCCGGATAGCTATTTTCAATGCATTCTATGGCGTGACTCGCCTCAAAAGCCTATTCAAGTTTTCCGTCTTGATACCGTCACTTACGGTACAAAGCCTGCCTCGTTTCTCTCCGTTCGCACTATGCATCAGCTGGCTGAAGATGAGCATGAGCTATTTCCTATTGGATCCGATATCTTGCGCCGCGATTTTTATGTTGATGATTTAATCACTGGTGGTGCTTCTACAAACGAAGTCATAGAAATTATGAGACAAACCACAGGGCTACTTGCCAAGGCTAATTTCAAGCTAAGGAAGTGGTGCTCCAGCAATCCTGATGTGCTCAAACAAGTTCCGGAAGAAGACAAAGAAACTCTAGTTAAGTTTGATGATGGCAGCGACATAACAAAAACTCTAGGACTGTCGTGGGATCCTGCGACGGATTTATTCATTTTCACGTTTCTGCCAGCATTGACATCTGGTCGAATTTGCAAGCGCACTGTTTTGTCAACTATTGCCAGATTTTATGATCCGCTTGGCCTTATTGGACCAGTAATCGCAAAGGCTAAGATATTCCTGCAGGCGCTTTGGAGAGAAAGGCTTGATTGGGATGAAAGCCTTTCAGCATCATTGACAACATCTTGGCATAATCTTATTGCAGATTTTGAGCGCACAAAGCAGCTGAAATTTCCAAGGCTTGCACTTTCTGCTGGTGTTTCCATTGAAGTGCATGGTTTTAGTGATGCCAGCATAGATGCCTATGGAGCTTGCGTGTACATCATTTCGACCACGCAAGGCCAATCTCGTGCGGAGCTGCTGTGTTCCAGATCTCGTGTGGCGCCGCTCAAATCGTTGACCGTGCCCCGACTAGAGTTGTGCGGAGCCGTTTTGCTGGCACAACTCATAAACGAAATATCTCGTATGGAGTTATTCGACTGCAAGTTTTATTGTTGGTCTGATTCTGCAGTAGCGCTATCTTGGATTCGCAGCGAGCCATCCAGGTTTCAAATTTTCGTTTCCAATCGCATCGCAACTATTCAAGAGTTGACCTCTGGCATGGAATGGCGATATATTCCAACCGATTTGAATCCTGCGGACATACTTTCACGTGGAGCTTTGCCCAGCGAATTAGTCCAGTCCAACTTGTGGCTACATGGTCCCGCATTTCTGACGAAAGATAAATCTTCTTGGCCAGAGTCTTGCAATTCCGTCTCGTCGCTTCCTGAGCAGCGCTCTAAAGTGTTTGTAAGCACCACACTGTGCGAAGACATTGCACAGCAATGCAAATATGTTAACACATTTGGAAAGCTGCAGCGCGTGTTTGCATATGTATACAAGTTCCTGCACCGTGTACGAATTCCTGGGCTATCGGTGGACTGCATCCGTCATGGTACACTGCTGTTGATGCGCTCAATTCAAATGTCTACGCTTTGGGACGAATACAAGACCTTGCAGGCCGGACACATTTTGAAATCGTCTAGCTCCTGTCTTTCTTTATCTCCGTTTCTCGACAGCTCTGGATTGATGCGCGTTGGTGGCCGTCTAAGTAACTCTGCGCTCGACTTTGAAGCCCAGCATCCAATTATACTTCCAAGGCGTCATCCAGTCACGCGTTCAGTCATTATGCACTACCATGTCCGTAATCTGCATTCTGGACCTCGTGCATTGCTGGCCTCAATTCGGTTGCAGTATTGGCCAATTGGCGGTCGGAAAACAGTGTGCAGCGTAGTCAGCAAATGCACCATTTGTTTTCGAGCCAAGCCTCGTCTTGTGGAGCATGTTATGGCTGACCTGCCAAAGGATCGAGTTGATGCTTCACATACCTTTATGGTCACTGGTGTGGATTTTTGTGGGCCGTTTTTCTACAAAAGCGAGGTCCGCAATAAGGCACCAATAAAATGCTATATTTGCATTTTCATTTGCTTCGCCACCAAAGCTGTGCATTTGGAGTTGGTGAAGGATTTAACCACCGGAGCATTCTTAAATGCACTTAAACGCTTTATTTTGACGCGCTGTCGACCTACGAGGATCTGGTCTGACAACGCTACAAATTTCGTTGGCGCACGGAACGAGATGGCTGAGCTAAAGCGTCTTTTTGAATCCAGCGAGCACCTGCAGGCTGTGCAAGAATTTTGCCTTGCTGACTGTATTGATTGGCGTTTCATTCCGCCGCGCTCGCCTCACTTTGGTGGTCTATGGGAAGCGGCTGTAAAGACTGCCAAGCATCATTTCTACAGATCCGTCGGACTATCGCTGCTCGAATTTGATGAACTGCGCACGCTTGTATGCCATATCGGGGCAATTATTAATTCTCGCCCATTGTTATCCCTTTCAGAACATCCAGCAGATCTCGATGTCTTGACTCCAGCTCATTTTCTTGGTGCTGCTCCGCTGTCAACGTACGTTGAGCCTGATCTGACGAAGCTCAATTTCAATCGGCTGGATCGATGGCAGCGCGTGACGTACTACCAGCAGATATTTTGGGCTCGCTGGCGTGAAGAATACTTGACGCTTCTTCAACAGCGCTCAAAATGGCGAGGGTCGCAGCCTGGACTCTCCATTGATGATGTCGTTCTGGTCAAGGACGAGAATTTGCCGCCCCTCAAATGGCCATTAGCAAGGGTGGTCAGCCTCATCAGCGGCGCAGATGGCGTGTCGAGAGTTGCAGAATTGAGGACTTCCACTGGAACCATTCGGCGAGCCGTTCGCAAATTATGCCCGCTGCCGAAACAAGATGTTGTTGAAGACCCTGGTTCTTCAACAGGGGGAGTATGTTTGGTCATCCGGCCAAAAACAGCCAAAACCAGCAGCACATCATAGTTAATAAGTAACGTAAATAACTCAATGCAAAGTGCTCGTTTTCTTGTCACTTGCTTTGCATAGCAAGCCGAGCACTTAACGTTTCCCTTTGTTGCTTGCCATAAATTTGCATAGGCTGCTGCGCAGCCGCCACATATGTACTAGTTATTGTCGCTAACTCTGCAAGTCAAGTTCGTTTTTCGTTATCGCATCTGGTACGGAGAAGCTTAGCTTTCCGTCTACCAGCACAAACTTTGTAAATCTCGGCGATCGCTAGCTATGCAAAATAAACATTTGTGCAACTCTTTTAAATTGAACAATTTCGTTTTCGCTTATTTTGCAATTATTTCGCCAACATAATTTCGCATATTTGGAATCATAAAAAAGCTTATGATTATACAATTACATTACCGAAATTTGAAATCGATCGGACAAAATGTATAACACAAACTATTCATCTGAAAAAGTGAATAAATATTAAAACCCCAATAATAAAATTAAATGCGATATATCGATACTTGTGTTGATATATCGTAATACATGTCGAATACAAATACATCGAAAAACATCGTTTGAGAGTTATTGATTATAATACTGTATTCGATTGTACACTGTAAACATACATACATACAAATTTATTTGTATGTGTACTGTAACTGTAAACTTTTGGCATTTTGCGTATGTAATGAACAGGCGTAAATGATCAAAACGAAAGAAGATTTGCGAGCCAATAACTTGAAGTTGTTGTTGTTGTTTTAAAAATTTTGATTTGAAACCATAGAAAACTATTTTTTACAATTAAACAACAGTGTTCGATAGCCCACTGCATACTTGTACATACAAACCTATATATGTATATAGGAATGTATGAACGTACATACATACTTATTGATGTACATACATACATATGTACATGCTATACATACAGACGTATGTACGTATGTAATACATATGGTGCTGGCGTAATTCATAATGCGAAATTCTTTCTAAGGGGAGAAATGTCCCCCCTGCCCAACCTGCGTACGCCCTTGTAGTCCGTTGTCCTAAAAACTCCTTATGCCAAATGTACTAAACAAAGAAAAAATAGCATAAAAATGTTTATGTTATAATGTTAATAATTTTTAATTAATTAACATTTCTTGCACTGTCAGTGCAAGACGAATGTACTTTTGTACATACATATGTATGTATGTATGTACATACATGTGTACAAATGAACATTCACACATTAGTGTCTCACATTTTGCTTTGGCTACTTCAACCGTTTACACGCAACTACACGAACAGCTGCTTGTATGTATGTATGTGTGTGTGTGTGTATGTATACTTAGTTGTCCCCAACTGTTTGATATTTTGTATTGTTTGTTCTACCTGCATTTGTAAAATGCATATTTTAAAAATCGTTAAATGCAAAGTTGTAATTTTAGTTACGTAAATTATATTACCCAAATTTGAAATCGATCTGACAAAATTTATAACACAAACTTTTCATTTGAAAAAATGAATAAATATTAAAACCCCAATAATTCAAGCTTCAACACAAATTTTGAAAAACCGCAGTTTTGTTTGTATTCTTTTATAGATTATAAAACCTAAATTTAAAGTTGATCGATTCAAAAATGCAGAATTTTCAAACAAACTTTGGAGCTACTTTTCCCCTCTTTGGAGCTCGAATTTTCCAAAATCCCTTCTTAGTGCGCATCTACACCATGATAGGATACTTGAGCCCAAATTTCAGTTTCCTAGCTTTTACCGTTTGGGCTGTGGGGTGTTGATTGTGTTTCAATTTTTCCACGGAAAACCCCCCTTTTTTCATGCCCCAGGAAAAATGGTGAAAAACCAAGTATACAGTTTTTCTTGTATTCTTTTTGAGAGTATACAAACTAAGTTTGAAGTTAATTGGATGAAAATTGTAGATTTTTCATACAAACGTTGGAGCCCGTTTTCCCCCCTTTGGCGTTCGAATTTTCCAAAACCGCTTCTTAGTGCTCACCTACACCACTGAAGACAACATGTGTCCAATTTTCAGCCTCTTAGCTCTTACCGTTTGGGCTGTGCGTTGATTGCACATAGCTTTTCGTTTACCGAATTTTCCACCGGAAAATCATTATTATTCAGGCCGCAGGAAAAATATTGAAAATCCAAGTAAACAGTTTTTTTTGTATTCTTTGTGAGAATATACAAACTAAGTTTGAAGTTAATCGGATAAAAATTGTAGATTTTTCATACAAACGTTGGAGCTCGTTTTCCCCCCTTTGGAGCTCGAATTTTCCGATACCCCTTCTTAGTGCTCACTTTCACTATAAGAGGGATCTTGTGTCCAAATTTCAGCTTCCTAGCTCTTACCGTTTGGGCTGTGCGTTGATTGCCAATCAGTCAGTCAGTCTGGACAAACTGTTTTATATATATAGAGATTAAATTAAATAGAGGTAAAAATGTAATTAAAATATTGTGGGCGCCCTCCTCTGCGATTCTCATAACAAGTACCTAAGCACTGGCAAATCGAGAATTAAATTGTGAAATTTCTGAAAAATTAAATAATTATATTTTTTAATTAAATAGAGGAAAAAATGTAATTAACATATTGTGGGCGCCCTCTTCTGCGACTCTCATAACAAGTACCTAAGCAATGGAATATCGAGAACTAAATTGTGAAATTTCTAAAAAATTAAATAATTATATTTTTAAATTAAATAGAGGAAGAAATGTAATTAACATATTGTGGGCGCCCTCCTCTGTGATTCTCATAACAAGTACCTAAGCACTGGCAAATCGAGAATTAAATTGTGAAATTTCTCAAAAATTATATAATTATATTTTTAAATTAAATAGAGGAAAAAATATAATTGACATATTGTGGGCGCCCTCCTCTGTGATTCTCATAACAAGTACCTAAGCACTGGAATATCGAGAACTAAATTGTGAAATTTCTAAAAAATTAAATAATTATATTTTTAAATTAAATAGAGGAAAAAATTAAATTAACATATTGTGGGCGCCCTCCTCTGCGACTCTCATAACAAGTACCTAAGCACTGGCAAATCGAGAATTAAATTGTGAAATTTCTGAAAAATTAAATAATTATATTTTTAAATTAAATAGAGGAAAAAATGTAATTAACATATTGTGGGCGCCCTCCTCTGTGATTCTCATAACAAGTACCTAAGCACTGGCAAATCGAGAATTAAATTGTAAAATTTCTCAAAAATTATATAATTATATTTTTAAATTAAATAGAGGAAAAAATATAATTAACATATTGTGGGCGCCCTCCTCTGCGATTCTCATAACAAGTACCTAAGCACTGGCAAATCGAGAATTAAATTGTAAAATTTCTGAAAAATTAAATTATTATATTTTTAAATTAAATAGAGGCAAAAATGTAATTAACATATTGTGGGCGCCCTCCTCTGTGATTCTCATAACAAGTACCTAAGCACTGGCAAATCGAGAATTAAATTGTGAAATTTCTCAAAAATTATATAATTATATTTTTAAATTAAATAGAGGAAAAAATATAATTAACATATTGTGGGCGCCCTCCTCTGCGATTCTCATAACAAGTACCTAAGCACTGGAATATCGAGAATTAAATTGTGAAATTTCTAAAAAATTAAATAATTATATTTTTAAATTAAATAGAGGAAAAAATTAAATTAACATATTGTGGGCGCCCTCCTCTGCGATTCTCATAACAAGTACCTAAGCACTGGCAAATCGAGAATTAAATTGTGAAATTTCTGAAAAATTAAATAATTATATTTTTGAATTAAATAGAGGAAAAATGTAATTAACATATTGTGGGCGCCCTCCTCTGCGATTCTCATAACAAGTACCTAAGCACTGGCAAATCGAGAATTAAATTGTGAAATTTCTCAAAAATTATATAATTATATTTTTAAATTAAATAGAGGAAAAAATATAATTAACATATTGTGGACGCCCTCCTCTGCGATTCTCATAACAAGTACCTAAGCACTGGAATATCGAGAATTAAATTGTGAAATTTCTAAAAAATTAAATAATTATATTTTTAAATTAAATAGAGGAAAAAATGTAATTAACATATTGTGGGCGCCCTCCTCTGTGATTCTCATAACAAGTACCTAAGCACTGGCAAATCGAGAATTAAATTGTGAAATTTCTCAAAAATTATATAATTATATTTTTAAATTAAATAGAGGAAAAAATATAATTAACATATTGTGGGCGCCCTCCTCTGCGATTCTCATAACAAGTACCTAAGCACTGGCAAATCGAGAATTAAATTGTGAAATTTCTGAAAAATTAAATAATTATATTTTTAAATTAAATAGAGGAAAAAATGTAATTAACATATTGTGGGCGCCCTCCTCTGTGATTCTCATAACAAGTACCTAAGCACTGGCAAATCGAGAATTAAATTGTAAAATTTCTCAAAAATTATCTCTATATATATAAAACAGTTTGTCCTGACTGACTGACTGACTGACTGATTGGCAATCAACGCACAGCCCAAACGGTAAGAGCTAGGAAGCTGAAATTTGAACACAAGATCCCTCTTATAGTGAAAGTGAGCACTAAGAAGGGGTTTCGGAAAATTCGAGCTCCAAAGGGGGGAAAACGAGCTCCAACGTTTGTATGAAAAATCTACAATTTTTATCCGATTAACTTCAAACTTAGTTTGTATATTCTCAAAAAGAATACAAAAAAAACTGTATACTTGGATTTTCAATATTTTTCCTGCGGCCTGAATAATAATGATTTTCCGGTGGAAAATTCGGTAAACGAAAAGCTATGTGCAATCAACGCACAGCCCAAACGGTAAGAGCTAAGAGGCTGAAAATTGGACACATGTTGTCTTCAGTGGTGTAGGTGAGCACTAAGAAGCGGTTTTGGAAAATTCGAACGCCAAAGGGGGGAAAACGGGCTCCAACGTTTGTATGAAAAATCTACAATTTTCGTCCAATTAACTTCAAACTTAGTTTGTATACTCTCAAAAAGAATACAAGAAAAACTGTATACTTGGTTTTTCACCATTTTTCCTGGGGCATGAAAAAAGGGGGGTTTTCCGTGGAAAAATTGAAACACAATCAACACCCCACAGCCCAAACGGTAAAAGCTAGGAAACTGAAATTTGGGCTCAAGTATCCTATCATGGTGTAGATGCGCACTAAGAAGAAAATTCGAGCTCCAAAGGGGGGAAAAGTAGCTCCAAAGTTTGTTTGAAAATTCTGCATTTTTGAATCGATCAACTTTAAATTTAGGTTTTATAATCTATAAAAGAATACAAACAAAACTGCATACTCGGTTTTTCGAAATTTGTGTTGGAGCTTGAATTATTGGGGTTTTAATATTTATTCATTTTTTCAAATGAAAAGTTTGTGTTATAAATTTTGTCAGATCGATTTCAAATTTGGGTAATATAATCTACGTAACTAAAATTACAACTTTGCATTTAACGATTTTTAAAATATGCATTTTACAAATGCAGGTAGAACAAACAATACAAAATATCAAACAGTTGGGGACAACTAAGTATACATACACACACACACACATACATACATACAAGCAGCTGTTCGTGTAGTTGCGTGTAAACGGTTGAAGTAGCCAAAGCAAAATGTGAGACACTAATGTGTGAATGTTCATTTGTACACATGGATGTACATACATACATACATATGTATGTACAAAAGTACATTCGTCTTGCACTGACAGGGCAAGAAATGTTAATTAATTAAAAATTATTAACATTATAACATAAACATTTTTATGCTTTTTTTTCTTTGTTTAGTACATTTGGCATAAGGAGTTTTTAGGACAACGGACTACAAGGGCGTACGCAGGTTTGGCAGGGGGGACATTTCTCCCCTTAGAAAGAATTTCGCATTATGAATTACGCCAGCACCATATGTATTACATACGTACATACGTCTGTATGTATAGCATGTACATATGTATGTATGTACATCAATAAGTATGTATGTACGTTCATACATTCCTATATACATATATAGGTTTGTATGTACAAGTATGCAGTGGGCTATCGAACACTGTTGTTTAATTGTAAAAAATAGTTTTCTATGGTTTCAAATAAAAATTTTTAAAACAACAACAACTTCAAGTTATTGGCTCGCAGATCTTCTTTCGTTTTGATCATTTACGCCTGTTCATTACATACGCAAAATGCCAAAAGTTTACAGTTACAGTACACATACAAATAAATTTGTATGTATGTATGTGTACAGTGTACAATCGAATACAGTATTATAATCAATAACTCTCAAACGATGTTTTTCGATGTATTTGTATTCGACATGTATTACGATATATCAACACAAGTATCGATATTTTCGATATATCGCATTTAATTTTATTATTGGGGTTTTAATATTTATTCACTTTTTCAAATGAATAGTTTGTGTTATAAATTTTGTCCGATCGATTTCAAATTTGGGTAATGTAATCAACATAACTATATCAACAAATTGGCATTCAACGATTAAAATATAGCAATATGTTTTTTACTTGCCATATATCAAATATCAAATAGTTGGGAACAGTTCGTGTCTATGTGTGCCCATGCATACATACATATGTACAAGCATATGTATCTATGCCTGTATATGTATGAAGCATGTAAATACAAAACAACAACAACAACTTCAAGTTGTTGGCTCGCTCATCTTCTTTCGTTTTGACCATTTAATGTTAATTGCAAAGGCAAAACGCCAAAAGTTTACAGTTACCGTCGCTAAGCAACGACTGCGTATGCGATAGTAAAGCAGAAACCGAATAACGGAGCTACGCATATTCTGCTTCGCATTGCGGGCAGATGTATGTATGTATATGATTTGTTCTTATCGATCTCAATAAATAATTAGATTTTATTATTTAAATATTCTGCTTATTCCATTCAAACTTCGATATTTTGATGGTATCGGTGGCTTCAACTATCGAAAGTCTTACTCTAGCAAATTGAGATGAGAATTGTCAGTGCTTTTTGATCGTGGCTCATCGCTGCACGGCATTGACACGTGTGCCGTGTTTCATATTCCGAGTTTGTGCGTGACCGTATTGACTCAATATGGCACGAAAAGACTCAAATGTGAATTTAAAATTAGGATATACCCTTATAATTATTCTCCTTTTTTGCACATAGTCTATCTTAAAACGTTGCGTTATCTCTATATATAAAACAGTTTGTCCTGACTAATTGGTGATCAACGCACAGCCCAAACGGTAAAAGATGAAATTTGGACTCAAGTATCCTTTCATAGTATCCATCATAGTGTAGGAGCACACTAAGAAAGGCTTTTGGAAAATTCTAACTCCAAAGGGGGGAGGTTTAAAAAAATATTAGTTATAGTGGTCATGTTCGTTTAAAGAAATAGTTTGGCAAGAACAAAAATGTAACGGACTACTGAACAATTTTTTGTCAAGAACAGAAAATGTTCATTTAAATACCTTAAATGCCTTCCTACTGGTAACTTATAAGGTGAAAACATATGGGTAGGTTATGCACACACAAAATAAATACAATTGGAAACATTATATTGAGCCGGGTTAAGACGGGCAATACCTGCTAGTATAATTATATTTTTAAATTAAATAGAGGAAAAAATATAATTAACATATTGTGGGCGCCCTCCTCTGCGATTCTCATAACAAGTACCTAAGCACTGGCAAATCGAGAATTAAATTGTAAAATTTCTGAAAAATTAAATTATTATATTTTTAAATTAAATAGAGGAAAAAATGTAATTAACATATTTTGGGCGCCCTCCTCTGTGATTCTCATAACAAGTACCTAAGCACTGGCAAATCGAGAATTAAATTGTGAAATTTCTCAAAAATTATATAATTATATTTTTAAATTAAATAGAGGAAAAAATATAATTAACATATTGTGGGCGCCCTCCTCTGCGATTCTCATAACAAGTACCTAAGCACTGGAATATCGAGAATTAAATTGTGAAATTTCTAAAAAATTAAATAATTATATTTTTAAATTAAATAGAGGAAAAAATTAAATTAACATATTGTGGGCGCCCTCCTCTGCGATTCTCATAACAAGTACCTAAGCACTGGCAAATCGAGAATTAAATTGTGAAATTTCTGAAAAATTAAATAATTATATTTTTGAATTAAATAGAGGAAAAATGTAATTAACATATTGTGGGCGCCCTCCTCTGCGATTCTCATAACAAGTACCTAAGCACTGGCAAATCGAGAATTAAATTGTGAAATTTCTCAAAAATTATATAATTATATTTTTAAATTAAATAGAGGAAAAAATATAATTAACATATTGTGGACGCCCCTCCTCTGTGATTCTCATAACAAGTACCTAAGCACTGGAATATCGAGAATTAAATTGTGAAATTTCTAAAAAATTAAATAATTATATTTTTAAATTAAATAGAGGAAAAATTAAATTAACATATTGTGGGCGCCCTCCTCTGCGATTCTCATAACAAGTACCTAAGCACTGGCAAATCGAGAATTAAATTGTGAAATTTCTGAAAAATTAAATAATTATATTTTTAAATTAAATAGAGGAAAAAATGTAATTAACATATTGTGGGCGCCCTCCTCTGTGATTCTCATAACAAGTACCTAAGCACTGGCAAATCGAGAATTAAATTGTGAAATTTCTCAAAAATTATATAATTATATTTTTAAATTAAATAGAGGAAAAAATATAATTAACATATTGTGGGCGCCCTCCTCTGCGATTCTCATAACAAGTACCTAAGCACTGGAATATCGAGAATTAAATTGTGAAATTTCTGAAAAATTAAATAATTATATTTTTAAATTAAATAGAGGAAAAAATGTAATTAACATATTGTGGGCGCCCTCCTCTGTGATTCTCATAACAAGTACCTAAGCACTGGCAAATCGAGAATTAAATTGTAAAATTTCTCAAAAATTATATAATTATATTTTTAAATTAAATAGAGGAAAAAATATAATTAACATATTGTGGGCGCCCTCCTCTGCGATTCTCATAACAAGTACCTAAGCACTGGCAAATCGAGAATTAAATTGTAAAATTTCTGAAAATTAAATTATTATATTTTTAAATTAAATAGAGGAAAAAATGTAATTAACATATTGTGGGCGCCCTCCTCTGTGATTCTCATAACAAGTACCTAAGCACTGGCAAATCGAGAATTAAATTGTAAAATTTCTCAAAAATTATATAATTATATTTTTAAATTAAATAGAGGAAAAAATATAATTAACATATTGTGGGCGCCCTCCTCTGCGATTCTCATAACAAGTACCTAAGCACTGGCAAATCGAGAATTAAATTGTAAAATTTCTGAAAAATTAAATTATTATATTTTTAAATTAAATAGAGGAAAAAATGTAATTAACATATTGTGGGCGCCCTCCTCTGTGATTCTCATAACAAGTACCTAAGCACTGGCAAATCGAGAATTAAATTGTGAAATTTCTCAAAAATTATATAATTATATTTTTAAATTAAATAGAGGAAAAAATATAATTAACATATTGTGGGCGCCCTCCTCTGCGATTCTCATAACAAGTACCTAAGCACTGGAATATCGAGAATTAAATTGTGAAATTTCTAAAAAATTAAATAATTATATTTTTAAATTAAATAGAGGAAAAAATTAAATTAACATATTGTGGGCGCCCTCCTCTGCGATTCTCATAACAAGTACCTAAGCACTGGCAAATCGAGAATTAAATTGTGAAATTTCTGAAAAATTAAATAATTATATTTTTGAATTAAATAGAGGAAAAATGTAATTAACATATTGTGGGCGCCCTCCTCTGCGATTCTCATAACAAGTACCTAAGCACTGGCAAATCGAGAATTAAATTGTGAAATTTCTCAAAAATTATATAATTATATTTTTAAATTAAATAGAGGAAAAAATATAATTAACATATTGTGGACGCCCTCCTCTGTGATTCTCATAACAAGTACCTAAGCACTGGAATATCGAGAATTAAATTGTGAAATTTCTAAAAAATTAAATAATTATATTTTTAAATTAAATAGAGGAAAAAATTAAATTAACATATTGTGGGCGCCCTCCTCTGCGATTCTCATAACAAGTACCTAAGCACTGGCAAATCGAGAATTAAATTGTGAAATTTCTGAAAAATTAAATAATTATATTTTTAAATTAAATAGAGGAAAAAATGTAATTAACATATTGTGGGCGCCCCTCCTCTGTGATTCTCATAACAAGTACCTAAGCACTGGCAAATCGAGAATTAAATTGTGAAATTTCTCAAAAATTATATAATTATATTTTTAAATTAAATAGAGGAAAAAATTAAATTAACATATTGTGGGCGCCCTCCTCTGCGATTCTCATAACAAGTACCTAAGCACTGGCAAATCGAGAATTAAATTGTGAAATTTCTGAAAAATTAAATAATTATATTTTTAAATTAAATAGAGGAAAAAATGTAATTAACATATTGTGGGCGCCCTCCTCTGTGATTCTCATAACAAGTACCTAAGCACTGGCAAATCGAGAATTAAATTGTAAAAGTTCTCAAAAATTATATAATTATATTTTTAAATTAAATAGAGGAAAAATGTAATTAACATATTGTGGGCGCCCTCCTCTGCGATTCTCATAACAAGTACCTAAGCACTGGCAAATCGAGAATTAAATTGTGAAATTTCTGAAAAATTAAATAATTATATTTTTAAATTAAATAGAGGAAAAAATGTAATTAACATATTGTGGGCGCCCCTCCTCTGTGATTCTCATAACAAGTACCTAAGCACTGGCAAATCGAGAATTAAATTGTAAAAGTTCTCAAAAATTATATAATTATATTTTTAAATTAAATAGAGGAAAAAATATAATTAACATATTGTGGGCGCCCTCCTCTGCGATTCTCATAACAAGTACCTAAGCACTGGCAAATCGAGAATTAAATTGTAAAATTTCTGAAAAATTAAATTATTATATTTTTAAATTAAATAGAGGAAAAAATGTAATTAACATATTGTGGGCGCCCTCCTCTGTGATTCTCATAACAAGTACCTAAGCACTGGCAAATCGAGAATTAAATTGTGAAATTTCTCAAAATTATATAATTATATTTTTAAATTAAATAGAGGAAAAAATATAATTAACATATTGTGGGCGCCCTCCTCTGCGATTCTCATAACAAGTACCTAAGCACTGGAATATCGAGAATTAAATTGTGAAATTTCTAAAAAATTAAATAATTATATTTTTAAATTAAATAGAGGAAAAATTCAAATTAACATATTGTGGGCGCCCCTCCTCTGTGATTCTCATAACAAGTACCTAAGCACTGGAATATCGAGAATTAAATTGTGAAATTTCTAAAAAATTAAATAATTATATTTTTAAATTAAATAGAGGAAAAAATTAAATTAACATATTGTGGGCGCCCTCCTCTGCGATTCTCATAACAAGTACCTAAGCACTGGCAAATCGAGAATTAAATTGTGAAATTTCTGAAAAATTAAATAATTATATTTTTAAATTAAATAGAGGAAGAAATGTAATTAACATATTGTGGGCGCCCCTCCTCTGTGATTCTCATAACAAGTACCTAAGCACTGGCAAATCGAGAATTAAATTGTGAAATTTCTCAAAAATTATAAAATTATATTTTAAATTAAATAGAGGAAAAAATATAATTAACATATTGTGGGCGCCCTCCTCTGCGATTCTCATAACAAGTACCTAAGCACTGGCAAATCGAGAATTAAATTGTTAAATTTTCTGAAAAATTAAATAATTATATTTTTAAATTAAATAGAGGAAAAAATGTAATTAACATATTGTGGGCGCCCTCCTCTGCGATTCTCATAACAAGTACCTAAGCACTGGCAAATCGAGAATTAAATTGTAAAATTTCTCAAAAATTATATAATTATATTTTTAAATTAAATAGAGGAAAAAATATAATTAACATATTGTGGGCGCCCTCCTCTGCGATTCTCATAACAAGTACCTAAGCACTGGCAAATCGAGAATTAAATTGTAAAATTTCTGAAAAATTAAATTATTATATTTTTAAATTAAATAGAGGAAAAAATGTAATTAACATATTGTGGGCGCCCTCCTCTGTGATTCTCATAACAAGTACCTAAGCACTGGCAAATCGAGAATTAAATTGTGAAATTTCTCAAAAATTATATAATTATATTTTTAAATTAAATAGAGGGAAAAAATATAATTAACATATTGTGGGCGCCCTCCTCTGCGATTCTCATAACAAGTACCTAAGCACTGGAATATCGAGAATTAAATTGTGAAATTTTCTAAAAAATTAAATTATTATATTTTTAAATTAAATAGAGGAAAAAATTAAATTAACATATTGTGGGCGCCCTCCTCTGCGATTCTCATAACAAGTACCTAAGCACTGGCAAATCGAGAATTAAATTGTGAAATTTCTGAAAAATTAAATAATTATATTTTTAAATTAAATAGAGGAAAAAATGTAATTAACATATTGTGGGCGCCCTCCTCTGTGATTCTCATAACAAGTACCTAAGCACTGGCAAATCGAGAATTAAATTGTGAAATTTCTCAAAAATTATATAATTATATTTTTAAATTAAATAGAGGAAAAAATATAATTAACATATTGTGGGCGCCCTCCTCTGCGATTCTCATAACAAGTACCTAAGCACTGGAATATCGAGAATTAAATTGTGAAATTTCTAAAAATTAAATAATTATATTTTTAAATTAAATAGAGGAAAAAATTAAATTAACATATTGTGGGCGCCCTCCTCTGCGATTCTCATAACAAGTACCTAAGCACTGGCAAATCGAGAATTAAATTGTAAAATTTCTGAAAAATTAAATTATTATATTTTTAAATTAAATAGAGGAAAAAATGTAATTAACATATTGTGGGCGCCCTCCTCTGTGATTCTCATAACAAGTACCTAAGCACTGGCAAATCGAGAATTAAATTGTGAAATTTCTCAAAAATTATATAATTATATTTTTAAATTAAATAGAGGAAAAAATATAATTAACATATTGTGGGCGCCCTCCTCTGCGATTCTCATAACAAGTACCTAAGCACTGGAATATCGAGAATTAAATTGTGAAATTTCTAAAAAATTAAATAATTATATTTTTAAATTAAATAGAGGAAAAATTCAAATTAACATATTGTGGGCGCCCTCCTCTGTGATTCTCATAACAAGTACCTAAGCACTGGCAAATCGAGAATTAAATTGTGAAATTTCTCAAAAATTATAAAATTATATTTTTAAATTAAATAGAGGAAAAATATAATTAACATATTGTGGGCGCCCTCCTCTGCGATTCTCATAACAAGTACCTAAGCACTGGCAAATCGAGAATTAAATTGTTAAATTTTCTGAAAAATTAAATAATTATATTTTTAAATTAAATAGAGGAAAAAATGTAATTAACATATTGTGGGCGCCCTCCTCTGTGATTCTCATAACAAGTACCTAAGCACTGGCAAATCGAGAATTAAATTGTAAAATTTCTCAAAAATTATATAATTATATTTTTAAATTAAATAGAGGAAAAAATATAATTAACATATTGTGGGGCGCCCTCCTCTGCGATTCTCATAACAAGTACCTAAGCACTGGCAAATCGAGAATTAAATTGTAAAATTTCTGAAAAATTAAATTATTATATTTTTAAATTAAATAGAGGAAAAAATTAAATTAACATATTGTGGGCGCCCTCCTCTGTGATTCTCATAACAAGTACCTAAGCACTGGCAAATCGAGAATTAAAATTGTGAAATTTCTCAAAAATTATATAATTATATTTTTAAATTAAATAGAGGAAAAAATATAATTAACATATTGTGGGCGCCCTCCTCTGCGATTCTCATAACAAGTACCTAAGCACTGGAATATCGAGAATTAAATTGTGAAAATTTCTAAAAAATTAAATTATTATATTTTAAATTAAATAGAGGAAAAAATGTAATTAACATATTGTGGGCGCCCTCCTCTGCGATTCTCATAACAAGTACCTAAGCACTGGCAAATCGAGAATTAAATTGTGAAATTTCTCAAAAATTATATAATTATATTTTTAAATTAAATAGAGGAAAAATATAATTAACATATTGTGGACGCCCTCCTCTGTGATTCTCATAACAAGTACCTAAGCACTGGAATATCGAGAATTAAATTGTGAAATTTCTAAAAAATTAAATAATTATATTTTTAAATTAAATAGAGGAAAAAATTAAATTAACATATTGTGGGCGCCCCTCCTCTGCGATTCTCATAACAAGTACCTAAGCACTGGCAAATCGAGAATTAAATTGTGAAATTTCTGAAAAATTAAATAATTATATTTTTAATTAAATAGAGGAAAAAATGTAATTAACATATTGTGGGCGCCCTCCTCTGTGATTCTCATAACAAGTACCTAAGCACTGGCAAATCGAGAATTAAATTGTGAAATTTCTCAAAAATTATATAATTATATTTTTAAATTAAATAGAGGAAAAAATATAATTAACATATTGTGGGCGCCCCTCCTCTGCGATTCTCATAACAAGTACCTAAGCACTGGAATATCGAGAATTAAATTGTGAAATTTCTAAAAAATTAAATAATTATATTTTTAAATTAAATAGAGGAAAAAATTAAATTAACATATTGTGGGCGCCCTCCTCTGCGATTCTCATAACAAGTACCTAAGCACTGGCAAATCGAGAATTAAATTGTGAAATTTCTCAAAAATTATATAATTATATTTTTAAATTAAATAGAGGAAAAAATATAATTAACATATTGTGGACGCCCTCCTCTGTGATTCTCATAACAAGTACCTAAGCACTGGAATATCGAGAATTAAATTGTGAAATTTCTAAAAAATTAAATAATTATATTTTAAAATTAAATAGAGGAAAAAATTAAATTAACATATTGTGGGCGCCCTCCTCTGCGATTCTCATAACAAGTACCTAAGCACTGGCAAATCGAGAATTAAATTGTGAAATTTCTGAAAAATTAATAATTATATTTTTAAATTAAATAGAGGAAAAAATGTAATTAACATATTGTGGGCGCCCTCCTCTGTGATTCTCATAACAAGTACCTAAGCACTGGCAAATCGAGAATTAAATTGTGAAATTTCTCAAAATTATATAATTATATTTTTAAATTAAATAGAGGAAAAAATATAATTAACATATTGTGGGCGCCCCTCCTCTGCGATTCTCATAACAAGTACCTAAGCTACTGGAATATCGAGAATTAAATTGTGAGAATTTCTAAAAATTAAATAATTATATTTTTTAAATTAAATAGAGGAAAAAATTTAAGTTAACATATTGTGGGCGCCCTCCTCTGCGATTCTCATAACAAGTACCTAAGCACTGGCAAATCGAGAATTAAATTGTGAAATTTCTGAAAATTAAATAATTATATTTTGAATAAATAGAGGAAAAATGTAATTAACATATTGTGGGCGCCCTCCTCTGCGATTCTCATAACAAGTACCTTAAGCACTGGCAAATCGAGAATTAAATTGTGAAATTTCTCAAAAATTATATAATTATATTTTTAAATTAATAGAGGAAAAAATTAAATTAACATATGTGGGCGCCCTCCTCTGCGATTCTCATAACAAGTACCTAAGCACTGGAAATATCGAGAATTAAATTGTTGAACTTTCTAAAAATTAAATAATTAATTTTTAAATTAAATAGAGGAAAAATTAAATTAACATATTGTGGGGCCCTCCTCTGCTGATTCTCATAACAAGTACCTAAGCACTGGCAAATCGAGAATTAAATTGTGAAATTTTAGAAAAATTAAATAATTATATTTAAATAAATAGAGGAAAAATTAAATTAACATATTGTGGGCGCCCTCATCTGCGATTCTCATACAATTACCTAGCACTGGCAAATCGAGAATTAAATTGTGAAAGTTCTTGAAAAATTAAATAATTATATTTTTAAATTAAATAGAGGCAAAAATGTAATTAACATATTGTGGGCGCCCTCTCTGTGATTCTCATACAAGTACCTAAGCACTGGCAAATCGAGAATTAATTGTAAAATTTCTCAAAAATTATATAATTATATTTTCTTAAATTAAATAGAGGAAAAAATATAATTAACATATTGTGGGCGCCCCTCCTCTGCGATTCTCATAACAAGTACCTAAGCATGGCAAATCGAGAATTAAATTGTACAAATTTCTGAAAAATTAAAAATTAATTATATTTTTAATTAAATAGAGGAAGGCAAAATGTTAATTAACATATTGTGGGCGGCCCTCCTCTGTGATTCTCATTACACAAGTACCTAACGCACTGGCAAATCGAGAATTAAATGTGAAATTTCTCAAAAATTAATATAATTATATTTTAAATTAAATAGAGGAAAAAATATAATTAACATATTGTGGGCGCCCTCCTCTGTGATTCTTCATAACAAGTACCTAAGCACTGGCAAATCGAGAATTAAATTGTGAAATTTCTAAAAATTAAATAATTATATTTTAAATTAAATAGAGGAAAAAATTAAATTAACATATTGTGGGCGCCCTCCTCTGCGGATTTCATAACAAGTACCTAAGCACTGTGCAAATCGAGAATAAATTGTGAAATTTCTGAAAAATTAAATAATTATATTTTAAATTAAATAGAGGAAAAAATGTAAATTAACATATTGTGGGCGCCCTCCTCTGCGATTCTCATAACAAGTACCTAAGCACTGGCAAATCGAGAATTAAATTGTGAAATTTCTCAAAAATTAAATAATTATATTTTTAAATAAATAGAGGAAAAATTAATTAACATATTGTGGGCGCCCTCCTCTGCGATTCTCATAACAAGTACCTAAGCACTGGCAAATCGAGAATTAAATTGTGAAATTTCTGAAAAATTAAATAATTATATTTAAATTAAATAGAGGAAAAAATGTAATTAACATATGTGGGCGCCCTCCTCTGCGATTCTCATAACAAGTACCTAAGCACTGGCAAATCGAGAATTAAATTGTGAAATTTCTAAAATTAATTAATTATATTTTTAAATTAAATAGAGGAAAAAATGTAATTAACATATTGTGGGCGCCCTCCTCTGCGATTCTCATAACAAGTACCTAAGCACTGGCAAATCGAGAATTAAATTGTGAAATTTTCAAAAATTATATAATTATATTTTAAATTAAATAGAGGAAAAATGTAATTAACATATTGTGGGCGCTCCTCTGCGATTCTCATAACAAGTACCTAAGCACTGGCAAATCGAGAATTAAATTGTGAAATTCTGAAAAAATTAAATAATTATATTTTCGAAATTAAATAGAGGAAAAAATGTAATTAACATATTGTGGGCGCCCTCCTCTGCGATTCTCATAACAAGTACCTAAGCACTGGAAATCGAGAATAAATTGTGAAATTTCTGAAAAATTAATAATTATATTTTTAAATTAAATAGAGGAAAAATGTAATTAACATATTGTGGGCGCCCTCCTCTGCGATTCTCATAACAAGTACCTAACAACTGGCAAATCGAGAATAAAATGTGAAATTTCTGAAAAAGTAAATAATTAATATTTTTAATTAAATAGAGGAAAAAATGTAATTAACATATTGTGGGCGCCCTCCTCTGCGATTCTCATAACAAGTACCTAAGCACTGGCAAATCGAGAATTAAATTGTGAAATTTCTCAAAAATTAATATAATTATATTTTAAATTAAATAGAGGAAAAAAATTAATTAACATATTGTGGCGCCCTCCTCTGCGATTCTCATAACAAGTACCTAAGCACTGGCAAATCGAGAATTAAATTGTAAAATTTCTGAAAAATTAATAATTATATTTTTAAATAGAGGAAAAATAAATTAACATATTGTGGGCGCCCTCCTCTGCGATTCTCATAACAAGTACCTAAGCACTGGCAAATCGAGAATTAAATTGTGAAATTTATGAAAAATTAAATAATTTATTTTTTTAAATAGAGGAAAATGTAATTAACATATTGTGGGCGCCCTCCTCTGCGATTCTCATAACAAGTACCTAAGCACTGGCAAATCGAGAATTAATTGTGAAATTTCTAAAAAATTAAATAGTTATTTTTTAAAAT